>NC_054385.1:75550252-76750252 GCF_017654675.1 Xenopus laevis
ACTTGTATTAAATAGTAAGATTTTTAAAGAGTGCAATTAAAATGTACAATGTAATTGACTGTAAAATAAAAAAATATTATATTTCATGTATTTATATTGTTAGGATTTTTATAATTTAATTATTAAAGGAAGCACTTAGCACTTTAAGACATAAATGCAACGTGTACTAGTCATACTTTCTTTTTACATATGCCAGCTTGTTAAGAGGTGAAAAATAACTTATTTTTCATAATTTAAATAGTTGGACAATTCTAGTTCATCCAGCAGCCACCAACCCCTTTGGTTGGCCTGTAGGAGTAATCCCATGCAGGAGCCTATATAGAGAAGTTCAGGAGCTGTGCCTCTTTGGCCTAGGAACATCAAGCAGGCAGGACTGGAGACCATGGTGGCCAGTCTAGGTGGGAGGCTGTTCCTTCCTTCAGGTCTAGTAAATGGGCAGTAGTAGGGTGTGCATTCACTCTAAGAGTGAGAGATAGAGAGGCTATTTAGCAAGGACAGTCTGTTAACCCAACAAGGAGTGAGTTTTGGGGCATAGCCCCTGTGAAATTGTGCACCAGTATGGGACTGTTGTGTGACAGCCTGGAATGAAACTTGGGCAGTGTATGTTGGACACTACAGGGAAACAGGGGGAAATGGCTTATTAGGAGTGGAGGCCCCCTGATCAGCTAACTGCACTACACATGCACATGTACATTTCCACATTACAGGGTCCTGGAGGCTTCATAAGAAGAATGCTGTATGTGAGAGATTGAAAACCGTAAAGAACATTTAGAGAAGAATTAATTGTGTAACTATCATCATTGAGTCACAACCACTGCCCTGGTCTGTCACCTGCAAGAAGCTGTTAGTAAAGTTTGCCTTGGTTCATCACAACTTTGTGAAGATGTCTCCTTGTTACAGTAAAGGCCTTACTAACACTCTTGCCTGTAATGGGTACCCACAACCCATGGGTGACCCCTTTACAAGCTGCCTACCCAGAGCATAACACAAGATCATTTTGCTAATGGGATTCTGAATTTACAAGTAAAAAGTTGACATAATTAGGGAAGCACATGAGTATGAAGCAAAATTATATTGTATAACAAATTATTAATTGGCAATGACCTATTGCCCAATGACACATGGGACTTTGCGACCATTTCTGCACTTGATGATGACAATGCCCCTAATCACCTGACGCTGCTTTCCATTAAGATGTGAAACAACATGCTTCCTATAGACTTTTTGTAGTGATAATGACAGGTGTTACGTCACACTGTCAGCCTTCCCAACAGCATAAGCCTCAGGGCCTATTAACACAGATTGCTGTAGCTTTCTAATGAAGAAAAGTCTATAGCATGTGCAGATTAATCTTTTTTTTCAAGCATGTCAACTACTAACTTTTAATTAAATGACTGTAAAGGATTCCAAAGTATTACCAAAGCTCTTATTTCCCAGTAACATAATCCCTGAATTTGCAAACCCTTACTGACAGTGTGGCATTTACATCCTGTTAATTACTAAGATTGTTCTTTCCACTTTGCTTCTAGTTGCTCATGCCTCTTCCCACTTTATTGACGACACAGGAGAAAAATGTCAATAAGCCTTAGCTTAATAGTAGTAGATCGTAAGCTGCAATCTCATAAACAGCTCCAGCTAAAGGCACAATAATTGGACTGTACAGCAGTGATAACATACATGGACATTGTAATTTGCTTGCAAATAACTACCTGCTTTTGTCTGAGACCCATGTCCATGATGACCATACTTTAAACTGTTGATCTCTGAAAGACTTGGCAGTACCTTTTGCATTTGCTTTACCCTAAAGGAAGAAATGTGAGTGATTGACTTCCAACTTTTCTAAGCCTTGCTGCTCTTTGTTACTCAACTGGCAGCTTATGGGGTGATATGCAAATGAAGGGAGATGCAGTATAATACTCACTATGATTGATGCCTTGTGGAAATAGAGCTAGCAGCTCTCAGATGGATTATGTCTTTGCGCACATTGAAACCTTAAACGTTATCCAAATAGACAAGATGATAAAGATGAAACTTTTGATGAATTTTAGCAGGAAATTATAAAAACTTAGCTCACAAATCTCTTTGCTCTAATAAAGGAAGATATTAAAAACATTGGAAATCTTTTCTAAAGGCGACAGGAAATGAGAGTGATTTGTGATTTTTAAAATGCTAATGAATCAGCCTGATTGCTCAGTGAAAAGCTTACTTAGGCGCTTATAGTTTGTTGGACAAGGACTTCAGTTAAAAGTCACACTAAAAATAAGTTGCATTACTGCTCTAACCATGACAATGATATATACACCATACCCGCCCGCCTAAGTAGGGTTAAATTCTAATTATATTAATGACCATTTAGACTGATAATGTAAAAAAGAAATTATGTTAAAACTGAAGTGAAAGGAAGCATAATTCAATTTTGTTTAAAACCACGATTCAAAGAACTAGTTCACTGCTTAATAAACAATACAGGTATAGGATTCTTTATCCGGAAACTTGTTATCCATTAAGCTCTGAATTACCGGAAGCCCGTAGAATCCATTAAAGGGATCTTGTCATCAGAAAACATGTTTTTTTCAAAACACATATTTTAATAGTGCTGCTCCAGCAGACTTCTGCACTGAAAACCATTTCTCAAAAGAGCAAACAGATTTTTTTAGATTCAATTTTGAAATCTGACATGGGGCTAGACATGTTGTCGATTTCCCAGCTGCCCCTGGTCATGTGATTTGTGCCCGCACTTTAGGAGAGAAATGCTTTCTGGCAGGCTGCTGTTTTTCCTTCTCAATGTAACTGAATGTGTCTCAGTGGGACATGGGATTTTACTATTGAGTGTTGTTCTTAGATCTACCAGGCAGCTGTTATCTTGTGTTAGGGAGCTGTTATCTGGTTACCTTCCCATTGTTCTTTTGTTTGGCTGCTGGGGGGAAAAAGGGAGGGGGTGATATCACTCTAAAGGTGGCCATACACGGATAGATCCGCTCGTTTGGCGATGTCGCCAAACGAGCGGATCTCCCTCCGATATGCCCACCTTGAGGTGGGCAATATCGGGCTGATCCGATCGTGGGCCCTAGGGCCCAACGATCGGATCCTAGCGTTCACCAAACGGGCGGTCGGATCGCGGGACCGCATCAACGAACAGATGCGGCCGCGATCCGACGGGATTTTTAATCCCATCCGATCGAGATCTGGCCGACTTTCGGCCAGATCTCGATCGGGGAAGCCCGTCGGGGGCCCCCATACACGGGCCAATAAGCTGCCGACACGGTCTGTCGGCAGCTTTTATCGGCCCGTGTATGGCCACCTTAACTTGCAGTACAGCAGTAAAGAGTGATTGAAGTTTATCAGAGCACAAGACACATTACTTGGGGCAGCTGGGAAATTGACAATATGTCTAGCCCCATGTCTGATTTCAAAATTGAATATAAAAAAATCTGTTTGCTCTTTTAAGAAATGGATTTCAGTGCAGAATTCTGCTGGAGCAGCACTATTATTAACTGATTCATTTTGATTTTTTTTTTCCCATGACAGTGTCCCTTTAAGGAAACAATTAATTTGTTAAAAATAACAATGTTTCTCTGTAATAATAAAACAGTGCCTTGTACTTAATCCTAAGTGTTGTTTTAATGTTTAACTTTTTTAGTAGATAAAGTATGGAGATCCAAAATATAAAAAAAAAATCTCGGAAACTGCCAGGTCCCGATCATTCTGGATAACAGGTCCTATATTTGTATATGAACAGCAAATGTATTTATGATCATATACTAATAATGGTAGACACGAGTAGGTGCATTTTCCTTTTTTTGTGTGAAATCATCAAAGAACCATCACATAGCCTTTGTATGTCATGCTGTAAATTCTTGAAGTGCAATCAATAAGGCTAAATTTACTAAATGGAGTGGTATGACAATACTGGGAACATATCAATAAATATATAATCCCTTACCTTCTGTGGAAAATTGCTACAGTTCATGGTAAATCTGCATGAAATCAGATGGAGTAGTGGATTTTCTCTTTTGCATTGAGTTCCATGTTTTACTAAGACCACAACAGAGGAACATAATTCCATTAAATTGTACAGCTCTGTACCACAATCTCAAATCCATACAGTATATTGCTGAAAGTTTTTAAACCTTCAGTACATTTTTTGGTCACAAAAAGCATGTTTACAATAAGCAAAGACAAACGTATTTATAAAGCCTATTAGTCTAATATGCCTTTGGTGAAAACACAGGAAAAAAAATCTAAAGTGTATTAACCTCTCTCTCGTCAAAGTTAAGGATTAGAGCAAGATTTTACAGGGCTCAAGGCAAGCTAATTATATTGAAAGTTTTTCGCCAGATAACAGCTAAAGAGATTTAAGTAGAAAATTGGATATGATGAGATTTGCTCCCCTTTTGGAAAAGCTTTCTTTGTAAGAAATATTGAGGGTTTGCGGCTTGCCTTCCAGTCTCATGTTGTGCTTTGGGGCAATAGTTAGTATTTTACTGATTTCTGAGTAGCTGAATTTAGAGTTTTACATGCAACTATGTACTTATTTAGTTAGCATAGAAACTGACACTAGTAGATGTGCTACGAATGTGCTAAGAAAACCTTAAAAACTCTAGTTACAAATTCTAATTACTATGCATTTCAAAGCAGCATGTAGAATATAAAATAATAACCTTAATATAACTAAGGGCAGCTGATCTCAGCTATTGTAATGATAATCAGCCCTGCTGTATTTATTATTATTATTATTATTATTATTATTATTATTATTAATAATAATAATAATAATTATTATTACTATTATTATACTAATACAGTAATAACATTAATACTACTAAGGGCAGCTGATCCCTGCTATTGTAATGATAATCATCCCCGCTGTAAGCAAATTTACTTGAAACTGCTAACATTTATCTTCAATAACATCATTAATCATTTGTATTTGTAATAAAATCCCTCGAACACAAGGATTTATTCACAAGGGGCTGCAGACTTTGTGGCAAGAATCATCTTTTACAGTGTTAATTTGCGAAAACAGAGACAACCATTCTGAGATTTATTGGATTCCTGCAATAAACTAGATAAAGAAGTCCCATGTCAGTTTTTTCTGGAATGATCTTGGAAATACATCACAAAAATGGGGAGAATAGTATGCAGTACATAGCATAAATTCATAATTGATGAAACAATAAATGCTTCCTAAATTGATAGGATCAGCTAACCAGAAAAGGCAAGAAATGTTTTATTCATATTGCAAAACAACATATTTAACCCAATCTGTTATCCTATATACTAATCAAAGGCCTATCTATGTCCCGAGTGGAGGGGAGGCAGATGCGCACGCAACTTCGGTTAGGATCTATGAGATGCGCGCGCAACTTCAGCCGAAAGACATAGATGCGGCCTTCGATTAGCAGATGTGCTGGAAGGTTAGGATCAGAACAGGTTAGGATCGGGGAGGCAGATGCGCTGGAAGGTTAGGCTCTAGGGAGGCAGATGCGCTCACCGTCTCCTTCTGCCTCCCGCCGCCTCTTCTTTCCTGCTCACTCAGGCGGCGACCGCTGGAAGGTTAGGATCTAGGGAGGCAGATGCGCTCACCGTCACACTAGGGGAACCGGTTGCGTACCTGCACGAAAGTCTGTATAAGCGTCGGCCATCTTGCTACTCCTCTGCGACTTTGTCATCCGCCCACTGCCAAATCCGCCCACTAAAGTCTGTATAAGCGTCGGCCATCTTGCTACTCCTCTGCGAGTTTGTCATCCGCCCACTAAAGTCTGTATAAGCGTCGGCCATCTTGCTACTCCTTTGCAAGTTTGTCTAATGGTGGCGCTAGCGTCACTCTAGGAGGGGAACCGGTTGCGTACCTGCACGAAAGTCTGTATAAGCGTCGGCCATCTTGCTACTCCTCTGCGACTTTGTCATCCGCCCACTGCCAAATCCGCCCACTAAAGTCTGTATAAGCGTCGGCCATCTTGCTACTCCTCTGCGAGTTTGTCATCCGCCCACTAAAGTCTGTATAAGCGTCGGCCATCTTGCTACTCCTTTGCAAGTTTGTCTAATGGCGGCGCTAGCGTCACTCTAGGAGGGGAACCGGTTGCGTACCTGCGTGGGTGGCCATTTTTAGCAAAACGGGCTATATTATCTCCAAAAAATATTGATGTTGACATGATAAACAACCAAGTGATTGCATTACTTCCTGGACAAAGCTGTGTCTTTCTGAGTACTGACTGTATTGATTCTGAAGACGAAAGTGAGAAACTTAATTTCCCATTAGAATATTTAAACACTATCAACCCTGCTGGATTACCACAACACAATCTTATACTCAAAGTAGGAACAATAGTCATGCTGTTAAGAAACCTTAACACTAAGCAAGGTTTATGTAACGGTACACGGTTGGTTGTGAAGAGCATGAGACAAAATGTTATCAAGGCAGAAGTGCTTACAGGATCCCATAGCGGTGATACTGTTTTGATTCCCAGAATTGACCTTACCAGTTCTGACCAGGAATTACCTTTTAAACTTAAACGACGACAATTCCCCATTAAGGCTGCATTTGCCATGACAATCAACAAATCACAAGGACAAACATTGGATAAAGTCGGCATTTACCTATCTGAGCCTGTGTTTGGTCATGGTCAACTTTATGTTGCATTTTCAAGAGTGCAGCGTTCATCTGATGTTAAAGTCAAGATTTTAAGTACAGCTCACCAGGGAGAACTCATTTAAGGACAGGAGAACATTTTCACAAAAAATGTTGTTTATAAAGAAATTTTTCAGTAACACTTTACTACCAATAAACTCAAAATTTAAGAATTCTAATAGCAGATAGGTAATAACAAGCAATAGGCACAGATTCACTCTACATCCCCACAAATTAGCGTCGCCAGTTGCTGCCTGGGGATGCAGAGTGAATCAGCACCCATCACATTTTGCTGCCTCACTGTTGTTACCATTCTTTCATTAACGATTCTTTAGAGAATCGGGGGTTTACTGGTACATAATAATAGATGCCCTAAAATTACATGTGTTTGGAATGCACATATGTGATCTTGATGTACTTTAGTCAAGGCCAAGGTTCCTTACGCTTTTGCCAGGAAATATATATTTTATTCATTTTTTAGAATGTGAAACCTAGGGATAAAAAAATCAAAAACACATGTAGAACATTAAAATTGACTTGGACACGTCTAGTACAAAGCACAACAGAAAATGATTAATAGAACATTTACAGGATTCAAATAGTTACAAGATACCTGCTTATTTCAATGAGAATGAATGAATTTTGTATCAGAACAGATCCTAGAAAATTGCAGTGCAATATTTCTTGTTATTCTGCTTAAAGGTGACCATACACAGGCTTATAAAAGCTGTCAACATCTGGACTCAGATGGAAGCTCATTGACTTATGTATGGGGCCCCCTGATAGGACTGTCTGACCAATATCTTTGAAATTCAGCCAGATATGAATTGGACAGGTTTGAAAATGAGAAGTGCATTAGTAAAATGATGTGGCCCTTGTCTGACAGGCATCTGTAGGTCCTAGTAAATGATTCAATTGTTGGCCCAAGGTCCAATGGCTAGATTAGTCCAATTTGGCCCTGCATATGATTGGCCAAATGGGCCCAGATCCACTTGTATATATTAAACATATACAAAAGAAACATATGGTGAATATAACAGAACAATGTGTTAAAGATAATGTGAGTGGTTAACAGAAGAAATGGCCAACTCATACGATCATCATCGCATTAAAGAAAGAAGACCTTATCAGTGCCTAAAGTTAAGGATTCTCAGGTGACATTATTATATCTGATTCCTGACCATGAGAGAATGCAATATGTACTTCAATGTTCCTACAATGTACTTACAAATAATTATTTGCAGACGCCATATTTCTGTTTGTTAGGTTTTTTTTTTACAGAGACATACTATAGTCTAACACATTTCAATATAACCCTGGAGAATAACATTTACGTTCTTCTTGGTGAAGGTCAGCATTTGAATCACAGGTGGGAAAGCTGTTTAGGACATGTGGTCTTCATTTTGCTTGTTTTCCATTGATCCAGTTACTGGCAGTCCTGCTTCATGTAGGAGTTTTCTATACACTATGGTAGAATTATATATTATATGATAATGTATTATATTTAACTTACAAGTGTATTATTATTATTATGTAAGCAGTAGTTTTTGAAAGCAAACTACATTTTTATGAAAGAGATTAGGGTAGCTATATTGTCTGTAAAGTCCAACAGGGCAATGTAGTAACAGCAAGAGACATTTGCTTACAAACAGCATACATATTAATGCCATACCCCAATTAAGAATGGATACCACTAGATAAAAAAATATTGTGTCTTCCAGATTTACCAGTTTTTTATTTTTCCATAACAACAAAATAGTTTGAATCCTATATGGAGGCCAGTGTAGAGAGGCGGAAACACAGCTGTAGAGAGGCAGATGCACTTCTATCTGTCAGTGGAGCTATATACATGAGTGGATAGGAGTGGATCTGCTTCTCTCTGCCTGCTACAAAACACAGGGGAGAGAAGCAGACCACATGCCCTGTGTGCCGGGCCGCCATCAGGGGGAAAATGGGGGAGTGTTGTCCCGGGCCCAGAGGGTTTTAGGGCTTAAGGGGGAGGGGGGGCTGGCCGTGCAGCACTTATTTAATTAAAGAGCTTTAGAGCTCAACTATTGCAAAAGATTAATTAATATGAAAAAAAATATTATAAGACCATATTTTACTTTCCAATCTAATTGTGTAAAGCTGTTCAAAAATAAGAAATTAAATGTCTATGATGACCTTTTTCTATTATTTTTGTTACTTATTCTCTTTATTATCTTATATTTACTTTGGTGCAGCTTTAGCATAGCTCTGCCTTGCCTCACACAGAGCAGACTGCAGACACTGAAAAATAAAAATCAGAAATCCACTTCAAAGGCAAACTCCTGCTTATTGTGCAAAGAGGGGAATCCAAGGACAACACCACCATTTCCTGACATTCATATCACTTTCCATGTTTTCAAAGTCTCTTTGAAATACTACAATAACAATATAAAGCACACCAGCACAAAGTACACCAAATTAAAGGTACAGAAACTACATTGTATTCTGCATGTATTTTTCATAATATCATTTCTATACTTTTTTATTAAAGGGTTATTAATACTTTTATTACTTTTATATTCCCTTTGTATACAATTAGTGGGAAAGTTGGGGATTTTGACAGATTGTATTTGTCTAATGGAAATATGAACAACTAGACATAATGTAGAATATACAATTGTTATTTAATTTCTCTGACTTCAACAGGGGTATCACTGACTAATCTTGGCAAATGTTGGGTGTACTATATTCAGAGTACTGTAAGGGTGTATTTTGTACAGCACAAATACAAACATTTTTTGAAATGCCTTTATTGGAACAATGGCACAGACTGGGGTTTGTATCATGTTTGCAGATGCTTGAAACCTACTGTACCTTGAGGCTTTCCACTGTACAGGAATGGTAACTATAATTCAGAATTTTCTGGACCTGGGGTTTTCCAGATAAAGGATCTTTCTGTAATTTGTATCTCTGTACCATAGGTTTACTAAAAATATTTTTTAACATTAAATAAAGCCAATAATATTGTTTTGCCATTAGTATGCATTCATGCAAGTACAAGGTAATATGTTATTATTAGAGAGATAAAGAAAATAATTAAAATTATTTTATTCTAATTCTACGCCTATTCTACTTCCCTATTTACTATTTCTATTTATGGCATACTCATTAACCCTGTCAACTAAGCATGCTGTCTGGGGGTAATCTTTGACTCCTCTCTGTCCTTCTCTGATCATATTAACACCACTGTCAACACCTGTCACTTTTTCTTACGCAATATTGTCAAAATCCGTTGATTTCTTTCACCTGCCACGGCCAAGACGCACATGCATGCTCTCATCCTATACTCATCCTATACCGACTAGATTACTGTAACCTTCTACTAACTGGCCTCCTTAACACCCATCTCTTCCCTCTACACACTGCTGCCAGAATTCTCCTTCTCTCATCGAAAAGGGTACAGACTCCTCCCCCTCCTTATCACGGCTTCCTACAACAAAACAAAACTTAACTTACAAACCTTCAAACCCCTTCATTCCTCTGCACCTAACTATGTCTCTTTTTATACTCCTGGCCAAATCCTCCACTCCTCTCAGAGCAACCACTTGGTTGCACCCCCCACTACTACTCTTGTTTACCACATCAAACCCTTCTGTTTTGCTGTTCCTTATATTTGGAATGGCATTTTTGAATCTCTCCAGAGAGAATCCTCCTTCAATGTCTTTAGAGGAGCACCTGGATAACACTTGAAGTGGAAACTGGCACTTGTACAGCAGTGTCATACACAAACCTGCAGCACTTAATACCCCTCTGAATTGTGTCTGTAAGTTACCCTCCCATTTAGACTGTAAGCCCTACAGGGTAGGGTCCTCCATGCTTTTGTTTCCTTGACACTGAGCATTTAATCTGTAGTGTAATTATATTTCATATTTATGTGAATTGTATTTCTAATAATGCATTTATTGTTACTTATTATTGCAGTGACCCCTTGTTTGTTACTACTAATTTGTTGATGTGCTGTACAGTGCTTTGCCCTCAAGGAGCACTATACAAATAAAAATATACATACATACATACATAAATACATACATACAATTTAAAAAAAAAAATATTTACTTAAAATGGGAGCTGGTCTCCTGTAAGTCGAAACATTCTAAATAACAGGTTTCCAGATATGGGATGTTATGTTAGGTTGTTATTGTCTGGAATTGTACAAGATGGAGGAATTTGCATAAGCAGCATTTTTTTTCAAGTTTTTTCAAATATTTCTTTTCACGTTCTGTCTTTTTTAAAAAAATGTTGCATGAAGGTGTAAATGCAAAATCACACATGCATAAGTATAGTTATATTAGTTGAGAGAAAAGGGAATGAATTAGTACAAATTGGATCAGGCATTGATGATGGGCTCCTTCTCATACAACTGCATGTGCCCAACAGGACCATGTCTAGGCCACTGTCCATATAAATATTTGTGGGGTCTAGATACAAGATTCAAAGCCTAGAGGAGTGGAGTAGAACTTGTTCTAAGTTGCATGTAGCAGTGTACATTCATTTCCTGTCTTGGTTTATCTACTATAATATTTGGGCTCTCTAGTAAAAATCTTGTCTTTATAACACTTGAGGTTTGAGTATGGCATATGATGAACACATTTTTAGCCTGCTGTCGGTACTTCTGTTTCTGAGAAACAAGCAGGCAGCTGATTGCATTCTTATCAAACTGATGAAATATAGGAAGTGGCACAAATGTTCATCAGCATCCTTTTCCCATAAAAGAACAAATAATCACCATTATATCCCATATAATCATCCTGACAGAGATGGAAAATGTGGAATCCGCAACCTAGTCTTGTCTGAATCGGAATCATTGCCACGAAAATGTCAAGCAAGATTATTATTTTATTTATACAATTGTTTCGATAAATGGATTGATATAATTTTATTTAAATTGCTTCATAAATGCAAGCATCACTTTCTGAGAAAGAAAACACAAAATCTGCACACTCACTAGCATCATTTAGCCTGTGATCATTTGCACAGTCTTTACTAACCCAGAGATAGGTTAAGGAACCACTTCTGCATTTCATAGGTATGCAAGTCAGTTGTTTGGATAAGTGGATTCGGCCATTCATATTGAACAATGTCTATCTGAATATTTTGCCTGCCAACCAATTGACAATGTGAGCTAATTACCCTTTAATTTTAACTCTTATGCCCAATGGACAGTCCCCACTAGAAAAACCCCAACTGCAACAATCTGGGCATTTCACTGGAAGCTTCATGGTCCTGCCAGAGTTATATGGCAAATACCAAGTGGAAAAATGCCACAATAAAAACAGCCAAGGTTCATCACAAAGTGAGCCACAGAAATTGCTTGGTCAAGGCAGCAGCCATTGTTTACAGACATTAACTCACATATATATTTGCTTCTTCAAATGGACAGCCCCCCCCTTATAACCAACTCACAAGGTGAGACAGAGGAATTGTTTAGTCAAGCTGACAGTTAATGTTTACAGACATTAGTCCACATATATACTGTATACCCATATGGCTTCTTCAGATATGAAAAGCACTGTTCTTTATGCACTGTTGCAAATGCAAATGAATGCTCATGGGGCACCATCATCTTGTGGATTTGTAGCGTTCAGTGAATCTGATAGACCTATCAGGCCCATGAAAATAAAACAAATGTGCTTATTGTCTTCTTTTTTAAAGACAGTTTGTCTGCCAATGTCTTTCTTTCCCTTTGAAAACAGATTTATGTATTTTGTTACGATTTTGGAATTGATTTTGTCTTTCATCTATATCCCATCTATACCAAGAACTGCAATGTGTACTATACAGTTCATTCTGCATTGTCCATTCTCCCACTTTGAAATGTAAATCTACAGCAGTTTATCACTTGCATAAAGTTATGACCTCCTAAAATGTTGGTCCCACTGCAAGCACACCTGGAAAGGAAGTGGTGCTCATTGAGCATACAGTATGACGTATAAGCTGCTATGGGTTAAGAGCAAAGGCACAGTGAGGGTCATTTCTGACACCTTTGGGTGTGCAGAAAAAAAATCTTGTATCCTTCCTGGCTCATATCTTTCCTGTACAGATTTATTTACAGTTAGAAATAAAGTGAAATTAGGGGGCGTGTCTTGCCACTGAGTGATGCGGCTGTGGGTTTGAGAGGCTCCGTCGTATCTGCACTGTTAGAGGCTCTACTTGTTTCCTAAACATGGGGAAAACAGGCAAGAATAAGGCGGAAAGAGAGAAGACCCCTGCGAGAAGACAATCTTTATCCCAGCAGGAACTGGCGCCGCTGTTTGTGCGGAAAAAAAACGAGTGCACACATTCCAAGATGGCGCCGGCTGCTGTGGAACGCGATCAGCTCTCTGAAATGGCGCACGACTCCTCTGATCAAGACAGCGATGGCGAAGGGGATGAGAATGTGAGTATACAAACTTACCTCGCTAATCTCCCCTCTCGCTCAGATATCAAGGAGATGCTTCAGGATATGACTGCGTCACTGAAAGGTGAGCTGCAAGAAATAAAAAGGGACATGTTAACTATTTCCAAACGCACAGATGATTTGGAAACTAACCAATCCAAACTTATGCAGAATGACTTCTCCCTCCACACCCAAGTTACCTCCCAAGCCCGCACGATTACTGATTTACAGAGGCAGTTGGAGGATATGGAAAACAGGGGTCGCAGAAATAATATTAGGGTGAGAGGCCTACCCGAAAATGTTCCCACTGAAGGAATCTTCCCTGCCCTGCTACAAATTTTTAATAACGTTCTGGGGAGAGATCCTGATATGGCGATCGAAATCGAAAGGGCCCACAGGGTACAGAAGCCTAAAGCTGCTCCTCTTAATGCCCCTAGAGATGTGCTTTGCTGTCTTAACAGCTTTAGACTCAAAGAAGAAATTTTACTTAAAGCTAAAGGCATGTCTACTATTTCTTTTGAAGAATGCAATTTGAAACTCTTCCAGGATGTCTCTCGTGTGACTCTAATGAAAAGAAGAGCACTTAAACCCATCACTGAAATCTTAAGGGAAAAAAGCCTACCATACAGATGGGGATTCCCGTTTGCCCTGATTGTTAATAAAGATGGAGGCCAAGTAATGCTTCGACACCCTGAGGATACTTCATTGTTTCTGAAAAAGCTACAGCTTCCACAGATGCCACTACCAGGATGGGCTGCAGAGTCAAACCCGACACAGGAGTTTGACTTTGATTTGCAAGGTAATTGGTCAACTCAACGTACCCCGAAGCGTACTCCAAGAACCCCAAAACCGGCGAGCTCCAGGGAAAGATTTGCATCACCTATTGGATCAGTTAAATGACTTTATTGTCCAAGGTTAATTTGTGGTTGCGTTCAGATGCCTACTTACCTGACTCTTTGCCTATTCTTTTTTTTGAAATGATCTTTTCTGATTTCAAGTTTGGTCAGCCCTCTGATGCGTAAAGTATTTCTCCTTTTTTATTTATTTATTTTTATTATTGTTATAATTATCATTATTCCTTTGTTGAAGTTACTAGGTTTTATATTCTACCTTGATTGTATTTTATATGAGGCTGCTGTCTTCCCCCCCGGTTATATTATTATGAGCCCTTATGTGCAGATAAGTTCTGATATCTGAGCTTCCCCTTGTTCAGTCGCCCCTTGGTGACAAACTCTTCCCCCCACATTTCTATGGCCACTAGGTTTCACTGCCAGAAGGGGATTCGTTCCCTGCATTCTACTGGCTTGGCCATGACTATAACCCCTAATTCCCAGTTATCTTTACCTTTTATCTTTCCCTCCCCCACCCCATGCTGGATAAGGTATGTAACAAGTGCTACACTTTCGCACTCAGTTCTTCAGATATGGATGTATGGTACTAAATTTTTTGATAATCCTTTATTGCTTTATTATGGAGTGTAAAATCATCAGTTACAATGTCAATGGGTTAAATAACCCTGTCAAAAGGTCGCAGATTTTTCATGAATGTGTCCGATTAAAGGCTAAAATTGCATTGCTCCAGGAGACCCATTTTAAGGAAGGTAAACTCCCTCGTCTTTCCCTTAAACATTATCCTATAATTGCTACGAGTAATAATCCAGTTAAAAAATGTACTGGTGTTATGACATTAATTCATAGAGATGTTCCCTTTGTAGTGAAAGATCAAGTAAAGGATAAAGAAGGGAGATATCTTATTTTAAAAGGGAAAATTGCCGACAAAACTATTACTATAGCGAATGTTTATTCTCCTAACTCTGAACAAGTGCAATTTCTGTGTACTTTTTTAGGCGTTTTAAGTTCATTTGCTGAAGGTGTCATTATTTTGGGGGGTGATCTCAATATCCCTTTAAACCCATTGTTGGACACCTCTACTAAGAAATGTAATATTCCCTATAAAGGCCTGAAGAAAGTTAAAAAAGCTTTAAATGACATGCAATTAGCTGATGTATGGAGATGTTTGAACCCCCACACACGGGATTTTTCCCATTTCTCAAAAACCCACCTAAATTATTCCAGGATAGACTATGTATTCACTTCTCATAGTTGGCTCACCTACTGTAAAGATGTTTCGATCGCTCAGACTACTCTATCAGATCACTCTCCAGTTGTGGTCACTATCTCCATTCCTGCTGCTAGCAGACCAATATTTAATTGGAAATTAAATAGTACAGTATTATTAAGAGAGGAGACTAGAGAGGAAATACGTCAGATGATAGAGAATTACTTTAAAGAAAACTTCTTACCTGATACCAACCCTGGGATTCTTTGGGAAGCTCACAAATGTGTCCTGCGAGGTCAGTTGATAGCTCTATGCTCTAGATTAAAAAAAAACAGGGAACTTAAGGTTAAATCACTATTGTCAGATATAGCTATATTGGAACAGACGCATAAACAATCTATTGCTCTGTCCACCCTCAAACTACTAGAAGAGAAAAGGATTCAATTGAAAGCATTATTAGATCAGTTCTCATATAAGGCCTATCTGAGGTGTAAGCAAAAAACTTATGAATTGGGAGATAAGAGCACAAAACATTTCGCTGGCATCTTAAAGAAATTACAGCCTAATACTTTTATTCCCGCCATTAAAGACAAAACCCAATCTATTCACCATTTAACGCCTCATATTACCAATTGTTTCCAACAATTTTACCAGGATCTTTATGGTCTGGAAAATATCAATGCTCCAATTAATCCCAGGAAGGAGATAGATAAATTTATTAAAGAAGCTAATTTGCCTACTCTAACTCAGTCGCAGGCTCAATCTCTAGATGGCCCTTTCACCAAACAGGAGCTGCTCGATACCATTCATTCTATCCCCGCAAATAAATGCCCGGGGCCAGACGGTTTCAATTCCCTGTATTACAAGGTCTACTCTACCGAGCTATCTCCACACTTGCTTACTTATTTTCAATCTATTGACACCCGTAATCAATTTCCTCTTCAGGCGAAAGAAGCTCACATTACGGTAATACCCAAACCGGGTAAGGACCCTTTAACTTGCTCTAGCTACAGACCAATATCTCTTATTAATGTGGATATTAAAATCTACGCAAAAATTATTGCTAACCGTATGAAAAATATATTACCCCAGCTGATTAATGTGGATCAAGCAGGCTTTGTCCCAGGCAGAGAGGGCAAAGATAATACGTTTAAAGTTATTTCACTAATTCATTATGCCAAACAAAAACATATTCCTTCAATGATCTTAACAACTGACGCCGAAAAGGCTTTTGATAGAGTTTCTTGGAACTTTCTCTATCAAACATTGAGGGGCTTTGGGCTAGGTGAAATACTCATCCAAAGAATTGCAGCTCTATATCATACCCCTACAGCTAGAGTTAGAATTAACAACACCCTTTCCCAACCGATTCTCATTAAAAATGGCACCAGGCAAGGATGCCCCCTTTCGCCTATTCTTTTCGTCTTGGTCATGGAGACACTATTGGCCCATATAAGAAATAATGAAGACATTGCTGGACTTGTTGTAGGTACATCTGAGCATAAAATCGCAGCATTCGCTGATGACCTTTTACTTTTTCTAACCAAACCCATTCTCACTCTCCCAAATATTATGTTGCTGCTGTCAAGATTTGGTAAGCTATCAAATTTTAAAGTTAACTTGAGTAAATCGGAAGCGTTAAATATAAATCTGACTACTGTTGAGAAACACTCTCTTGTGAATAATTTTCCCTTTCAGTGGGCCCCAAATAGTATTAAGTACTTGGGTGTACAGATTTCCGCTAACTTGACAGATCTCTATCAACTGAACTTTCCCCCCCTATTGAACAAATTAACTACCCAATTGAATTCCTGGAAGACTTTAGGACTTTCGTGGTTTGGAAAGATTCAAGCCATTAAAATGTCAATTATGTCACAAATTTTATATTTATTTCAAACTCTGCCTATAAAAATCCCTAAAACATTTTTTGCCAAGGTCAAAAGCCTGTTCAACCGATTTATTTGGGACGACAAGACTCCAAGACTTAAACAGGAAATGCTTACCCTAGCAAAGGATAGGGGCGGCCTAGCCCTACCCGATCCTTTTCGTTATTATATCTCTGTTCATTTGGTAAGAACCTTTCATTGGTATCTGAAAAACAAAGATAAGGTATGGATCAATATTGAGCAGGCTACGACGGTAATTCCACTAAGTAACCTATTGTGGTCCCAGAAACAGAATGTTCCTAAGACTGTTAGATCCCATCCTACGGTTATGACGACTTTGGAGATTTGGTATAAATATAAGGAGGTTTACAAGTTAATTAATCCCTTTCCGTTACTTCAACCACTATTACTAAATCCAGATTTTCCCCCCAGCCAGGAAACCAAAGCATTTGACAGATGGAGTACATTCAATGATAGAGATACCAAACTCTCGGATTTTTATAAAAATGGGCGGATTATTAGTCTGGGCGAGGTTCAGAAGAGATGGGGTCCCCATCCGAGAGATGTTTGGTGTTATAATCAACTTCACAATTATCTCTCTAAAGTTTATACTAATACCATACCCTCATCACCTACTATATGGGAAAACCTCTTATCTCTTCAATCTCCAGTTCTTAGACCCCTTTCTCAAACTTATAAATTATTGCAAAAGAATAGCTTGCAGTATAATCTGATATACTTTGATCTTTGGGAGAAGGAATTGGATATAACTTTGTCAGTTCCTCTTAGAAACAAAATTATGGCGAATGTCCATAAAACATCCAAGGCTTCTAGAATTAGAGAGATGAGATATAAAGTCATCACAAGATGGTATTATGTCCCCACTAGACTGCACGCTATATTTCCTTCTTCTTCAAACAAATGTTGGAGATGTGATAATGGCCTGGGCACTTTCACTCATGTCTGGTTTTCTTGTGATAAAGTTTCGAACTATTGGGAGCAGCTATGCTGCTCCATTTTTAGGATCACTGGATATAAATACGATCACACCAACTTTTCATTAATGCTATTTCATTTCGATAACCGGTCTAACAACTTTATCTCTGACAAACTATCACAACATTTACTAAGGGCTGCTATTGCCCTGATTCCTAGGAAATGGAAAACACAGGATCCCCCTACACTTAGTGAATGGTCTAACTTGGTTGAAGAGACCAGAAAACTTGAAGAAGTTACTGCTTTATTACATAATACAATGGATAGTTATAGAAAGACATGGCGTCCTTGGATTGAATTTTATAATCTGCCTTGATTATGTTCCATACATGTGTTTACTCTACGAAATTCATTGTTTACCGATTCTACCCTTCCAACTCGCTCCATCTAGGTTCTGTTTGTTTCATATGTATTTGAGATATGACTTGTTACATAACCTTACACTGTACTCAACAGTCTATTGATGTGTAATTTTTTTTTTTTCCCCTCCCTCTCCTCCCCCTTTTTTCATTCTGTACCCTCTCCCCTTTTGAAAATATAATAAAAAGAGATTTGGAAAAAAAGAAATAAAGTGAAATTTTCAATGGAGCAATCTTCCACAAGGTTGTTCAAACAAAGTAAAAAAGGTTTGTTGTGTCCACAACTTATGCAGATACTTATAAGTTAAAGTGATTACAAAAATTTGTACAAATAGTGCATGAAATGAAGAGTTAACATATAGCATTTAATTTAACTTTGATGGAAAGATATGACTAAGAATGTTTGTGCTCTGTAGTTTTTAGTT
Source organism: Xenopus laevis (assembly GCF_017654675.1). Taxonomy (NCBI): domain Eukaryota; kingdom Metazoa; phylum Chordata; class Amphibia; order Anura; family Pipidae; genus Xenopus; species Xenopus laevis. The sequence continues at coordinate 75,569,011 of NC_054385.1, forward strand.
ACAGAATTCTCTAAAGGGGCAGAGGCTAAAAGAATAAAGCCAAGGCAACCCTTCTAATACACGTAATTACTTTTGCCATTCTAAGCAAATTTGCTTTACTTTAAGGAAAAAACACATAAACATAATTGAAAATGGAACTGAAAAAGATGAGCTTGGTGCACCTTAAACCAATTTAGAAATCACACTACATTCTAAAAGGTGTTAGATGAATAAATTCTTACTTTATAAACTGCTTTACTTGGACATGTTTAAACCTGCTGTTGCTGCAGTTGCACAACCATCAGATCACTTAAATTAATTGGATTTAGCTTAACCAATCATTTACAGTTCAGAGACACTTCTTGTGGCGTTGGTTAACTGTGAACAGTTCTGTGGAGCAGCATTCAGTTTTTTCCAATGGTTAATTTTCCAATCAAGAGCTTCTCTTTTACAAATTCTGCAATAACAGAGAACTGATCACTGTCACAGAGAGATATGATGAAGCTTCTTTTGTGGCAAATGGCCATAAAAGCCATTCTTGTATATAAAATATCAACCACCAACAAGCAGTCAGCCAAGACTGCTGATCTTTAAGGTTAATAAAGCACAAACCCTGACATCAAGGGTATAGGAAGTGTGTCCCTGTGTATTAAGCAGGCCATTTAAAATCTAAAATCATAGTCCTTTTCTATACATCAAAGCTTAGGGAAAACTCCAGACTTAAGTATGTATAAAGGTGAAAACACTATCTCACAGGAAGACACAGGTCAAAAACAAACTTTGCTTTGCAGCTAATTGGAAATTGTGTGTGTTTGCTTGTGTGCAATATGCATTTGTGTGAAGGCTTCCAACACTTCTACAACACTTCTATATAAAACTATTTTCTGCCATGCTCTTTCTAATTAAGGGAACACAATTAGATCACTGCAGCATTCTACCATTTCTTTTTAACAGACCCAAGCTGGGATAGGTTTGCTGACTTCTGACATGATTTAATTTCATGACCACATAACGTAAAGTAAACCATGTAGCTACAGTATATACTAAATGTTTTTAAAAATCCATGCTGAATAAGTACACTTCTACCATTTTTATATGTAAAAACTACTCTACAAAGACTAACACCTAAAAATGGGGGGATTTACTCAAAAATGAAAATAACATCTTGCACAGATGTATTTAAAGAAACAAAGATAAAGAAAAAAATACAGGATATAGTAAAATATAGATTGATAGACAGATAGATAGATAGATAGATAGATAGATAGATAGATAGATAGATTAAAATCATTAGAGGTAAAACATTTGGTGACATCAATAAGCATATATTGTAAAAAGTCTTGCATAAAGGAAGGGCTCCCTAGAAACAAAAAACTTTGACATACACTTAAAATGGTTTATGTAAAAAGTCATATACATTAATAATACAAGTGGAGAATTTCTAGATTTTAAAATATATACTTTTGAACAATCGAAGTTCTTCTAGGCTTAAAAATCAGCATTTTTTTTTTACCTTCTTAATACACAACAATCTTGTTCTGGCCATGAATACAATACTACACTATGCTGTTATCCCCTAAAGTGGGAGTTTATTGGATGCAAATTTGATTTAAAATAACATATTCAGTAATATATTTTAGTTTATATAACCTAAAAATAATGGTGTAACTTGATTAAAAGCTGTACTTGAGTTAGATTGAGACTCTATAAGGCCATTCTACTTTAAAAACATGTTCAACTCAAATAATTATAGCTACTATTGAAGTTGGCACAATTTACACACAAAACCTTTTTTCCGTGGGTTTGAAGCCAATACTGGTTGCCAAAAATCAAGCAAATCAGCCATACAACATCAGTAAGTGTGACTTTGTGAAACATAAAAGTACAGGCTATTTGGAGCTTACATTAATCAGTAATTGTATATGGAGTTCATAAACTCTTTATATTAAAATGTCTGGCACAATGCAGTGTGCTAATTCTTTCATACATATCCTAACTACTAGAATGAAATGTGACAATTTGAAAAATGGGCATGTATACAGCACATAATTTACAGTAATTAGAGGCATTTCTAAAAGAAAACTGTGCACAACTGTGCAATATATTCAGATCTTGAAGTACAGATAAAAGTCAACATTAAACAATTACCGTATATACTCGTGTATAAGCCGACCCGTGTATAAGCCGAGGTACCTAATTTACCTAAGAAAACTGGAAAAATGTATTGACTCGTGTATAAGCCTAGGGGCCCCATGTCAGATTTCAAAATGTGAATGTGACCCAGCCGCAACAATTGGGGGACACTGGGCAGGTACCTGTTACTGTCTGTGACTGACTGTGTCGCCGACCGGATTTCATGTTTGCTTCCCTCTGCCACCCCTATTTCATGTTTGCTTCCCTCTGCCACTTCCCCCCCCATCTGTCGCTCTCCCCACCCTGGCTGCTCTTCCCTCTGTCCTTCCCTCTGTCACCTCTGCTCTTCCCTCTGTCCTTCCCTCTGTCACCTCTGCTCTTCCCTCTGTCCTTCCCTCTGTCACCTCTGCCCCAGCCGGACTGCCTGTGACTGCCTGTGTCGCCGCCCGGAGCAGGTCCAGGAGCTCCGGGCGGCGCGTCCTTCCCTGCCGGCGTTCGCTTTCAAAATGGCGGCGCCCATGGCCGCCACGTGGGTAGCGGCCGGCGCCGCTACCCACGTGGCGGCCATGGGCGCCGCCATTTTGAAAGCGAACGCCGGCAGGGAAGGACGCGCCGCCCGGAGCTCCTGGACCTGCTCCGGGCGGCGACACAGGCAGTCACAGGCAGTCCGGCTGGGGCAGAGGTGACAGAGGGAAGGACAGAGGGAAGAGCAGAGGTATGACCCGCGTATAAGCCGAGTTTGAGTTTTTCAGCACATTTTGGGTGCTGAAAAACTCGGCTTATACGCGAGTATATACGGTATTCTAACTGAAATGATGGCCATAAGATGCAGTAGTATTCTGAAGATAATTTTTACATGTTAACAGTGGGAGGGTAAAGTTTTCCTAAACTGGAGAATACAATTAGTTATTTAAATGATATATAAAAAAAACAGGTCACACAAGTTGAGCCTCCAGCTCAAGAGTCAGAGAAAGGTAAACCCAGTTCTGATCTGCTAGTAGAATCACTTTTGGGGAAAACATTCTACAAACTCCCAGCTGTCACTGACCAAAAATTTAGGATGGAATATATTAAGAGGGAATGTCATTTCTTTTGATCTCAGGGGATGCCATTGTGTCCTTTACAATGACCTACATAGTAGTAAAGGAATTAGATTTTTGATATGGTCCCTTTAGATATTTATACATACTGTAATGACCATATCCCCCACTGCCTCTTTTCCAATGTAAACAATTCCAATATGGAGAGATTTTCTTCAAAACTACCTTCATTGGTAATTTCATTCCTCTTTGAGTAGTGAAGATCTATTCTCGAATAGCTTCTTTTCAAATGAATGTGAAATGTTTGGTTTCAACTGAACATATTTCTAGTCATTATGGAGCAGATATAATCCTGATTTTGGGTGTCTGATATGTGGTTCATTTTACCAGTTGGATTCAGCACCTCCTTATATTTTTATTATTGCCATTAATAATAAAAATAAAATAATAAATAATGCAATAAAAGATGCAATAGTAAATATAGTTGGCTTGGGTGGTGCTAGGTGGAAAAATAATCAACAGAAAAATAAAGAGGAAAAAGCCCACCAATACAAACACTCAGAACCACAAAACAAAAAAAATACTCCCTGCAAATCCTGTATCTCAGAGAAACCATGTACACTGTTTTCTCCAAATTAGAATGCCTTTATTACATACATACTAAAATAATAGAAATGTCAAAATATCCTATGCAAATTAAAAATGCGGCTGCATGTTCGTGATCTAATACCTTTATTAAAGGGTAAGTCAGCTATACCAATAAAGTGCACAGTTCAATATGTATTTTTCCACTATATGTGGTGAGTTGCACTTATATAGGTCTAAATCTAAATTGCACCAATAACAATACATGGAATTCCAACAAGTCTGCTCAGTATATGGCACAAAGACCCCTTTGGGATGCCACAAATAAAGAGACAGAATCCTTGGGATGCAGCCTTTATAAATATTGTATTCTATTTTTTTTAGAAGAATGAGAGATAATGTTCCCTGAAATAACAAACCAAGCTGTGGGATCTTGGAAAGTTAGGAAGTATAAAGTGCTATAAATAAACGTCCATATAAGTGCTAACGTCAGTATTGCTGTTAACTACTTACAGCAGCACCCTAGTATATGCCCATGTCCTGCTCACATGGCACCCAGAATGTCCTGACTGCAGCCTATTTTCCATATACTAACATTCACTGTTTACTGTATATGCATGTTTTGCCTATTTGCTTCTCATTAATGATGAGCAAAATTTTTCACCAAGTTTTGCTACAAAAATGATGCCCATAGAAAAAAATTGTCGTCAGTCAAAAAAAAAACTGTCGCCCATAGACTTCAATGTATTTTGGTGAATTTTCACCATTACACAAATATTCCCGCAAAATGGGTAAGATTCGCCTATCACTATGCCCTATTTATCATGAAATTTCTGAATATAAAACAGGATTCATTGTAGCAAAAAAATTTGAATTGTAGTGATTTGCTTACATCAAGTGTTTTACCTGCTGTTAGTAGGGTCCTATTTATTTATGACAACAGAAAAGGCAGAATATAAATGAATACAAATTAGGTTAGAACCATATATTTTTGCATCTGTCGCCCTAAGTAGAATGCAGATTCTACATATCATAGATTGTTTAGTGGAACTATATTTTAAGGTGAATGCTTGATTCTGTTACTGCTGCAATAAGGAATATGTTGTTGATTAGAAAGTACTGCCCTACAATTGTTTTTCTTTCTCTATTGCTCATTTTTTCCCATATGAGGTAACCCAGAAACAACAGCCAACTAAAAACACATTTAGGCATTTAGATCCATCGTTTGAAAATGGACTCCACCACCTGTTCCAGCATCCTGGACTTTGGGTAATTTGGTGTTAAAAAGAGTAAATGCATAACTTTACAACTGTAGTCTAAAATGTTACATTATTATTTGCTGTATTTTATATATGCATGTAAGCACTTCATAAATACTTCAATAAATTCTAAAATGTCCATTTACTGCTCTATAGCAGTTAATCGTTATATCCAAAAGCTGATCATCTGGAATTTATTTGCATGAAAAAAAAAAGGTATTTATTGGAGCAATACCTGATTTTGTTTCTGTCAGAAACTATTTCTCTAGGTTGGATGTAATTAATATTTTGCTATCTGAGCAAAGAGAAAACCTGATTAGCTCCCTTGGGTAAAATGCAAACAGAAGGTGCTGATTATTGACTTGTGTATTTTACATGTAATATTGACATGTTTCCAAAAACCCACTGAAATGGCTGAAAGTGAATGTTTTGTTTGGATCTGTAGCACAGGAAACTGGATTTTTACATAAAGTTTAGTCACTGGAAAATGACATTCATTTAGGCAAATGAGATTATCATGGGGACAAACAATTCATCGCTTTATAATATCACAATGCTTCCATGTGAAGATTTGTTTTCTCCAGTTTTGGAGTAACTACCACAGAAATTGTGTGAGCCATTCTTCGTGCTGAAAAAAAATCACTCACACTTTAGAACTAATTTATACAGTTTAGCTTTAAATTTTTACAGATCAAATCCTGTTAATTAGCCAATTCTAATGGTAAGTTTTAAGGTGTTCCCTTGATGCTAATACTGACCTTGTAATACAGTATAACTTGTATGTAGTTAAATAACTATTATGTTGCACTTTGACCATCCCACAGTAATTTATCATCCCACCTGCTTTTAATTAGACAAAGCAAAAGCAGTTAAGAATCAGACTTTGCTCCTTGTACCTTTTTGTATTATAAAATACCTGGATGCTCAACAATGAAATGGCAGTAGAGCAATATAGACAGCACTTATATTAGATGAAGTTTCTCAAAAAGGAATTAAAGACTTCAATATTCTCATTTGGATCAGATTCTATTTATTATCCCAAGATATGTTGCAGGTATAGAAAATCAATGCTTGCACGAACACTTAGGGGCACATTTACTAAGGGTCGAATTTCAAAGTGGTAAAAATTCGAAATTTGACAATCGAATTGTAGAAATTCGATAGTAAAAGTGAATTTAGCCATTTTCGATCAAATTCAAACCGTTTGAAATCGTTTGAATTGAACGATTTAATCGATCGATTTTCAAAAAAAAAAACCTTTGACTTCTAAAAACTTAGCCAAATACTGCCTATAGTTTCTAGGAGGTCCCCATAGGCTAACATAGCAATTCGGCAGGTTTAAGGTGGCAAAGTGTTGAAGTCTACGTTTTTTAAAGAGACAGTACTTCGATTTTCGAATGGTATTCAACGTTTTTTCAATTTAAATTGAATTTTGGCCTATTCGATGGTCGAAGTACGCAAAAATTACTTCAAATTCACTTTGAATTCACTTCGACCCTTAGTAAATGTGCCCCTTAATTTGGGGAAAATCTGGGCCAACAGATGGTCACTTTTTACACCTTTACCATACTGATTTTACAATCCGCACAGATTTAAATGAAGGTGACTTGCTCCTGTGATATCATGGGCTCTCTATTGGCTTGAGAGTACAGTACAAAACCAGTACTGTCACGAGTACAGTACTGTACTTCCAGCTGAATGTGACTTTAGGCGTTACTATCAGGGGTCACTAACTCTCTCACACACCCTGCACATAGGTTAGACTAGTACAACAGCACCCCAAACACCAACACCCACAAAACTCATACAAAACTTGCTGCCACCAATATCTTAATCTGTTATACAACATACACACGTTATACCATAGCCACTAGCCAGACTAGCATTCCATTCAGCACGCAGAGGGCTAAGGCTTACAGTTAAACACTTTTGGGCTCGGGTCGTTTAGAGCGTCAAAGACAAAAATTTAATTTTATATTTAATATTATAAAATTTATAACAGTGCAAATTATCTGTTATAAGATGTTACAAAAAACATAGATTAAAATATACAGTCACAAACAGTTGTAAACTAATAATGGAAAAACATAGAAAACTTAGAAAACTATACTTTTACCCAAAGATATAGAATTCCTGGACCTGGAGGCAAGGGGAAACAAATGGGATGAATCAAAATTGGACCTCCAAAGTAAATCCTCAAACTGAGTCAGAAGAGCTGACTATTTATTAAAGTTTTCCAGGCATAATGACCATAACTCCTTAAAGGAGGAGAGAAATTATAGTATATTCAGTGGCACTAGATTATTTTACTGATTTCATAGAGACCAGATATCAATGCTGTGTGACCTACTCCTACTCAGATATTCCCATCTAATAGACCAAGTGCCCATCATGTTTGGGCTCATCTGACAGGATATTTTAAATTAAACCAATACCCAGCTTTTGATAACTCTGGTATAACAGGTATGGACTCTAGGAGGATACATCTATTTGAGGTCATGTTATAGAATGACCTCTACATCACCTCAAGATCATGAGGGGTTTTGCTAATTCACCCTTCGTGGGCTCACGCTTCCCCACTTGGCATGGCTCTTATCTGCCTGTTATCAGCCAGGCTTTGAGCAGGGCTCCACAGATTGTGACCAACTTTACACATGAAAATAAAATTCTGTTTCTGGTAAAATTAATTTTCTGGAATACCTGAATATTAACTAATACAGACCTATATTATTAAGAAAGTTGTAATACTTTTTGCTTTTTGACCTCATCCATATTTCTCTATACTTAGGACTCTGTGATCCCGCAAAAACTAAATCATAGTAATAAGGGTTTTATGTCCTTGTCAGTGAATCCACAAAATAGAAGCAGGGGATGAAGCACTTTGTTACACCTGTAGTAGCAGTTGCAAAAGTGTATGAACACTTTTTATATCCTCTAGATATTCCAGGAATATTGATAAATGGTTGTGCAGCAATCTTTTCAAATCTGTAACCTTATTATGGGCTAAAGGGGCCTTCATCAAAGGTTGGTCATCAAAGGGGACTCCATTTCCTTAGAGGGTGGCCCCACTTTCTTAGAGGGGGGTGTAGAGTTTGGGTTACTGCTGGAAATATATCCATACACATATCCTATGTGGACCCTCAATGTTATTATGTCTTGCAAATCTCACCATCTGATATTATCAGAACATTTGTATAACAGTAACTGTTCTTGGATTAATTTCCTGTAAGCACTTCATATGGTCACCTTGAACTTTTGAGTAAAAGAATTGCAGCAAGTCAGTGCACTTAAATACACTTCATGTGCATGGAAAACATGGGCTGAGGTTTTCTGAAAAGGTGTTTTTATTTAATGTTATAGACTTAGATGATATATGAAGCAATTTGTTTATCTATGGTCAAGTCAATTTGTCCTCTGTCCAGCAGATCTTGTAGAGAATATGGTATGGATCTTATTAAGAGAGAGAGGAAAAAATATCTGGAAAAATAAATGACAGATGAGACTGGACAAATGCTTCTTATCTTCTATCAAACCATGTTCTCTGTTAGATTCACCTATTAAAATAACCTTGAGATGTTAAAGATGATTTAAAAAGTAAAATGGACAAACTGCATCAGGTCAAAAGCTGCACTTTGAAGTCCAGATGAAAGAGATTATCAAAGAAGGTGGATGTCAGTAACATACAGCATGTTTGAAGTCAGATAATTCCTCCACCCCAGAATGCATACAATTTCAATTCATTGAAAGTTTGAGGATTAACACTTATTATAAAAATTATTTTATATATAATGTATGCGCAAGGAATTTAACAAATTCCAAACACAGATTGTATACATACCATATAAGAACAGGCTAGATGATTGGTCTGCTCTTTTAAAGAAGATAATAGCAGAGAGGAATGCTATCGTGAACCATGCAAATGGTCAAATTCAGCACAAGTATCATTTAAATAATTGTAAGTCTGATGTAGCGTCGACATATGCATACTGCGTTAATAAACAACTTAGACATTTGGATAGAAAATATAACAATACATTAAATCTCTGAATTGCATAGGTTGTTTGAGTGTCTCATTCCTCAGAAAGATATCGATATCCACTCAATTTATTGCAAGTTTGTTCATAATTCTCTAACAGGCACCAACAAAAACACAGAGTTTGCAGTAATTCAACTACATTTCTCTAGTTTCACCCATCCTGCACCATCCATGAAAAGCAAGACTGCCAATCAATAAAAGCAATCTCTAGGTTAAAGTATTCCATTGGGTTTATGCTGATTGAGCATAATGTCTATGAAATATAGGATATTATAGTCAAATTCACTAGGTGCGTAAGAGTTGAAATGAGTCCTGGCAGTCAATAGCACTGGCTATGATATACAGTAAGTAACAGGGCAATAAAAATGAACTCTCAGAACAGAAACATTAACCAGAGCTGTGATGATTTTCTCTATTGGTTGGCAGCATCCTTATGATATAGTGTAACATACACTGATTTTTACCTCCTCAGGGATGAAGCTGTGTGAAATATTCTAAGCCATAAAACATTTTACAAAATGGTGTAAAATACATGAAGACCCATTTGCAAATGCAGTTCAATGTGCAAAAATTCATAAGCAGTGTTTTTTTTTCTCAAAAAAACAACCATTTTTTGTGGATGAATGCTAAAATGAACTCATTGCATTTGCATGTGATGCACCGATAAGTAGGCAAATTAGTGTCTGCTTTGACAACCCTCGCGTACTGTCAATAAAATTTACTAATGGAACTCTGGAATTACTGCCTGGTCCAGACTAATGGTAATTCCAGTGTTCCCAAATGTCAATGTATGCACCTGTACATAAATAATCAAAGGATGCTGAAAAGGCACATAGGATGCAATTATGTTTCTGCATAGTGTCAAGGTTCACTTAGTTTTGCATACATAAATGAGCCATATGTTCTATTTACCTTTAACCATCTGTAAACTAATAATCCTGGGAGATAGCTAGATACACTGTAGGTCTAATGATCAGGGGAATCCCTTACCACTGACAAGGAACCTGCTCAGTATATACAGTAGGTGCACCAGACTAACAAAGTACAGACAAAGGAGAGTTAATAATCAAGGACAGGCTATATCTCAGAGTTATTGGCAAGTATCTTGGTCAGGAAACAGTCAGGAGACAAAAAGTAGAAGTGACACATGTTAAAAAAGGCTTGGGCATGATCTGATGTAACAGAAGCCATCTTGGGCAAATGCACATTGTTGGAAGGAGAATTCAAACAGAAAAGGGTCGAAAAGAGGACTGGGCACCGAGAAATGATGTGGCTACATTGAAATGCACATCAGCAGCATGACACACATGGCTTGGCAAAAAGATGCATGTACCAGCATACCAGTCTCCAGTGCAAATCTCACACTTGAATTAACTCCATGCATTACAATGACAGGAACAATGCATTACTTAGAGCTAATGGTTGTATTTGTAAAATTGTAAAGATTCTATAATGGTAGACTAGCACCAAAATGAAAGAGATTATTTCACATTACTTTAAATTTGGCATTACTCGTTAAAATAATCAGGACTACATTAAGTAGTGAAGACTTTGTAGAAAATGTAAACGTTTAGATCCACAGCAGTACACTCACATACACATTTATATACATCAATACACAGTTTTATAACATTACGTAATTGTCAGAGCATCTATTTTTTACACACCCTTATAAATATGTCCCTGTGTCTTAACCATATGATCTACCATATGTAACTACAATGTAACTGGATTACAGTGCAGCATCTTTCTACTGAGAAGCTCACAATGAAAAAGGACATTGGGTTGGGCAATATCATATTTCTGACCTCAGAAACTAGTTTGCCAATGGTCCATGAATCAACCAGAGTAAACAGGGACCAGCTCTCCCGCACACTTGCTTTGTAAGCTTCTTATTTCACCAAAAATACAGATCACTAAAAGTAAGCATCCCCAACTACATATAAGAAGATTTCAAATGAACTATGCTATGTACTTTTCCACTATCAGATTTCCATTTTGTGCTCAAATGCTCACTTCTTTATGGGTCATATAGGTACGTCACACTAAAATGGACACAACTGTTGCACTTATTGACATTATTCATTAATGGTACTTGCATAAAAAAGCTTCTTGCAGTTCTAGTTGCATGCTGATTTATTCAGAAGTGCATCTATTAATGCTGGAGAACCCTGGAGAAAAAGACCATTCGAAAAACACTATATTATAGGTAAAAAACGTGTATATAACATTACAGTGCAAAGAGTTGCCCTGTTTTTCTGTATCCATCATTTTATTTTCTAATTCACACACACACAGAAACACAGACACGCACACACACACACACACACACATACATACATATAATGTGCTCGGTGTATGCACTCACCTATTTTACTGCACTGTAAAATATGTTGGAGCTTTGTAAATATTATTTATCAATCAGAACAAATGTGCAGTAGATATTAATAATAAAGTCCCAGCCATGATAAATGTTTCAGGAGCTATTCTTAACATGTTGAGCTTTTTAACCAGGACTTGGCATAGTAACATAATCTTTATCATTTACAGTTACTGTAAACTATTCTTTGTTATCTATTTAGATTCAGCATTTTCATGTGGGATGCGATGCTAAACACCTACACAAAGTATAAGAATGTTGTAAGTACTCTCACTGTTTTCTAGATTATTAAGATGAGCTATTTGAATTAGTAGGAAAAAAGATGTGATGAATAGTTTGAGTTTATTGAGAACAATAACTTGCTATGGTCTGAGAAATAATCAGAATCATTAACAATGAATAAGCCATTACAAATGTCACGCTTATGCTTTCCTCCAACACAAAAGCTAAAATTAGGAGTGGAGGCAGATGTCCTAGAAATAAACTGACTTCACAATTGGTTGAAAGGTCCATCAAATTAATATAAAACAATATTAAATCAGAGAAAGCCCACTCCAAAGCTAAGTGGGCTATTAAGCAAAATATATGTCAATCTTATAAAAATGCTCTAAAGAATAAAAAAGGCATGATGATTGGATAAAGATTAAGATAGTCACCTATTACTTAGGAGCCAGGAAAATGCTACAGCTAAATCTTAGTCCTATTCAAGGGAAGGATAACAGAGAAAATGTCAAAAATAATCCTATTTTTACATTAATAGACTGCCAACTCTTGCTATCGAAACATCTAGAAAGCAAAGAGTTGATTCAAACCAATTGTGGGCAACAAAGACATTTAGAATTTCAAATACATCAGAAGAGCTCTGCAATATTTCAGTGCAAATATTGTCAGCATGTCTTCTAATTTGGTGATGTGAAAAGATACTGGTAGAAATAATTTATTTCATCACCTGGGGAACAGTTTATTTTATGTTTGTCCAAAAGCAACACTTTTCAGCTCTTTGGGGCAGATTTATAAAAAAAAAATTAGATTGCTGGTCATCTTGCTATTTTAGAAAAACAATGGTGCAAAAAATACATGTGAGAATTTTCTGAAACCACAAATAGTCTAGATTCACTAGAAAAAAATTTGAATTAAATGGGAATATTGAAGTGCACTTTTTCTGCAACTAAAATCTAGTGATAAGCAAATTTGTTCCATTTTGCTTCCCTGAAAAATTCTCAAAACTGCTGTATAATTCTCAAAACACATTAAAGTCTATGGGCAACTTTTTTGTGATAGCGACTTTTTTGTAACAAAATATATTAGTCTATGGGAAACTCACCCACAGACTAATATATTTTGCTAAAAAATTTTGTTGCTGTGACTTTTTTTGTACCAAAATATAATAGATTCTATGGGTGACTTTTTTTCTCATTCCAATTGCATTAAAGTCAATGGTCGTTTTTTCTCTGCAATTTTTTTTCGCAGTTTTGTGAAGTCACTCATCACTACCAAAAATCAGTTAATATGCACTAAACTTACATTTACATGGCTTAATCCATGTGAGTTTTATAAAACTCCCATCAATTTGAAATTCAACTAGTCAAAATTTATTAATAAAATCTAATTTTTAATACTCTAATTTAAACAATTAATATAAACAAACCAAAAACTCAAATTGAATTTGCTTCAAATTCTTAAAGGGCCAGAGTATGATAAATCTTGAAAATCTAATTAAATTTACAAAAAACAAAAACTAAAATCGAGTTTGGATAACTCCCTCGTCAAATTTGACAGTTTTGACAATAAAAAAATTTGAGAATTTGAATGTATTTTAAATTCAACCCTTGATAAATCTGTCCTTTAATGTATAGTTTTTCCTATAGGTTACTACATGAAGTGGGAGTTACAGGAGCTTATCCTGTCTGTGAAAGAGTTTTCAAAATATTTATATAAATAAAGATATATAGATAAAACTAAATTTTTTAAAATCCTGATCCAAAATGTAAGGTAAAGACTGCATGGACTCGCCCACCTTTATTGCATTCAGAACAATAATAAACTTTCTGGTATCAAATGGGAAAATATAATAATTATTTCCACACTTTAGCATTATTTTTATAATTAATTAATTTCTTCTGAAAAGATTCTATAGTTTGCCTAATTTGGTTTATTTCTCTATAAAAAAAATGCATACCAGTATGCTACAAATTAATAAGTGGTTTTAACTTTATTTGTTTTCTTCTCTGCACTCAGAGAGTACTTAAGAACTTTTGATCAATATAAACTTGGCTGCATTTCCCTGGACAAACAGGCCAAAACTTGTGACATTTCACATCTTTTCTCTTGTTTCTTTTCAAAGTCAGTGCAGGAAACAATGATGGATCACTGTCTTACAAAACAAACCAGGCATATTTCCAATGCTGATAGCTCTGTGAGTATAGAACACTATACAAGAGGATTTAATAAAACAAGTTTATCACAAAATGTCACAGGGCAGTTTTATATGTACAGAACACAATGGTAAATTTGTTTTTAACAAGTGTGTCACTTTTGCTCTATGTGTCTATAGATGTATTTCTTCTTTTACAGCATTTGGAGGATTGGCTACTGACTGTTGCAGCCCTGAGGGTATCTGCAGTCATGAAGCACTGCTGGAATAGGACCCAGGAGGAGAGTAGGAAGTTCAACCAGATTAACAAATGGCAACCAGCAGCAGATAGTGTCTATCAAGCCAATATAAAGACCTGGAGCTTGACCTCACCTGGCAGATTTACTTTTTGGGGTTCAATGAGTTGGAGGGAAGCATTGCATTACCAAATATTGTTACCACTTTTGCTGTCTGGTACACTACTGTGGTATGTGGTAAGTAAAACAGCACAGACTTTGGACATTTTATTCCATCTCTGTGGATTACCAATACTGAAAGTCACAAGAAGAGAGAAAAGCTGACATAATACCCTCTAAGATTAACGTGGTTGTTTGTACCCTGTGATCTAGTGAAAAGACCACTGCAGAGATCTGTCTGTAGTGAGGGACAAGGAATGGGTTCAGTGGGTGCAGCTTTCCGGTTCTCTATTTAAATCAGCAAACTCTCAAATGATTTGCACATGTATTGCTCAATCTATACCATTTCTTTAATGTTATTATTTACCTTTGATGCTATTGAATAGCCTTCTTCCACAAATGCCAAATTTTACTGAGCTGCAGAGTCATGTGTAAAGTCCTGCTGTACTAGCTGATAAATTCATTTGCAGCATTTGACTTCATGCTCTGTTCCTTGCTACAGAGCAAGGAAGGAGGGAAGCCAATAATGTCCCTCTGCTATCTTGTATTTAGACTGTGACCTCTTGGAATATGTAAGAAAAGCCACAGCTGTTTGTCCATGATAAATATTTCTCAAATTGAAAACACATTAGCCTGATAGCATAATCCATTAGCCTTGGAGATGGTCTGGGATGCAGTTTAATCGCAGTGTTCAAAATATTCCTATACTTTACTTTTATCATTGTTTGCTAACAGTCAGTGAAGGTTATACACGGAAATGACCCAAACACAGAAATTCCACCTTAGTCAGCATTACAGTTCCTGCCTAAAAAAGCTTTTGCTGCCCTCTTTATTGTATTTAGATTTTAATGAACTTTGTAATGGCGCAAGGGAAGGAAATGCTCATCATACACCATCAAACAATTCAGCCAAATACCATGGGATATGTGTTCTTTATTTATTTACTGCATTGTGTTTGGCCCTTTCCTTAGGAAGTAGTGTGCAACTGTTCTCCATAGATCCAATTTTTCATTTACAGCAAATACTTAAATATGCTCTCTTATACAGTATTTTCAATTTTTAACTCTTCATAAATGATTATTTAAATCTTTAAAAATTGTACTTGTTCTTTTCAACTTACAATGGCAGTGACAATTACCCTGTTTGCAGTTATTGAAATGAATTCGAGTCTATTTATGCTGCCTTATGCTAACATTCGGCAGGATTTACAAAGTATCAGTTTAATTTGAGTGATGTCTTTGGTCTCCGGTTTCTATTCACAAAACCATAGAAACATCCATGGTAATAATTTGCAAAACATATTCATGTTAATGGAGGTAGGGTGTTTTTTCAAGGTGACCTTTTTACGCAAAATACACTTGGGTCAATGTACAGTATGTGGAGTTTGTGCCAAAACTTTTCACTGTGTATTTTTGGTGCATTTTCATGTAAAACATTTGTCATTGGAGAAACACAATTTTGCTGTGAATTCATGTCTGCCAAAATACTTTGCTCCTCATTTATCTTGGATGAATTAACTTTGCACAAATGCCATACTGATTACCCCTGCTAGCATACAGTGCAGGAAGGGTGGTACCTGGGCGTGTTTAGTTTATTGTGCTCTAAGTGGTTCAGTTTTGCACTTCTCCTGCACTTGCTCCAGCATGTGATGTGATGAGCCCTAGTACATTTTACTTGATGTTCCATGTTGAAGGTAAAACAATTCTTCATGTTTGTTATGTTAAAATGCTTTTGTCACCTTAAGATATTGTGCTCCATGATACAAAAAGGTCACTTTGTCAGTAAACTCCAGATCCTGAACATTCTGAAAACATATACTCCATACATGAGTCATGAATGGATTGGGTTTGCTACAATCTTAACACAGTACTACAGTGATAAATATGAAGAAGAAAGAAAAAGTCCTTGCATTTTAAATCCAGACAGTACATATACATGATCTAGCTCATTCCACAAAATATATGTGCCTGTTACCATGCAAACTAAAGAGCATTATTTTTTGGGAAAAAGTAATCACCACTAGTTCTTGAGAATAAGTTCTTGAGAAGGAGAAATTATTAAACCCACATTTCAAAGCCATTTGTCTTATCTATATAATCCCCTTGCTCTTTGCAATTTTGCCCTCCAGAATCTCTTAGAATTAAGTATATGAGAATGCAAGAGTGAGATTTATAGCCATTCCACAAGGAAGCCTCCAACCATAGATCACAATGGATCAGGAGGACTGATGGCTTAAAACCTGCTTTTTTCTCAGTATCTAATAGAGTCAGATGATAAGTGCAGGAGTGAATGGCACACTAGTCACATTTGAGAAGAAATCAATTTTGTTGAGGAGTGACCTAGACATTTACACAGTATTTAATAAAATGTTCTGCTCACAACAAGTTTATATTTTCCTTGATCTTAGTACACAGTTATGGGCAGCTACACTCCCACCTCCTGTATAATCTCTAGTGATAATAAATGACTTGAAGCGGAGAAAGCAAGCTCTTAAAAAAGAAATTTATTATATTACTTAATTAAATAGCAGGAATGCCCAAACAACATCATTGCAAAGGTGTCTAAATCATAAAAACATTTCTAACAGCTTTCATATTCACTTTAAATTGTTAGCCACTACTGTATTTTAAAGTCAATATTTGCAAGAAACAAAACGCTGGTCTAAAAACGTAGTCCAAAGCTTATTATAAGAATTCCCAGTGTTACCTTCAGTAAACATTTTTGAATCTAGATCAGTGTCCTAAATATATATATAAAAAAATAATTAGTATATCCCTGCCTAGTAAATTAACTTTTTAAATAGGCAGTATAGCTTTCCAACTTAGACCTATGGTGCATGTGTGTTTGCTTGCCTTAGTACTCTGTAGAAAACCACAGATATTAATATGGCCTTCCCTGCTTCGTGATTTTAAGTCTGCTCTTTCAGAGTTTTTCCACTAGGATTGAGCTTAAGGGTTTCTGACAACTTTACCCAGTTGGAACATGTATCTTGAGTGTAATGGTTCTTAATGAGAATCGTTGTCCTTAAACTTTTTATCGACTGCCTATAATAATAGAAGACTGAAATTCTTAAGAAACAAGCTCAAATGTTTTTGCCAGTGGACATATGCAGGCCACTTTTTGTCATGGCCACCTAAAAAAAGTAAGACAATTATGATCCTTTTTTACATTTTATTAACATAAACCATAAATGGATGTAACCTTCTTTATTACTTACCACAGGCCTCCTTTGCTTATACTCTTACTACAGTAAGCCAGAAATCATAGCAGCCCATAGCAGCCCAGAGGTATCACCGGAGGCATGGTGATGTCAAATGGTACAGTAAATGCAACTTTATATAAAATAAATCATTTTGCGTTGGACTTTTCTTCAGCTATAGAAATATACTTCATAACCATCATTACATAGTTTCAAATTCTCCTCAAATGATGTACGTGAAGCAACACATTAGGAAACTGTCATTCCCATCATTAACCCAGCTGCCTCACAGGAATAAAAGATTATACATCATAATGAGAGCATTGTTAACAATGTTTAAGTTTTAATTATACAAAGAATGCAAAAAAACATTTGTAATCTGATTGCAGTTTTTCTTTAACTCATTTACTCACTTCAGTTTGATTAAGTGGTATAAAAACAACAGAGATGAATAAATTCAATTACATTTTTTGAGTGAGTGGTTGAAAAATAAACCTAAGAATTAACATGAAAAGTCATAAATGTGTTAGTTTACAAGTGTCAAATATGACAAACCCAAACCCCAGGGGAGTGACTGCATTCCTGTCTGGGTGTGCCTATAACTAGTGATGGGCGTTTCGGTTCGCCGAAAAATTTGCGAATTTCCTGCGAAATTCGCAAAACAGCTCAAAATTCGTGAAACGGCATCCGGCGTCTCGTTTTTCACGCCGGTGTCCGTTTTTTATGCCGGCATCCTTTTTTTTACGCCGACGCAAATTCGCTGGCTAAAGTGCGCTGGCGTCCAAAAAAACTGACGCTGGCGGCGAATCGCGAGTTCACCACAAATTTGTGCCTGGCAAATAAATTCGCCCATCACTACCTATAACAGTCACCTTTAGCTTTGGGCTTGCTCCTCAGCTACTTGAATGCTTCCAGGACTTACCACACAAGAAGCCAGTACTCCCACAGGGGCAGGCAAGGGTGCTAAATATTTACTCTGGGGAAGGAGCCGATAAGGAAGGAGTCGGATATAGTCAGACAAGTCGGGTCAGAACCAGATAACAGGAACAGAACCATAAGAAAAATTCAAGGGTCAGAACCAGGAAGTCACACAGGGGACAGGATCTGGCAGCAGGAATCAAGGAACAAGCAAAGCAGTATTCAGAGCACCTAGGAGCAAGCACAATTAACCTATAATGGGCAGTGCGTCAGTGCAAAGCAGGGAATTAAATAGGCAGATTTATGGCTAATACTAATTGCATGTGGCCAGATTAGCATCAGCTGAGTTTACAATGCCTACCAGGGAAAGGGGCGAATCTGTCCTGTTTCTCTTCGCCAAAAAATTCACAAAACTCCAAAAATTTGTGAAATGGCAAAAAAAAAATAAACAAAACACATTGAAGTCAACGGGCATCAAAATAATTTTGATTCATGACAAAATTCATGTGCGCAACAAAGTTGTGTGAAAAAGGTGGAGAAATGCAGAAATTTGCCACGAATACATGTCTGGCGAATAAATTTCCCCATTGCTATTTGTAACCCTTTAGTATATGTTATAGCCAATGTTAAGCAAAGATCTGAATGTGGCACTATATTAGCATAATGTAATTTCTGTGCTATAGTTACATTAACAGACTTCTTTTATCTGCCACTAAAAAAAGAGAGAAGGTTCCATTAACCTAATTTGCTATTTTCTAAGCCAACAAAAATCTGACATATCAATACAAATAGTAGGACCAATATGAAAAGAAATAGTGTATAATAGATCATCTATTTTTATGGCACTGTGCTGTGGATGACGATTTTGGAATTAAATATTTACTATGATCATTTGAGGTATCTGTTGCCTAAAAAATGTACGTGGTACTGTTTCACTTGATATCCCAACTCTGTATTCCACAATGTAATTTTTTTATGTGTAGTATAAATGCAGTTATTAGTGTTTATTCAGCAGTGAGCTAACATTGCTAGATATTATTGTTGACTACTTGCAAGGATGAAACAAAGAGTTGAATTTTCTTTGAGTTAGGATCATGTCAGCGAGCCCAAATCCTGCAAATCCTGTGAAAATGAGAATGTGTGCATGTATGTATGTATGTATGTAATTTATAAACCTCTTTCCCTCCTCTTTAATTATATTCTTTCTTTCTTTCTTTCTCTCTTTTTCTTTCTTTCTTTCTTTCTTTCTCTCTCTCTTTCTTTCTTTTTTTCTTTCTTTCTTTCTTTCGCAATTCTGCTAAAGAATCAATTACTTTGGTTTTAAATGACAATGAATTCAGAATTTAAAACTGAATATAAAGTGTCTATCCATTTACCAGCACTGGATACAAAGCACTGCCATTCTTTAATAGAAAAAAATAAATGTGTTCACCTTGACTGAATAATTTTAAGATTTCTAAGAGGAATCGAAGCAACTGAGCTGTGCGATTTGCTTCGTCAGTTGAAGCTTTTTCTTCTAGATCAATACAAGATGTATTTATTCATTTTACATACTAAAAGCTGAATTATATCTCATATTCTGACATCAAAATGCTGCATTACCCTTTGTAATAATGCATCATTCTTTTGTAATGGTCAGTCCCAAACAGATATGAAATTAATTTTATTCTAGGAAGACCCTTGAATAGCTCAGTTGGAATAAGTTGGATTACTTTTAAGACCTAAAGATGAAAAATAAAACTTGCTTGAGAGACACTAGAAAGTTATAAAACCAAGTAGAAAGAGTATCTAACTAAAATGCATATACACTGTTAGCACCTTTTTAATTATTTTGCATATGCTGGAAAATTTTTACAAAAAGTTCATATTCTATTAACTTCCAATCATTTTTTATTTACATATTTATTATTTTTCTATCCACATTGTCTGTGGAGCTCTATATTTAGAAATTATTGGTTTTATTCTTGATACGATCCATTGGATCATTTTTTCTGTACTTTTCTGGATTCAACATACTACTTTGACCTGCAATGAGTGAATATCCAGTGTATCTGTTGACTAGTGATGGGCAAATTTGCCATTTTTTTTTGTCGTGGCTGTTTTGCAAATTTATTTGCCGACGGTGAATTCGTGTCAGGCGAATAACTTCGCCCAACACTACCAGTGAGCAGCAAACAATATTTAATTGTATAGCTGTTCTGTAGAGGGAAGAAGAGGCAAAACACTTTTAGGAACAATACTCATTACAATCTGGTTGTGCTTGTTGTAATTGGTTGTGCGTGAAAGTCTTTTTTAAAGGAGAAGCAAAGGATAAAACTAAGTAAGCCATATCAGAAAGGTCCACCTATATATACCAGTAAACCCTTTAAAGTAGTGCTGCTCTGAGTCCCCTGTCAAAAGAAACACTGCATTTCTTTCCTTCTATTGTGTACACATGGTCTTCTTTATCAGACTTCCTGCCTTCAGCTTACACCTCCTTGCCCCAGGTGTGAGCATGCTCAGTTTGCTCCTCTTCCCTCCTCCCTTCTCTGCTGTAATCTGAGCCCAGAGCTATATGTGAGTAGGGAAAGACTCAGGCAGGAAGTAATGTCACACCAATCTAATACTGCAGCTGCTATCCTAAACAAATAGAGAGCTTCTAGAGCTTTTTACTCAGGTATGGTAAAACATTCTACAGAATAAATATAGCATTCTAGCTTGCACTATTGCAGCTAATCTATTGCCAATAAAATTCCTCCGTAGCTTTCCTTCTCCTTTAATACAGTGACATACTGTTGCTTTTGGATTATAGATGTATATACAATAGTTGAATATAAAGGGATTATTTATAGTGATGGGTGAATTTATTCATCAGTCATGGATTCACGGCGAATTTCCGCATTTTACCACCTGCGAATTGTTTTGCAAAACTGCTACAAAAATTCAAAAAAGTAGCTGATGTAGAAAATGTTGACACCCATTGACTTCAATGCATTTGGACAAAAAAAGTTGTGCATGTAGAAATTGTTGCTCGTGTAAAAATTGTTGAGCTCCAAAATAATTTTGACACCCATTGACTTTAATGTGTTCTGAGAGTTTTTTGCAGTTTCGCGAATTTTTTGGCGAGCGGGACAGATTCGTCCATCACTAATTATTTATCTCAGTTTGGTTGACCTTAAAGTGATAATTAATGGAAGTGACCTTTCTGTCCCCTGCTTAAGGAATGTAACTTTTAGTATTCCAGTGTTCTCTATTTCATTTAATAGAAAGTGGCAGATAAAGAGCATTAACAGCTGGATCAATAAACATGTGTAATGCAGAAAATACAAGATTGGTTAATATTAATGAAATATTTAAATATTATTCAGTGAAATACTTATACCTAAAATATGGAAAATTAGAAAGTAGGGTGCTACACTTGATTTCTTATTCAATTTTAATTTACCAGAATTGTATAGACAGTTATTTAGAAATGAATAAATGACTTCAGCATCTTATAGAATAGGAAAATTGACATGAGATCAGTATGTGAGTTTAACTTATTATTTTCCTATCATTTCAGTTTGTCTTTGGCTATAAAGTATGCTGGCAGAGATAATGAGAGTTGCAGGGCAAATCTGACTCGGGTTCTGATTGGATAATTACTTTTTGTTTTCACTTCTTTTTTTCTCATTATATTTAATAGAATAATAGTACCTGGTTAAGTGCAAGATATGCCAAAGGGAGTTTTATTTTTGCAGTTGGAAATCTCATTTTGGCACAGCTACAGTAATATGGATGAGATGTGTAATTAAATAAACTAGCAATTGTCAGCTCTGATGAACAAAAATCTATGTAACCAACTTTATTTAACATGAAATTAATTGCAGTATTTTCTTTAAAATTGGAACTATTACTTAAAAAAGAATGCAAAGGTGTCCATAAAATGTTAAGGTCTTACAATACATTTCTAATTTTGTATGATGTCTGGTTGACAGTGTTAAATTCTGGCCAGAACTGGTATTGATTAATCTAATCATTTAGTTGCTGGAGATGACTTTTTGGGATCACCCCTGTACTAGAACTGAAGACAAGTGTCAAAAGAGCTGCAAGTGTGAGTCACTTTATTGCTTACATCAGTTTTTGCACTGGGGGCTTCTGTCTCCACTGTTTCCTTATTTATGTTGCCTTTCATAGTTATCTTTCATCTAGTAAAAAGCAATTACTAATTTCTGGAAACTGTTCTAAAATGGCCGTCTGTTCCTAGCAATCAGTGTTAAGCAAAGTTATTATTATAACACATACTGTATGTATTAACAGTCATATTAACAGTCACCGCAAGTATCAGAAATTTTGTAATGTAGAGCACCATACATAAAAGTAGTAAATAAAATTTATAGTATTTTCTTTTCTATTTAGCATGGATTTAAGCTTTGTTAATATCAAGCACACAAGCATCATCCAGTTAACTTGAACAACCTAGAACCAATCTTCCAAAAAATGGGTCAAATGAATGAAAATCACAGCAGCTAAATATAAGTAACATTAAAGACTTGAAGACTTGCCTCAAAGTGAGGCTTTAGGAAGCATTGAGAATAAACACTTTTACAAACAGAATATTTCAGATTTCTTTCTTAACTTTTTTTCAAACATAAAACAATGTAATCCAAACTTTTTTTTATTGAATATCAGTGCTGGGAAATAACATGTCATTGTAGAGCTGAAATGATCAGAGACAACAACATTTGATTGTAGAGATTGTTATTCAATAAATTGGAAAAGAGAACTCATTCCCCTTGACTACCTATTAATAATTATATCCACTGGAGTAAAGCAGAGGTCTGACGTAGGTCAATGCAGATAAATAAATTATTATAGAGAGGTGTACGCTTTTCACTGTATTATTAGAGATTGTTATTCAGTAAAAGGGGAGAATGGTAAATTTTGCAGTGCAGTTGTGTAGGACAACACACACACTGTATATTTTTATATTATTACCTTTTCAAATATTTTTGTACAGTATATATCTATAAAAGCATATAGCTATGAGTTTTACATAATTTCAGCCAAACTACTGATTGATATCATCATACAATTCATAGAAAATACAAGGTTTTCGATCTGATTGCTGAAAACAAGCTTGAGAATTATCTGCCAAGTTCCCGTTGTTTAGCTTGCTTTGTATAAATAAACTATGTAGAGTGTCACAGACATCATATCATCCTTTTCAGTGTTTTTTACTGCTATTGCCATGTTTAATACTTTGTAAATTGTGAATCTTTTTTTATATTAAGCACAATGTTCAAGGCAACTGATTAATTATTCAGCACTATCAAGAACTGATACAATAAGTTATACGTCATTGCCTTTATGTTAAAGATGTTTTATGTGGGGGAAATACATACAAAGTATTATTAAATATTCATTCTAAACAAGAAACATTTCTAAATAAAAAATGTCTTGCAGAGATTTACTTAACATCATAAAGCTCTGATAAACATAAAGCTCGTTTGCATAGATTCTATCACAAATCCTAGTCACCAAGTTAAAACAAGTCATCAAAAAAAATTATCCAGTTTTCCTTTTCTTTTTGGTTATTTATAGCATAAGCCTACAAGCAGTTTTGTCTAGTAAGAAGCCTGGGTCAGGTCTTTGCTGTAAATACAAAGTGATTGTTAGTATGAAAAGGTAGGAATAAAAAAGGGCACGGACACTAAAGTATACAACAGTTGACTCTAACTAATTAATTACATTAATGTTTCCCTTATGTATGAAAGGTTAATCTTCAGTTAAGCGAATAAACCCTTTTAGAGTATCCTTATGTAAGTTAAAATGTTGCTGTGGGGAATAACTCAATAGACAATAAGTACCCATAGAAGCTGTATGGAATGATAAGAAGAATATTATTCCTGGCACAAATCATCCCTGACCCATAAAATACTGAAGAACTTTCTGAAGCATAGTGGAGGGGTTTGAGAGTCTATTAACTTTAGAAAGTCAGCTTTGTGCAATTGTAGCAGAAGCCTTTTGTACACCAAGGAACTGGAACATAAATGTGACACATGCAAACAGTAATCATTCTGTTTCAGCTGGGACCTAAAACTGAATATGTCTGCTGAATATAGTGAACACTTCCAGGTCAGCATATGCAAAGGAGACATTGCATGGTATGTGGATGTGGTAAATTAAGTTGGACGGTGTATTACCATGGAGTGAAATTCAGTTATATGTATGTGCTTTAACACATTAATACACACATTGTTGAATATTGTCTTGTATTGCTTAGGGCAGAATTATTAAGACAGAAGCAGTAAAGTAAAACAATAATATGCAAAATGAGTAGCACTCCTCCTACTGCCATAGATCTTTTGGTAACCTCTGATAACCAAAATATAGAGAAATAAACACAAACAGAATACATTGGGAAACCAACGATGCCCATGGTCATTGCTCATACAATATCTACAGACTTAGATGATTATCCCACACAACAAGAAAAGGTGAAGCATAGGAATAAAATAAATACATAAAATGGGAAATATAGGTTTGCAAAATATATATATATATGTCCACCAGTGGAAAAAAAACTTACAATTTTGCAGTTTGTGTGCTATGTATGCAATACCTGTAAAACATTTTGCTAAAAAAAATATTTTTTCACGAAGAAACATGGCAACTTGAAGCAGTCTCTAAAAAATTGATAACCTGTATGATTGTATCAAATCTATAAGAAAATCCAATCAGTTATATCAAGAAAAATATTTAACATCAAAAAAAAAAAAAGCAGTTAACATTCTCTTTCTGGGAATAGTACTTTTGAATACTCAATGGATAGACTGGTCTGATGCATCAAATCCCATTGTAGTACATGGGCAATGTTAATTTTTTTTAATTTGCAAAACATTTGATTAATATTAATAAAAGATCAGTACTGATCATCATCATATCCCATTTCCAGGAAGTGGGGTTGTTTTGTCCCAGAAGATGAATCAAGCATTGCAGTAATAATTTCTAATGATAGTTATGTCACAATTGGAATCAATTTTTGATTAATATTAGTCTACTTTATATAGTGATTACATATTCTGCAACACTTAACAGAGATTATACATTATTATCATCAGTCCCAGTGGAGCTTATAGTCTACGGTACCTGTAAAATTCAATAGTTAATCTTTCCCTCTATTTGCACTCTGCAAAGATTTATTTGACACGGAGCTAAGCAATCATTGTGTGTTTATTTAATTCAGGGGAAAATGTTTTTATTTTCAAAAGTGAGAAAAAACAGCAAAAATCAGTTGATAAAAGATTGTCTTTAGTTTTAACAAATCGGCCACTAGATATTTGGTAAATGATATACAGGTATATACCCTCACCACCTAAATGGGCAATATGATCTATCTGCTCAGTGATACCATAACAATGGGATCTAAGGAGTGTAAAGGCTTCTATAAGCAGTAAAAAAGATAAGCCTTTTTATATGGACTGGGTAGAGGCGTTTTTAACATAAAACATAAAAGAACTTTTTTTTAAAAAAAATAAATCTGGAAAATCTTTATGATAGTATTCCCAAGACAATGAAAAATTGTATTCAGATGTAATTTCATACTACAGACTGGTATTATTAGGAAATGTGAAAAAAGGAAAATGTAGATTGACTACACTGATCTTGAAGATGATCATGTACAGTAGATGTCAACAACTGAGATAATCTTAAAAAGATAAAGGGAAACAGGTTAGAACTGGTTGGAAATTTGGAGATGTTGAAGTATGTAGTGGTACAGCAGCTGGTAAACAATATATGAATATGTTATAGATAGATTGGACGGTGTAAAGTGTCTGCCAACAATTGTTAATAAAATATAATTAAAAAATGAAGATGTTGTGTAACCTTTAATTCAATTTAAAATGTAATTTAATTTTCATATAGTTTAAAACTTAACTTTGCAGTAAGATAGCCAGATTATTTGAAAAATGATGAATATGTCTATAAAATCAAGCTATAAGGGCATCACTCATTGCTATTTTAGTAATATTAGATTGTTCATATATTGTAGGTTTTGGTAAACACTGCAGGTTAATGGCAAAAATAATTGTATTTGCAAGAGTGGGTTTCTACAATGTATTTTAGGGCCATGGGAAGCAGAGTGGCATTAAAGTTGATTCATTTACAAGGGACAGCTTTTATTTTTGTTTTGCTGTTATGACTGATATGTTTATGAAAACTGCATATAAATAAAATGCTCTAAAATCTTGCTGGTGCATGTTTACATCGTATTGAAGTGATAATGTTTTTCAGGAGAACATTTAGTAAACAGCTCCTGGAAGTATCTTTCTAAAATGAACTGCACGCATAAAGGATAATATGAGATAAATAATATGTGAATCCAATGTCCTGAATAGTTCCAGTTATTTTGATAAATGTACAGGATTATGAACCAATTAGATACACGGGTTTCTGTAATAGAATAAATGCTTCAGGCCGTGTGTTGATATACAATATATGTTTGTACACCATGGAGACTTTATGAATATTTACATTTGGCTAGGAGGTTCTGAAACTGATTTTTTTATTTTGCAGGAAAAGATATACAGTAGTCAAGTCATACCTGTATTAAAGAATCAACCTGGTATAAAGGGGTTGTGGTTGTTCACAAATCCTTTAATATCATTACATAGCTTCACTTTTTATCTGTCATACAATTTAGCATAGAGAATTCCTGGGAAATACCATAGCTCCAGGCTCCAGTCTTTTGAAACTCTTCCTAATCAACACTCACACTTCTATTTGTTTTTTAAGAAGTGTGCATTCTGCTCTGCAATATCTCTGATCTTTTTCACAGAGGGGAAAATTGACCATTTGCTTTCATCATGTGTAGCATTTGAATTAAGAAAGTAATTAGGTCAGCATAAGAAAATATCCAATATGAACAGAGAATTCTCTTCTATTGTACATAGTCTCATGGACTATAAAAGTGTACAGTATACATTGTTACTTACCTGTATAAATAGAGTAAATGCCAAGGATGGTACAGCATAGTATCATGTATACTAGTGATGGGCAAATTTGTACCGTTTCGCTTCGCCAAAAAATTCTCACATTTCCTGCAAAATTCGAGAAATGGGCAAAAAATTCACGATACGTGAATCTTGACGACGGCGTCAGTTTCGCGCATTAAAGTCAACGGGCATCCGTTTAATTGTCGCTGCTGTTGGAACATACACCAGCATCCAACAAATTTTGACGCCAGCGAATTTCACTGCAAATGTATTTACCGGTGGGGAAACACGGAAATTTGCCGCTAATTCGTACCTGGCGAATAAATTCGCGCATCACTGATGTATACTGCAAATTTTGATCACAATGTTGTTCCTTTTAAATACACCCACAGGTCCACCTTCTATCTACTGAGAAAGGAGAAATGTATAGCAAGCCATAGGGTAACTGCACCAGATTTTATTGTCTTATAATAAAAAAAAAATCAGAACATCTATGTTTACCCCCAGCACTACTGTGTAGGCAGTTAGCCATACACAATTTGCATTTAGATACCTGTCAGACAACCTCTCAACTGTAAAGAATCTGAATTTTACCCATCTTGCCATTTCCTGGTCTATCATGGATATTGGGTGGTAGTTGGTCATAAAGAATGTGTGCAGGTAAACACACTATGCTTATAAAAGAGCTCTGCAGTTTTTTAAATGCACACACACAGGGTCAGTAAAGCATTAGTAGAAACATTTTAGTAACTTAAGTCTTGCAAAAGGAGAATAGGGGATAGCTCATTTCATGTCTTCCAGATGTTGTGTGATGATGGGCTTTTAGTACAGCAAAGTATTAAAGAGCTACAGACTGGGCTTCCCTGACCTTGAGCAAGCTATTTTATGACAGTTGTTAAAAGAAGGATTAGGCAAAATTAAATGTTTTCTTTACAGATTTTATGATAATTGTATTGTTATTTTAATAACTCGTGTGGGTAGATCCAGAAAGAAATTCCAAAATGAAATATGATTCATTTTCTATGCTGGAAGATAAAAGGCTACTGCTTTATTGTCATCTTTTGATGAAATATACGCCATCATACAATTATTTAACATGCTTATCAATCTCTGTACATATCAGCTAACAGATTGCATGCTATGCTTGGCATCAGCAAATATACTGTATACTTCATAGTCATTTCATTAACTATCAAAGGATGACAAGTTGCTAATTATTAATAACAGGATCTAATTTGACTAAATTTCTTTTGATTTTAGCTTATTGTGCTCTTTGCATGACCAAGTAGCCATGTTTTCATGCCTCTCAGTCTTAAAGACATTCTGTTTGAATCTGTGATTTGATATTTTTATGAGGCATTGTTGGATTTATAGAAGGAGCTAGATTTCCTGTCTGATCGAATCAGCTTGTTTTCAGCTGCCGAGGTTAGAAAGGGTTCTTATTTAAAAAAAAATTATAATAACAGAAAGTAATCAAAACCAGAAATGTTAAAACTGTGTGAACTTTTTACCCTATTTTGAGTACTGACTTTGTTCTTCTTTTGGAAAATGTTTTAGAAAAGTTTCAGGCCATCAATGAGAGTTACAAGAAATATAATCAATTACTGAGGCACGGCTCATATAATGGTTACCCCCAATATGCTAATCAAGACATTAAATAACTAAGCGGAAAAAGTAAACTTTATTTAGTAGTGCTGCTCATTTGTGTCTACTGCTAAGCATGTACCTTGGCACAGGCAATGGCTATGGAAAGAAAAAAGAACATGTCTACACGTAATCCAATAGATGTGTCACCATTTACAAATAGCAGATGGTCACCTGCACTCCAAATTATTAGTTGTGTGAGGTCCGGTGTAAGGTTCAGAGTTCAGCAGACCCAAGAAAGAAGCGGTCTCTGTGTGAGCACTAAAAGGTGCTCTCAGTAAAGCAAATGCCCCCCCCCCCCCCATTACACCTCTAGATCAATATGCTACACCCAACATATGTTCACCTGCATATAAGCACTTGGAATAGTATACACACCTCCATTACATGCTGATATATATATAAAAAAAATCACATTACTTTGTATTTGAGATATATCCTGTTAAAAAATTGTTGCTGTAAACAAGTCTGTGCCAACATAAATGGTGGGAACAGATAGTTAACTGAAACAGAGGTAGGCCATAATAGGTGTGTGTCCATTTAGAAAAGATTCTGATCAGTTTTTTTTTTTTTTTTTTTAGTTTAATTACACATGATTTATGGTTTAGAGTAATTAGTATAATTCACAATATTTAACACTAAAAAATACCACTCAGACCCTTTGTATTAGTAACTGCTGAAAATTCCAGATTTTTCCACAGCAGATCAGATTGCTAGAGATATAGGGTATTTTATTTACGTTGGGCAAATTTTCAGCACTTTCCAGTTTTAGGGTTGTAAAATTAGGAAGGTGCTTGTCCTGCTAGCCGGGCAACTTTGAAATGTACTTCAACCTGGGACAGACACCTTTGTGAGCCAAGTAAAGGAATGACTCAGGGAAAGCAGGCAGGTGAAGAAGTTAGATATTCCATGTTTATCTGTGCTGTTTTATTGACTTGCTAATATTGTGACAAGTCTGCAACTGCATTGGTGAATGAGAATAAAGTATGTTGCTGAGTTTATCTGCAAGACCTGTGTAGTTCTCCCTGTAAAGGTTGTTTGAGCTAAAGGATTGATTCGGTTATGCAACAAGGAAAGTAGTTGCACTCCTGGTTCACCATGCGAAACTTGCCCAGTGTTGATAAATGAGCTCCACTGCATTCATTCATACTGAACCTCAGTGCTCCAGTTCTGCAATTAAGCTGTCTTTTTTAGGTATTATGCTAGACTAGATTGATCTATCATACACATTAAAAAAAATTGGTGGAATTTTATTATCAAAGTGTGTGACCAAACTGATGAACACTGTGAACATATGTATTTTGGGTAAAAAATGAAAAATGCTGTTTGTCTGTCTGTAAGGACATTCATGTCTCCTTTCAGTGAGCATTTTTGTTGTATTTCATTTCCTATTGATAATTTCTCATTATCAGCTTTTCAGAATCATATCTTGCATGCTAAAATCTGTTTGGACAACAAACATGTTCTTTTAACATCATATTGCATATACATTATTGTACAGGTATGGGATCTGTTATCACGAAACCTGTTATCCAGAAAGTTCCGAAATTACAGAATGACCATCTCCATAGACTTCATTTTATACAAATAATCCAAATTTTTAAAAATTATTTCCCTTTTCTCTATAATAACAAAACAGTAGCTTCTACTTGATTGAAAGCAGAACCAGCCTATTGGGTTTATTTAATGTTTTCATGATTTTCTACTAGATTTAACGTATGTACAAGATCCGAATTACAGAAAGATACATTACCCGGAAAGCCCCAGGTCCCAAGCATTCTGGATAATAGCTTCCATACCTGTAGTGAGTTTTCCATCACTGTTGGCATTTATGATGTGGATTACAGACTTATTCTTTTAAATCATGATATAATATGTAGTTTTATTATTTCAGAATATGTTCCATGGTCAGTAAAATGCTTTCATACCTGAAAGGGTATCAGTGCCAGGCCAATGCGGGCAGGCGCCCAATACGGGCAAAGCGCCCAATACGCTAGTGCGAGAAAAAACACAAGTGCGCATGCGCGGAAAAATACGAGTGCGCATGCGCACTTTCATTTTTCACGCGTGTGCAGTCATATTTTTTCACGCATGCACACTCGCGTATTAGGCGCTTTGCAAAACAAAGATACTCGCACGTCGGCCAGAGCAGGGACCGGATTAAGGGATATCAGAGGCAGAGAAGGTGCGTGCCTGGCGCCCCTCCAGCTTTGCGGCCTAGGCACTTGCCTACTCTGCCTACCCCTAGTTCCGGCCCTGAAGGGTATATAAGTTTGTTTATACTGAGAGTAGAAAACAACATTACATAGCAACACTATTCAATATTCACAACTTTTAGAAAGTTTACTGACACACCCACACATGCATTATCACATGATTGCACACAAACATCCACGTGCAGATTTACCCTGGGGAGCCAGGTTCAACTTCTTGGTTAGGTCTGTGACCTTCCTGACTCTTGTCAAATTCATTCATCCCTGTAGGATTCAAGTTCTTTCACTATAATCTTTCTCCATATAATAAAATATCATCATTGTACCAGAAAATTTGGCTCAGTGATTCACATAAAGCTAATTATATTCAGTAATGAATTATTAACTGCCTGTTTTTTTCTCAATATGGCCATCTGTTCACCTGTTTCTGTTGCAGTTTTAGTCTTCTAAATAGTGTTGAAAATCAGCACAATGCTCACTATATACAGTGTATTATACACCGTGTTTTAAACTTTACAGTTCCACATTTGCAGTTATAAATTGTTGAAATATGCATTAACCAAATTAAACGGTCCATGCTTCTGGGAAAATCAAATAACTACTCACTTACTTAGAGTTAGAGTGATAGCCCATCAACACCAGAGTGGACACTAAAGAAGGACTGATGGATGCATTAGTGTCAAACAGAGGCTACTTTGCTCATTGAGGGCATTGATTACTAGACTATCAATCACAATCAATTTACTCAAATGGTCTGGAACAAAAACAGAGGAAGAATAAGTAATCATAAAACAAAGTGAAAGAATAGCATTGTTGCAAATATAAATAATCCTTTACCAATGCTACAGGAGCAAGTACTGAAGTAGAAGAAAATTACTCCTCTTAGGGCTCATACACAGAGCACTTGTTCCTGTAGCATTAGCAGGTAAGAGCTATGCTCTGCATCATGTGTAATAATGTATTAGGTACAGGCTGTTCTTGTTTTGCATCTAGTTTTGATAAAAGTTCCTTGTTTTAGCCAGCATGGATATTGTTTTATCTTTAAATGTAACATGCTTTTTAGATAAATATTAGGGTCTCAAAAAAATCATAAAACAAATATTACATAAAACTGGTTGTAGGCCGTTACTTTCCTTCCAGATACTTTCCAGTTGCAATCTTACAGTAAGAAAAGCATGTTTCCACCAGATTCCTTTAATAAAGACTATACTAATTTGAGCAGTGAGACAGTTACTACACTTTGGGCCAGATTTAGTTTTGATGAGGAAAGCTTATCTCCTAATTGAGTTACAGATTTTCCCATAAAGCCAATGAGAAAAAAAAAGAAAGAAATCTTGCTTATTATCACATTGAAACTCTAGTCTTTGGAAAAAAACTGGAACTAAATTAGGAGAAAATTTAATATCACCCATAAATTTTCATGTGATATATCATAAAATATTGTTTTCTCATGGAACTGTATCTGACCCTTTGGTCTAGATTCAGTTTGACGAGAGAAACTTATATCATGGTTAATTATGTGAAGTCTATAGGGAACTGGAATTGAGGAGACAAGTATTTCTCATTGAACAGAATCTGACCCTTCCTCTGATCTAGTGGTGGAAAGATGTTTTTTGTTGTAAGATATCCGGCTGGTTTCCGGCCTGGTCACTCTACTGAGACTGCTTTGTGCAGAGTTACAAATGATCTTCAGGTTGCCAAAGCCAAAGGTCACTTCTCCATCCTTCTCCTCCTTGACCTATCATCTGCATTTGATACAGTTGATCACTCTCTCCTGATGCAGATTCTCTATTCGCTTGGCATCAGTAACCAGGCCGCATCTTGGCTCTCTTCTTACCTTTTTAACCGATCATTCACTATCTCCTATGATAACAAAACCTCATCTCCAGTCCCACTTAATGTGGGGGTGCCGCAAGGCTCTGTACTTGGTCTGCTGTTGTTCTCCCTGTACACTCTGTCTTTGGGTGATCTCATCCATTCATTTGGCTTTAATTATCATCTGTATGCTGATGATACCCAAATATATTTATCCACCCCTTCATTAACAGCTGAAACAGAGGCTCAGATCTCTAACTGCCTCCTGGTTATCTCAAATTGGAT
Organism: Xenopus laevis; assembly: GCF_017654675.1. NCBI lineage: Eukaryota > Metazoa > Chordata > Amphibia > Anura > Pipidae > Xenopus > Xenopus laevis. The sequence continues at coordinate 75,602,223 of NC_054385.1, forward strand.
GAACCAGCGCCACCTCAAACTCAACCTAACAAAAACTGAACTTATCATCTTTCCACCTAAGCCTGGTTCTACTCCCCTATTTACTATCTCTATTGATGGCATGCTCATTAATCCTGTCAACTCAGCTCGCTGTCTGGGGGTAATCTTTGACTCCTCTCTCTCCTTCTCTGATCATATTAACACCACTGTCAAAACCTGTCACTTTTTCTTACGCAATATGCCAAAATCCATCCATTCCTTTCACCTGATACATCCAAGACGCTCATGCATGCTCTCATCCTATCCAGACTAGATTACTGTAACCTTCTACTAACTGGCCTCCCTAACTGGCCTCCCTAACTCCCGACGGGATTTTTCATCTTTTTTTTTCGACTTTCGGCCAGATCTCGATCGGTGAAGCCCGTTGGGGGGCCCCATACACGGGCCAATAAGCTACCGACACGGTCTGTCGGCAGCTTTTATCGGCCCGTGTATGGCCACCTTAACTAAATCTCATCTCTTGTTTCTCTATATGTTCCTGCCCGAAACCTCCGCTCCTCTCAGATCAACCGCTTGGTTGTACCCCCCACTACTACTGCTGTTTCCCGTATCAAATCCTTCTCTCTTGCGACTCCTTATATTTGGAATGCCATGTCTGAATCTCTCAGGAGAGAATCCTCCTTCAGTGTTTTTAAAACAAAACTCAAAGATTACCTCTGGGAGCACCTGGATAAAACTGAACTGGCACTTATATAACAGTGTAACAAACTGTAACCCACAGCACCTTAATACCCCTCTGAATTGTGTCTGTATGTTACCCTCCCATTTAGACTGTAAGCCCTACGGGGTAGGGTCCTCTAGCCTTTTGTTTCCTTGATACTGAGCACTTGTATTGTAATTATATTTTTTATATTTATGTGAATTGTATTTCTAATAATGCACTTATTGTTACTTTTTATTCCAATGACCCCTTGTTTGTTACTACTAATTTATTGTTTTGTTGTACAGTGCTTTGCCCTCAAGGAGCGCTTTACAAATAAAAATATACATACATATACATACATCCATATCAAAAAAAGAGACCGAAATCACCGGAGTATGGTAGACACAACTAAACATGTATGTTTAATTTACAAATAATCAACAATGTAAAGCATTTTTTATATTAATTGCACTTGCTGAAACCATTTCAATTACAGTTTTCACCAACAGTTGTTTTTTAAAGAGGAAAGAGGAATCTACATTCAAAATCAGCCAACTAATTAGGTTTTTTCTCCCCTCAAAACCTTGTGTGAGTTTCTTGACTCACGTGGTGTTTCCTTAATCACTGCTCGAGCAGAAAACCCCCAGCAGTCATAAATCAGCCCCTATGTGTCCTCACAATGTCATATAGTTCATTAGGTTCTTCATCTGGCCTTGCAGTATAGTTTAAACCAAACCAAAGTTTTCTTAGGTTATTAACTTGGGCTAGAAGATATGGAAGCCAATTCATTAACATTCATATTTTTTTTCATTTCCCCAAATCGAACTATTTATTACAAAGTTGCTGTAATATCTTTACAAAAAAATGAGTCTCCTTTACAATCTATATTTCTATGCACTGTAGCTATGTAAGAACTCTTTTTGTCAGAGGCATGGATAGAAAGAGATAAAAAGCTGTGCATTTGCTGGTGTGCAAAAATACACTGTACAAAAAATTTGACTCATGAAAAACTTCAAACTGATGTTTTGAATTCACATCCACACACTGCTCTTTTAATGTAAGATTACCCCCTCTGGCATTGTTGAAGTTTGAAGATTATTACTTAGTCAGTCTAGTGCTCAAAATTATGCAGTGTGTATCCATATGCTTACAAAAACAGCAAGGGGTGTATAAATGTAACTTAAAATAAAAGATGTGATTTGTGAGATTTACTATAACTGTGACTGGCATTATACAGCAGCACTGGTTAGATTGACACCAACATCAGATGCAATGTTAACACAAAATAACTAAAAACTAACACACAACAGACACATTCCTTTTCTCACTTTACAAGAAATTAATCAGAAGTCTAATTAACAATGATTATAAAGTTCAGAGATATAGAAACACGCTGGCACAACTGGGTGAATAGCAATTCTATTTTCCTCTTTTTCTGAAAAGTTTATGAGGTATTATTCTTTGAGAAGCAACACATTTCTGCTCCCTCTCATAGTGTTTTACCCAGTGGAATAGCTTGTTGTATCAGTGAAGATAAAGATTTCAAAGAGATTAGCAAAGCATTGTATAAATCTCTGCAGACATGTTTATAGTTTTGCTTTACACTTCTTTTGCAGGCTGACCTAGCCTCCCTTAATCTCCTAATTTCCAGTAATAGACCTCTAGGGTCAGACTCTATATGAATAGAACTGCAAATCTAGCAACTTTGTGCTCTTACAGGCTTTGCTATCTGTTTGAAAAAGTACATCACGCAACTGCCATTTTTTTCCACATCTGCAATTTGTTTTAGGATTTAAGCAATGCTTTAATTCATTTAGCACATTACATTTACAAGATAAATATCATTAACTAAAAGTAGAAAAAACATTTTCAGTCTCAATATGAAAGAGTCCAAGTAATGCTCTGGAGTTCGAGTCAAAGTCACACACCATTCTCATTAATATGAAAAGATCAGCTGTAAAGTTTATATTCATGTTAGTCTCCAAAAGATTATTTTCTTTCATAAGAAGACACAGTAAGTTATCTCTTTAATGATGGAGTAATTCAGAATACAGGCTGCATGGTTGGGGTGACATATCTATGACCCTGTTTAAAAGAAAATACATCCATTGTGAAATGTCACTATAAATATATCTATTTATATACATTGGTTATTGGACTGCCCAAATTGCAGTTTATTATAACTGCAAGATATTGATGCATATATCTACAATAGAAATATTCCATCAGTTGTAAGGTCCAATACCTTCTTTACCTTCTGAAACTGTTAGCATTTGCATGCAGTACATATATTATTGTGCATACATGTGGAATTTATTGATACTTTATACATTCTTCTGCCTATGTTACGTCTGAGCTTCCTCACTAATGGCACATTTTGAGCAACATTTAATAAATAGCTTTCTTTATAAAGTATTCTGAAGAAGTTGTATCCATTCAACTTTAGCATTGTCTAATGGTATGCTTTCAATGATATAAATATTTATGACTCGGCACTTTATACAAAAGCCAGGCTGGTATTTGAAATATATTCTGTTCTTATGGTTCCCACACAGACATTATTCCATTTGACTGACAATTTGCCTTGCTGGCAAATTGACAAATACCCTGAAACTGTAGTAGTCCAACAAATGATAGTATCCTTTGTTTTTAAGAAAGTGAAAATGGATAGAACCTTCAACCTTGTTGGGATTGGAACCCAGTAATGATGCACTTTGTTCTATAACAGTCAATGCTATATGTGGAGATGATCAACCCTATTTAGAAAGTCTTGAAATTTGTGAAGTCTCTGAATATATTGCCACAATAGCCTTGCTGGAATAAAATGAATAAAATAAAATGTTCTTAGGATATGTCCCAGGGATTCATTGAGGAAGACAGCAGAAATGGCTGTTCATTGAGTTAGGATAGAACTATTGGAGACTCTTGGAGGATAAGAGTAAGATATAAAGAAGACGATGTAAGTGGTACCCTGCTTTGATTTTCCTACTCATTTTAGTGCCTTGAGGGCTGTCCTTCAGAGCATAGATTGGGGAATTATGTTTTCATCTAAAAACACAAAACAGAAATGGTTGTCATTTAAAATATTAAATTGTTACTGTTCTCAATTTATTCCCTTAAGGAGTAAATGTAGACACACTAAGAATCACCCTATGTGGCCTAATATAGAAGTAAAAAAGTTAATAGGAAAGAAGAGAATGGTATTCGTCCTATTGGAGTTATGCAATTAAAGGCACTAAGTTTGCCTAGGAGCAGTAACCAATAGCAACTAGGGATGCACCGAATCCACTATTTTGGATTCGGCCGAAGCCCTGAATCCTTTGCGAAAGATTCGCCCGAATACCGAACCCTAATTTGTGTATGCAAATTAGGGGTGGGAAGAGGAGAACATTTTTTACTTCCTTGTATTGTGACAAAAAGTCATGCGATTTCCCTCCCCCCTAATTTGAATATGCAAATTAGGATTTGGATTTGGTTCGGCCAGGCAGGAGGATCGGGCCGAATCCGAATCCTGCTGAAAAAGGCTGAATCCTAGCCGAATCCCGAACCGAATCCTGGATTCGGTGCATCCCTAATAGCAACCAATCAGGGGTAGATTTTACGGGTCACCTGTTCAAAAGCAAACATCTTAGTTGCTATTGGTTACTGCTCCTGGGCAAACGTAGTGCCTTTTATTACATATGGTGGTATGTGGCTTAATATAGAAGTAAAGAAGTTAATAGGAAAGAAGAGAAAGGCATTTAAAAACAACAAGTCTGTTGGGACAGAAGCTGCATTTAATGAATACAAACACTATAATAAATGTTGTAAAACAGCAATCCAAAAGGCAAAGAAAGGAATTGAGGAGTGAATTGTGGCTGAGCTGAGGCTAAGACTACCCCTAAAAAGTTTTTCAGTATATTATTAGTAAAAAGATGCAGGTTGAGAGTGTTGCTCCTTTAAATAATGGTACCAGTATGGTTGTAACAGATACAGAAAAGACAATGTGCTAAACAGTTCATTTCTTCAGTGTATACAATAGAAGAGTTAGAGTTCCCAGGCTCACTTCATAGCTACACTGTCGGCTCAGCTCAATCTAGTCAGTGGCTGACTCAGGATATGATTCATAAAGCTTTAATAAAAATTAATGTAAACAAGGCACCAGGGCCAGATAGCATACAACCCTGAGTTCTAAGAGAGCTTAGTTCAGTTTTAGACTGGTCCCTATTTCTGATTTTCTCAGATTCCCTTTCATCTGGTATGGTACCTATGGATTGGAGAAAAGCTGATGTCATTCCTATATGCCAAAGCATTTGATACTGTGCCCCACAAATAACTACTTTCTAAACTACCTTCTAAAGTCTGTTGGAATTAATGAAGTCATTTGCACATGGATAAGAATCTAGCTACATCAGGTATAGAAGGTTTTTGTAAATTGTACCTTCTCTACTTGGAATAAGGTTCTTAGTGGGGTCCCTCAGGGCTCAGCATTGGGTCCACTTTTATTTAACAGGGTTTTTTACAGTGAGAGCTATAAATATGTGGATTTTTCTCCCTGAATCAGTCATACTGGCTAATACATTAGATAGCTCTAAGAAGGGTTTGGATGGCATTTAAGCAAGTGAGGGAATACAGGGCTATGAGAGATACCTCATAGTATAAGTTGATTCAGGGACTAGTCTGATTTAGCCATTTTGGAGTTAGGAAGAAATCCCCCCCCCCCCCGAGGCAATTGGAGAGGCTTCAAATTGTTTTCAATTGTTTTTTTTTGCCTTCCTCTGGATCAACTAGTAGTAGCAAGTTAAAATAGAGTTAAAAGGTTGAACTTGATGGACGTGTGTCTTTTTTCAACCTAACTTACTATGTTACTATGTTGTATTACACAACTGCTACAATGGATGCTACACAAAGATTTGAGGTATATATTTTTTTTGATCCTGCATCATAACATTATTACTCCTTACAGAGTAAATAAAAAATGCATTTAGGAAGAAATACATCAAAAGATATTTGTTTCTCAATTTGCAACATACATCACATAACATTGTATATTTCCTAAAGTATTCACTGTGCATATGCCTACAGAAACGACAGTATTCTATTTCCAATGCATGCATGTTTACCATTAGTTTTTCTTTTGCTTGTGATATCTATCCTTCAATGCTGAACATGTAGCATACTGATCCATAGAGCAATTTTGGCAAGAGATTTTTTTGAAAAATCTAGTTTTTTAAACTTTACAATGTAGACTGTTGCTGGTGTGATTTCATTTTCTACATTGTCTTTATCAGAACACACATTACATTGCTTGTTTAAGGTAGTGCAATTTCTTACAAAACATAGGTATTATAATAAAAGGAAATTCTAGAAAGTATCAACAAATATGATGCTGCCTTATTTGGATTATAGAACATGCATTTTTTTCTGAATTAAAAATCAATTATTCCTTTATATTTGCTAAATAAAAAATAAGTTGTGTTGTATTTGAGAATCTGGTTTACAACACATTTCACTGAAAGAACGGGAATTTATAAATAGCATCAATCATTTCAGAATTGTGATTTATTTCACTATACCTCTGTCATCAGAACAATACAAGTTACAGCAAAATGTTTTAAGGGAAAATTCTAGGCAGAAAGACAGTAGACAAGAAAGATCCCATCAGCAGGGTTCTATAACAGGGTTATATGTTGTGTTTTTGATGGCCCGAAGGCAAGATTATTAATAAAAGGCATGAACACACAGTCATTTACTTTCTTAGAGAGAGAAAGGGAGACAGAGAATTTTTCTTCTGTAATACAATTTATACATCAAAACACAATTTATACATCAAAACATCACTTCATGTTTGGATACAGATTGTAAATAAGAAAACAAAAGTATAAATATTATTATTATTATTATTCTGTTTTTACATTTAAATAATTTTTACAAGATACTGAAAATCTCCTGACTAAAAAAGGCATATCTCCAAACTGCACTTGTCAACAAAAGAAGGGTATGCATCACAAATGAAATCTTATTTGGTTAACAACAAACCTTGGTGTACTTAACATATGATTAAAATGTTCATTTTCGTAAAGGGAGCTATATACAGTATATTTTTGCACCCTGCACTTTAAATGGAATTCTAGTGGTTATTACCTTCCGTCAAATGTATGTGGAAAAAGACAAGATATAATCAAGATTTCAAGTAATTTTTTATTTATTTTGCTTGTTTTAACCTGATATTAATTACTATTCCCCCACCCCCTTGGGGCTTTACTCTTTGCCCAAGCTTGAACCTTCATGAAGCTTGTTTTCTGCATTTGCTTTGTCTGTTATCTATTCTGAACTTGTTTTCCCTCCACGGTCCTTGCCCTAAATGTCAATTCTTCTTTAAACCTTGCACTCTACCCTTGTTCTTCCATCAGGCTGATTACCTGTCAAAAATAAGTCTAGACAATGTTTCACAGTAAGGTACTGTTATCATCTTCAGCCTCTGGCAGTATGTATGATTCCTGTCTGGAGAGAACTCCCTATGCTGAACATGGCAGTTTAACCCACCAGTACTACTGGTATAGTAATAACTATCCCTCATAATCTACTTATGGCTTCTTATCTATGGACAAAAGTGCATTCATGTGTCCATTAAGTCTGCTCCTCTGTTAGTCACACTCTAGCAGCACTGGCCTTACTCTTGTTAATTAGTAATAGTCACGGACTATTTCATGATTAGTGGAAAATAGAGAAAGTTTGAGTATATGCTTGTGGGTGGTTTTTCTTGTAGTAAAATAATTTATCATCACACAAATTTGCACTTTGCAGCTTGTTCTTGTTCTGTCTTTTTATCTTCAGTTTCATATTAATCTTATTACATTCTCTAAAAACTGCAGGTTTCCCCAAATGTGTTTTGGACATATTTATTCATCTTTGGATCAACCAAGCTCCAAAAACAAATAAAGGGTTTCTTCCACTTACAAATATTTTCTCTCTTTTTTATGGTTCCCTTAAGACACAAGAACATATATAAACCCATGTCTCTTCTTTCACATCCAAGAGTTGTCCCTATTTCTTACATCCAAGGTGCATCCAAATGCAGCAGCTCTGCATTCATTCAAAGAGAAAATGAATGCTTTGCTCTTAGACAAACCTATGGAGTACAGACAATGCACCATAAATTCACACACTCCTGTACAATTATATGCCAGACACACATGTATTTCAAGCACTGTGTCACAATACTTTGAGTTAATGTCAAATGTTATACCTTTTCTGTACTTCATTGGCTGATCCCTGAGTTTAATTAATACATTCACAAATTAAACCAAAATGTACTCAGATTAATGTTAGTGAGATTCCACCTAATATTAAAATATAAAAACCATATAATAACAGATAACATTATTGTAGTTTCACTGAAAAGCATAAAGGAAAGACTAAACATCAACATCTAAAAAGATGCAGCAAATTATAAATAGACTAACAACAAATGTAACCATGTACCTGACTCAAAGGGACATATTTATCAAGGGTCGAATTTCGAATTGAAAAAACTTAGAAATTCGAATTCAAAAAGACCAACCGAAATTAAGTCAATGTATTTTTTTTTGGTCGAATAGGTCAGTTTTCGATCAAATAGGATTGTACGAATTGAAGGAATAGCACATTTGATCGATTCGATTCCATAGTGAAAGTACACAAAAAACAGCTCAAATTCTATTTTTTTTTTTTCATTTGAAAATTTACCTTGTCCTTTGATAAATCTGCCCCGAAGTGTGTAATGGTCTGCAATGACCAAGATAAGATATCCATGACAAATTAGAAAACAGACATCTATTTCCCATTTTATCAAAAGCCTTAATAAAAATCTAATTAGACCACTTTGCAACTTACTTTATCATACAATTCAAGTGCATTTGTCTGACACAATCTATTCTTCATAAAACCAAGTACATTATTTATAATGTCTTTCCCATGACATCATATTGAATGGTCTCTGGTGCCATAGCAGACCAAAGTCTGTCTGAGAAAATCAGAAATAATGGCCTTGTAAAAAAAAATAACATAACTCTATAAATGCACCTGTTGACTGCATCCATAGTTGTCTCCTTCTTAGTCTTATTCACATTAACATCCCCATGTCCTGGGTCAACCACAATTATATTTGGTCTATGTCTGGCTTCCCTATTTTTTTAACTTTTCAGTTTACAAAAATGCACACTTGCAATTTGTAGAAAAATGTTGCATCGTTAAGGAAATACATTGTGAATGGCACACTGCCTCATAAGCAAATGTCCCTTTTAGTATTTAAATGTTTTCCTCTAGAATCAGATTTACTTATGAATTTCAAACATTAAATTCAGTTAATTATAACTTAATTAGCTACATCGAAGCCACATATGATCAGATCCACAGGCAGCTACAATAATGGTCTTCAACGGCATCAAACCTGACAGAATGATAAAAAGCTTTCTGTCTGTAGATCCCACCTTCCTTTTTTTCATATCTTTCACCCTATAATTTTGACTCATTCAACTTCTTCTCCAGAGCTCCTGGCATATAAAAGCAGAAAGCCCTGTGGTGAATGCATATTTATTGAAATCAGAGATCAGTGGAGGAATCCTTATGTGTAAAGCCCTAAAAAAACAATTGTTCTTCAGGGTTTCTGCACAATTGAATATAAACAGAAATGAATGGAAAATTAAACCTGTTTGTTTATATTAGCAGGAGCGGAAAGCATTTTACTTATATGTTGTACATAGATTTTACCTTAATATGCAGCGACCGGAAATGGTGTCATACATTTAGCAAAAATATGTATCCACTGAAAGAGTCTTCTAGATAATTTTATTTAAAACAAAAATAAGCTACAATCAACTGTGAACTCCCAAGGTCACTGGAACAATATCCCCTTTTACTTTCAACATGGTGAGTATTATTCACAATAGATATTCTAAAGCCTTCTTAAAAATCATTGCATTCTAGAAATCCCTGAAAAAATCTACATTTGCCTGTCACTGTCAATTTGTGAGGTGCTGCCATTCTAGGCCTGCTGCATGTGGCTTCCATTTTCATTGTTACTGTAGTAAGGAGAGGAGTGCACTTTACAAGGTCTTTGCAATAGGAATGTAAACAGAGTGGCTGCAGTATCTATAAAATCAGTCATGCTCATGTTCTAAGGAACATTATGGAATTCAATTTTCTATGCAAGCAGAGATGAGCCAAACATTGCAGAGAAAAAAACATTCTTGTCATAGAAAAATTGGACAGATTTTTGATCTCACATGGTATTTACTAATGTCAAAATGAGGTTCAGAGGGTTAGGGATGAAATGTACTAAAGAAATATAAAACCATGTGCTTTCTGGGAAGATGCCTAGAATGCCAATATATCTATCTGTTGTTATTGTAAAAAAAAAAAAACTCCAGTTATGCAAATCATGATTTTGATTCTCATCAGCTTGACTCAAACAAAAACAACAAAATATTCATTGATTAATCTTCCATCAATCAGATTGGTCAAGTAACAACATAAAATAAAAGAGAAAATGTAGATTTATCATGCGAATTGAAGCAATTTAGACCATTCATACTACTCACTTTTAAGCATAAAATTATATTTGTTCATGAATTAACATGTTACAGTAAGGGGCTTATTTATTAAACCTTGGTTTTTTTCTGGTCGAGTTTTTAAAGATGAAAACTCACATTTTTAGAGGAAAGAAAAACTCACATTTTTAGAGATTTAGTTTACCCCAAAGCTGCTAATAATCCAAATTGGAAAATACTCCAGCTAAAACTTGTCAAGTTCATGTAGAAGTCAATGGCAGATGTCCCTGAAAATGTTTCTTTACATTGTGATCTGCGCTGTTTTTTGTATGATAATCCAAAAAAGTCAGGATTTTTGGGCGATAACTCAAAATTGAGTAATTCAGTTGTCAATTCATATGATTCGAATTGTTGCACAATTTTGTCTTTTTTTTTTTAAATAAAAAAATGAGTTATATTCAGTTTTAGTAATTACTCCCCTAAGTACAGCAGGTAAGAAACAATAGCAAAGGAGAGGGAATAACAAATAAGAAGGGGGTGAGACAAATGTACAGGTATAGCAGATGTGACAGAAAGGCAAAAAACATTAAAATAAAGAGTTACGGAGAACTATAATACAAAACAGCATTGCAAAGTATTTCCTAGTCTTCACATTAATATCACATATTTAATAATAATATTTAAAAATTAAAAAAATTCCACATGATGACAAACCAGTACAATCTGCAACTCATTCGTTTAGTGGGACAATCAATCAATCAAATTTGTGTGCCCCAGTCCAATGTGACCACCACTGACATGACAAAAAAAGAAGCAAGCTGGATTGATGCAAGTAATAAGTGATGGGAAAATAATTTAAAATAGTAGTACTGAGGCCAAGAAATACATAACAATAAAATATACAGAGGATTAAAGAAAGCCTTAAGGCTGCAATGCATTTAGGATATAGATCATTAAATGCTTGGTAATTCACTAAACAATTTTTACCCTCAATGGAAAGCAAGCGTCATTGAAGGTGGATTTTTTTTTGCTCACTTGAAAAACCATTCACTGCTAACACTCTTTAGAGCTCAGAAAGTTTGATTTTTATTTATTTATTTCTTTTATTTTATTATTTCTTTTGCACTATTATTTACTAGTTACAGATTTTCAGCATACTTTTACTATATTATGCAAATTGGTAAGCTGGGGGAAGGCAGCCCATTAGGTTTACATCAGCATGCAATTATTATTTATTATTAGTTGAAATAAACACATAAGAATAATATAGAGGGCAATTTAAAAAGGAATATCAAGGTTACTACCAAACATGGTTGCCCTTTTATTGGCCACCACTGGGTAGGAAAGGTATGCTCACCACTAATTTTAAAAAAAACCCACAAAGTTCACATAGACAAATACAAGAGGTCCTCTGCACTCAACCCATTATCAACATTGAAACATGTTGTGCTTTAAGCTACTAAAAAATGCCTTACCCTTTAAACAAAGCAGAGGTTGTTTGTCCATATATTGCAATATATTTAAGCTGGTCAACTGCATCCCCAGTGTGGTGAGTTTATATACTCAACTTGGATCTGATTCATTAAGAATTCTATTGCTTCATTTTACATTTTATAAAGGGATAACGTTTTACCCACAACTTACTAGCTGCTTTCAAAGTAAAACTCCCAACCTTGGTTGCCCTTTTATTAGCCACCAGTGGGATCCCCTTGACTATAGCTGGGAATTGTGGCCGCTGTTCCTGTATAAATTATAACAAACAAGGAAAGTTGTGTTCACTACTAATTTTTAAAAACATATATAAGGGGCAAATTTATCAAGGGTCGAATTTTGAAGTTAAAAATACTTCAAAATTTGACCATCGAATTGAAATACTTCGACTTCAAATATCTATAATAATTTTTTTTTCATCGAATTTGGGTATCCTGCTGTCGAAGTAAAATCGTTCGAAGGATTTCAGCGATCGATCAAACGATTTTACTTCGACTTCCAAAAACGTAGAAAAATGCTCTAAAAGGTTCCCATAGGCTAACATAGCACTTCGGCAGGTTTAATTTGGCGAAGTACTGAAGTCAACGTTTTTTTTTTAAAGAGACAGTATTTGATTATCGAATGTTCGAATATTCGAACGATGTCGAATTCGAAGCCAAAGTCATAGTATCCTATTCGATGGTCAAAGTATCCAAAAAATTACTTTGAATTTTGAAAAAAAAACTTCGAAAAATTCCCTCGAATTCACTTCGACCCTTGATAAATCTGCCCGTGTGTGTGTGTGTGTGTGTGTGTGCGTGCGTGCGTGCGTGCGTGCGTGTGTGTGTGTGTGTGCTGTATATGTATTCATGTCACTGTCTATAAATGTATGTAAGCATCTTTATTTCAATAAATGTATGTTAAAAGAAAACTGTACCCCCAAAATGAATAGTTAAGCAACAGATAGTTGATATCAAATTAAGTGACATATTAAAGAATCTTACCAAACTGGAATAAATATTCAAGTAAATATTGCCCTTTTACATCTCTTGCCTTGAACCACCATTTTGTGCTGCCTCAAAGTTCACCTGACTAGAAATACTACAACTGTAACTGTAACAAGAAGTGTGAAAGCAAAAGACAGAACTCTCTGTTAATTGGCTCATGTGACCTAACATGTTTGGTTTGTTTGTGTGCACCGTGAATCCTATGATCCCAGGGTGCGGCCCTTGTATTTTAAAATGGCAATTTTCTATTTATGATTACCAAATTGCACATCCTACTAAAAAAGTATATTATTATGAAAATGGTTTATTTACATGAAGCAGGGTTTTACAGTACATATGAACTGTTTTATGCAATATATTTTTATAGAGACCTACATTGTTTGGGCATATAGTTTTCCTTTACTCTTGATGTTTGTCCACCCTAGATCCATAGTTGACCCAGGACTTGACTACTTGAAGCAACCTGAACTGTCTTTTCCCAATTACATTATCCTGACACCAACCCTAATTTTAAATCTTGAAATCAGGCAATTTATACTTATACCAAAAGTTCCACATATGTACAGATGGCTATGAAATATGAGCACAGAAGTGCAGAGATATCAGCTGATGACCACAAACCAGAATTCATTAAATTGTATCAAAACCTACAAATGACAGTAAAGAGCCAAATATGCTCATAGCCATAGCCAGGTCAGTTTTCGATCGAACAGGTCCGTATTCAGACAAATTTGAATAGTACGAATTGAAGGAATAGTGCATTTGATCGAATTTGATTCAAAGTTTTTCCCAAAAAGTCCACCAATTGACTCTAAATAGGTTCTAGGAGGTCCCCCATAGGCTAAAACAGCAATTCAGCAGGTTTGAGATGGCGAATGGTCGAAGTGATAAATTTCGATATTCCATTTTTTTTCAAATTCAAACCGAATTTGAACTATCCCCGGGTACACAAAAAATAGCTTGAAATTTGAATTTTTGTCATTCGAAAATTCACCTCAACCGTTGATAAATCTGCTGCTAAAGGTCAGATTCAACTTGATGAGAGAATGTTATCTCCTAATCCAATAGTCGCGTGTATAAAAATTGTCGATTGCGTCAAAATAATTTTGAAGTCCATTGACCTCAATGTGTTTCACAATTTTTTTGTCGTTTGTGCATTTTTTCGCCGTTTCTCGAACGAGACAGATACGCCGATCACTACAGATGAGGAACATAATGAGCTGCTAATGGCAGAATACAGAATCCATTTAAGAAATATTAAAAAATATTAATATGTGTAACTTGGTTTTGGTTAAAAGAATACAAATAAGTAATATAAACAAATTAGTATACGATGGCTTAAAGGAGAATTCAACCCCCTATGGTCAAAAGTCCCCACTGGCCCCTTCCACTGGACCCCCTCCCTGCTTCCCCCCTGCTAAGTGTTACACCAGAATTGTGTCCCCCTTTAACAAAATTGCTCTCCTTAACTTCTCGTTTTACTGCCATCATCTATTATCATTTTTTAACAATGCCATCTTATATCTCAAAGATGGATAGACCATCTGCCAAGTGTCACCCTCAATCTTACACCCTTTGAGGTTCAAGTGGACATAGGTTTTTCCTTCCAAAAATTTTCACTTGGTGAAAAAGTGTTGGGAGCCAAGATTAAGCAACATATTGAACTATTTACAAGTCTTAGGTGCACATTTATCAAAAATCACCTGCCTGGGTTTTCATTTAACGGATCATCTAATAGCTCAGTAGAATGTGCCCTTGAGTCCACAATAATCTGCATGGGCTGTATAAAAGCTAGACAACTACTTGCACTTTTTTACTATAAATAAAAATCAAAGAAAGCAATTTAACTATAATTATTGCAGAATTTAACCTCAACATAGATTTAAAAAAAAAAATCCCATAACAGAAATTCCTTAATGGTACTATCAATCTACAGGTTTAAAAATATTACTCTCTGTTTAAAAACATCCCAAAAGCCATAGTAGCAATCAATATCTATATCATATTAGTTGCTATAAATTTCTTCAATGGTGTACCTATCCTTTATAAAAACACCCAAACATTTTTCTCCTTGTGGTTAAAAGAAAAACATAAAGATATAAAGTAAATATGACCCCCGTTTTTCTCATATAAATGAACAAATCCATCTCTGAGCAATAGGTACTGATCAAATACACAATGCAAGTTACTCTGAATGGTAAATTGGCTGTTTAACAGAAAGAGGAGGTTTAACCTTTGCACTGGGATTGGTATTATATTGTGATGCTTTGTAATACAGTTTTATGTAGCAGCATTATAAAATAGATCTTAAAACATGAAGCTGTGGGAAGGTTAGAAGGCAAGAGCAGACACACATAGAACCAGCGTGTGATCAATTCATGCCTTTCGGTACAGCTAAACAGAGATGTTCATGGATAATGACAACCAGGCAATTTTCAAGGAATGGCTTCTGTGATAAAAGGCAGTGCCTTGACCTGAAGGCTGGACAAGCAAAACAATCTTTAATGACCATTTTCTCTAAGTAACTTATTATTTTACCCAATGGTATGAACTGGTGCAAGAACAATGTGGCATGCTATTGCTTTGTGTTAAAAAGACCACTTGAGTAGTGGTGGAGTAAAACCTAAAACATATCTTTTTTAGCAAGCACAATAAATGTAAAATGTATACTGTATATTCCATTTTGCTTAACTGGTCACCTTGCACCTTTCCTTTCCTTTCCTTTACTTACTTCTACTAGAACTCCTTTATATATGCTTGCATCCTGAAAAAAATGTGATGTAATTAACTTTGAATCTTTTCATCTAGAACTTGTGAATTATTTGCAACAAATGCCCTATATGATTATATATAACAAACAAGGGAAAGTTGTGCTCACCACTATTTTTTAAAACCATTAGGCGGGGGTGCAATGAGGGTGTGACCACAAAATACAAAAAGTTGCAGGTAAAACTTAGTCCCTTTGTAAAATGTATAATGAAGCAATAGAATTCTTAATGAATCAGATGAAAATTAAGCGTAGGACTGGCCAGATATGGGATGACTTTGACGTAGTTGGCCAGCTTAAATATATTGCAATATATGGACAAACAATCCCTGTGTTGTTTAAAGGGTAAGGCATTTTTTAGTAGCAGTATGCACAAAATGTCTCTGTCTTAAATATATTGATAATGGGTTGAGTGCAGAGGACCTCTTGTAGTTGATTTTATATATATATATATATAGTTTTTAGAATGGGTGGCACTCCGCTTCTGAACGTCACCCAGTTGCACGGTTAAGATTAGGTATAGCTTCAGGTTCAAGTGCTATAACAGTAGGATACACTTCCATAGCAAGTGTATGGTAGAATCAGAATCATGCTGAGGTCAGGGCAGGCAGCAAGGATACACATTCCAATTAACAGATTGAAGGTCCAACCAGGAACAGCAATACAGAGGAGCTGAGCACATTGAGCATGTGTGTTGATATGTGGGCATGCATAGTGCAAACATCTTGACAAACGTTCATGAGCATCGAAAATTGCACGTGTTATGCTGGTGGTTAGGGCACATGAATTGCGGTGCCTCCATGGGATCCTTCATGCTGATGTGTTGATATGATTCAACTAGACCAGCTCAGACGTCTATTATATAACTGCAAAGGTTTATACCTTCCTAAGATGTACATGGTATTCTCCCAGCGACATGATCCAGTTCTCACTATTCCCTTGCACAATGGGGCCTTATGCAGGACCAATCAACATTATGTATGTTTTGTGTATAACTTAGTAAAGTTTGTTGCAGGGGGAAGCTACAGCCAGAAAAGTAAAACCGGTACGTGGTCCATTCTGGCAGTGCAAATTTTGTGATGAAGTATAGTCAGAGCTGAAGAGTCTATGTTCCTCGGGATATATTCTAGCAATTTAACAATGAGCGAGACTCAGTTGTTGACGTTGGTCTGCTTGTTAATTGTATTCAATAAAAATATACTAAAAAGCTTAAACTGAGTTGGAAAGTGTTCTCCCTTGAGGTACCCATCACATAGCTTTAGACTCCAATGACTGGCAATGACTGGCATCAATTCATATTAATTGCATACTGCTGCAGGGTTTCCCTTTTTACCCAAGAGCCTGTTTGAATAGGTTCCTAAAAAAGCTGTTATGTTTATCTCTTCAAAGAATCAGAATGTTTTGAACATCCAAATGCTCTGAGGCTTTCACATTTGGATGTTCAATAAATTCTAAAACAAAATATTATATATCATATATAATATGTAGCTATTTCTTCTGGAGCTGGTGTTTTCTTCACCCTCAGAAAAGCAGGTGAGGTCTGTATTAAAATGTTCTCTGACGAAGAATATTCAGTAGCATCACAGTTGCAGAAAGGGTCAAAGCTGATATTAGTCTGCCTTGGGAGGTGATGCAACATATGTTAATTATAATATAATTGGCACCATCCTTGCTTTGAGTGTGCTGGCTCCCTTGCCCGCACACTTGGAACCCTTAAGACTGGGCTGGAGGAGACATTTTCTAGTGAATAGTGCTCTTCTGTAAATCCGGTTGAGGGATCATCAGTTCTGAAGTGGAAGATTTCTTCATGCAGATGGGCAATGCACAATTCAGCCACAGCTGCACTTTGAATTCTGAAATGTCAGGCAAAGCTAAAGCTATGCATCACTGTAACTGTGGTAAAAAGTATACTTCCCCAGTAGTATCTTGAATAACATGTTATGTTTTAAGTAAATAACTAGCCAAGAACTCTGGCACATAGGATTATGAAGAATATTAATGTCCTTGCATTTTGATAATGGTTATAATAACAATGTGGAGCCATGCCCCCAAATATGCCATTTGCACTTCAGCAGGGTTGTTGAATGATTCCAAAAAACATTTTGTCAAATCATTATAATATCGGTTGATGCAAAACACCAGAATCATATTTAGAAGAATTACTTATTTAAATTAATGCGAGGATTTTACCTTGAAATTGTTGGGGGTTATTTATTAAAATCTGAATTTATCTCAATATTTTCTGCCACAAACTCTGATCAAATCCGCTCAGGTTTTTTATGCTTATTTATCATTACATATTCCCGAAAATTTGATTTTCACAAATTTTTGGGACTTATTCTTCAGATTTTCCGGATTTTTAGGTCATTTTCACCTGAAAACATTGGGGTATTGCCTGAAACCCAGTGCACATCAAAAAATTGCTTATATGCAACCTTGACAGGTCTGAGATGCCGGATTTTCAGATTCTGACTTTTCCAACCTCAGGGGTTTAATAAATTCCAAAAAAAATTGTGATTTTTTAAAAGTCCGATTTAATAAAAAAATAATCACAATTTTTTTGTGATTTTTGTATTCAGAGTTTAGTAAATAACCCCCTTAATGTCACATAATTTGCTGTGTATGCTATACATACAATTAATTACACTCAATGGGGCTCATTTATAAACTTTGCTTAGAGTATTTAATATGCAAACAGAATATTTATTTGCACTGCAAATGTCTTTAAGAGCTTTTAAAATCTGGCATAATTGTGTATTGAGAATATTTATGGACACGTGGAAAAAATATTTGCAGAAAAAGTTACACAAATTGATATTCACAGAATTACTGTCAATGTTATATACAAGCACAAAGACTTTGCACAGTGGGGGTGCACTTTGGCAAAAAAGAAAAGACAGGCACAGCAATGCAATATTCAGGCATTCAATGAAAACATAGACAAAACAGCCATTTGCAAATAAATACGAGCAAACTTTATAAATGACCCTCAATATAATTTATAATTTTTTCACTTTTTATGCAACACCCTTAGTTATCCATTCATTCAGCATTATTCTCTCTGAGCTGTCTTTGACATTTATTGACGTGCTACTTTTTCAAACAATGTCTCATCTGCCAAATTCTGCAGCATGTAACTCTTCCAAGTAGTGATGGGCGAATTTGCACCGTTTCGCCGAAAAATTTGCGAATTTCGCACGAATTTCACGAAACGGCAAAAAATTCGCGAAACGGCGCTGGCGACTTGTTTTGACACCAGCACCCGTTTTCTGATGCCGCCGCCTGTTTTTTCGACGCCGGCGCCCGTTTTTTACGGCGGCGTCCGTTTTTTCGTAAAAATTTTTTTTTGACGCCGGCGAATTTTTGACGCGAATTTTCGCCGAGAATTCGCGCCTGGCGAATAAATTCGTCCATCACTATTTCCAAGCCCTTTTACCCTTTCCATATAGACATATTAAGCCAGAATGTTCTGTGATTAAGGTATGAATATTGCTTTGTTATGAAAAGTTCACATGAAGTTATATTGCTGTGAACACATGGACTATATTGAAAGGTTTATAACTCTTTCTTTCTTTCTGTCTATATCTTTGAAAATGCATATATTTCTCCAGTCAATGTGCATCAGCTATAGCTCATTCACTTGTATACTAGTTTTCAGTTAATAAGTCATATAATAAGGAAATTTCAATATGGTGGGGAAACTACTTCTCTTGGTCATTTAATTTAGTGTTGAGGAGTGGGCTTGTAGGTTAATTTTTAATACTGGTGAAGGCTTTTTAGATAATTATATTATTATAATACGTTGTACTATGAACTGTAAATCTGTTGCATATAGCAAGGTATAAAAACATTTAAAGGACAAGGAAAGTTAAACTAAAGAAGTAGGTTAGAAATGTTGTACATTATGTTTTATGACTACGAAGATTTTCATTCAACAAGGTCATGGCATATCTAATATAAGTAATTCAAAAAACATCTGGACTTGCTGAGTAATTATTGAAGACGTTTTACAACTCATCCGAGCAGCTTGTTCAGTTCAACTAACTAGTGTGGGAAGTTCTCAGCATATAGAATCTTCCACTAATTCAATCACAATGGCACATTGTAACTGAGTGGTGACATCTGAAATTCACAGAGGTGTTGATTCATGCAACTCCTAGAAGGAGGTGTTACTTGTGAGAATTGCATGAATGGATGTGTGAAGTGTTCTGAAACCGCCTGGGTACAGATGTTAGAACAGCATTGCATTGTATTTAGCAGACAGGTGGTGTTGAAGGCCCCCGTCTCTGTTCAGGGATGGTTTCTCCACCTTGAAATGAATCACCTATTTCACGCCTCTTTCAAACCAGCGGTCTTCTTTATCCAAGATTTGGACATTGCTATCTTCAAAGGAGTGTCCCTTGTCTTTTAGGTGTAGAAAGACAGCTGAGTCTTGCCCTGTAGAGTTCGCCCTCCTATACTGAGCCATTCGCTTGGTGAGCAGTTGTTTTGTCTCCCCAATGTATAGATCTGTGCACTTCTCGCTACACTGGACTGCGTTGCTGTGTTTTTCTTTAGGCGTTGGATCCCTTTGGTGTACCAGTGTCTCAGTGTGTTGCTAGGTTTGAAAAACACAGGGGCGTGGTGTTTGTTGAAAACCCTCCTGAGTTTCTCAGAGACATCATGTTTGTGCTTCTGTACCAGTCCAAGGCAACCACAGCCCTTTAGCAGGGAAGATCTGTGTCTCCAAAGATGCCCCAGTAGCTCCCAATTTTCTTTTCTGCTGATTCACTGCACATGCTCTGTGCTGCTGTCACTTACTGAGTTTGGGGACCGACTCAAAATATACAGTACACATAGAATAGAAATGTCACACTATAAGGCTGATTAGTAATGAATACAGATGATTATTACATGGCAACACAGAAACCAGTGCAACTAGCATTATCATTTAATTATCAGTCTTTTAGCATCAGCTTCTATTACAGACAAACCTACTTTTCTGCTTGATAATATGCAACAACCCCTAAGCTTAGCTTCTCACCAGCTGCTCAGAGCCCACTGAGCATGTGAGAGTTGCAGACACTTTCCAAGATGGTGACCCCCTGTGACAAGTTTGAAGTCCTATTGAGAAGCTGAAACTTTAGGCTGGTGTAATACATTCAGCATATAAAACATGGCATTTTTAGCCCTATTGATTTTTAGGGTTTAGTTCTTTAATGCTGGACAGACATGATCTAAAAAAAATACATATAAAATGTAACTTTCAGAAAAAGTATTTTCTTACACTGCAATCTATTTTAATTTTAGGTTCTGCCATAATAAGCAAGGTAATGATATTACTGTCATTCTATGGTAAGAGATTGTTATAGCACTCCCCCCATCAAACCTGTCAAACATTCAAAGATCTCAGATTTTTCTGTTCTCTTTTTATTTTAAATGCCTTCCAATTCTGGTTCTTTACAGCCTTACTTAATTTCTGAAGAACATTATTCTACCTGACCTCAATCTAGTGAATAATCAGCAACACTCTAGTATTAAGCAACTAGATGTCCACATCAAACATTAACATCTTTTAACTCAAACTCTTTTCTTTTAACTCTATTTGACTCCATTTGGCAATTTTCCCCCTCTTGTTTTGTGTTATTTCCATGCTTATTCACCGTGTCCATAGCAGTTCAGATAGACATCTCTATTGTTGTAGGTTTCTGTGGCTGGTTCTGTGGCAGCCTTCCCAACTGTTCTAAGCCTTCTCTTCTAATTCTCCCTTTAGCTTTTCTTTATGTTGTAATTTATTTCTGTTAGTACAGATATGGGATCGGTTATCCGGAAACCCATTATCCAGAAAGTTCCAAATTACGGGAAGGTTGCCTCTCATAGACTCCATTTTATCCATATAATCCAAATGTATAAAAATGATTTCCTTTTTCTCTGTAATAATAAAACAGTGTGCTTGACCCAACCAAAGATATAATTGATGATTATTAGAGGCAAAACCAGCCTAACGAGTTAATTTAATTTTTAAATGGTTTTCTAGTAGACTAGATCCAAATTATGGAAAGATCTATTATCCAGAAACCCCCAGGTCCAGAGCATTCTGTATTACAGATCCCATACCTGTATATTATTTCCTAATGGAATTTCCCATACAATAAACCCCATTAGGTGGAGCCAGAGAGAGCACTCCTCTATTCATGACTTAGCATCACTAACATACAGTAGTAAAGGGTAATATTATATTTACATTGATGGGGTAACTAGTAATTTATCTTTGGGGTATTTTCTAGCTCAGTTGAATATGTAGTGCACAAATGCAGTGTGTGTCCTGCAGTATAGGATTGTAACAAATATCAATACAGAGTGAACTTTTCAGCTATGCTGCACTGTATCCAATCCTGCAAACCCCTCTGAGTTAACAAAAAACAGGTGAAAAAACAATATGATCACAAAACAGAAACATATTGACCATTCTAATAGGATAATAGGTGAGGACATTTCTAGGGCAGTAGTGACAGTTCAGATTTAGCAATCATCTTTCTAAACAGCCAAGAAACAAACTTGATCACTGTGTTAAGTTGTTGTTTAAGAGGCGACATGGTTTGTGCCTGCAGCACACTTGAGGTCATGCTTTTTATGAGCAGTGCTGCACGTTGCTACCAAACAGAAACCTTTTGTCCTCTGGGGAAACTTGCAAGTTCCTCATTCCAGGAAAGGAGGGGGATGTTGTTGTCACATTTCCAGCTCGCAAATACATCAAAAAAATTATCTGCAGGCTGTCAGCTTGTTCTCTAAACAGCCAAAGATTAAAGCCCTGCATATCAAGGTTTCTGTAGAACTCACACATAGTTTAAGGACCTATAAGTAGCTAGAAGATTCATGAATCCACTTACACAGGACAAATAAAGAAATCCATTTTAACCTGCAGAGGAAAATCTTCAACATCACAGTTATCATTGTCCAGCTTCCTAACATTATATTTGATTAAAAAATAAATCTTCACACATAACAGTATAATATGCCCACAGCTAACCATGAATCAGAAGCAGCCGATTTTTTAAGGTTCTACTTTCAAAATTGTTTTCCTATTACTTATTGTACATAATAAATAGGTAGATAGGTATAATGCAAATTAAGTAAGGGGGCAAAACTTTTGCTGATCCTATAGAGGCAGCATCTGCTGGGGGCTGAGAAGGAAAGCAGGACTGACGTGTGGGTGTTGGCATCATTTTGGTAAAAGTACTGTTATCCCAAATGCTTAGGAACCAGGGACACCTACATGGTGCCCCCTCCTTCACCTCATAACATGAAGATAACTGTTGTACTCAAGGGACTTTACAAAAGATTAAAAATCTGAGCCTAGTGATCTCATTTCTGTCACATGACTCACTGAAACCTGTGAAACCCAGTTGCAAAATATGAGGATATTAGAAGTCACCTCAGAGTTCCATGACCTGTATAAAAACATTCGCCTTCAGGTCATGCAACTCCTCTATAACTTATAATATCCTTATTATGGGTTTGATCATTTGAGCTAAATATGCAGTTCATATACTGATGAGTAAACACATTTAAGTGATTAAAGGTAAATATACAATCTATTAAATTAAAGTAATGTGAAATCAATTTAAAGGGATACTGTCATGGGAAAAAAATTTTTTTTCAAAATGAATCAGTTAATAGTGCTGCTCCAGCAGAATTCTGCACTGAAATCCATTTCTCAAAAGAGCAAACAGATTTTTTTATATTCAATTTTGAAATCTGACATGGGGCTAGACATTTTGTCAATTTCCCAGCTGCCCCAAGTCATGTGACTTGTGCTCTGATAAACTTCAATCACTCTTTACTGCTGTACTGCAAGTTGGAGTGATATCACCCCCCTCCCTTCCCCCCCCCAGCAGCCAAACAAAAGAACAATGGGAAGGTAACCAGATAACAGCTCCCTAACACAAGATAACAGCTGCCTGGTAGATCTAAGAACAACACTCAATAGTAAAAACCCATGTCCCACTGAGACACATTCAGTTACATTGAGAAGGAAAAACAGCAGCCTGCCAGAAAGCATTTCTCTCCTGAAGTGCAGGCACAAGTCACATGACATGGGGCAGCTGGGTAATTGACAAAATGTCTAGCTCCATGTCAGATTTCAAAATTGAATATAAAAAAATCTGTTTGCTCTTTTGAGAAATGGATTTCAGTGCAGAATTCTGCTGGAGCAGCACTATTAACTGATTCATTTTGAAAAAAAAATGTTTTCCCATGACAGTATCCCTTTAAGGTTATCTGCCCATTTACAAACACATCTCAACGTAGAATGTTAATATTGGCTAACAACTTGGTATTTGCAGATTATTCTTTGGTCCTGGAGAAATGTTTTCATATAAAATGGGTAATCCACTTAAATACGGCAGAATGTGCCATGCTGCATTTTAGAAACTTTAAGTTAATAAGTAATTTAAAATTTCAACTTTTATAAGTCTAATATTTATTAAAATCGGAATATTTCATACCATGCCAGCACAACCCTGAATCTGAATTTTAGAATACATCTGTCATCTATAATTAAGATAATCAATGGAAATTTAGTGTTAGTGAATCAATCCACAATATTGTATTCTTCCAAAAGTCAATAAATAAATGAATATTTCTATAATGTGACTGGGTCACTTTGGTCTTTGTTAACTTACATCGTTTCTACATTATCCAATAACATAGACTTGGTGGTCTATTCATTTAGGTCATGAAAGCACAAAAGAAAGATTGCACTAACCCTCATATGGAATAAATGGCATAACATTTGCAGGTGCAATAACATATAGCAACCAATAAAATGCTATTACAATGCATTATCCTGCATTTTTACCTGTATTACATACATTTTGCTAGTTTTCTCCACAATTCAGTAAAAACATGTTCTGCCAGATAAACTGTATTATAATTCCTAACAAGACAAAGCTTGATAAGACTCACCTAGTGAAGGGCTAATGAAAACAAATTCAGTTTCAAAATATTGTGTCTCTGCTAATTGTCCAACTATTAGTACCATTGAATGTACCAAAGTGCCCGTAGTCTGCCCCCACTGTTTCATCCAAATTCCTATAGACAAATATGGCTTACTAAAAGAAATACTATGCAAGAGGGAAAAGATGCCATACCTAACAATAAATTAGAGCTAAATACACTAAAATGTTGTTTACTACTTTTATCCAACTAAGTGGCATTTGCTCTAAAAAAAGATTGCATTTTAAATTGGATTCTTTGAAAATACATGAGCGGCTAAAACATATTTTTACTAGTACCTGAATTAATGTACCAGAAAAGCACATTTCCATGGCAAATAAAGTTTAATAATAATAAACTTTTTAGAAATGTTTTTTCATCCACCCACTGTAAGATACAGTACTTCTCTGTCACTACCAGAGATATAAAGTAAAGATAAATAAATTTGCCAGGCATGTATGCACAGCAAACTTTTGTGTTTCGCAGCCGCAAATATTTTAGTGAAACTGCACCTAAAATTCACCAGAGAAAAATTTGGCAAAAACATTATTATTCGGACACCCATTGACTTTAATGCATTTGGACAAAATAGTTGTGCATATAAAAATTGTCACTGACGTTGAAATTGTCGCGTGTCAAAAAAATGTTGACCCTTATTGACTTCAATGCATTTTGCAACTTCTTACACCATTTTGCGTATTTTTCTGGGAAGTGAAATGGGATAGATTTGCCCGTCACTAACATCAGATATATTTGAAAGCTTTTTATTATAAAGCTTTTAAATAGATGCAATGTTTTTGGATGACAGTAACAGGTATCAGGAGGCAGTTAGGTTTTATATTATCTTTTTACTTTTGATGGGAAATGGAGCTATGGAATACATTTCCTATGAAGCACTATAGAACATTTTACTGGGGTCTAGAATGGGCTTTTAAAGTATGCTTAATAAGCTATTCTATGCTTTTGTTTCTGTGCTAGTACATTGAGTTTCAGCTAAGCCTATTGTCTCACTTATGTTCCTACACACAGTCTCATTTTATAAACAACATACCACTTGCACACAGTTCTTGAGATAGCCTGGAATGCAATAAAGTATAATGTAATTTTCCTCCGCTAAACTTAATAACTCTCAGTATTCTGTGGTCAAAAGTGTTTGGTACCAGAATAAAGACATCATGAGCAATGTTATTTTACCATGTGTTAACAACCACAACTGTCACAGTTTTGTCTTTCAAATTAAAAAAAAAAATCTTTGGCAGAATGTATCCTCATCTGGATGTCATTGGCAGATGAAATCTCTTATGTTCTACATGTTTCAATTAGCCAGAACTTGTGATTTTCATATGGTTCCTTCTAATGTTTCCTTGAAAAATAAGCTTCTAATGAGTTGGCACCATTACACTAGCTGATAAAAGTACATGGTATACTGTTTAATCAGGGAAATGGTTTGTATACTTGAAGTCACACTTTAACTGCTTGGCTTTAGCATTAATAAGTATTTTTATCATGTAAATGTCAGTCCTTTACAAATCAAAAAGACATAAATGTGTGAAGTATTTTTTAACCACTGCAGGAGAAATAATATAACAATGTGTTCTCATTTGTCCCAAAATCATATTAGCAGCCATTGACATTATGAGCCAAAACTAGTAGCTTTATACAGTCATTTACCCACCTATCAATATGCACACATAGGGGCAGATTCACTAAGGGTCGAATTTCGAAGTTAAAAATACTTCGAAATTCGACCCTCGAATTGAAATCCTTCGACTTCGAATATCGAAGTCGAAGGATTTAGCGCTAATCCTTCGTTCGATCGATCGAAGGATTTTTCGTTCGATCGAACGATTAAATCCTTCGAATCGAACGATTCGAAGGATTTTAATCCAACGATCGAAGGAAAATCCTTCGATCAAAAAAAGGTTAGCAAACCTATGGGGACCTTCCCCATAGGCTAACATTGACTTCGGTAGGTTTTACCTGCCGAAGTAGGGGGTCGAAGTTTTTTTTAAAGGGCAAGTACTTCGACTATCGAATGGTCGAATAGTCGAACGATTTTTCGTTCGATTCGTTCGATTTCGTTCGAATTCGAACGAATTTAACCAATTCGATGGTCGAAGTACCAAAAAAATACTTCGAAATTCGAAGTATTTTTCATTCGAATCCTTCACTCGAGCTTAGTGAATCTGCCCCCTAGACTCACTTTCCCATCAGTCCAACAGTGTAGCCCATAGCCAAACACCCTAAATTGTATTATGTTACATAAAGGATCCAAGGGTTTTCCTTCTTCACAAACAAGTGCCTACTTGATGGCAACGGAGGTACTGGTCTGGCTAACTTTTAGAATCTTCTAGATGTACCTATTCCAAGCAATTTAGTTATTTTTATTGTTTATTTCAATTATTAGCCTATTCCTATTCTTTATGTTTCTGGTTTGCAATTAAAATTTTTATCTGGTTGTTGGGGCCACAGACCCATGTAAATAAAAAGGAGAATGACTATAAGGCTTCCATTTTATTGTTATTCTTATCTAATATTTCCGATTCAGGTTCTTTACTATTCATCTTTCCTTCTTGCTTCCCAACTTTGTGAAGTTTTTGTCATCCATTTTAATGCTTTGTAAGTTTGCTTGTGTTCGTTTTTGATGTGCTGTTGATTTTTCAAATATTGACTGCGAAATCCTGAATATTCCAAGTGGTTGCATAATTATCAAAACTTTTCAGACAGTCAGGATTCAGTTTTAAGACTGGAACTATCACTATCATTTGGTAAAATTTAGCAATACTTAATAAATCTGTTCATTAAATTCTGTTTTGAAATTTCCACTGCATTCCTGTCAAGTCAAAATTTAGCTAGAGTGGGCTAAAAGCAAAGCATCTACTATCACTCTTTGGTTGCTGATTTTTACTTCATCGTCATTATCATCATCATTTATTTTTATAGCGCCAACAAGTAAACCAACATTTACATTAATCTAAAACAGGAGTTTTTAGAATAATTTAGCAATTACAATTACAATATGTTTAAACCTTCAGACAATGTATATTGATTGTATATTGGCACAGTTGCTTAGTATTATTTTTACTTTCATTAAGCAAAATTTTATTTTGGTGTTTACAGTTGGACCATGAAATGTTTCAGCCAAACAAATCCTGCATTGTTCTTTGCTTATTATATTAATAGAACAGCTATAGAGTAACCAATAATTAATCTGATTAACTGATAAATTAAATTCACTTCAAATAAATATCGTTATTTTTATGAAATAGGTCTGAAATGTTAGAATTTCTAAATTAGGAACTAAAAGCAATAAATCAATTAAGTCTAATCAAATATCATTAATGCTTGATAATTAGCAACAATGGTACAGAAATAGTCAGAAATGATCTTTGTGTTGGGGTCATGGTTTTAAAAATGGCATGTGTTATGTAACACTTCTCCTACCTTACTATCATTCTTCAGTTAAAAATAACTAAAGAGTAGTGATGAACAAATTTGTGATGTTTTGCTTCATTGAAAAATGTGCATAAATGAAATTTTTTTCGAAATGGTAAAAAGTTTGCAAAATGCTGTTTTTATTAGAAAGAATACATTTTTTCATGAGTCAATTTTTCTTTTGCTTTGTCTTTTTTTAACATGATTTTTTTCATGGGAAACTAAACGAATGGCAAATTTTTGCCACAGTTTTGCGAAAATGTTCACCCGTGGCAAAGCGAAAATTCGGTCATCACAACCAAAGAGAAGAGGTGAATAGTGATGAGCCAATCTGTCCTGTTTTGCTTCCCGAAAAACTTGCAAAACTGCTAAAAAAATTTGCAAAATAGCAAATAAATTTGTGAAACTCATTGACATTAATAGGTGACACATTTTTTTGACATGCAACAATTTTTTATGTACTGTATACAACTTTTTTACTCATTTCAAATGCACAAAAGTCAATGGCATTCTTTCTCAAGTTATTTCTCACTCAAAAGTCAATAGGTGCTTTTTCGTGGCAATTTTTTTTTTCTGTGTCTTTTTTGTAGCTTTGAATTTTTCGCTGCAAATGTTTGTGAAAAAAATTCACAGATGGCTAAATGTGGAATTTCACTGTGATTGCATGCCTGGCTAAAAAAATTGCTTTTCACTAAAGGTTAAGATATTTTCTTTTGCATATATCAAGTAAAAAAGCAGATGTTCATATTTGCTTTTTTCCCAAACCTTATTATCACTTTTTCCAAAACCTTAATATCACTTTGATCCATGTAATGCTGAGTGCCCAGAGTGATTTGTTTAACTCAAACCCAGTAAACTGCTGGTGTAAAGTAGCAAGCCCTGGAGCATAAGCACAGCGGCTGCATGACAAGGGATCCGGATAACCAGCAGCCAAATTATACTGGTCTATGTTACAGATGGGCAGAATCACATATAGCTGTGTTTAGGTGAGAAGGAATGAGTTAAAGCATGAGATGGCCAGGCCCAGGGGCGGAGTAAAGAAGCAGTTCACTTTCTTATCTTCTGAGCAGGTAGAAACATCCCACCCAACCCCCTTCCCATTTTGCAAATTTTGAGAAATAGAGTAATAAGAAATAAGAGTTTTCTTCTTTATGTTCTCATATTATCTATTAATAACTGAATGTGGATGTTTTCCTGAAAGCACTGTTTTTGTTTCTGTATCTTTACACATTTTAATTGTGAGAGTTAGTGATGGGCAAATAAATTAGACTAGTGCAAATCCGCGGCGAATTTCCGCGTTTCGCCACCGGCGAATAAATTCATATGACTCCTGCGAAAAATTTTTTGACGCGAGTCTGAAAAGTTACTTGCATCAAAATCAGCACATTTCAACTCTATTCGGACGCCCATTGACTTTAACACCTGCATCGAAATTGACGAGATTGACTTTTCAAACGCGCGTCCAAAATTGACGCGGGTGTCAATTTTCGAGTATCACGAAATTTTTAGCAAATTTTTCACCGTTTATAATTTATGTTAAATGGATGTGAAATGCTTGATCCAGGGAATGTTTCTGTTTGCAATTGGGGTCAGGAAGGGGGTCAGGAAGGAATTTTTTCCTTCTTGAGACATAATTGGCACTGACTTTGGACTAGGTTTTTTGCTTTCTTTTGGATCAAAACAGTGCACATATTATATTATAATTCAAGTTTTATTTGTCACTGCATAGGTAAATTTAGAAGAGGGAGAAAGGAGGTTCTTTCCTGTGACTGCACGCTGTATTGATTGATAGACGCTACTACTTCATGTGCTACGGGGCAGTCTGCTTGGATTTCCTATCATTGACAAACTGCAGATGCAGGGCTGCTGAACTTCTCTCATGTTGGCAGCATAGCATAGTAGCGATCTCTTGTTAAATTCTGGCTTTAGAATATTGCCTTGGGTTAAGCTGGCAAGGTCCTATTTATTTGATAAAATATGAAAATATGCTGTGGCCAATTTACGCCCATTTCTGTCTCGTGGTTTTACTAAAGTACTGAATATAATAATGGTGTTCAGTGGGATAGCTCAAGGCTAGTGGCTAGTGATGGGCGAATCTCTCCCGTTTCGCTTCACCGAAAAATTCGCGAATTTCCCGCAAAATTCGCGAAACGGCAAAAAATTCACAAAAAAACGTGAAATTCGAATGTTTTCATGAAAAAATAGTGAAATTCGGACGTTTTCACTATAAAATCTAGCAATTCTAACCTTTTCACTATAAAATCGAGCAATTCTAAAGTTTTCATAAAAAAATCGGAAATTGAGGCTGGCGAATTTTCGCTGGAATTTATTCACCCATCACTACTCAAGGCAAAGGGTCAAAGTGAGGAGTCCCCTTGTCATGTAATTTCACATATTCCATTTCCTTCCTTACTGTTGGATCTTTCCGATTAATGGTTTTATTCACACTGAGATAATGATGACACTGAAATTTCTGATGATAAAACAGTATCTTTTTCCAACATGTAATTGTGCAAATTCATTAGAAGATTTAAAGATTGGTGCTTACCCAGCTGTGTTTAACAAGTATTTCTTGTTGCATTTACACTGACAGTAGTTGCTGTAACTAAGCATAAAAAAAAATCTAGTTGCGTCCCAGAAATGTGTTGAAAACTGAAAGTAAGTGAAATACTAGAAATACAAGAAAATACTACAATTACTGGAATACTCCCTTTTAAGATGGTTGTAAGGTATTGAAAGCTCTTTGGAATGAGATGCTCTTTGTCCCCCTCCCCTTGCATATCTGATACAATTTTACAGGTACAAGAAGTCTAAAATATAGGAAAGTATTGCAAAATGGTTAAACCACATGCTGTTTAACTACTAAATATCTTGCAATGTCGTATGTGTACAATCAATATTACACATATGCTGGTAAGTTGCTGGGCTTCATTGAACAAGCTTGAGTTACAGGATCTATAGCCATCCTTGACTCCTTACCAAAAACAGGTTGGTGCTTGCTGCTTGTTTCCTTTGATATTCTCGGATCAGGGACTTCAGTAAAATGTCAGTGGTCTTTTGACAAATAAAATGGTCCCACCCTATTATATGAGCCTACCAGGCAGTAACCAATCAGTGACTTAGAGTAACTCAGAGTTGGAGAGCTGCAAAGCAGGAAGTAGTATTCTGTTCTTTTATGTTAGACATCCACTCACTCCAGCCTTTATACTGTAGATAAAATTTTTGGCTAACTAACTATATAAGAAGAATTTTTTTATTTTGCACAGCCTTACTATTTACCCAGTTTTTATTTTTATACTAAACTGTTCCTTTAATATAGTTATTTAGCAATAACAACCTTTCCCCACTGTGTGTCTTTTTCATTGTTATAATTTCTTTAAATGAAATACTTTGCATTTTCACATTTTTGGCAGTACATTTTGTTACTTTAAACAATTCTTATCAAAATTATCCATTATGGACTAAAACACTTTAAAGTGGATCCATTTTCTGTAAGCATTCAGTGGAATGTTCTTCCCATAAATGAATGTAACTTTTTCTGCCATGTCAGTCAAAATGTAAAAAAAAACATACAACTGTGTTTTTGTGCAGAACTGTCTGGATTGTTTTTATGTTGTCTTTAAATGCTAGCCTAAGGGGTTGTTCCTGCACAAACTAATCCTGAATAAATCTATTTTTTTCTTACCAGTATTGTCAGACTACAAAGACACTGGCCACTAGGTTATATCCTCTGGCTGCTTATAGGGTCATTATGAAACTACAGATGAACTGTGGGAGGTAAATAGAAAATTTGTGTCCAGATAGTTAAGAACAGAAACTTACTAAGGAGATAGACCACAGCCAGTTAAATCAGAGACCAGAGCAAACAAACTGCAAGAGGTGAAGTAGAAACAGAGACTTACATATGATTGCTAACTATTAAAATTGTACAATATAATAGGGGATGAAAAAAATTAGATAATTACAGTAGCTCTGAGGTGCATTGAATGACATTGTAACCTGTACGTGGGAAAATATGACTTTGTAGGTGCTTTCAGGTGGCTTTTAAATGTTTATACATAGATGTACATTTCTCAGCATTCTCAGATATGCAGTTGTTTTGGTTTGAACCAATATCGATAGATTAAGGCTACCTTTAAGGTACTTTTCTATTGGGCTTCAGCTGGAAAGGAGCATCTGATGGTGGAAGCAACATTTAGATTAAGGAGATTATTTTCCTCGACTCAAGTGAATTTAAGCATGCTTGTAAAGGGGCCACCAGTGGCTGGTGGCCAGCCATTACTGTAGGATACACATGTGTAATAAACTCAAACACACTTTATTAATAGACAGCCTACAGCAGGGAGGCAGACTTCAGACTGGTGCTCTTGTTCACAACAAAGGATGATACTTGTACAAAACGTATTAATTCTGCAAATTCTCTCAGATAAAAACACAACTGGAGAGTATTTCCTCAAAGCCTCTAGGGCCTCTCTCCTGCTAGAATGCACTCAGAGTGCCATTATCTGGATACCCTCCCCCTTTTCTATGCCATATCTGAAAGTACAGTGCCCAAGCTTCCACTGTAGGACCCCTCTGATTTAATCTACACCAACACGCTCAAATCCCTAACTCTGCTACACTGTTGCCTTCAGGGGCCCTAACCCACACCTAGTCGCTCCTAGCCAAATTTTTCATCATTCACAATAGTCCCTGTCCTAATAAAGCTTACAAGTGCCCTATTCTTATAACAACACACTTACTAAAGTGAACACAAAAGCTCCTTGCAAATAATGTGGGGTTAACAATAGTAGTAGTACTTCTGGAAGTCAGCTGTACCAACCATTGAGCCTTTATGTCACCAACAGGAATCAACCAGGGCTGAGAAGTGAAATGTTGATTACCACATGTACCAGCATTCACAATGCCACGTGTATCATGGCCCTTACATGCCTAAAATCATTAAAAAGCATGTTGGGAGTCTGCCAATCCAAATTCTGCCACTGCTACTGTGTGAACAGGTCTGATAAGCTGAGATAGTACAATTAGAACAATTAGCACATCTCCGATGGTCAATAAAGAGTTGTCTCAGTGAGCTGAATATTATATTACATTGATTTAGAGGCAGCGCTCTTAACGACAATCTTGGGTTTCCAGAAAGTTAAATTCTTGGGTTATATGAGATGTGAGAGAATATTGGAGATAAGCAGAAGCTGTTCCCACCACTTTCCTAAACCTGCTAATCAATGTCGGATACCAGACTAAGGCATTTCACATAAAACGTTAATCAATCTCACATGCATATTATAGCATTAAATGTGGATTCAATATGCCAACTAAGGTCTAAGTACTTTTCAGCAACAATTAATTCACTGTGTAGTTAGTGATTTAATATTTAAAATTTGTTTTCAAAGTCTGAGCACATTTACAATGAATTTTGCAAAGCAAGTGAAACCTATATTTCACACAACATATTTATTTGCATCTGCAGCCTCTTGACAGATTAATAGGCTAGATATTCTGACTCCAATTGCTGTGATTATGGCTGAATCCCCATTAGACCTCCCTGCTGGGCCTGTATGGAGCTGTTACAACCACAGAGGGCAATCTTTGCCAGATAGCTGAACTCACCAGTGTAAGAACCTACCCTGGTGGTCTAGTGGGCAGCAGGGTCCACGCCGCTTCCTTGGCGTGGACGCCCGCTGCGCTCCTGTCCTCCCCTTGCCGGCGCCATTTTGTGTTTCCTAGGGCACACGCGGCGCACCTGCGCATCTCTTAAAGGCGCAGGCACGCTGGCGTGATTGCGCCAGCGTGCAATGGCATGATTGCGCCAGCGTGCAATGGCGCGAATTTGCGCACATTTTGGCGCGAATTGGGACCCTATTTAAGGCCCATTCAGACCTGTAGCTAGTGCCCGTTATAGGATCATATCCTGTGGTTTGACCCAGCCTGTTCCTGACTATTCTGACCTCTGTATCCTGATCCTGCCTGTTTATTGACTACCGAGCCTGCCTGATCCTGTTTGTCTGATTACCCGGTTTTGACCCTTTGCCTGCCTAACGACAACTCCTTCTTCCTGTTCCAGTCTGTCTGCTTACCTGGTTTTGACCCCTTGCCTGCCTGACGATTCTGTTATCTGCCTGTCCTGATCCGGTCTGTCCTGTTTCCGTTTCTACCAGCGCCTTGTTTCTTGACCTTCTGCCCAAAGACTCTTGCTATCTGGTCGTGCCCCTTTGCCAGCCAGAATATCTCGCCTTGTACCCCTCGTTGAGTCCAGGTGGCACCCAATTAAGCTGAGGGCTCCTCCCGAAGCCCAAAGGTGTTCACACTACTGGTGAAGCCGAGCCGAGACCAGGGTACTTCTGGTATTGGGTGCCGGCCGTGACAACCAAACACTAAACATCCACAAAGGTGCTTTATTTGTATTGGATGAACAAATGTAGGAGTGGAGAGCTGCAGGTCAAAAAGAATATTTCTTTCCTAACCTCTGAGTCGCTCTCAGTAGCTTTTTTTAAATATTCTCAGAACCAGTAAACCAAATAACAAGGATCAGACACTAGACCAAGGAGTGCCCATGCATGAATAAATTTTACCCACAGTTTCAAATTAATTGCTGGATAATATAGATAATTATATATTTATTTATTTTTAGAACAATTCATGTAGAACAAGGAGAGGTGTACATAGGCTTGACAACATCATTCATAAAGGAAGAGGAGTGTGTCCTAAATGTATGGAATACTAATAAGACTATAATAATGATAATAAGACTAAATTAAGACAATAACATTAAATATAGTCAAAGATGACAAATATTCATTGGGAATGGTGTGTGCATTTACAATGTTAGTGCTGCTAAAAATGACAATTTTAAATAATGGGGAGGAATGAGGATGAATAAAAAAACAATGGTCTAATTTAAAGTATCAATGTGTAATATATTTTACTGTGACACAACGTTTCCTGATAGTAAGTGTTAATAAAAAGGGAAACTATTGAACTAATCAGAATTGTAGTGTTCGATCTTTGATAAATCTGCCTTAATCAGTTGGATTTTCTAACGTATGATTGATTCTGTGCATATATTTCTGATTGGCATTAGGTGTCACTAGATGAGAACATATGTGGGCATTATATATGGGTGTTGTGGACATAAAACAAAATGGTATTTATGATGTAAATGGTATTAGATTTGTTCACCAAATTAAGTAGAATAAATATAAAATATAATTGATCACAGAAGGTTCTTATAGAGCTATGAGGGCGATGGTAAGAAAACTAGTGGGGTGTTGCAAGTAGGGGTGCTCAATATCAAATCCAGCCCTGGATATTAATGTATTGTCTCTGATGAAATGGCAGGTAGCCACAAAATGCATCAGACATGCTTTTTTTTCATCATCTTATTGTGATGTGATCCCACATTTTTATAGCATGATGTAGCAAAGTATATTCTAAGAAGACTGCTAACTTGTGAGAATTTCCTATATGGACACCAGATGTGGTTGGGCGTAGTTGGCTCTTAGCCATATTGATTAGGTGTGGTATGAGCTCCCCTCTACTTGCATTATCATTATCACTGTGATAGGATACAGCAAATGAGCCATGAGAGAGGTAAGATGCCATATAAGTGCAGTGCCACAGACACAGCTATAATTGCAAAAAGGTTAAGCTGAAATAATCTAGCATGAGCTAATTATATCTTATCATTAAATAAACAACTCAATTTCAGATGGGGCTTAGGTACAGTGTATTAAAACATCCCTCAGACGATAAAATGTATTTTTACTGGCAGATATGCTTGTGACAAGATGGGTTAATGAACAAGCCTGCAGCACCATTCTTCAGATCCCTAAAGCCAGCAGCAAGGCACAGGATTATGTATTTTAAATCAGAGGCAAGACTGTTCTTTTGTGCTCTGTGATGGAATACATTTTCCCTTTCAAATTACTTCCTTGTTAGCCTTTGGGTGGGAAAATGCAGACAAGGCACTCAAACTGACTGATGGCTCCCAGAATCCAGCTGCTGAATATGCTGCTAACTTCACCTGTGTAGAAAAGTTTCAGTGAGCTATACCTTCTGCCTAGGCATGAAAGAGAACAGACAACAGGTGCAAGCGAAGTGAATATGCTTTGGAAGGAATGATAGTTCTGAAAATATCAGGCCTGCTCTTTATTGTATTTTGCTTTGTGAGGAAATGTAGGAGCAGTATTAAAAACCGTGGTAATAAAAAAGTGTGGGTAGTATGATGAGTAAAGAGATATATGTGTTGAAGACTTTATTTTAAGATTTACTTTCCCTTTAACTTTTAGTACAGTTAAGACCCATTCTAAGCAACTTGCCTTCTCGCCTGGTATTCATTTTTATTTTCTATCTTTTTTGATTCGTTAGCCTGTCTATTCTGTTTCATCCCAGCCTGCAATTGAAAATGCTGTTTGCTTGTAAGGGACAGTGAAAAAGCATAATAACTTTGTGATTTTCATTTTATAGTTTTATATTTCTAACAGGCCCCCTCATTTTCATCTCCCACTTGACTTCTCTGTTGCTGCTTGGTGGCTATTATAAGTCATAGCAATAAAGTAAAATAAAAACATAAATATATATAACAAAAGAAAATGTAATTGATAGCAAATTCTATTCAAATTACTATATACAATAATACACAAAAGCCATAAATATCCTGTAGATTATATTCTTATAAATAGAATAGTGCTTAGTGATATCCTTGGTTATAATCGGAGCTTAGTAATGTCATTTCACAGCGCTATGCAATATGTTGGCGCTATATAAATACATGTTAATAATAATAATAATAATTTCTGTCACATGACTCACTGAAACTTGTGTATTATAATAAATAAAGTACCCATTTTGCAAAGTCACCTCAGAGTTCCATGGACCTATATAATAAAAACAATCCGCCTTCAGGTGATGGAACTCCTCTGTAACTTATAATATCCTTATATTTTACAACAGGGGTACTTTATTCACTATATATACCAACTATATATACCAATAGCTATACTAATTGTAGATTTTTATATCACAATAGCCTATGATATTATAATTGTCCAAGAAATCATCCAAGCCCCTCTTAAAGGCATTAACAGAATCATCAGGGCATTCTACAACCACGTCATCTGGCAGGGCACTTTAGAACCTTCCTTTGGAACTACACTTTAGATCATCTTAATGGTGGGACCTGCTTTAGATAGAAAAACTAGGGTAACCTATGTCCTTGTTCCAAGAAATTTCTGGCACCTGGTTTAGAGGTCTTCCCATCCCTGAAGGTTTGGCAAATCAGATAAATGAGCATGTGGTGTCCCAGAGCACAGGACCAGTTTATGGGCACATAAGAAGTACACAGGCAGGTAACATTGCAACCAAACTTTAATGGCAAGCAATCATATTATGCATATGGTAGAGAACAACTGCTCAACTGGAGTGTAACTTAGTTTGGATTTGTGGCCTAGTTCATTTAGGTAGCACCTGGCCCCGAGCAGCAGCCCCACATCCATATAGCAGTTATTAAGTTAATCTGGGCCACCAGACCTGTTTAGGCCACAAGCATGGAAGTAACCTGTCATTTCTATATACTCTTTCTACATCAAGTCCCTTATAGGAGTCACCTGCAGCTTCCAGGCAATCCAGTATTGGGGAAATCACTGTGATTATTCAAGGTGCACTTCTGTGGATGGGTGTATAACAGGATTATAGCTCAGGAAGATAATAAGGGGAGCAGTTCTGGAGATTTGCAGTCTACAGGGAGGGGATACCATAGCTTATCCCACTCTGTTGTGCAGCCACCAGTTCACTCTTCAGAAAGTCTTTCTAACATCTTCTTCCCCAGTAGGTACTTCCACTTCCTCCTGGCCTCTCTGAAATAACTGTTTCCTAGACCTGTAACTTCCCAGAACCACACTCTTGAGCCTGCAGCTTACAATA
This sequence comes from Xenopus laevis, assembly GCF_017654675.1. NCBI lineage: Eukaryota > Metazoa > Chordata > Amphibia > Anura > Pipidae > Xenopus > Xenopus laevis. Next base: position 75,639,990 of record NC_054385.1, read on the forward strand.
TCAGAGCCCTTTCCACATTGCATCCATCTGTACTCGCAAGTTCCATCTGTCTAGCCCTCATTGGATAGGCCATGCAAGCGGGTTATTAACATTTATTCATATAGCACCAGCATATAAATAAATTACCAAATAATGACACGTATATTAGTACAGATAATATGCTGTCTAAACAAAAATCTCCTGCCTGTCTGTGGATGGAAAAAAACTGGTTCCCTGTTGACATAGATCTACAAAATATACAGTTAGGGCAGTGGAAACAACCTAAGACCACATTTAATATAGTGAAGAACTAAAATAAAATTACAATATAAACCTATATAAAACCATTTATAGGAGGGACACACAGGCACTGGACCAAGAGTCATAGGCAGTTTTGGACTGGGGGGCAAAGCACCCTCTGGCCCCCCTCCCTGAGCCCCAACCCACCCCCCGCACCTGCTTCATTCAGCCGTCTTAGGGCCCATGAAGGAAGTCGGAAGCTGCTTCAGGCTTCTGCACAAGCATTGATTCTGGGCCAGAGGGGCCCGCAAGGGCCAGAGCCCACCAGGTTTTTTCCCGGTGTCCCGCCAGCCCAGTTCGACACTGGGCATAAGTACTAAGTTGGCAGGGTGTAGCAAGAGGAGAAGTAGCGGCAAAGGAGTGTGATTTATAGAAAAAGGGGAGTTAAGGGAGGAAACTTCACTATACAGGAAGGACTACCCCATTGTTTCCAGGCAAAGATAAATCCAGTTACGGTGCAAAACAGAGGAAAGGGGAGGTTGTGGGGAGTTACAGAAAAACTACCATTCTACAGTCACCAGTGCTGTGTAAGCACTTTCAATATTGCAAATCCTACATTAATTCTGCTCTGTGAAACTATTTGTTGGGTGAATGTAGAGCCCAATTTTCTAGGTTGTGTACCTGATTTATGCTTTAAAATGATTCATTTATGTGAAGAAGATAATGCTTTCCCTCTAGGAGATCTGTGTTCCCTCAGAATTCCTAAACAATCGCCACAGACGGCAAGAAAGAGGAAAAAGTAGGCCCAGTGAATTCGGTTACAAAAGTGTATAAGAGGGCATCAGAAGTTTCAGGTGAAAGGTGTGGGATACAGTTACAGTGGTTAGAGAGTGGAATTTTTCTGAACAAAAGCCTATTTTTCCGAAAAGTTTTACAACGTGCGGTGACACTGCGAGGCGAGTCACCTTTGCTAATCAGCTGGTTGCATCTCTGAGGAAACACTACCTGACTGGCCCAGCTAAACACTTTGCAGACACACAGTACAAAAAGGTGAACTGGAGTTCATGCAATGAAAGGTTTTAAGGGTTGAAAATTCTGTACATTGACTCCATCTGCTGTCTGAGATTTATCTCCCTCCATATGTACTTGCCACAGCAATAAATAATTGCATTAATTAGACACAAACAGTTCTTTTTATTTATAAAACAGCATTAATAAAATATATATACTAAAAGATTAACATATTTTATCATATACACATGCAGGAATATTAGTCCCCATAGTGTATAAAGTATCTATAACTAGATATCATCTATACGAAAAGGGGACCAAAAAACCATGTGTTAATAAGGCTGGCCATGTGGGGGGGGCAAAACGGATGTGAGGGAAATAGTGCAGGGGGCCCAGACTAACCCAAGAAGGATACAGTTTGGGAGAGAGGACAGGGTTTGGTAGCATTGGGGCCAGTTTGATTGGATCAACTGTATGGGCCACGAAATGGGCGGCAGCGAGTCTTGGACCTTCCACCTACAACCTTCATCACCCCCTAAACTAAAAAAAAACACTCAGGCTGACACCACTTTTATGGGTTGAAAAGTCTGCAACCAATTTTATTAACCATCATATAACTATACATTTTGAGAATGTCATAAACTGTATAATATACCATCTGGATCTCCCCTACCTAGCCACTGAAGGCTGCTTTTATGGAGATCCCCTGTTCCCTACAAAATCAAACCTCTGAGGCAAGCCCCTTTTCTATAACCCCTTCCCTTTTAACAGCGGCTGATATATGCAACCGCTTGCCTCAGGCCTACCACTTCCTCCATTGACTGTGACTACTAATTCAACCCATTCCCTGCTTCCTTTACCCTCACTAAGGGAGGGTGGCTGGGGGCTGCAAAGAGGAGAGGGTCTTCCAATCAGAAGAGAGAGATTTGGGCAGTTAGGAGGCAGGAGAGATGGGGCAAGTAAGTGGCTTTGCAGTCCTATGGGGCCCCATTATGTCTTACAGCAAAAAATAGCTTATTACCATAGTAGTTACTATTGCTGAAGAAGCATATATACAAATGGAGGATTGATTATTATAATGTAAAAACTATCTTGCCAAAATAGTGTAGTGTAGGTTTGTGATGCTCTTATTACTGTGAATACAATATTCTATTTTCGGTATATACTATACTTATCAGCAGTAGTGATGAGCAAATCTGTCCCTATTCGTTTTGCTGAAAAATTTCGCGAAACTGTGAAAACATTTGTGAAATGGCGCAACAATTTTTCTCGCTCCAAATGCATTAAAGTCAATGAGAGTTTTTTTTCTGTGACAGCTTTTATTGTCCCTGCAACTTTTTTGTCCAAATGCATTAAAGTCAATGGGCATTTTTTCTTCTGGCGACTTTTTTGTCATGGCAAATTTTTCTACTGTAAATTTTTGCCACAGTTTTGGGAAAAAATTCACATATGCGAAATGTGGAATTTCGCAGCGAATCCATGGCTGGTGAAAAAAATTGCTCATTACTAATCAGCAGGTATCTATATCTAAGGTTGAACGTTCTAATAAAGAGCTTCCATACTGGTCAATTTTGGAAGTACTTTGTATGTTACAAGTATAAACCTATCTATTGTACTGTATAGTGTTGTGTAATTATTATGTAGTAATGGTAATAACCCTAGTATTCAGTAACCACACTATATCTGATCATTATGAAGTATAAATAATAATGAAAATATGATATTTTCAGTGGGTACATTTTTGCCTTATGGCGCTGGGGTCCTGACTAGTGTTCTAGCTTGAGCACTATCAGCAAGGAGTTGTCTCCTCTCTCCATAGATTTCCATAGGTCCTCTAATACAGAAAGCTTAACTGGCACATGATAAAACAGACCCTACTGTGTTTAAATCTGATAGGGACATTAGAGTGAGTAAGGCGTAACTACTTTGAAATTCATCATTCACAGCTGCAGAAATGTGTTGGCACTATATAAATAACAGATAAACAAATGTATTATATGTAGTGCTATACATTGGTTATTTAAAATTTTATTTTAATTTTTTTTATAAAGAAATATGCTAAAGCAAACTGATATGTTTTGTATATATTTGCTACATTATTTGCTACAAATGTTAGGTGTTGACCTTTAAATCCCTTAGTTGTGGTTGAAATTGTTTTTCATAGCAAACAATAAATTCCTTAGTTGAAAGTCAGTCCTGACAATCACAGGCTACAGGGCACATTTACCCCTTATGTGATAGAGTTCCTTGCAATACTCATCTGAACGTGACACAGGCAAATGAGGAATACATATTGTAAAGTTAGCCTCTGATTTCATGCCTTATCTTAACTAGATTCAAGAAGCAAAATTCCTAATAGTACAAGTTATTACCAAGTCCCAGTGCAATTTAAAAGCAGGGGGGGGGGGAATCACTCAGCAGCTTAAAACTGTTGAACGGAAGACACTATTCTGCCTGACCTTAGGCAAGATGCAAAATTATATGAACCTACATTGAACCAGTGCATCACCTCATTATGCCAAAATGACAAGCTTATTTGATACATCTAATTAACCTGCTTTGCTTGGTTGTAATGTTTTATGAGCAGTTTCACATCTTCTTGTTTTCTACTCTTTCTCCAGCGAGTTAGGAATATCTCTGAGATTGTTGACCATGCCGTGAAAGGTTTATTTATTTGGACCCAGCGGACTTTTGTTTTTCTGTGATTGCACTTCATGGGTGATTGAGAAAATATGTGAAGCTTTGTAACACAATAAACCTGGCTGTTTCAAATTCTAATTCAGCAAACAATCCTTTACATTGATGTCCATCTATGTAGCAAAAGGCAGAGTAAATCCTTGCAAGGTCTGGCAGCAAGATGCTTTGGGAAAATCTTTAGGTCATCCGAAAAAAAGCTATTTTGTTTTTCACGTAACAACCATATCAAATAATCCAGCATTTTCCACTCTGACACATACTGTCCTCTGGAGGAGTGCGTTCTGCCCTTGAAGAAAAGACAAAGACAGAGGAAACCATGATTAGAGATCAAAGACTGCTTTTACACGTGCACCCGCATTTATCAGCAAGAAAATAAGAGAAGATCTGCAATTGTGGAATGCAAGATCAACAAGTCTGAGACAATATTACAAATATACAGCTGAAAGCCCTGATCTCCATACTTCTATTAGTATAGACCCACTTTGACAACATACATTGCTAAATGGGAGATTAAATATTTGGGCTTCATGAAAGGCTAAACAGTGCATCCGAGCCCCCATCAGATTTGTTTTGGTTAGTTTATCATTAAATCCTTCACTGCAGAAAAATTGTCTGCTATTATATGTTTACAGAAAGTTAGCTGGGATAGGGATTTAAAGCATATATTGTAGTTTTGGAAAAATAAAAAGTGGAATCTGCCATTTAGATTCAGCTTGGATCAGAATGTTAAAGTCCGTCAGCCTTCCAGCAAAGCAAGGCTTATACCTGAATGAATGAATAGAACTTTTTTCTCTAACCAGCTATCGCTGAAAGTAATTTAAAATGTGTTAGTGTAACGTATACTGAAATGTTTGCCTGGCAAACTTGTAATTGGAAAAGCTTTTCATTCCAAGTTGAGTTCCACAAGGGTGCCTATCGGCCTCTTGGCTGTTTGCTTTGCATCATAATAATCTTGGTAATTGTTTGGCTAGGCTGAGCTCCAGGTGTAAGGTGATGATACATTAATCCAGTCTAACGCTGCGCCACTGGGCACCGGTTCCCTAACTACATAGATTTGTACTTAACTGGAGGGCAAAGCATTGCAAAGTAATGCAAAAAATGGAAAGAGCCTTGAAAAAGTGAAGAAAGAAAATATGTGTCAGCATCAGTATTAAAAAATGACCTTATTTTACTGTGACTGCCGAAGATGCACAAGGCAAATGAAGTGTTGACTTATTAAAAGGAATATTGTTATTGTTAATATTATTTTTATCTTAAAGGCAGTTTACCCTACTTTATTTGGAATAATCTAGTGACTTTATTACATTACTATTAAGGGGGTGTCCACAACCGTTAAAATTAATCCTGTTACATTAGAACTGCCACTAAAAGAGAAAATAATAGTATAATTCCTTTTAATAAATATTTTAAAAACAATCACAGAAAGTTACGTAAAAAATGTGTAAGATGACAGATGTGCTTTGCAGTGTAAAAGCAGATAAGAGCGCGCAAGTCCAAGAACGGTGGGATTGAAGACTGGGTCAGAACTTTATTATGACCTGGTGAGGAAATAGTACAAATGTGATGCTTAAAGAAGCAAACAACTATGCACTTTAGCAGCAAAGCAATGTGCAATTAAGCACTGTCTCCAAAACAATTTATCTTTACCAGTCTCATTAGACTAACTGACCACATGTGAAGCATGAACTTATATATTGCTAGGGGCCATTGTGCACAAATTGCTGCGGTAATAAGAGGCTCAGTAACCCCATCTGTAAAAAAAAATTAAACAAAGGGATTTAAATAGAGAACATTTGCCAGTCTTTTCAGATTTTCAGTAATAATGCCATTACGTACCCATTCCTACAGATACGGATACAAAATACAAATGCCGTTGAGCATTTGTCATAGATTGTTTTGCTATAAGACATGCAAATGAAAATGATCTATTAAAGTCTATTAAAAGTTAGAAAATGAAGTAAATTACATGCTATGGGTAGCTGCAGGGGTCCAATTTTAATAATGTTGATAAATCAGACCTGTGCTATGCAAAATAACACAAAAAAAGACCACAAACAGGTGGGAGAAATGGTGCAACAGATTATGTCTATGTTTTACCTATGGAGATTTGTTACCTACTTATAGTTCTTTTGAATGGGAAGCAAATTCAGGCAGGAAAGGCTTAGTTATTTCTGTCCTTTTCTGAGAACACTACTGTAGTCAGAATACTAGGAATGTAATTGGCTTCAAAGTCATTAAGGTATAAAAAAACAATAACTGCTTTGAAATTAGAGTTTAAAGGGGACCTGTCACCCAGACGTTAACATCTGTATAATAAAAGTCCTTTTTATATTAAACATTCATACCTGTTATAAATGTATTTGAAAATCTCAGCTGCCAATCATATATTGCCTGCCCTGCCTCTATGCCTTAGGCATAGAGGTGGGCCAGGAAATTACTTTCACTTTATATTCAGCACTTCCTAGATGTCATTGCACTCCCCACACTCCCCCTCCCTCTTGCCCATCTAATTGTGTAGCCAGAGCATGAGCATCAGGTGCCCCATTCTGGTACATAAACAATATTTTGGCATGATGCAAAGCTTGCCTTAATAACAGTGTTAAGAAAATGGCTGCTGCCTACTTGCTGTTTTGTGAATTCCAAGACAAAAAGAAAAAATTTAAATACTTTTTAAAGTGCAAGTGAAATTTATTTTGCTTGACTAACATCATAAAATAGGATTTGGAATTATTTCTTAAGTTGGCAGGTCCCCTTTAACTTGATTTCCACACCCTCAAGCATAAAATCATCTGAAAACTGATATAGATATATTAAATTATACTACAGCCCATTTAAACCTACTCAGTTTTTGGTAATACTACTCCCCTGTGCATCCATCAGTCACTACGATATACTCCATTATACTACTCCATTATACTGCAGCCAATTTTAGATAGAAAATATATTTGGTCGACTCATCTTGAATATATTCAACGTAGGCATTGCATAAGTGCCATTTTTTATTTACTACATTTTGTGACCGTCATTTCCAAATCTTTCCCTATTCCCCAGTGTGCAAAAGATATTTGTAAGGACACAAACTTCAAGTCTGATGTTGTAATAACATTTCCTGCACAGCTTGCTTCCTTTGATAATTGATGAACTCCTTCATTAGTTAATCTGGCTCTGGCTTTTCCAATCAGCTGTCTATGCCTTCAGAGCTGGTATAGGGAAGGTAATAGTTGCTTCTACTTGCTAAGTGCTAATATTTCTGTAAGGAACTGATGGTTAAGCAAGCTGCACAAGAAGACAAGACATATGACTTTCTTTAAGTCACAATGCACCCAAAGAACCTTGGCATATAACACAAACCAGAGCTCCTGAAATGCCAGCCTCTTGTCAGCCAAACCAACTTTTCTGCACTCATTGATGCACTAAACCCTTTAATTCATATAAAACAACACATGAAACAAAAGAAAAAGGACATTAGATGGCATCAAATTTCTACTCTGTCATTGTGTAATGACTGCTGCAACTCTATGTGGACTGACCTACCATTCAAAAGACTGCCATCAGTGCAGCCAGTCTCCAGATACTAGGCTCATACAGTACATGTAATGACCTCTTATTGTACTATATCAATCCCTTCATTGGTTTCTGCTGCCATTCTGGATAAAATGCAAACCAGTTATTAGGTCTTATAATGATCTGTTCCTCAGGAACTCACCAATTACCTCTTCACCGTACAGACACTCATTCATTCACTAAAGTTGCACTCTTCCTATTCCTCATACCTCCTTCACTGTCTCCTTTTAGATTGTAAAATCGAATCCTGCATCAGTATGTGTTTTTATGTAGCACTGCAGAATATAAGGGTGCTTTATAAATGCATTAGTAATACTAATACTACAAATAATAATAATGTTAAAAGAACTGCACCATAAATGGCATAATAACCTTTGTCAAACTCACAGATGACTGAGTTGATGAATAAATGTGTTTATCAACAGCACAGCTCAATATATATATTTTTTTTTTTTCTTTTGTCCTTTTTTTGTGGCAATGTCGTAGAATGTACACTTGCTAGTTCATAATTATTGTTGAGGAAACTACTGTTCTTAATGTGAGTAGGTAAATCTGTACTTTGCACTTCTACAACGTGGTAACTAATTGCGGTCTTATGTCTTATTTCATGACAAAGTCAGGAGCTGTGTCTGTATTAAGGATTTGCTCTGTAACCCTCCCTACTGTTCTGCCTTTTGATTTGGATCATGCTACTGCAATGCTCTGCTAAGTGGATTGGCTCAAGGGCAAGGAATGTTTGACCCACAGGTCAGCTGCATGAACCCAGTAGGGAAAGCTGCAATTGTAAATGATAAATGGCATACTTTACATGAGAAATAACCCAGTGGGCAAGGGTATTTATATTGGATCTAAGATGTTTACTAGATGGCAAGTTTGATGGTAGGTCAAAGGTCTACTGTTAAGAATTCAGTTAACTAATTATTTCTTTATGAATCTCCTGGGGCTGGCTTTTCTTTACATTCATGTTTAAAGCAAATACATGTGTTGCTGGTTGGACACTAGAGATCACTTCTTGCCATTTGCATTGTAAAAAATCCCATGAAAGGTCCAAAATAATAATATTGCACACTCTCCATCAATACTCTCAGCTCAATGTTGATTTATAGTACATTTATCTTGGTTTTACTGCTTCTACATTAAATGTTAGTTAGCATATGACTGCTGTTCTCGAATACATTATTTAACTGGACAGTCAAATAAAACCTATGTATAGGGATAGGGCATGACAAGTGACAATCTATTTTTAGACAATACACTAAAAAAAATGTTGTTTTACTTAGTCTTAAAGAATAAATAAACTGATGTAAGTTTATATTACATTCAAGAATGAGTAGTATGTGTTTACATTTGTTTACATTTTTGCATCAGAGGCAAAGCCCAAATATTTTTCCAGTTTCAAATTTTGAACTTGCCATGTCAAGTTAAGAAAAGAAAGGATTAAGTTAATGCCTGAAACTTTAAGGGAGATGGACATTGCAAATGCAAGACACACTGGAAATTATAAATGTTGGAACTGAAAGGCAAGGTTGTATTACTGAATGCTATTTATACACAATCTGTGTGTGAATTCCCAGTTAAACCCCAGTAAAATGAGTTGACACACATTAGCATGCGCCATCATTAGAGCCCATGAAACTTCCGGGTGTCAGAAGGCTCATTTGTATAAATAATATCATTCTCAGAGGCTGACCGAAATGCTGGGAAATGTAGTCCCATGTTACTCCCATACTTATTTCACTCTTTTAAACAGAACTTTACTGGACGGCAGAACTGCATTGAGGGGGAAAACAAAAAAAGCCATGTACACATGGCTTCAGAAGAGTTAAAACCCCCATGGCAATTAGAAGAGCAATGCCTGGAAAGTACTAGTTTAATCTGCTCTATGGTAATGTAAGTGGCTGCTGCAAATTAACTTATGTCTGCCTATTCTGCTTTTCATCTTTGGGAACCACAATGAACTCCGCACTGAGAAAGAGAGAGAAATAGAGACAGAGAAAGTGAAAATGATGCTTCAAAATCATTCATTAATACTAGACAATACAACCTCTATCTCTGTGTGCTAGCTCATGTACACTGCACAAGTGACCAGCAGAGGGCACCCTTCTTCCCAGATAAATGGAAACCGGCTTTGAAAGTCAGGTCAGGATTGGAAAAGTGTATTGACATTTCTGCTAATCAATTTATCTTGATTTGCAATAACTGCCATTTACCATATATACTTAGTTACATGTTTCTGATAAACCCTCCAACTTTTCACAGTATAATCTAACATGATTTTACAATTTTTAAAAAACTTGGAGGACCAGAGTTTTTGCTTTTGGCAGTCTAAGGGTTACTGTAAACTGCTCAGGGAAAGGCTAGTAAACCTGAACACTTTATGATTTAAGGTGAGCATTTTGTGCCGTTTTATCTACTTCTCTGCACTGATTGCAATGTATTATTCACAGATGTAACTAACATCTGGACATGTTTAGTAAGCGAGATAGAGTGACAAATCAAATTTATTGTGGATGTGCATGGGTGCAGTGAGCAGATGCACCTCACATTCAGCAAACTGACTGTTCTTTAAAGGTTAGAAATAGCTCGTGATAAATAGGTTGAATGCCTGTGTTTGATTTAAAAGGGAAAAAAAAGACCACATAAACTTTGTCTCATATACAAGGAACCACATAGGCCACACACCAATATCTATCATTGCCAGTGTTACATATGGATATTCCTAACCAGTGTTGAGCTGGGGAAGGTGGGGCCCACCGGAAAATCCGAGCAAAGGGCCTATCTCTGGTCGCACTCCTTCCTCCAGGGCCTACCACTCTGGCAAACCACCTCACCCCCTATGATTATCACTTCCACTAGTGCACATTAGACTAGCACCCAATGCATCCAGGCCCCCTCGCGCTCAACTTCTCCACTTTTGAAATTAATATGTTAGAAAGGGATATTATGCCATATTATCCCATAATATCCATTCCAAAAATCTATCCTAAAACACATGATAAACTAACAGGCCTAAGGTTGCTGGCTGAGAACAAAAAAAAACACTAAAACTGTCTGTCAATCTCTTGGTACAAATCTAGACTTCAAAGTTTTGTGGGAGAAAGAAAATAACATCTTGCTTGTGCTGATCTAGAAGAAAATGATGAATTGCTGACCACTGGAGAATGTTATAAAAACTGAAAAGTAGAAATATTGACAGTTATTCCTAAGATGAGTTTAGGTTGGACTGCTACTCTCTGCAATTCTGAAAAGATTTTGAACAAGAAAGTGTGAATTTTGTGAATTTGCCCTAGAAATCCCTTTAAAGTTGGATCCCACTTTAAGCAGGCATGGTCTCCTTTTACTGATTAACTTTTTATTGTTTTAAAGGAATCTCCACCTAAAAAACAGCATTTGTCTGGTGGTTTCTTTATTCTATACTGGTTCTGACTCCAGTGTCTGGGATTCAAAATAGGCCTTCTTTTTAGCTGGTGTCCCACCACTGAACTGGAAATTAGTTGATTTTCTTTGCTTCTTATTATTCTACTTTCTGTTGTACTGATCTGATATAATATTATTTATACTTTATGATTAGGAATAAAATAGGAATAGAAAGTCTGGAGTAAAAGGCTCTAGTAAGTTGCTCTGATTTGATATTGTTGTAGGTCAAGCTTTAGTCTCTAAAATGCATAATCAAATTCTAGAATTCTCTAGTTGTTTATTGGGAAAAGGCACATTTTTGTTAATTTATTGCACTTTCTTGGTTACTTTCTTTGTTGCTCCATGTTCACACCTTTGGGTCAGTTTTATCAACAGTGATTGAAACTGCCTGTATGTTTTGGGTTTTTTTTGTCTTGTGAAACAAAATCAGGTAACACTGAAGAAGCCCAGGGCAGTCACAGTTAGAACAAGTAACTCATTGCAGATCTTGTCAGAATCAAACTCAAAATTGTGCTCACTGATGAACCAGTGTATTACTGAGTATTACTGAAAATTATTAGGTAAACCAATCTACCAAACCAACAAAATGTGTCATTATTAGATACAGGGAGGAAATATTGGCAGCAGGATTTCACTTAAAGGCTAAAAAGGATTCCCCATGGAGTTATTATTTTGTCTTATCTCTAGTTAACAAATGCTGTCACGAGGTTAAATATGTGATCAGTTGGATACAGTCTCATCTGCATCTGGTTTACTAGGTATTTTTTTTTTTTTTCTCTGACTTTCTAAATAAGGGCTATATATAACATACTTTGTTCTTATCTTCTCATTCACACACTCAAGGGCACACTTGGAAAGTAATACCATATCTTTTCATCTACCACTTTTATTACTTAAGCTCTACCAATTTTTGAGCACTTGGTAATGACACCTCCTTATCTCCATATGTGGTCAGATTCACATCTGGCTATGGAAAGGGAGCACTCACTATGGAATGGAGCATTTAGTGACACCGTTATTGCCTCTTGAGGACATGCTGTCATTTCTGTTTGGCTATTTGTAATATGATGAGAAATTGAAATTGGGTGACTGCAGAAAGAACAGTTTTTATCTGACAAAAAGAAAGCCTACTCCTTTTTATTCAAGATATTCTCTTAATTTCTATTTCCAGAAGGAACTTACTTTTTCATCCAAAACATTGCAGGGGATATCTGTTTTATGTCTGCCCTCACTCACCTCTCTCTGCTCCCTGTCCTGCCTTGGCTTCTTACAGCTCAGAAACGAATCATTCAGGATGGTATCAAAGGATCCTCTGAAATCAGACTAAGTTAGAACATGTGTATGTCTATTCCCATGTCTGTTTTAAAACATCACACTGTATGACAGATGTATATAGAGCCAGCTTGTGCAATTCAGTGCAAGTTGATGTCAGAGTACGTACTGTCATCAAAAGAACCCTTTTATTCCCTCTCTACTTTGTTAGCAAATTGATAAATGACTGGATGGAAAGTGACATTTTTAAAAGTCACATATATAAGTAAGGGTTCTTCCCTCATAACTCATTAACACATTTACCACACTCTGCAAAAAACTTAAGTCTAAATTTGTGTTTTGCCATTCTGCTTAAGAGATGGGATAACCAGTAGCTCAATCTCACGTGAGCCGGCAGCTTTCTTTAGACAGAGGAGAAACTGCACACAGACACCATGCTTCTCTTGCTTCAAGAAGACATAACTTTATTAAAGGGATTTCTCACCTTCAAACAACTAGTTGTTTTCCAATAGATCACCAGAAATAACGTATTTTTCCAATTACTTTCTATTTTCTATGTGTCACTGTTTTTCTAATATTGAAGTATAAAGTGTCTTTTTTCATCTTCTATAGCAGCTCTGGAAGGGGGGTCGCTGACCCTGTAAACTGTTCTAAATTGATACATTTAGTTGATACATTTCTTATCTTTGTCCCTGCTGAGCAGAATCTCTGGGGTTCATTACAGGCAGCTGTTAGAATTGATACAATGGTTGCTAATACACCAGAGAAGCTGGTGAGAAATGTATCAATTAAATGTTGTAAAATTGTAACAGTTCAGAGTCTGCACCTGAATTACTGAGCTGCCAGACTCAAATACCAGAGACACGAACTTCAACTTTAAACTTAGATTTTGGAAAAACAGTAAAAAATAAATAATGGAAAGTAATTGAAAAAAAAGTCTTTACTTATGGGGACCAATCTGAAAACAACTGAACTGAAAAAAGTGTTTGGAAGGTGAACAACCCCTTCTGCATTAGCAGACAAAGATCATGTCACATGACACTGTGTCAGTATGAGATTACTATGGGATCTGTATGAGACCACACCCATTAATGCATATCTTAAAATTGTGCTATATAACAGACATTTAAATGTTATAAAGTTGGAACTTGGGATGAATGAGCAAATTGCTTAACATACAGATAGAATGATCAAGTCAAACGGGGACTCCACAAATCTACCAGTAAAGGTTTTCAGTTCTTTTGTAGCCCAATGTTGATTGTTCTGAAGTATCAATTCTGCAAACCCTTGTTTATTGGGACTGAGCAGACTAAAAGAGACTTTATGAATGAATGTACAGTGTATAGTCATTTACTGAATTTGCCATGGCTGCTGCAATCTTGGAAAACAGTTCATTATTTATTAACCAATCTCTCCTTTGTACATAGAAAGAATGACCAATTTTGCAATTTAAACTACAGTAGTTAAATGTTCCAAAATTAAACATTTCATTTTTAGCTAAAGAAAACTAGAAGCCATTCAAATCAGACAGCAAAATAGATGTATGAGATAACATATCATTGTGATTATCATTCTTGGCAGGAGCAGCTACAGGGCTTTCTTGGGACATCAGTGACATCACAACTGCTTAGCCTCCAGCTGTAATTTAATTGCAGTACCATTGTTGTGTATATATTGTAAATACAGGAAACATGATTTACAGCTCTTTGCCAGAGATAATTCTGTAGCAGCAATTAGCAGCATTGGTACACTCAGAAATAAAGAAACCCTTGCAGCCAGACTCTAACGGTGGAAAATGATTAGAAAATCAGCTTTATGCATCCTGAGGAAATTTGTAGAAAATCCTTCAGAATTCCCTTGAACGAGCAGTGTTCTTCCAGCAATTCTTTGGCTTTCTTTCTAATCTCATAGAAGAATACTATAAAATTGTAAAATTCTGAATGGCAGCTAATAAAGTGTACAAAAAGTCCAACATCTACACTTTACTACTATAATGTGCATTTATGTTTTTAACAGCATTTTACAAACGTTTAAAATTAATTTATTTCAGCATGCTGCCCTGTTGGTCTGTGTAGATACAGTGTAGTAACAACTACATGAGTCCCGAATGTGCCTACATTGGATTACTGCATAATGTATTTTCCCAAAGGAAATCAATGAATAACTTTACATTTCATAAACAAAGATTTTTTGTTGTTTGGGGGTTTTTGTACTCTGCATATCTCATTAGAAAACAAGTGTATTGATTATTTCTGTGAATTCCTACAAGTTAAAGCAGAGCAACAGTATCCTTATCATTATGAATTTTAAAATAATCATATTTTTTGCTTTTCATGATGAGTACAACAAAAGTAAAACAAAAGTATTGTACTAGTAGGTGCGATAGAAGCAGGAACCTGTTGTTGAATGAGTTAAAGGATTTACTTAACATTGTCAGCAGGAGACAGGTTTCAAGGGAATGTGATCAAACCTGCAATGTGTATACATACAGTAGAGGGTACTGATTTTTTTATGTCTGAATTTACTCCACAAGAACAAGGGCAAATAAAATACAACTAACCATATATTTCCTACACAAAGGCCCCGTCTTGGCTATTAACTTTATGCTGGTGCAAGAATGGTATTATGAGAATATTTGGGGTGAACACTTTACAAAATTAGACATGTTTTCATTCATATATCTATAACCTTATGAGCCACTTGTGAACTCAAAAGAAGGCCTGAACTGAAAGGCTCTGAAGACCAGCAGATTAAGGCAAGACAAATGCACCATATAGTATAAATTGTGTCTTAGATATGTATAGTAGATAATGTCAGACAGGACAACCATTTAGGGGTTCCTGGTGGGATTGTTTTGTATTTTTTAGGATCCAACTGATCAATTTGATAGGCTAGTTCAGTATTATTGTCTGAGCATTCAGGATTAATTACCTCAGTCCATCCATTATAATGACTGGTCTGAGAGGTTAAAATTAATTGAAGGCTAATTTTTTTACCATTAACTAGATAAATATCAGCATCAGGAATATATATCTAGTACAGCTTTCCTTGCAGATGGTCAACATTGGATAGATACAGAAGATTCTGTCTGAATCGATATAATATGACTGTATTGGTTATTTCAAATGATTGATCCCACAGTTATGGATAAATCATTTATTTATTGTTAGAAATGAAAGACAGAAAGACCCACACATGTTTCAAGTCTTGAATCTGATGTGCTACAAATTAGACTTTAAATTCAGAATTTAAATATTGACACAATGGAAAACATTTATCAAGTAATTTTTTAAAAATAGTCTCCATTATTCCCTGCTTTTGCAGTACAGATAGGCAAACTGTACTGAACCCACACCTAAAAATGCATACAGTATGTTTTCTAGATTCAACACTAGGCATAGATACTATTTTAAGTGAATACTAGAATTGTGACCTCTTTTCTAGGTGAAAGAATAATATATAGTATTTGTAATGGAAACACCAAAATTCCAAAATTTCATTGATCCTTTTCGTTATATATCACAGTCTGAGATCATCTAGTAAACCCTACATTGAAATTGGTTCTTGCCACATCTTGCAGAACTTTTCTCAAAGCAACTGGCAAAACTTCCTCAATTGCATATTTGTAAATTGTTTCACTGACAACAAACCAACAAAATTTCTAAAATGTCAAATATTACTGAAACATGTCACTTATAACTGATGCTGAAAAGAAAACCATAGAATTGGGAGAGATTTATAACTTAATAGCTATGGGGGTGGACATCCTTCAAACTGTCACTCCTTTCAGCACTTCATTGCAGTGGTTTACACTGCAGTACAAACAAGAGATTTAGAAATAAGCATCTTTAATATAATTATACGATTGTGCCTCAGTGAGTAAACTGCAAAACCACAGATATAAGTTTTGCAGTAATTTATTTGCAAAAGTCGCATTGTGTGGACATGATATTTCAATATTTTCTGCAACAAAGAACACATGACAGTTTGAGAATAATTTAAGTAACCTTTTGCTATAGATAAACTCTATATGAAGTACTATAAGAGTTGAGTGTGCTGCATGACTGTGGTTTCCACTGATAATTATTCTTATTATTATTGATTGTGTGCATGTGTCTCGCGCATTGCCATGTTCTGCAATTAAGTTTGCAGTGTGTGGCACTGTCAGAGGCACGGCAGCCTGTATAAAGCATGACATAGGCAAGTTAGTGGATGGATAGGCGCTTTAAGGCTTAGCCACACTCATAAATACAGTGCTGTTGAATACAGGCAGCCCTGTATGCATTGAGGAAATGCAGGTCACTATTTTGCAGGGCATTGTGTCTTGCACATTGAAAATATTATCTATGATAATGATTTCTGTTTGACACCTCTTGTACCCAATAACCCTGGTATAAGACTTAAAGATAACACACCAATACCACCCATGTTCCATAGGTGAGAGCTTGCACCTGAATGGTGTATAGCATGTTCCTGTTAGCCCTAAGTAGCATTTCATTCCTACACATGGCTTTGTAAATAACACACATCAGACACACTTGAAACTTACAGTAATATATCAATTATATGTGATGTTCACGTAGGCAGAGGCAAACTTTTTTGTCTGTAGAGGTTTGCAGTGAAATTCATGGTGTGTTGTGTCTGACAAAAAAACACATATAGTATGTAATTATTAGTGGTCTCCTGCCTTCCACATTAAACTGTGGGACTGGAACTTCTCACCCTTTCTATCAAAGGATCTATCTGGGCACCATGAAACTAGCAACATGGGAGAGATTTTTTCTATGAAAAGCAGTTGTAGTATAGTGCAAAGGAGCTTTTCTAACTAGGTAGGACAATGGTTTTGCTACTGCAGCACATTAATCGAAAAATATCATTTTGCTTCCCATTAACTCCAAAGCATTTTGGGAAAATGTTGCAGTTTCCACTCCTGAAAGCTGTTGATATATTCATTACCAACTTGTAACACATTTTAGTTTGCTTCTCCTCTATTTTATATCAACCTTTGTGAGCAGACCCCTATAGGCTGTTCACATGGCCCTTTGTAGTTCAGTATCTGGCTAGGGGGTGTCAGGGAAGCCATCATACACGCAGTCTTTTTTGTTTCCCATTTTCTGGAGGAGGTGGTGTGCTGAAGGGCCTGTGGTGGAGGTAAATTCCAATAGGTATACAATTACAAGGAAGAATTTGTAATGGTTCACTCTAGGAGGCGACATTGTCTATTTACTAAAAGTCGAGCAACATACTTTGCTAGCAAATTACCTTGTCGTTGGAGAACTTTCAATGCATTTCACTAGGCAAATTTTCTCTGAGGTGAACTATCGTAAATTCTCTCATTTATCAAAGTGTGAAAATTCCAGTTCATTAACCTTTCCAGCAAACTCTATTTCGCCATTCTATTACTGGCAAAATAATAGAATAAAGCTACATCCTGTATCCTATATTTCAAAAAAGTCATAAGCGAACATCAAAAAGATGGTGTTTTTTTATATTTAAAGTGGGATTAGGTTTATAACTTGTAACTGTAAAATGTGTCTTATTTCACTTTTTTTTTTACATTTGAAGCTCATGTCACATTTGTTTTAGGGTGGGCTCATGACCTGGGACAATAGATGATCTCTGTCTTCCTTTTGCTTCCTTGAACATTTTTAATAAGAAGCTTCCACTTCCAGCAATTTCACCAACATCACTACTAAATACAGTACATACATATGACCTTTATATACCCACTGAATTTAATTTGACGTAATCTTAAGCAAGTTAACAAAGTTTTACTAGGAAGGAAGTAACGCTTGAGAACATTTTTGAGCAAAGGAATAATTGCAAGTACACCAACGTTCTTTTGATGAGATGTATTCATATGTTACGCTATAACTCGAAAAAAAATCTTATGTGGTTGTGAGAAGTATGGCGGAGACTTTGAAAGGCTTGATCAGGTTGGTTAATAAAGTAGAGACTCCAATGAGGAGGACAGTTGGGTTAGTGCCCTGTGCTGTCAGTATAGGGACTCAAATTCTCAGGCTCAGGAAAGAGACTTCTGGAGTACACCACTGTGAGCATTGCCTAGGGATTGTTAGAACAAGGCAGTAAATACTACCTCTGGGATGTTGCAAACACTATGACTATATTAGTGTGAATAACAATTTATTTGAGAAAGTACTGGAAGCATTTACTGATATGATATTTAACCTTCTGAATCTGCACCTATTGAGAACTTTTGTAACATCTGTCCAATAAGAAGTTATTAATTTATTTAAGAACCACTGCCACCCAAGTTACTTAACAAATGCAAGGAATTCTTATTTTTTTATAATCCCAGTAGAATAGCAATTTGTGAGTATCACATATAAAACTTTAATCAAACTATGCTGAGTGAAATAGAAAGAATCATATAAGTATAAATACTATTTTATGAATCTCCATATACTAAAATTACACACAAAATTAACCTTAACATGGTTTCCATGCAAATTAGACAATAGTAGGCAGAACTGATATGTTGGATATAGTATCAAACTGTAAATTTATAATTGGATATGTTTTGTTTTGTTTTTTTATAATAAAGCAGTTACCGTAAATAAAAACTGAAATAAAAATGTAATCAGTTCTTAAGAGGCACTAGACATTAGTGAATCAAGTGGTGTCTCAAGAAAAGTAAATATGAAGCATGTTTATAATTCAGCTTATTCTTGTCAACTTTAGAGACTTTAGTTTATAACTCCATAGTCCCTTAAGATGCTGCTGAGCTTCAACTTTCTGCATTTCCCCACTGCTTTAAGCTGTCATGGCATGCTAGTGCTGGGTTTGCTCTAAGGAGGCAGAAATGTTTAGTATTGCTGCTCTGTTGTTTTTGTGTGCAAGTGAACACAGTCATAAACTTTTTTGTTTGCAGAATTTGTTATGTACTGTCATTTTGAACCTTAGAGAGTTACGCAAGTTTCATCTTGTATTTCCCCATCCTTGGTAGTGCCCAGCATTCCCTTACATCTAGTTTGTTTGTTGCATGGAAAAAGAATTGTCATTTGCCTTCTACTAAATAATTTAGAAGTCAGTACAGCAGCTCTGGAAACAAACAGGAAGCATGTTTGGAAACCAACATAGCATGTATGAATGTGATAGGTGCTATAGGTTTTACTGGGGCAGAGACTAATGTGAAGGGGCCAAATATGCTAGCGCAAAATAAATCTAGCTAATAATAATTAAGGGGCTGATCTACCTTTGGTAATTGAAAAGAGAGAAAAAAAGGCTAACCCTAAAGATTGCACCTCCCCATCATAGTAACTTTTACTAATAAATTACATAAAAACCATAAGTCCAGGAAACCGTTAAAATTATTGTTAAGATCAGGGAGATAAACGGACTGAAATGAGGTTATGCGATATATACAAGCCGTGAGGTAGAAATTAGACCAATCGATTAGGTCTGTGATGGAGCATTGGAATAATCACGGGGTTGGAATAAGGGCAATTAACCAGTAACCTAGGAAAATGTGGGTGTCAAACCCATCTGCCCCAATCCTCGCTGGTTTACTTCCTCAGTCAAACAGCCACCCCTTCACCCTTAGTTTAACCCTCCCAGTTTAATGGAAAGAGAGACGAGTGAGTACAATGCCATTAAGCCACACATATACTACAAACAAGGGTCACAGACCCACTCACACAGTCTACCTACGGCGTACTTTTCAGCCGCCGGTATGTGCCACCCCTTCACCCTCATACAAACCCTCCCAATTCCCTATGGGAGACAGCAGAGTTGGGTGGCATCAAAAGTTGACCCACTGTATACTTAGACAGGACACGTTGTGGTACATGTAATATGCTCACAAGTATAGTATAGTAAATTCTACCCCAGAAAAGGCCCCGTTGATCGCCCTCCCCTTCATCCACAGAGCTTCCCTCCCGGTACAGCTGTAGAGCGAAGGTCTATAGTAAACCGTATTGGTTTAGTCCCCCTGCCTAACTAATCTAAAAAGTGCCTGATCTACCTTTATTTACAGTTGCAAAATTAACAAAGCATTGAGATTGAATGATTTCTTTATCAAATGCAGTTTGTTTCAGGGATTAAGGATTCAGATGGTTGTTAGTCCTCAGAAAAGTTACTGAGCTGTGCCAATTGCTAACTCCCACTAAAAATAAATGTGTTCAGTTGAATGAACCAGTCAAACACATTCAGAAAAATTGACAGAAGTATGTGGATAGGGTTGTCCAATAAGATAAAAAAAAGTTGAACTGCTGAAAATTAGTGATGGGTGACTCTATCTCTTTTCGTTCGCTGAAAAATTTGTGAAATGGCAAAAAACGAGTTGAAGGGAATGTGCATTTTTCCACTCTGACTTTTTCCAATTCACTGTGGCTTTTTCATCACATGATACAGTGGAGTCTTTGGGTGTTTTTTGCAGTGCCAAAATAAATTAACTCATCACTACTGGGAATCAGTCAGGATACATTTGCCCCAGAGTAATTTAGAATAAGTTGTTTTTAGTACCCCTCTATGTAGCATTACTATACATTGAAAACATTTAATTGGCTGCGAGGTAGTGGCAAGTCAGTGGAGACCAACTTTTTGCTATTTATTTTGGGTGGTAATTAAGTAGAATAGAATAAAATTGTATTTTATTTACAAACTAATTTTTTTTTTACCAACCTTTTATCCTACACATGCATACTTTTTAGAGAAAAGTGAATCATATGTTGAAAAACCCTTACAACAAAAAGTCCATGCACACTAATGGATAGTCTTTGGTCAGCTTTTCATTCTCTGTAACCTTTCTAATGTGCCTGGGCACAACTTACAACCATTACTGCAATGAAGTGTCACTGGGAGCTTGCGGATTTTCTTGTCTGGCCTTTGCATTATCAGTTTCTGTGGGCTTTACTTTTCACAACATGAGCACTCTTAAAATTTTATAGGAGGGAAGAATAAAAAGAAATGTCAAGGACATAAGATTAGATGTGTAGAGTGAAGGTGATACTTAGAAAAGAATGTGTGCCTGCCCTTATCTGTGTAGAAATGGCAATGGCATGTGGATGTGTGATGTTTATTTCAGGCTGAATCATAGAGAATACTATAATTGCTCAAATGCTCAAAATTAATGCTCAAAACACACACAGCCATGTAGCAATGTAGTAAGCATGGTTTTGGGGCCTATTATGTTTATGGATGGTTCCATCAAATGTTTTTGCTTGCTTTGTCATGTTGCTTGAAGGAACTTATCATAAACAACATATACTTCTGTAAATTAAGATTCTGGTTTCATATATTACTTAATACATGTATTCACTTTTTCCTAGATTGCTTTATGTATTATAACTTGTTTACTCTCAAATATAATGCCAGAGACTGATTTTGTTTCATTCCCACAGAACCCCTTTATGACTGTCCAGGAAGCCTGCTCACATCAGTGAACTAAGTAGGCCTGCAGTCATTTAATCAGTAGAATGTCATACACATCTACCAAGCCTTGTATGAAGAATGGCTCAGTGATGGTATAGAATTCTTCATTATACTACTTTAAAACACTTCAGTTATTGGAATTATTAAAACAAAAGTTTCACTTCCAAAAGATAAAATACTATGATTGTAATCAGCAAAAAATCATGGTTTTAGAAACTCACATGTAGAATATATTGTAGAAGCACAAACCTCATACAGAGAAAGCGATAGTCAAGGGGGGTCGGTAAAGAGTTAAACCAGCATGGATAATGTTTGTAAATGAATGGATAAAATCTATGATTTAATTTCTAAATGTTTCTCCCTTCCTGGAAAATTGCAACGTCTGTTGTCAAACAGTCAGGTGTAAGAAATGAGCAAAAGCTAATGGACACTCACATTACCCTTGGCTGGAGCAATTACATACAAATCGTATCTGCTTCAGCAAGCCACAGTAATGGTTCTATTAAGCACCAGTCTTAATAACTTCTCTCTGCATAAAGGAATGCTCACAGTGGCCCAGATGATGCTCTCACAAGACAAATGCATTATCTGTAAAATGCTCTCCTCTACCTACAAGTCTGAGGTTAACATATATCTCCACAGAGATCAGATTATCCTGCTCTTTTTTTCCTTAGGAT
Organism: Xenopus laevis; assembly: GCF_017654675.1. Classification (NCBI taxonomy): domain Eukaryota; kingdom Metazoa; phylum Chordata; class Amphibia; order Anura; family Pipidae; genus Xenopus; species Xenopus laevis. Next base: position 75,662,240 of record NC_054385.1, read on the forward strand.
TGCAATCCAGGCCAGGACTTCATGTTCTAAAATTTTGTGTTGACAAGAATAAGACAAACCTATACCTTGTTTCAATGACTGAAAAACTGCTACAATATTCTATAAAGAGGCCATTCTAGTGTTACTGTACATATAAAAGAAGTAATCTTTTAATTAACCAACATGTCTCTTTTTTTCTGCTGGGATCCAGGATCACCAATATCTCAAAAATATCCCAAGAAAATAATGTTTCTCAGCCTTCAATTTCTCAAAAGCCAAGATATTAAAAAGGAAACAATTCATTTTGATATTATCAGAAAAGATTGAACTATATAGACAGTTCCATTTGCAAGAAATGTGGACATTCACTGAGAGGCATATGGATTTAATATGTCAAAACATGATTTATGATAAACTTTGTAACCAATTTTTTTGCTCTTACAACATTATCCCTGTACTGTGCGTTTAAAGATCCTGCTGTTCCCTTATCAACGCTTCCTTCAAATAGGTGAAGATGAGCTGGCAAAGAATAAAGGGCACTTCAGTGAAAACATAAATTGTTTTAGAAGTACAATCCCTATAGAGCGAGGAGCATCAAGGGAAATATGTTCTTTGTCTATGAAGCATGTTCCTGTTTTCTGGCTCTCATGGGAGTCTTTAACCTGTCATTTCACAGAAAGGCCTGAGAATGGACCACAGCATTTCTGTGTTATGATAAGCTGTTCTGGGAACACAAGAGAAGTCTGAAAAAACTTGGGATCTCTTTACACTGTAGCCCTTTCTTGCAACATAAACCTTCTCCAGGAATTTCAAGGCCATAGGGCAAACTGTGGACTCTCTGATGCCTAAGGGTTGTGGTCGCCTGGCAGGGTTCATTTTGGGGCCAACTTCTCAACTCAGTAAACAGATACCATATTTTTTATGTAATAAACCATAATGTGATGGGCGTGGGACATATTTATATAGAATTATGCGTGTGGCCAGTCTGAAGCTCTGATTTTTTTTTTAAATCATAATGTATGTATTATTTATTCCCCAACATAAATTACAGTTCATTTCAATACAGAGACATATATTCAAAACAGGCAAAACATATAACAATGATCATAATATCAAAGGGAAGAGGAACCTTGCCTTGGTAAGTTAGTCCATGTTTTTATTTTACTAATAGCTTACTTTTAAAAGCAGGATTTATTATCATTTTATTTTTACTTATACAACATATTTTGCACAGAACATAGCATTTTGCATAGGCATAAATGCAAACATTAATATTTGTATGTAACATTGGGAGGATTGTTGCATCAACGCATACAGTACAAATAAATTCCTCTGTCATACCAAGATATATTGAAAATCGACATCATAATTATATTTATTCTCACAAAAAGAAGACTGCAATATATCAGTACAGCAAACAATTTCACAGATGTGGCTGTAATTTCCAGAAAAAAGCAAGAGATTCCTTTTCGTAGCAACATGTATTGTAATAAGCACCAGTGTGGCCTGTTTAAAGGGATCCTGTCATCGGAAAACATGTTTTTTTCAAAACGCATCAGTTAATAGTGCTACTCCAGCAGAATTCTGCACTGAAATCCATTTCTCAAAAGAGCAAACAGATTTTTTTATTTTCAATTTTGAAATCTGACATGGGGCTAGACATTTTGTCAATTTCCCAGCTGCCCCTGGTCATATGACTTGCGCCTGCACTTTAGGAGAGAAATGCTTTCTGGCAGGCTGCTGTTTTTCCTTCTCAATGTAACTGAATGTGTCTCAGTGAGACATGGGTTTTTACTATTGAGTGTTGTTCTTAGATCTACAGTACCAGGGAGCTGTTATCTTGTGTTAGGGAGCTGCTATCTGGTTACCTTCCCATTGTTCTTTTGTTTGGCTTGCGGGGGGGGGGAGGGAGGGGGAAAAGGGAGGGGGTGATATCACTCCAACTTGCAGTACAGCAGTAAAGAGTGACCAAAGTTTATCAGTGCACAGGTCACATGACTTGGGGGAGCTGGGAACTTTACAATATGTCTAGCCCCGTGTCAGATTTCAAATTTGAATATAAAAAAATCTGTTTGCTCTTTTGAGAAATGGATTTCAGTGCAGAATTCTGCACTATTAACTGATTCTTTTTGAAAAAATGTTTTCCCATGACAGTATCCCTTTAAGTAAAATCAATCCTTTATTCATGACAGTTAAGGGACATTCATGTACATATTCCCATACCACGAGCTTAACAAATTCCATGGCTACCAGTCACTTTGTCAGAAGCTATATAAAAAAAGATATATTGTTTTTGAGGATGTCTGGTAGCCCATGAAAAGCATCAAGTTCATGGTTTGGGAATATGTACATGAAAACTCTTGTATTTTAACTCTCATAAATAAAGGATTGACTTTACTGAAATAGACCCCGCTGGTGCTCCGTACAATACATGTTTCTACAATTGGATGAGGCCTTCCAGGGGCTGAATGGTGGGTTGTAGCACGGCGCAGAGTGAGGTCCAATGAGTGCTTGTGCTTTTTGTTATGAGATTCCTTATAACAGACAAATGATAAAGAATGCTAAAAATGAGCAGGTGTCTGTTGTGAAACAAAATACATCCCTATTATTCTTACTATTGCTTATGAATTGAATTATATTTTACTTATAATATTTTAACAAGTCACCTGAAAGCCAGGATAACCAATCGAATAAAGGTCTGATTCATCAAAAGGTCTACTGTATTGTTTTCATTAATGTATTTTTCCTTTAAAGCAAATATAGACCACATTGTCTGCAACTTTTCCTTTAACTAGAAAGCAGGGAGACCATGGCTTATTCAACATGCAGAACACAGCATCTCTGTATTTCCATTCATGAATCTGTACTGAAATATTGCTGGCTTTCTCTGAGGCAATCTCCATAAACCTCAGTGGAAGGACATTACTTATTACTGGACAAAATATGGCAATATTTTACTAAAGTCAATGAAGTGAAGCAGTATGGCACCACCATTTATATCAATGAAGGCCATAATGCAGAAGACTAATGTTTTGTGCATACAACTATGGTTGCCACCTTTTCTGGAAAAAAATACCGGCCTTCCTATATATTTATCTTTGTTCCCTATTAATAACATTGCAGTCAACCATAATTCTTCTCAGCCAGGTGGCAACCCTACATACAACATACTACACTCTATGTTAGGAAAAAGAAAGCAATCCTTACCTATAGGAAAAGTGCACTTTTCTTTTTAGAATCATCATAATTATAGTATTAATTTATTACACTGATAAATCTGTTTAATTATTTTTAGATTTCAAGCTCTGTGGGGCAGAGACCTCTTTCCTCCTGCATCTTTTAGCACATTGTACATAATCTTTATAATTGCATATATTTATTTCTTGCTATGATTGCACTGCCTGTTTGTGCTTTTACTGTATTTTAAAAATGTACCGAGCTGCATATGTATGTAGCACTCTATAAAAATATACATACGTAACAGTTACATTATCACCACAAAAGAAACATTTGCCTCCTTGAGAAAAAACTCACCCAGACAGATTTTCTTTGGGTCAAGTATATTATATCAATGTAAAGTGCCTGTTGACAGCTTGTCTTTTGTCTAGCGGAGGCAATAGGGAATTGCACCTTTACAGTGAACAAGACTTTTAGGTATTACAAAGCTAACCATTTGGAGCCTTTACAGTGATGAATGAGGTCCTAGCAAATGTCTTCCAGAGAAAGAGAGAGAGAGAGAGAAAGAAAGACTAAAGGAACATTGGGGGAATTCACGTGTCTACCATTGCTCCTCATTCCCAATTGGGCAAGGCAGGTAAAAAGAAAGAACTGCTTTAATAAAATCCATCTGTTGTTCTAACTTTTGAGAAACAGATATTTAGCAAGAGTTAAAGCAAACTTAGCTCTGTTTCGGCTCCAGAAGAAATTATTTTTGTCCATGCTCCAAGAGCTTAATATCTATGCCACTATATAGACATTATTTATAGTGATCGGCGAATTTATTCATCTTTTTATTTTATGAATATGTTTGCGAAACTGCAGTAAAAACTTTCTCAAAAAAAATAAATAATTTGTTGTGCATCAAAATTGCAGAGCGCAGAAAAATCGTCGCACATCAAAATTATTCGGATGACTTTGGACAAAATAGTCGCACATATAAAAATTGTCATTTGTGCATAATAATGTTTACACCCATAGACTTGAATGCGTTTTGCAAATTTTCCGGCGAAGCGAAATGGGACAAATTTGCCCATCACTAGCTATTTATTTTATATATTTATTTATTTTTGTGTAATTTTAGAGAATTTTTTTCTTCCACAAAAAAACTGATATTCAAAGAAAGCACCAATGTTTTATTTAGTTTAAATGTTGAATATAAAAACATAATTGAATAAAGTCTTAAAAAAAACTAGACTACTTGGAAAATGTAGTTTTGTGACTTTACTAGCACTAAAAAATATATGAAAAACTTTAAAACTTTGAAGTAGATGACTATTTTACAATTTGCTAAGGACAGATCCCATTGACTTCTACACGACTACAGATGACAAAGTTTTATGTTTGTGTTGTTGTGCTTTTTTTGTTTAATTAATGTAGAAAAATCTTGTTTTAAATAATGTCATTATTTAAAATGCATAATTTGTAGCTCAAAAAACATTAATTTGCAGAAAAAAAGATGTAATGTTGCTAAATCACCCCCTATGGGGCAAATTCACTAAGTTTCGTAGTTGCGCCAGGCGCAACTTCGCCGCGCTTCGCCGCACTTGGCCAGGCGTAGTTTCGCCAGCGCTCCGCAAATTCACTAAAATCCGAAGTTGCGCACAGGGGTAGCGTAAGGTTGCGAAGTTGCGCTAGCGTTGATTCGCTAAGTGAAGCGAAGTTACGCTAGCGAAGGTTAATTTGCATACGGCGCCAAATTCAAATTTCAATGGAGGAATACGTATCAGCACTACAAATGCCTAGAAAACCTTCAAAACATCAAATAAAAATTTTGTTTTGCTCTACACATGTGCCCACTGTATAGGTAAGTTGCCATGAGTCAGGAAATGTAGAGGGGAAGGAGGGGAGCCCTAAAAAATTTTTCGATCTTTTTCAGCCCATAATGTAGAAAACACACCAGCGTTTTTTGGGACTTAGAAAAAAATTTGACTTTTTTTGAAGCAATCCCTATCTACTCTATTGCGCTTCGCCTGGTCTGAGGTGGAGAAGGAAGTCTAGCGTAAAAGGTTGCGTTTAGTACACTGCGCGCGTTAGTGAATTTGCGTAGTTACGCCCCTAGCAAAAATTCGCCAGGCGTAAGGGTGCGAAGTAACACTAGCGAATCTACGCCAGCGTTCGTTAGTGAATTTGCGAAGTAACGAAAATGCCCAACGCTAGTGAATTGACGCTAGCGTTCGGCGCTTCGGCGCTTAGTGGATTTGCCCCTATGTTAACAATCAAAATGCCATTTTGTGTTCTATGAAACAATGTGCAATACAAATACACTTTTTTTTTTATAAACAACAATGTTGTTCAACAATGTTGAAAAGGAATATCTCTAACCAGCATATGGTGTATTTTAGAATTAGACAGGGTAAATTAAAGGAAGGGCCATGCTAATTCTGCTCTAAAATATGAAAACAATAAAAAGGACACACTAAAACGAGATATGAATAAAGATGATAACAAACTGAATAAATTACTTAATGTCCCATCCAGTGCTGGAGTACCTGCTAGGGGGCAGCATGAAGCCCAACCACACCTGCATTGGTTCGGAAGCTCTGGGGGGGGGCTGATCATGAGAAACAATAGTTTTTACAAATTCCCATGCACCAATCCTTTTGATTCTGTACTGTGCATCCTGAATTGGTATTGACTTGGCAATGCTCCTATTCTCTGTTCTATTTACACGTATGGTTCCCTTGCTCACCCAGAACTCTCTCCTTGGCCCTCTCACATTAAGACCTGACAGCCTCTGGTTCCACCCGAAGGCATGTTGTTAAAGGCAGAACAGTGAGCCGTGATCGGGACCTTGGAGTTTGTTTTGGGTTTAGGATACCTAACATTACATGGGGTATTTATACATTGAATTACCACTGTGCCATCCTGCTATAAGTTCTGGGGTATTTATATATGAAATATAGTAGGATGGCACAGATACTGATTTCGAGGTTATTTATACATGAAATTGCCACTGTGCCCTCCTGCTATGAGTTGTGAGATATATATAAATGAAGTCTCTGTGCCATTCAGCCATGAGTTCTGGGGGTATTATACATGCCTCTGCATTAATCCTTAAACGTGTTTTGTGGGTATTATGAATTAAATTGACAACTTTTCATGCATCTGTGGCGTTTGTTTGTATATTATGAGATTTATGGTCTAGGAAATTTAAAATAAATGCTTATCTATCTATATTCAATGGGGATGTGCTAATTGGAGTGTACTTCCCAAATGTGTTTTCTCAGGTGGATGCTGCCCCATTGCTGCAAAGAAGTTATAAAGATGGGGGCCCCCAAAACCCCTATCCTGCATAGGGCGCCATTTAGTCTTAATCTGGCTCTGATCCCATCAAATACAGTATATGGCATATAAAATGATTATGCTTTGTAAGGGATATGTTCATTTTCCAACAACCTGATGACATGGCAGATCAATGCTAAAAAGTATTAGCAGTACATTTAATGTTTTTACAAAGCAGCCAGAATGCTATTCTGTGAACTTTTTTCCCATGATAGTGTATCTACATGGTAAAGCTGCACTGGGGTCAGGCAAAGCACCATTATCTTTGGAGTCAACCAAAAGGCATCCAAAAACATCACAAGGAATGTATTTTGGAGCTCCAAGTTTTAAGAAGAATGCATTTCATTTGCTTTAGTAAGTTTAATTACAACTTAGCCTTTGTGGAAATATTTGGCAGCGTTTGTTAATGTGAGCTGACATAAGAATTAATGTGATATTGATCACTATTTTCCCAATATATGTCTACAGAATAAATATGTATGCAAAGTAAGTAGGTTATTTGCATCTGCAAGTAGGGTTTTAATGAGTTCAGCCATCTGTAACCATGATTAACAGTTGTACTCCGTAGTAGCCAGTAAACAATTTTAGCCATTTGTGGTTTGTTAAGGACAATCAGAACCTTTATTACCATCCAATATCCGACAAATGGCTTTATTTCATCTAAATTGCTGCAATAAGAATTGGAACTGCTCATTTACTATGAAATGGCAAAAGTAGCTTCTTTGTTGGAAAGAGATATTAGGCAATTGGATCTCTGAAAATATCAGCAAACAAAAACAATGATTTCTGTTATTCTATTTATTATCATCATTGTCTGTGGCCTCAGGCCACTGGCCTGCAATCTCCCACATACATATATATTAGGAGAAGCTGGTTCAGACATGCTGGATGAGACGCCATAATGAGTCTCCTAACCACCATCTTCCACAACAGCATTTACCAACGTCTGGCCTTGTTGGAAGTGTTGCAGTTGAGCAATTGCAGTGTTCCTGTAAGAAGGTTTAAGAAAATATTTGAATATGTTTTTCAGACCCCTAATGTGTTATGCTAAAACCAGCACATGCAACATTATATAAAGTATATAAATTTAGCAGCTATAGCTATGGAGTAAAGAGAAGATTTTTCCTAGAAGCACAACTTATATTTCAACATTTGTTTCCTTTTGGACAAAAAATTCAGGGCCACAGAGAAGACTTTCTGTGGGAAGAACATGAGAGAAGATAAATAGCAATATAAACACACTGAAGGAAATGATTTAGATCAGAGCCCCGGGGATCTCCAATAAAATGGTGAGTAAGTGTGTGGAAAATATCTTGGCAGACAAACTGAAAACATAAATCGACTCAAGGCAACAAAAAATGGGGATCAAAACAGTCCAGACAGAGAGAACTTAATGTAGGTCTCAGCTCTGGTATCATGACTTTCATGTGTTGTCATGTACAAATCCAGCACTAGCTTTGATGCCTATGGCTGACACACATACAGGGACGACAAAAGGGAGAATCCAAGTTGGCCCAGCAATTTGTTTCACAAGCTGCCAAACAACTGAAATCGAAGGAGTTTTATATGGCTCACACGTGTGTTCACTCAGAATTAATGTCCCACAGGCAAAGAATGGATTTTTACCTTGCTACACTACATGCTGGTTTATTCAATTCTCCTTTATCTCTGCATGATAGCTTATGCAGACAGACTAAAATGCTGTGTGTGTATTTGTGTGTACATGGGATGACATAGAGAAACTTGCAATTATTTACATAACCTTACCGATTCTGGAATAAATTTAAATTCACCATTTGCCGAATCCTGACTCTCCAGTTGCTATTTGGTTTGAATGATAGTTTAGTATCAGCTGAAGATTCGTTTTGGCTGTTATCATTTGCCAATTGTAGTTTTTTTAGTCAGCACTCACCCAACTGCCACCTCTTTTTGGATTATGTTGCACGTGTCCAGTGGTCCACTAACCAGCTGAGTTAATTGCAATCCAGTACATGACACAGCTCCATGCAATGTTAATTTAAAAAGCCTGTGCCATATACTGGATTGTAATCATTTGCCACCAACCAAGCTTGTTCATGTAACTGCAGCTTATATCTGGGTGGGTTAGTTACTGTATGATTTTCCTTTCTCCAGAATTAGAGATTTAAAATATTTAAAATAAGTTTAAAATATTGAAGAGGGAGCCAATAGCATAACTAGAATTTACTAGACCACACAGCAGAATCACTGTAAAACCCCTTTTTGTTTACATATATGAAGCTACTTAGCAGTCAGTGTCCCACTGAGTCCCAAATACCTCTCCCCCCCGCAGCAGACACAGGGTCTACTTAGACTTAACAATTATGATCTTTCCTGGAAAAGATCTTTCCAAGAAAGATAGTTCATTTCAACACACACGTGTAGAGCTGAATTGTCCTATATACAGATAGAAACAATCGAATTCTACCTGTATCTGACGATTCAGCACTTTCCAGTAGCCAATGTTCTGGGTACTTTCAAAGGCACTCAATCAAAATTTGCAGAAAGAAAGGTTTTACAAATAGTAGGAGGAGTTGACCAAGAGAAGGAATCACCAACCTTTTTTAGCTGTGGGCCACATTCAAATGTAAAATGAAGTTGAAGCTCAACACAAGAATGCAAAAGTTCCTGGGGGTGCCAAATATTGGCTGTGATTGACTATTGGTAGCCCCTATGTGACGGTTTGCACCTCAATGGAAGGGGGTCCACAGTGCTAGGGGAAAGAATGGCTAAGAGAATGGAGGAGTGTTTAAACTACACAGGGGGTGGGTGGGTGAGATAAAGAATTATGGGGAAGCTAGGGTAGGGTAGTGGGATTAGTTAGTCAAGTGAGGGGGCATACAGTTTACCAGCTAAGGAGGTCCCTCTGTTACAAGGAAAACAGAATAATACTAACTTAACATATAATTCTCCACTAAGTAACGCAAAAAGTTTGTCAGGTAAAATGGGAGACCTAGAATTAATTTGCATGCTCTAAAAATTATGATATAATTGGTATCACTGAGACCTGGTGGGATGAAATATGTGACTGGATTGTGAATTTAAATGGTTACACCCTTTTTAGGAGGGGCAGAGAGATTAAAAATGGTGGAGGAGTGTGTTTGTATGTAAAGCCTGAATTAAAGCCATGCACTAAAGAAATAACAATAGCTGGCACTGGTGAGGGTTTAGAATCACTCTGGGTAGAGATTTTGAATGGGCAAAAGGTAACAAAAAGAATTACCGTATATACTCGAGTATAAGCCGTCCCGAGTATAAGCCGAGGTACCTAATTTTACCTCCAAAAACTGGGAAAGCTTATTGACTCGAGTATAAGCCGAGGGTGAGAAATGCAGCAGCTTCTGGTAAGTTTCAATCTCGTTTTTGGATGACTATTCTTAGGCGCCGGCTACTATTCTAAGGCGCCGGCTACATTCTAAGGCGCCGGTGAATTTTCTTAGGCGCCGGCTACTATTCTAAGGCGCCGGCTACTATTCTAAGGCGCGGCGAATATTCTTAGGCGCCGGCTACTATTCTAAGGCGCTGGCGAATATTCTTAGGCGCCGGCTACTATTCTAAGGCGACCGTTTTTGCGCTTCACCTGAGTATAAGCCGAGGTAGAGTTTTTCAGCATATTTTGGGGGCTGAAAAACTCGGCTTATACTCGAGTATATACGGTATCACTGGTGTATGCTATAAACCACCTCATATAAGTGTCGAGTATGAAGCCCAGCTACTCTTGCAGATACAAGCGGCTTCACAGCTAGGTCAAGTTGTTGCTATGGGTGACTTCAATTATCCAGACATTGACTGGAGTAATGGGGTTGCTAAGACAGAAAAAGCTAGTAGGTTTGTAACTATGCTGAATGACAACTTTTTATTCCAGCTCGTTCAAGAACTTACTAGGAATAACTCTCTTTTGGACCTTGTAATAACTAATAATACTGAACTCATCTCTAACATTTGTGTGGGTGAGCATTTAGGGAATAGTGATCATAACATGGTCTCCTTTGAGATTCTGTTGCAGAAGCAATTCTATAAGGGAGTAACTAAAACACTAATTTCAGACATGCAAACTTTGACAGTATAAGGGTATGCAACATATTAAGTGGGAAATGCTTTTCATGGGGTAAAACACAGAACAAAAATGTGAAGTCTTTAAAATGCTGCTTGATAAATATACTTGTCAGTATATTCCACTTGTAAGAAAGGAACGTCGTTGCAAAGCAAAACCTTTTTGGTTCAATGGAAGCGTTGGTGTTGAGGTGGGTAAGAAAAGGCGTGCTTTAAAGGCTTTCAAGTTAGCTGGTACAGCCGAAACATTTATAAGGTACAAGAAGGCCAATAAATCATGCAAAGAAGCTATAAGGCAAGCTCAAATTGCTATAGAAAAGGATATTGCAGCAAGCAGTAAAAAAAAATCCAAAATTATTTTTTAAACATGTTAATAGTAAAAAAAATGAAGCAGGAAGGGGTGGGACCCTTACTATCAGAGGGGGGTCAGCTGGTTGATGAAAACAAAATAAAAGTGCAGATTCTGAATTCATATTTTTCATCTGTCAACACAAATGAGGAACCAGTAAGTGAAGGTTTTCTTCTTAATAGTTCAAATTCTAGTAATACAACTAATGATGCATGGTTCACACAAATTTGCGCGATTCGCGGCAGGCGAATAAATAAAATTTTTTTCCCGAAAAATGGACGCCGGCGTCAAAAACGGGCGCCGGCGTCGAAAAAACGGGCGCCGGCGTAAAAAACGAGATGCCAGCGCAGTTTCGCGAATTTTTCGCCGTTTCGCGAATTTCGCGCGAAATTCGCGAATTTTCCGGCGAAACGGCGCAAATTCGCCCATCACTACCGCAGGGCTCTGTACTAGGTCCCTTGCTTATCAACTTGTTTATTAATGACCTGGAGGTGGGCATTACTGTTTCTATTTTTGCAGATGATACTAAATTGTGCAGAACTATAGGTTCCATGCAGGCTGCTGCCACTTTGCAGAGTGATTTGTCAAAATTGGAAAACTGGGCAGCAAACTGGAAAATGAGGTTCAATGTTGATAAATGCAAGGTTATGCACTTTGGCAAAAATAATATAAATGCAAGTTATACACTAAATGGCAGTGTGTTGGGAGTTAAATGAGAAGGATCTAGGATTTTTGTAGATAACAAGTTGTCTAATTCTGGGCAGTGTCATTCTGTGGCTACTAAAACAAATAAAGTTCTGTCTTGCATAAAAAAGGGCATTAACTCAAGGGATGAAAACATAATTATGCCTCTTTATAGGTCCCTGGTAAGGCCTCATCTGGAGTATGCAGTGCAGTTTTGGACTCCAGTCCTTAAGAGGGATATAAATGAGCTGGAGAGAGTGCAGAGAAGTGCAACTAAATTGGTTAGAGGGATGGAAGACTTAAATTATGATTGGAGACTGTCAAGGTTGGGGTTGTTTTCTCTGGAAAAAAGGCATTTGCGAGGGGACATGATTACACTTTACAAGTACATTAGAGGACATTATAGACAAATAGCAGGGGACCTTTTTATCCATAAAGAGAATCACCGTACCAGAGGTCACCCCTTTAGACTAGAAGAAAAGAACTTTCATTTGAAGCAACGTAGGAGGTTCTTCACAGTCAGGACAGTGAGGTTGTGGAATGCACTGCCGGGTGATGTTGTGATGGCTGATTCAGTTAATGCCTTTAAAGGAACAGTAATGTCAAAAAATAAAAGTGTTTTAAAGTAATAAAAATATAATTCAGTGTTGCCCTGCACTGGTAAAACTGCTGTGTTTGCTTAAGAAACACTACTATTGTTTATATAAATAAGCTGCTGTGTAGAAATGGGGGCAGCCATTCAAAGGAGAAAAAGCTCAAGTTACACAGCAGATAGCAAATAATCTCTGTCTGTCTAATGGTGTTATCTGTTATCCATTAGTCCCTCACCAGCCAACTCCACAGTGACTGTCCATTGCATTTTACAGTAGCCCCTCTGGCATTTGCCAGAACTTACAGATTGCCAGTCTGGGCCTGGATCCATTTGTTTCCTCTGGTGTTACCATATTAGGGGCTGGTTTATGAAGTCTCTATACTTTTACTGAGCCATAGCAAAAAAAAAAAAAATAACATTTTGTTGAGATTCAGTAAGTTCTTCTCTACTTCAAATAGACTACTCAAAGACTTGTGCTGAAATTATAAAATGCTAAGTTTTTGTGCGAGCTTCTCGTTAACACAATAAAGAGTTGCTAATATCCCATAGGAGTTTGAAGATGAGCGTTCAAAGAAGTCAAATCAATATTACCAAATTGCCACATTTTTCAAATCAGGTTTTATAAATATGCTAGTTCATAGAAGCACTTTTCCTGCTTGTCAATTTTTCTCAGCTGGAATTTTAATAAAAGTGTCCTGTAATATTTCATCTAATTTATTACAAAAAAATTCTCTCAGTCCAAAAATTTAAAAAAATGTTGCACAATGGGGGAAATGTAATAAAATACAAAAGTGTTATTATTCACCACAGAGACATTGCTCCCAGAGTATATTGCTCTTACATATGCAACTGACGTTCACATAATAAACTGCATACAAAACTTGTGTGGGATTGGCCAACAGAAATGCTAAATAGTATCTTGATTAGTAAATTGCATGTCTATTGCAGTGCATGCCACTTTAAAATATAAACTGTTTCTATTTGCGATTTGCGCATTGTATTGTATTGCCATTATGTGTTCATGTGAGCATTTGTAAAAGAGAATAAGGTTATTTGATTTTACTCTGTCTTCAGGTGTTATTTATATTCTTTTTATTATTTTTAGTTACTGCACCTCATTTAATACAACACATTTACAAGTACTGAATAGAAATATCAATTCAAAATAAATATCTGGGCCTGAAAAAGGGACTTAACCTCCTGCATTTAATCACTGAGTAAGAGATGAAATAATCCAAGCAATTTTAAAAAGGCAATATTTATTCACAACCATGCCCCAAATATCAATTAAAAGCAAATTTAAAAACAATGGTGCAATGCATGGGAGGAGGGATCCCTCTCCTTAGATCATTTGACCACACAACCCGATTTGTATAAATCAGATAAGAGGAACAAATAGTGTATATAATAAGTACAGCTGTGAGACAGACACATAGTCTATGGGAAATATGAACATTCAAATCATTAAGCATACGTCTATGCCACTAGTTATGTCCATCAATTAGTTGCCAGGCAGCTGATTAAGCAATGTGTTAAAACAATAGATGGTATAGTGTGCAACGAAGCATAGAACATGGGCACTGTCCAAAACATTGTATGTATTTGAGATTATCCCAATGACACATGTGCTGGATCTCCTCCAGAAGACACAGTCCCAAGGTGTTAGTCAGGAACAGAATATGAGATTTTAAGGTGTGGATCGGCAGTGAGGTCTGTATATTAAAGGTAATGGCAGATGGTATTAGGAATCCATATATAAAAGTCTAATGACATCCTTGGCGATTTAGCAATCGCAAAGCTACATAAAGGATTTTCTTGCAGCTGTAATATACACAGCAAGACTGATAGAATCCTTACTCAGTGATTAAGTCCCGGAGGTTAAGTCCCCTTTTCAGGCCCAGATATTTAACTTAGTTATTTGTGGACGCTCCTTGGGTCTTTATCACTTATTACAATTATTATCTGTCATCTTGCTTGTTCACTTCCAAAGTTAAATTCAATTCAAAATAATCATTTGAATCTTTGGGTGTTTCTCGCCATTAAAATGTTTGACTAGTGGGCATGTACATTGAGACCTGCAGATAATGATATCTGTGCCTTTTAACCTTAGTGAAATAAATCACAGATTGCAGATTAGATTTTCCACCCAAATTTACTGAAATCATTTATTATAGCAATAAAACTGTGCACCATACCTTTCTAACTGATTTTTTTCCAATCATATTTTTATTTCCAGGGCCCTGTAGATATAAAAGGTTAGGTTACATTGTATATTCACGCACCAATTTTACAGCTGTTTGCACAAAACCTGCTGATCTATAGACAGTAGCACCCAATTAACACCACCTAATAGCTGCTAAATAGCAAGCTAATTACTTGTTTCTTCAGTGGTGCAAATTCGTTTGAGTTGCTAATAGCATATTATTTCTTAATAATAAGCTATGCACCCAATGCTTTTATAACAGCTTACATAGCAAAAGTACCTCTCACGGTTTAGAAATAATTAACCCTCCATCTGCTAAAGATGAACTAGGGAAGATAGTTATTTTGTCTAACCGCATAGATATCATGTTGCCATGATACATGCGAGGCACAACATGAATAAATATAAATGCAAAGATAAGTGTATTATTTTGACTTACTTTATGCAATAACTTGACAGGTCATGTTTGAATGGACTGCATAGGTGCATGAACACAATGCAATAATATGAAGAGAATGAATGGATCTCAAGTACAGTCCTGCAGTCATTGTACCCCATCAGACACTTATTGGATTCCATGGCAATTTTTCTTTTTTTATGCCAAAAAGGTTTGCAGTGTTGTGATGGGCGAATTTCTCCCGTTCGATTTGCCGAAAAATTTGCGAATGTCCTGCAAAATTCGCAAAACGGCAAAAATCGTGAAATTGAAAAGTTCTTAAAAAAATCGTGAAATTCAAATGTTTTCACAAAAAAAATCATGAAATTAGAAGGATTCCACTCAAAAATCATGAAATTTGAAGGTTTTTGCTAAAAAATCGTGAAATTTTAAGGATTTCACTCAAAAATCATGAAATTTGAAGGATTTCACTCAAAAATCGTGAAACTTGAAGGTTTTCACTAAAAAATCATGAAAATTGAACATTTTCACGAAAAAATCGTGAAAATCGGAAAAGTGACGCCGGTGAATTTTCACTGGAGATTCGCAAATTTATTCGCTGGCGGCGAAACGCGGAAATTCGCTGCGAATTTGTGACAGGCGAATTTATTCGCCCATCACTACTGTAGTGCACTGAGAACAAACAACACCCCTCGTTCCACTGGCTATAGCCTGTTATCCTTGTAGATGAAGAACAGCTCATTATACAAAGGCTTTTCAGTTGACTGCTGACTTGTTGTGACCTTGCATAGCAGGACAGAAACTAGAATGTCTTTTTAGTTTCAATATCATATTTTGTGCTGTATTTATGTTGTAATAAATAATGATATTGATAAATACTGATATAACACTGCACACAATGCCTACTTTTGCCATGGAGATAATACTCTTGCAAAAGTAAAGTGGTTTACCTCATTCTCTTATTCTTGTTTATTAACAAACTAAAGGAATTCTTAATTGCCTCTGAAACTACAATAGCAGGTAACCTGTCTAAAAGGTAAGTATCCAATCATTTTCTTCACCCTGTGGCTTTCTATTTTATAAAGATTACTGCTTCTGAAAAAAAATTATGAACTTCTAATAAATAAGGCATTCGAAGAATAGCAACATCTGTTAGAAGGATATGTCCATCTAATTCTTATCTACTCTGACCACCCAGACTTCTGCACAGTGAAGAGGCTGAGACATTAAAAGGCCAAGTGAAATTATTCCTTCTCTTACTTTCACATGACCTATAGAACTGGATCTCAGAACCAAAAGGCAGCTATACTTTTGTGAATGTTCTCATACAGATCACATCAGCGTGTGCCTGACACCATTCTATACTCTCACACTTTGTTGGTTCAAAGTGAACGTTTTTTTTAAGACCATCTATTTTTCTCTTTTATCCTATGACAAAACAAATTAACCAAAACCTTGAAGGAAGACCTTTTATTACTAGATAATTTATGCACTTTTTTCCTATGCCCTTCAATCAAACAGACTTCATTTTTTCCAACTACAATTTCCATCCCTACATACTTCCTGAACTTCCCAAGAAAGGTATAATCATTAAAGTTCAAGACTGTCTGTCTTTCCCAATTTCTCCAACAGACTATTCTTCCATTCAAAATAATTTAGAATCCAAGATCTTATGTGTAATACTTTGCATAAGTGCATTGGGCTGCACTTCCAGGCCCTTCAACCTGAGTGCTCTAACATGGTTGCACATATTGCTGTGCACGTTGATGTGGTTGTGAATGTCATAGCCAAAGCAACACAATTGCAGTCATGTTCTGGAGCATGCCATCAGTGCTTTGGGAGGTCTTTATAAAGTGAATGTCTTAGATTGACACTGAGCATTATTATTTTCTGATCTATTTCTGATTTCAGTTTTTTTGTCCTGTTAACTACTCTTATGGATTGCTGCCTGCCCTGACCCTGCCTCTAGACTTTGATTCATTATTAAATTCATTTTATAACCAGAAAACATCTTGGTTGCTAATGTATCCAGATTTCCCCACATAACTTGTTTTCTGCTACTCCATAGCTGAGCTTTTTCTTTTTCTAACGTCAGGTCCCAGCTCCTGAGTACTGAGTGGGAGATGTAGAAAATGCAATATTTCTACAGTCTCCGTGAAATTCTGATACATTTATTCTTTGCAATGACATACATTTTCAAAACCAGTAGTTTTATTTAAAAGTTTGGCCTTCACTTCTACAGAATAACTCAAGCTACAATACAAAAATAAAAGAGGGGTTTGAGCACTCATAGACTAAATAATAGTAAAATAATAGTTTTGAGCATACTTCTTGAACTACAATAAAATTAAGTATACAATGTTCAATCTACCAGTAAAGCCACGAAAAATCTTCATAGATCTAAGCAAAATGATTATACTTGACAAGTGCCAAAGAGAAATTAAATTAAGGTGTAGCAGACTTTTAAAACAAAGGATTCATAGCATAACAGTTAACATGCAAGTTTAGCGTGCACATGCAAGCAAGATAAAAACTTTTCATCATATATAAAGTATTAATAGTATGGGATCCATTATCTGGAAACTTGTTATCCAGAAATCTCCAAATTTCGGAAAGGCTTACTCCCATACTCCATTTTATCCCAATATTCAATATTTTTAAAAATTATTTCCTTTTTTTCTGTAATAATAAAACAGTACATCATACTTAATCCAAACTAAGATATAATGAATCCTTATTAATTTTTTGCGCTACATCCAATGCAAACCACAAAATCTTCAAATTGGGATAGGGACATCTCCCATTGACTTATACATAACCTCGACAGGTCTGAGATGGCGGATTTTCGGATTTGGGCTTTTTGCAGCATCAAGGTATAATACATCTCAAAAAAGTTTTTGTCCCAAAAAGCCCAACCAGAAAAATCGGAGGTTTAGTTATTAATGTATAGGTACACTTATTATCTGTATAAAACAACAGTACAGGTCTCTGAATCCACTAGAACCATCTTTTATTTACATTATCTACATTAATAAATACATTCTGGGCCCTGCTAGATGTAAAATATACATATAGGCCACATATAGCTAGGCTAGCTATTGCTTACATGTTCATTGAGTTCGGATTCGGTGCATCCCTAGTTGGAACCCTTGAACTATCAGCCACTTTTGAGCATCATCATTCACCAGCAGTCAATAGAGCCCTTGCAGTCATTTTGGAACAGAAAGCAGGGAAAATAAATCACTGAAAACTGCAGCTATGCTGATGTGCATAGAGCCGTCATCATTCACAAATTCAAGCACAATTGCAATCATGTTTGTGCAACTGCAGTTTTGTACTAATCTGTAACCTCTATAGTCAGCATGTAACAGGTATAAGAGGCTGCATGTGCACTGGGGACTGGTTGGGATATTTCGAGAGCTCTTTAAATCTCCAACTTCCCAGTGGAAAGAGTTGCAATGAAATGTGCTTGGGTCAGGAGGGAGACTTGTGAGAGCAGCAGGTTAGGTACTGGAAGTGGAGGAACCATGTTAAGCAAAACTGGTTTGTCGCGGTGAGGAAATTGAGGCTGTAAAATACCCTGACAGGAGATGTCCTTATGGCACATTCACTTATTGCCTTTAAGAGGGCTTGGAAGTCTTATTGGACAGGCAAAACATACAGGGCTACAGCATGTCTCTGTGGGTATATGTATGTGAATATATGTATATATTAGTTTATGTGTGTTCATCATTACTATGCTTTGTTCATTTAGTGCCAATGTGCACTAAATAGGGACCCGCACTCCAATGTTGCGTGTAAAAAAAAAGGTTTTTATTTCAACTTGTGCACAAGGATGCACAAGTTGAAATAAAAACCTTTTTTCTTCACGCAACATTGGAGTGCGGGTCCCTATTTAATATATATATATATATATATATATATATATATATATATATATATATATATATATATATATATATATATATATATATATATATATATATATATATATATATATATATATATATATATACTCTGTCCCTGGCGTCCGCACTCGCTCATCTGGTTGTAGCAATTGCCGGGTGCCGTGTCAATGTTGAAGTAATCTAAATCCAAATGTTGCGACACGCACTCCGATTATTATCAATGATTTTTATTCATACATCATAGGAAAAAATATATATATATATATATATAAAATGCAAAGATAGACAGCACAACAAATATTATGCAAAAGCTTGTATTAAAGTGAAAAAAGAATATACATCACCATGTACACATAATGTAGCGATGTTTCGAGCCAATATAGGCTCTTTCTCAAGCCATGTGAACAATGGTTTAAAATCCACCAAATCTATACAGGTTTTTAAAGTCCATCAGAGGAAGTGACATAACGATTTTTCCATATGCCTTGTACAGGGCTGTCACCACACCTGCTGTATAGAGTAATTAGACAGACATTTGTAACATGTATGTAATAACACATTGTATATTTCCTTAGTTAGATAATGCACTGTCTATCTATCATAAAAACAGATACAGGTTATAATCTTTATTCAATCCATTGGGGTGTAGTGAATTTAGCTTTTTTATCCACCATACCTCTCTTTGCTTAAGATTCAGTTCACGATCTCCCCCTCTTCTCAGTGGGGGCACTGTCTCTAGTATTGTGAACCTCAGCTGTTCCGCTGTATGCCCTTTCTCTTTAAAATGCTTAGAAAGTGGTAATGCCATATTGCCCGTGTTAATGGTAGATCTATGTTGAGAGATACGTGACTTCACTTTCTGTATTGTCTCTCCAACATAGATCTTTCCACAGGGGCATACTATAGCGTATATCGCATATTGTGAGATACATGTGTAGTATCCCCTCATGTACATTATTTGTAAATATGATTGTAATTTGAGAAAGACAAACTCAAAACATTGGTTAACAAGTCATAGTAGTGATTAATATTTGTAATGTATTTTTAACTTTTTTGTATTGTTGATAAAAGAAAGCTGATTTTATCCGAGACAGCAAAACAAAAAAACGTTGTGTATTAAGCACTGTGCTACCTTCTCTGTAACATCCTACAAATATGAGTTATTTTCTCTTGTGGTTCTAGAACGTAAATGTTAAGCAATAAGTCACACGGAATTATATCTATAAAGATTCATGCTCGGCTCTGTATCCTTGTGGGACCTGTTGGCACATTAATGCCCTGGCACACCTGCTATCTGATTATATCCCATTAAGAAGGGCACTTAAAGGATCAACATCTGATCTTTAAAAAAACATCATGTACTCAGGGGGAAGTTACAGAGCTCAAAACGGCCAAATCTGAGGATGAGCTCAATTAACTTCCTCATTCAAAAGTTGATCTCTCTACAGTGGGGATTTTTCAGAAATGGGAGCAGCACACCAGGATGTTACCTTTGTGCTACTGTATGTTGTATTTAATCCTGCTCCTTGCAAAGACCAAATTAACTTTGAATTATCCTAGGAAAAAGTAGGACAATATTACTTTTAACAGTATTATTGTTATTTTCTTCTTGTGTTTTTATTTCTTCAATGAGCATAGGATCCTATGTATACAACTCAATGAAAGTAAGAAATAACTTTGCATAACCATTTATTTTCAGTACCAAACACCTTGGAACAGGTTCACTAAAGGGTGAAGTGGCCAACGCTGGCGCCAATTTGACAGAAATCCCATCTGCAGGAACATCGCCAATTTGCTAACAGGCATAGAGGACAATTCGCTAGCGAACGAGACCGTCCCTAGCGCCTGTTCTCACTCTATTGCCAGGCAACTTTTCGCTCTGGCAAAGATGCAAATTTTACTGAACGTTACCTATTTTGCCAGAGTTTACTTCACCACCTCAGATCAGCTGAATTGTAAAATGAAGCTACATCTTTCTCAATCTTATGTCAGTAACATCATATCCTGTATGCCGGAAATGCATTAAAGTTGTAAAAAAATGCTGGCGACTTTTCTTTTTTTAAAGCGGGATTGCCTTCAAAAGTCCGAACTATTAAATATTTATGTGTGAACAATTTTTTAAAACTAATTTGAGGGGCATGCCACATTTGTTTAAGGGTGGGCTCATGTCTAGGGCATTAGAGGATCTCTTCTGTCTTTATTATGGCTCATTGGACATGTGTTTAAAAACTAAACACCAACATTACTATTAAAGACACCCACACGACTTTTACGTACCCCCCAATTCAAATTAACTTAAGCACAAAAGTGCTAGCCAAGTTTTGCTAGGCTGAAATGAACGCTAGTGACAATGCGTGCCCAATAACCCTAGAAAAAATTCACCAGCGTTTGGCTGCTGAAGTGCAAATGGTTATAAATAGCCAGCAGTGTCTATGGTTGAATATGTCTGAGCCCCAGCATTTAAGCCAACCAAACTTTGGCATTATCAAAAAATGACCAAATGACACAATTCCCTACTGGGGATAAGAGCCATTTGTTTGTAGGTATATGCAATTTAAGTTGTGAGGTGTACAAAAGTGCAAAACATAACATACTATTATAATTTGACATGTCAAAATGAGGTTATTTGGTAAAGTTAATTCTACCTGAAGTTTTGCACACTAACCTTGGTATTTAATTTTCAGGACATGTTAATAAGCTTTCAAGTAATAAAGGCGACACATCCTTGAATGTGTATCACTAGTTAGTGTTCAAGTCATCTTCCATTAATTTAAAGATACAGGGATGGAAGGACAGTACTAATGGACACTGCATTCAGACACCATATCAAATTCCCTTAACCCACAGTTTTTGATGAGACTTTAAAATGGTGATGAAAAATGTGTCCATCTTTTTATAACAACTTTTAATATTTCATTTTTATATATATCACTGACTTAGTGCATAGTTATATTTTCACAGTCATCAAGCATTGTTTTTCTAATAAGACAACTTGTTTATTAAACTGTTTAAAGGTATACTGTCATTGGAATTTTTTTTCCCCCCAAAATGCATTAGTTAATAGCTCTCATCCAGCAGTATTCTGCAGTGGAATCCATTTTCAAATGAGCAAACAGATTTGTTTATATTTAATTTTGAAATTTTGAAATTTGTCATGGGGTTGGACATGCTGTCAGTTTCCCAGCTGCCTCCAGTCATGTGACTTGTGTTCTGATAAACTTGTCTCCCTTTACTTCTGTACTGCAAGTTGTAGTGATATTACCCTCCCCCTTCCCACCCACCTGAGCAGCCAATCACTAGAGCAATGGTAGGTTTACTAGATAACAGCTCCATGACACCTGCATTGCTAAAAATGCCTCCATGCCCCACCTAGTGGTAGATATGAGAACATCACTCAACATGGATTAGGAGAAACAATAGCCTATCTGAAAGCAGTTGCATTGTGAAATGCTAGCTCTTTCTGAAAGCACATGACCAGGCAAAATGACCTGAGATGGCTGCCTACATAACAATATTACAACTAAATAAAATTACATTTATTGGTTCATGATTATTAGAATACTAACAAGGATTTTAAACTGAATTTATTTTGCAAACTGGAATAATTATAAAATAATTGTCTGAATCATATTCCCAAATATCTCAGTGGCCAGAATTTTCTATTTCATGTTTTCACATATATTCTCCTTTGTTTTCCCTCTGCTTCTGTGGCTCTACCTACTTTGTCTTCTAACCCTATCTGTTTTTTCCTATCACTCTTTTAACACACTAACACACTTTTTATAGTCTTTTATTATAATGATTCTTGATAATTCCCATCTGAATACTTTTTGCTTTTATCCCACCGTCGCTTCATATGTTTCTGTGCCTTCCCTCTACTTTTTGCTGTTTCAACGCTAATTTCTTTAGGCCTGCTGAGCTCTATGGTACATAGGACATTTTTTACAAACCATATTCCTTTTCTAGGTGACAATATTATTGCATATCTCATTATTCCACCTGGACTTTAACAAGTCTGGATCACCAATTGCAACAAATAGATAATGCTTTATCAGTGTGGTTTATAGAGAAGCATTAGTCCAGGTTAACAAAGGATTAACATATTTATAAAATTTAATATTGTTGATTCGTCATTAATATGCCAGTGTATGTAAAGTATTTTTGATTCTTGTCCACTTTCATGATTTTCCCAACTAGTTTTTTGAAATTAACTTTTTAAGATTTAGACTTACAATATATATATCTTGTGTGTTGGAGACATTTTCCTGAATACAGACAAGGAACAGCAAATAGCTAAATGTAACAAGCCTGTCAGAAGATCATTTGAGATAAGAAGGACAGATAGAAGCTTTAAAGGCAAAGAACCAGAAGGAATAATAAGACAAAGTGGAACTATATATGTCTGACATACTTCTGTAATGTAGCCTTGTGAATTCTAGATTAGAGGGCACAATAGGGAACATTAACCAAATGAGACTGAGAGAGGGACTCTAGTAATCTCTAGAGCAGAGATGTATGGACTATTTCAGTTCAAGTAACCCTTTAATGTATAAAGTTGCCCCCATGTAGTTCATCACAACACTATTATAGACATATGTAGATTGCTATTTTTAGTTCCCCAAAAGTGGTAGATCAGTTGTATCCTGTTTTTATTAACAACTTTTTGTTTGCCACATTATTACAATTACTACAGTTCCTCACTACAGTATTCCTGGCAGGGGAAGTGTGTAGCAGACAGTCTTACATTTGCTTCTTTTTAACTGCTCAGAAGGCCCTTATTGCTATGCTGCTCTTATGCTATGCTGCTAACAGCTTAGTAATTGAATACATATGCATGCAACAAATAGCCAGTACATTGTTAAATTAACTAAATTTGTAGATAAACATATAATATTTTAGTGATAATGTACATTTGGTATGTTTTGCAATTTTTTCTGCTTATACGAACATACTTTAAATTGCATGAGGCAGAAATGTGGTTTCCGGGGAAACATCATTTGAATAAGAAAATAGAAAAGCTGGGCACCATAAACCAGAAAAAACAACCAACTCTCTCTTCAGTGTGTGAGCGGCAAAGAAATGAAATCACTGTAAAGCACTGACAGTCATCGCACGCTAAAATAGTTTAATAAAATTAAAAATATAAACCTAACATTTAAGTCTAAATGGTTAACATGAGCGGCGTTTATTAAACTGCAGGACCGACAGACATTGTTAAACTACCATTTTATACTCTCATCAGCTAGTACTAAATTCAATTTTCCAATGCATAAAAGCCATTTGGAAAAGTTCAGTTTATTTGTCTGTACTGAAAAAAATAATAGTTGCTAATCACCTTAAACCTTTACAAGCAAATCATTATTTGTTGACTACAGCAGTGATATTCAAGACCTGCATTGTGGGTACACAGTTGCTCAAACTTTGAATATTTATTTTAAAATCATTTATTTTAAAAACTTTAAATAGAACACTGGTCTCCTAGAATGAGCAAAAGAGAAAAGTCTTGTGGATCATCAAATAAAGTTTCACATGATTAGTACAGAAGTGTATCCACTTGCTCATGCATAATACTCTGTAATACTGATATTATATCTGTTTCCACGTCATGTAATTACTTAAACTCTATCTAGAAGTTTTCTGTTTGCATAGCTTTTATCTCCACTCATGTTGGCCTTCTTTTACAGTCATTCTCAGACCAGCTCCCCAAAGTTTACCTTTCAGCGGAAATAC
Source organism: Xenopus laevis (assembly GCF_017654675.1). Lineage (NCBI taxonomy): Eukaryota > Metazoa > Chordata > Amphibia > Anura > Pipidae > Xenopus > Xenopus laevis. The sequence continues at coordinate 75,686,654 of NC_054385.1, forward strand.
TGTAAAAAAGAAAGAGAAGGCCACTGCACTTTCTTTCTTTGAAAACTATGATTATTATACTTTTTCCTACAACTTCACAGCCAAAAGACTTTGATATATTTACCTAACAGGCTGTACTGTAGTAATGGAGTCAGGTAAAACACCATAATTACGTTCCACACAGGACAGCAAGAGAGGCTTTTTAGGCCTGCGAAATATGAGGATGGTGTTAGAGAAAGAGAGCTGTACCATATCATAATTAATGCTGAGATGAGAATGACTTTGTGGTAATTCGAAAGCTGTGCTGAACATCTTTTCACATAACAGACAGATGAAAGCTCTCTTACTGAAGCAAAGTACTTTACCCAGTGTATGTTAGCCTCAGAAAAAAATGACTGTTTATTGCATCCAGGGAGAGATGATACTTGTTTTGTGATAAAAAGAAATGCACTCTTTTCTCATAACTACTTTTTAGAACAAGCTATAATTTATTGAGATATAAAATCTATATATTTCTCATTAGGCTGGCAATTACAGATTACTTTGAAATTGCTAGGATTTACAATGTCTAGTGCTTTTAAATATCGAAATAGCTGAAAGCGGCAGTTCCTTTCCTTGGATGCAATCACAAAATTGCATGATTATTGGATATAGTCAAACATGTCCCAAATTTCTCTGACCAACACTGGACTTGATTGGAGTGAAAACGTTAAACTGCTAAAATCATTTAAAAAATACAGTATTTGAGCAATATGAAGCAGTTTGTGAATGACTACATGAAAGATTTATTTTAATGTAAACAGAACAGTAGCCATTCAAAAGGGGAGTGATAATTCCCACAGTTTTACTAGATGTTCAGAAGAAGAACCTTTGGGATTTTAATTCATGAAAAATACTTATTATTATCATTGTTATTATCATTGTTATTATTAGTAGTAGTAATAGTATTGTATCTTATTTATATATGACCCTTCTGTATCAAATATACAAAATACTGGCATCACAAAGAACTGCACCCAAGTGATTACCTTTTTTTTGTACGAGCATTGTTCATTTAACTGGCTAAATATTTAAATTCTAAATTTAATTTGAAAAGGCTGTTGCTGGGCCCTTTACACTACATAACTTCCAAGCAGTCTTAAGATCTGCTTTCCCTATTATAATGCCATTGACAGATTTATACCTGGGTATCTATTAATAACCAATAAAGCGATGCTATTTCATAAAACAATACTGGTGAAAGGGAGGGTACAAATAATTGATTTGTTTGAGATTTCACTTGCATTTAGAGCACACTTTGATTAAAAGGAACATGGGGCCCACCATCGTCCCTATCATTATGCAGAACTGGCAGACCCTTATTTTAAACAGAAATATAACCTTTATTTTGCTATTAAAGCTGCAATTTATACTGGTGATTGAGCTGGGTACGCTGCATTATTAGCATTAAGCAAATAGCACCAGCAAATTAAATATATGGAAATATGAATTCTTTTAAACTTTAACTTTTTATTAAAGACTTGCTTTTTCTCTTCCCCACAAACATATATAGCATGTTTTTTTGGCAGGGGGGTGGTCTGAGAAATAAGAACTCATAATGCTACTAACAAAAATGGTTTTGATTTTGAAAAGAACTTTGGAGCTACCATTTAGTCATGTTATTGTCCATAATATGTCTTCATTTGATTCTTTACAACACACATCCTAGAATCTCAGCATTTTATTTTGCAATATCTTTTGACACAAAGATAAGAAAAACAAACGATCTTTAGAAAAAGGACATTTGTAGTGAGACTGACGCTTCGTTTGCAATCCCCACCAGCTTCCTATTTGATTTCCGAACATTTGTTTCCTACATTTCAAACTAAAAATCAATATTAGAGGCTGAATGATTGAAGCTTCAGAAGAGATGTCAGATAAACTGGTACTCATAGCATAATTTGTGGGCTATGTATATCTAGGCTGCAAAGGTGGAACAAAAATAGATACAGCTGATTTATCTTTTTATATATATATCAATAGCAAAGAATCTGAAACCGTGTGAAGGAAAAAAGGATATGGCAGGGCTTATATTAAAGTCAAGTTGCTTGTTCAATAAAAAAACTCTGCAGGGAATAAGAGAGTTGCAGGTGCACCATCAGGACTGCTTACATTAGTTTCGGATGTTATTGATTGTGTACAAAGCTGCGATGAAGCAAAATAGAAGAATTTCGTGAGCAACTTCTCCCCCTTACTTTTGCAGCTAGTAACTAGAAGGGTATCTAGTATCTATATCCCATTTATAGTTAAGCTGGCAAGCTGAGGGGTAGATATATCAAAGTGTGAAATTAGAGTTCACCACACAAAAACACACCCACTTTCTATTCATTACAATGGGGTTTTAAGAAACTTAATTACCAATGGGTTAAATCCCATAGCAAAAAAGAGAGAGTGGGGGATTTTTTCTGTGGTGAGATCTAATCTCATGCTTTGATAAATCTGCCCCTAAATTTTGATTCAGCCTGCAAATGCTTGTGGATTGTGAACAGTGTAAACACTTTGCAGGCAGCAATGCTTAGCATCCAGCTCTTTATTGATTATACTGTAGCTTGAACTTTGAAAGCTAAAGAATTTGGAGGACCATTAGGGGGGAATCACTGGTTATTAGCTGTCTGTTTTTGCATGCCAATGAATATATTTGAGATTCAGCCACTGCTTTAGCCTTTTGAAAGGTATTGGGGCACATTTACTTACCTGCAAATTTTTACTTCAGAAGTCTGCACCATACTTTGCGTAACTACTTTCGTTATTTTTTCATGATGAATATGTGCATTCATCAAAATGGGCAATTACATCTCAGCAAAATAATGTTGGCGTACTTTCGTCACCGATGATTATTTTCATAATGAATTTTCTCCAGAGTTACTTCCTTCCTAGTGAAACCTCGTTAACTTACTTATGCTTACTTCAATTTAAATTCAGTGGGTATATAAAGGTCATATGTATGTATGTATTTATTATTAAATGCAGCAAAAGTTCTTCAAAGACTAGGTAAATCACTAGTGAAGTGTGTTGCTTGACTTTTAGTAAATAGGCCATGTCAATAATAAATTGTCTTTTTTGTGAAAATTCGTCAGAAAAACACAATTCGCTCTTTAGTAAATGTGCCCATTGTTTTGTGTGCTTTAATTGAACTGCAACCATAAAGTTTTACCATATTTTAGATGTTTTTGTTTTTCCATTGGCAGAGAAATTATTAAAACACCGAATTCACAATTCACAACCAAATGATCAACTAGTGAGACAGTAAAAAAAAAAACAAGTGGAAATGCTGCAGTTTTCTATTTTCCATGGAGACCGTGCTTGTAAGAAAATCATCTCAACAGTAAGCACATTTGGAGGGAGATATGCTGAAAGTAATTCTGACAGGATACAAGGCACAGTACACTGTGACTTGTTGTTAGCTAAGATTATTGAGTTACCTGCCTAGTGTTGTTGTTGTAGCAAAGGAAAATGTGCAAGGCGTCTTCTTACATTTTTATTCAGTGCTTATTACTGCTAAATACTTGTGTATGGCTTGATTAAATACAGAGAATATCTGCAATCACAGAGCAAACACTGAGGAATGTCCATCTGGGTATTAAAAGAAAGATACAATCACAAGCTATTGGAAGGTGATAAAAGAATTGTGTTATAATTTTCTAAAATATTGTTAGAACATATGATGGCAACCTGCAGCACTAAGTGGGGCTGTGATCATGGGGGAGAATAGATAAGTCACAGAGCAACCACTAAAAGGGGACAGTGAAGTGTGGGGGAGGGGGTGTAAAATGGAAAGACCCAGTGGTCTTGGTATACATTGGTACCAATGACAAAGTTAGGTGGGAATCCCTCAATAATTAATTTAAACAACTAGGGGAAAAGCTGAGGTCAAAGACTTGCAAGGCAACTATTACCTGTGCCACGTGCAATGTTTCTTGACATTTGGGGGTGGGCAAATTATTTGAAGGCTTGTTAAGGGATCAAATTCAAAATTATTTTCTGGAGAATGGCATTATGAGCAGTAATCAGCATGGCTTTATGAAGGATTGGTCATGACAGAGAAATGTGATTGCTTTTTATGATGAGGTTAGTAAGAAGCTGGAGTTGCAGTAGATGTGATCTATTTGGATTTTGCCAAAGCATTTGATACGGTGCTCTGCAAATGACTGCTTTCTAAACTAAATGTTTATTGGTCAATGGTACATTCTCTTCTTGATCTAGGGTTCTTAGTGGGGTCCTCAGGGTTCTGTATTTGTTCCACTTTTATTTAACTTCTTCATTAATAAGGGTATTGTAAGCAATGTATCAGTGTTTGCAGAGAGGTGTGCTGCGCCAATGAGGCAAGTTGACAAATTCGCCTCAGGGGGCATTGCCAAATAAGTTACCAGGGGAGGCAAAAAACACAGCTGCGCGATGCATCCTCCTTGCCTGCTGCTGTGGAAACGCCTTAGGGCGAGCTTGGCACACACTTCCTGGTTTTCTGTGCGCAACTTCGTCTGCGTCATGATATCCTCATGCAATGGCACGAGTTTTTTTTAAAGGGGCTTTTCATGGAAAATCACTGCCCTTTGTTTGGTTCTATGTGTTAGATTCCTGGGTGCTATTTTCTATATTGATTCCTGTTTTTGACTCCTGTCTGCCTGACTATTGTCTATTCTGTGATCCTGACCCTTGCCTGCTATCTGACTATTCTGAACTCCGTTATCCTGACCCTTGCCTGCCTGACCATTCTGATTGATCTCCTCGTTGTTGACCCTAGCCTGTTTGACTCTGATTGCACTCTGCCTGCACTGACCTGGCCTGTTTGACTATGATTTGTCTATTCCAAGAGCTGTGCTTTCCGTCCTAATTCTCGGTAACGATCGTGCCCCATTACTCGTTTAGAACCTTTGCTTTGCTCCTCTCTTAATAAGACCTGGCAGCATCCAATTAGCTGAGGGCTCCTCCCGGGGTTGAAAGGCTGCTGTTAAAGGCGGAAGCAAGAGCCGTGACCAGGGAGCCTAGCTTTGGTTCTGGATTCTGGGGGCTGTTTGTGACAACTCCTGGTAACTTTAAGAGTCAAATATCTGATTTTTAAACCAGAAACATGGCTCTTCTATTGAAAGAGAGCATAACTATGCATTATATTAGGCACTGCAGGAGCAAAACTAGGTGACACAAAACTATGCATCCCAATTAGTGCCATCCAAGATATGGCATCCTTGCATCAGGATCTTAACAAACTGACACTCTGGGAGGCTGTGACAGATCAGATTCAATGTTGATAATTTTAAGGTAAGGCATGTAAAAATATGCAAACTACTTATGTCCTTAATGGGACTGTGTTAGGCAAATCCACAATGGAGAAGGACCATGGAGGCCTTGTTGTAGATAATAAACGTGGCTGTAGAAAGCAATGCCAAACAAGGTTTTGAGCTCTATGAAAAGGGACATAGATTGACTGGAGGAGAGGGTCATTCTTCCACTTTACAGAGCTGGTACATAGAATATGCCACATTGAATTAGTTCAAAGAAGGGCAACAATCTGGCAAAGGGTATGGAAAATCTCAGTTATGAAAAAAGATTGACCAAAGAGGCACTCAAGAGGTTGTATGATACCTATGCATAAATATATAAGGGGACCATATAATAAAAAGTGATGGGCAAATCTATAACATTTTGCTATATCAAAAATTAGCAAAATGGCAACAATTTGGAACATGCATTGAAGTCAATGAGATTTTTTTTTTCTCAAGCTGCACCATGTTTTTTTTTTAACAATATTGGAATCGATGGGTTTTTTTTATGGTGAAACACAGTGAAAATGTTTTCTCATAGCTAGTAAGAAACTCTCTAGTACTAAGGGGCAGATGTATGAAGGGTCGAATATCGAGGGTTAATTAACCCTCGATATTCGACTAGGAACTAAAATCCTTCGACTTCGAATATCAAAGTCTAAGGATTTAGCGCAAATCCTACGATCGAACGATCAAAGGATTATTCCTTCGATCGAACGATTAAATCCTTCGAATCGAACGATTCGAAGGATTTTAATCCAACGATCGAAGGAATATCCTTCGATCAAAAAAAGTTAGGCACGCCTATGGGGACCTTCCCCATAGGCTAACATTGACTTCGGTAGCTTTTAGCTGCCGAAGTAGGGGGTCGAAGTTTTTTTTAAAGAGGCAGTACTTCGACTATCGAATGGTCGAATAGTCGAATGATTTATAGTTCGAATCGTTCGATTCGTAGTCGTAGTCGAAGGTCAAAGTAGCCCATTCGATAGTCGAAGTAGCCCAAAAAACACTTCGAAATTCGAAGTTTTTTTAATTCGAATCCTTCACTCGAGCTTCATGAATCGGCCCCCTAAATTTACCAGCAGTATTGGTCCTTCCAGCAGATGTGAGGGCATTTATGTAGTGGAATTCTATCCCTAAATCAGTTGTACTGGCAGATACATAAGATAGCTTCAAGAATGGGTTGGATGTTTTTTTAGCAAATGAGAAAATACAAAAATACAGTAACTGAAAATAGCTCTTAGTACAAAGTTGATCCAGGGACAGGTCCAGGGACAGGTCTGATTGCCATCTGCCATCACAGTGGAGAGACTTTAGATGGGTTTTTTGCCTTCTCTGGACATAAAAGGTTGAACTCAATGGATGTGTGTTTTGTTTTAACCTAAGTAACTATGTTACATGCTCATTATGTAATTTTTTTTATGACCTTAAATGATCATTTAAGAGTTACAACAATATAGGGGAGTTCATTTTCATTTTTAAGTCAAAACACTGAGATATTTATTTCTAATCCAAAACCATTAAAAACAAGAAAGCATGTCATATAAGCAGAGCTCAAGGTTTTTAGAAGAGACAATTAGGCATTTAGCATTACTTACACAAGCATAATACTTGTATTTTTTGCTGATTCATATCAATTTCCCTGTAGATTGTAAGTTACAAATCAGCAATTTGTTGCAGCACAAATTGTCAGTTGCTCATTTGCTCATCACTGTCTGCTATTTTATAAAAACTCATTCTGTCATAGATAAATTTGCTGTAACTAAATGCTCATATGAATTTGCGGGCAAAATTTGGAATAAATTAGAACCAGTTTTCTGCTTTATAGGAGGAGAAATCAGGTACAGAGCTCCTGTAAGGAATAACTGCATTTTAGAATAGTAACAATTAGTAATGAAAAGAAATCAGAAAGCTATTTGTATTTGTGATTGGTGAATTTATTCACCAGGCATGAATGGGCGTCAAAAATTTTCCAGCCGCCGGCAACAATTACACAGGCGCCGGCGGCTGGAAACTTTTTGACGCCGGTGACAATTAAACAGACGCCCATTGACTTTAATGTGGTCAGTTGTTGCAGGCATCACAAATCCCATTCACTAATTTCCAGGGAAATTCGCAAATTTTGTGGTGAAGCGAAATGGGACAAATTCACCCATTACTGATATTTATAAGGTGTGTATCATTTTCTCACATAGCACAATGTTTATAGGTGCTGAATATTATATATATACTGTATATATATATATATATATATATATATATATATATATATATATATATATATATATATATTATATATATATTCCTGTATAATGTTTTTCTGTTTTCTGTTTACAGTTCTTTAGAGAGCTTATTTTTGATGCGCTTGAAAATACACCCAAGTCCCATCCTAGTGGGCACTTTACTGATGCATGTCCGATAACACTACTTCTGGGAAGGGATGTTGCACTGTGGATAAAATATGCTGAATAGTGATGAGCGAATTTGCTTTGTGGAAAATTTGTGAACTGTTAAAAAATTCAGAAAAATTGCAAAATTTGCTAAATGCATTAAAGTTACTGTTTTTTGAGTGTTTTTTTCTGCACTAAATTCATTGAAGTTAATGGCTGTTTTTTTCCCCGCTGCATTTTATTTCAGTAAGGTAAGTGGGCTTTTTTTGCATGCATTTTTTCTTGCAGCATTTTTCTTGTGTGGTTTTTCAAAAAAAGTGCAGATAAGTAAAATATTTCACTCATCACTATTGATTAATTGCTCTCCTTTAGTATTGCCTTTAAATAGATTACATATTCTGCACAGTAAAATTATGTCATTATTTTACATACTGTACAGTGAAATGTATAGACTTTAAATGACAGACATCTCAGTTTACAAACTATATACATTATTGTAATGATGTGTTTATATGGTAAAAAAAAATCTTTCAATGTTTGAAATTCTGAATGCCATGATAGCCAAATTTAAGCACCAAATACCTCATATTTCTACAGACATTCTGTTTATACTGTAAAATGCTTATTGAGAAAAACTGCCAATCTTGTACATTTTTTCGAAATCTAAACTAGGATGCAGTAGAGTTCCAGATCCTTTCATAATCACAAACACTTCACAGTAACTGCCAAAAGCAGGTCCAGAAGAACTGTTTGTATAAATATTAGAGGTTGAAGCAAATTCGTCATCTTGAGACTCACAAAAACGATTGAGGCTGATCTTGAGTTGTGGCATTGTTTTAGTTCTGCTCTGTCAGTTGAGATTGGTCTCTTCATTTACTGGCCTTAGAGTCTCTCTTTCAAATGTTTTTCCCCTCAGAAAGACAAAATGAAAATTCTTGTTCATTTTCACTTAGAATTAAGCATTAAGGTATTAATTAAGGTAGCACAATAAATGTATCTTATTGTTTCACTGAATTCAAAGTTAATTAATATCGACAGGTTGAATAAACAGATTGTGTATGATAAAGTGAAAACAACATCATCAAATCATAAGGCCCCTGATTGTATACTTGCCAAATGTCCTTACTGGCTGTGTGCTGGAGTCATACGCACTGCCTTTAGCTTGACAGTATTACTTGGGCATTATTAAAGTTAAAGATGAATGAATGAAAGCTGTAACTGGCTTTAAAAATGACCATGTTTACGAGAAAACTGATTTGCTAATATGCCTGCCTCTTTTGCTATTAAAACGTCAACCTGTTTTATGGGGATTAGCTTTATAAACATCAAAATCATGATACAACAGAATGTTGAATGTATATCCTACTTTTACGCTCTCTTTTGTCCCCTGTGTTTCACTAATCTCAAATCCCAACACCATCATTCAAGAACAACTTCTCTATTATGCATTCACAGTTATTGTGAAGTCTTGTATTTCATAACTGTAGCAATAGTGCATATGAATATGCCTTGTAGAAGCCTTAAGACTTGAGGAATTACAGACAAGCTGTATGAATGCATTCTACATACATTCTAAATGTCAGGTGTTGCTACATCTAGGATGCCAAGCCCTGGTGGACAGCTGAGTATTGGGAATGCATTCTGCAGAAGAATATTCTCCTGGGAGGCAAAATGGTTACATTCAAGTGATGCCAAGTACATAAATAACAAAAGGAAATATAAGGCAGAAATAATGACTAACATTGATGTGATCATGCCTAAAATACTGGCTTATTAAGTACGGGAGAGAAGCCAATGTTCTAGCTTTAGAAACACATTTACGGTACATATAGTATGCCATAAAAACCATTTTAGTGTTACATGTACATCTGAGTTCAGTGTTTGAAACTTTCTTAATACCTGTTCATATGGCTTGGTATTTTTGCTGGCAAGATTTAATTATTAACTTACAGAATTACATTTGGGAGGATTGGTGTTCTGCCAAGCTCTGAACTCTATTTGAGAAGCGAAAGCAGAATAACAAAAATGTGTTCTTAAATGTATGCAGTTTAAACGTTTTGGCTATTTCAAAGACTTTTTTCTATACTTTGTTGCTTGAAAAACTTTATTCTATTTAAAGCATAGCAGAAATTGTGAATCACTACACATTATTAATGCTTTTCTCAGTTAAACTACATATATATATATATATATATATATATATATATATATATATATATATATATATATATATATATATATATATATATATATAAACTATAATAATCAGATACATTACTAGAATTCCAAGTATTTTTTTTAGTTCATCTAATTTTTTTAGTTCATCTAATTTCCCTTTTGTCCATGGTCCATGTCGACACAAGTGCTTTATATATTTACCAAAACCATTAACCCTTGTACCAACCCTATTTAGAGCTACTTGTGCAGTCAATAAGAATGCAATAAGAATGCATTTGCAATGCAGTTGGGTCAATATACCCCCATAAAAATTGTTTGCCTACTGATGAACCAACAAAGGGTGCTACCTACAATGCTGGTCACCTCCCATGACAGCAAATGAAAACAGGCATCCAGAAAATTCTCTTAGCCGAGAACAGCACAGTCAACCAGTTAGCTTTGTTTCCCAACTTGTATGTAAATGATCAAATTGCAGATGGATGCTATGGACAAGATCACCATTGATATTTATCTCCAGCATTGGTAAACCAGGCACTAAGACCCATAAACCCTAGCATGCATTACCCTGCCACAACCTAGGATACTTGACCGCTTAAATTGGGAGATCCCTACTGATCCCTGCACAAAACAAGCTCACCTCAATAGATAAAAATACCCCACGAGATGCTGTAAAGTTGTCCTAACAGGCAGAATGTAGAAGGTAGTCTAGTATCCCTGCTGATCTTCTTGAAACTTTTTAGTCAGATTCTTCCACATTCTGAACTTGAAAGGAAAAGAAATCTCCATTGCCAACTTCTTGATAGCTGTCTCAGATCAACCTATCACCATCTGCTGCCAAAGTAATAAGGCCACTCTATACTCTGATCACAACCCAACACACCACAAATGTCTTGCCAGTCTTTCATTATCTTTCAAAAATCAGCCAATATGGATGGGAATTAAACAACAATGATTACCTCCCCTAGCATGTCACAATCTTCACAGAGGACATGGGCATGAATGGCCCATTTTATGTACCTCCAGTGCTGCAGCTTAGAACTACTGATACCAAGGGATTTGTCTTACCCTAAACCATAAGTTGTACCTAATATAACTGATCACTAACCGTATCAACAAAGCCAGGAACTTCAAAGAGCCTGCCATGAGAATGTTAATCTACTGCACTACTGCCAAATTGCCTAAATGATACATTACACAAAACTCTACTACCACAACTCCACAGCTACCACTATGAAAAATCAAATTAAAAAATATATGTACTTACAAAGCCTCTTCCTGGAAATGACGTGCTAACCCAGCATCTGAGTCCCACAGCTGGAAGGAATACACCATTTTCCATCACAAAAGACCCCTTTGGTCCAAACAGCAATCACATAACACACAGATAAAGATGCAGAAGACACTGATTTGGGTGTCAGTTTATAGATTTTTTGCCTCTTGACAAATGTATTGACACAAACTGAATGCCAAAAAAAGCACATATTCAAAGATGAGAAATAGAAAAGTTCCCAAAGGGGAACACTAACCTTTATCAGGGTTTTCTAATGTTGTGTGTATATGAGTGTTAATCTGTGCTTTTTGGTAAATCCATTTGAAAATATGATAAAGAGTATATAGTCTATATCCTGCCTAACTGCTGTTTCATTTCTTCTCATATTTATTTTTCATCAAAAACAGGAATTAAAAAAGTGGTTCTTTCTAAATTTCACAATTTATTTTTCCTGCAGTTACTAAAGGAATTACAGAATGATAATTATTACATTTTCAGGTTTAACATGTGAATTTAAAATCACAATGACCAAGCAGAGACCCATTATTACTATTATTTTTACTTTGTACTATGCTCAAAAGGCCTTTACAATATAGTTAACAGTGAATTTCATTTAACATTGTTCCTCAACACCAAATTCTTGTTAAAACAGAAATGTGGGAATAATGTCTCATCAAAGGCTAGCTAAGTATTAAGTGTATTAATCAATGTCTTCAGTAAGTGTTAACAAGTTAGAGAGTTGTGCATATTTTTATGAAACAAGGTGATAGAGGGATTATGGCTATATAAAAGTCAAACGTTGCATGTAACAGTTTGTTAGATAGATTTAGTGTTTTCCTAAACTATAGAAGCACTTTAAAAGTAATGTTTTTGATATATTTTAGTATTTTCATTGTTCAAAAATATTCAATAATGGGAGTGGGAAAAACCACTACCTTAATGGAACACTTCAGTGTAAAAATTAAACCTGGGAAAATAGATGTGTAAAATAAAAAAAATGTTTTCAATAGGGTTAGTTAGTCAAATATGTAATGTATAAAGGCTGCAGTAAACGGATGTCTAAAATAATAGCCAAAACACTACTTCCTGCTTTACATGTCTTTAACTCTTAGTTAGTCAGTGACTTGCAGGGGGTCCACATGGGACATGTAAGATGCACAGGGAGATTCTCTGCATCCTTACCTCCTGTCAGGCCTCTTCCTGGCTGAGGGGGCAGGCGCATCCAGCGCTGTAATCATGCGTCTAGACGTGACGCCGGTGTTGGTTCGCCTGGTGCTTGACGCTGAGCTTCGTGACACTTGCATTTCGATGCTGAGCGTCATGATATCATCTTTCAGTGCAGAATTTGAATTTAGAGCCTATCCTCCATTTTGACAGTGCCAAAGCTGGCTTCTGTTTACAGATCCTGCCAAAGCATTTCTACTGTTTGAATTCCTGTTTTTTTTACTCCTGCTTGTTTTTTTACTTCGATTCTTGCTGCCGGCCTTGAACCTTTTGCCTGTTCTCCCACTACGATTTGCCTTAAACTTGCCGGTACCTCATTTCTGGATTTGTTACTAATTTACGCACTAACTCCTTGTTGGTTCTGCAGTAGAAAGCACCGTAATCCACAGGGGTGTCCTGTGCATCTGAGTGTAGTAAACAGTAAACAGTTTTGATCCATATGCCCCCGCTTAAGTCACTGATTGGTTACTGACTGATAACCAATTAGAGAGCTGCAAAGCGGGAAGTTGGGTTCTGGTTAACATAGTTACATAGTAAGTTAGGTTGAAAAAAGACACACGTCCATCAAGTTCAACCTTCTAACTTATTTTAACCTGCCTAACTGCTGATCCAGAGGAAAGCAAAAAAAACCCATCTGAAGCCTCTCCAATTTTTCTCAGAGGGGGAAAAAATTCCTTCCTGACTCCAAAATGATCAGACTAGTCCCTGGATCAACTTGTACAGTGATCTTTCATAACCCTGTATTCCCTCACTTGCTAAAAAGCCATCCAACCCCTTCTTAAAGCTATCTAATGTATCAGTCTGTATGCCTGATTATTACCAGCCCCTTTTCACTCCAGCTTTTAGATATGATATTTTTGGCTACGTAATCATATTGAAATTTTTTTTTATTTTACACAGCCTATTTGCCCAGTTTTTATTTTTATACTGAACAATTCCTTGAATTTATTTCAAATTTTTTCGCATGCATACAAGATTAAATATATGATTCCTTAGTCTGAGAGGAAATGATATCATGCATTTGAATCATAGTAAACATTTCCAAATTACACTTAGGCTCACAGATTTGCCCCCACCCCCGATCACCTTGTCCCTTGTGAAGTGACATATTCTTGGAAGTACCTCTACTTTACAGAGGATTTGTGCACCAACCATCAGTAAAGGCAGAGCGATTTCAAGTAACTGAATCCACTGAAACAACATAGAACTAAATTAAGGAAAGGGTTGGATGACTCTGCAAGGCTAAGAGGCATGAGTAAATGGTCTGTGAGTGTCAGGCAACAAGGCAGACTATCAGGGTTTCCTCTCTATCTCAGCATAGAGGGATATAAGAAATTGTGAAGTTCTGTTTTGGATAGTAGTGATCATGCTATTGGTTTCAGAATATTTTCGATTTGCTGCATTTGTGAGCCTTGTTGCTATAAATACTTCACATACAAAGCCACATGGATAAAAACATAAGAAAAAAAGTTGACTGTCAACGTATATTTATTCAAATGGGTTCTTCAGATCATAAATACTGTTCATGAAGATTTGAATGGGCATGCCTTCAGCTACAAATCCCTGCATCTCCTGAATACCAAAAACACATGTAGTTCAACAACGAGCATAGTGTCCCACACAGTGAATCCTTAATCTGCCTCACCTAAACTTTTTCTCTAAGCTACTCCTACATTTTACAGTATTGCAAATTCAATATAATATTTAGGAGCTGTTAATAATCATGACTGGGATTAATATTTTTTTAATATGGCATTACTATTTTCCTTGTGGTAAAACTGCAGAACTGAATTTAAATGGGGTTATTAACCTGGTAGTCAAATGAATTCCATGTACCCAAGAAAGTGTGAATGTGCTATTTCTGTATGTTTTTAAAGAAAACTTGAAAAATGTTTTATATTCTGAAACACTGACAACTCCAAAAGAACATTACCACAAACCCAAAATATGTTGGCAAGTGTGTACACTAATAATATCCTACTGTAAATAAAACTGCCTAACTCTACTGATAAAAAAGGTACAGAAAAATTTAAGTGTGTTTCAAGGGAAATGATTTCATCAGTTTTAAAATCTGATCAGAAGCAGAAACTAAATATTATGTTGCTGGACCTGCAATTTAAAAAATTGGCAGCATAGGGATTTACTAAAGTATTTCAAATTATGAAGCCATATAAAACTGTCATCTGCTATAAAATGGAGCTGAGCAAAGTGCAGCTTGAGTGGGTATTAAACAGAAAATGCTCCTGTCCCTCCACTCAGAGCTTTATTAAAGTCCCATGTTCATTAGCAGTGGGCAGCACAGTACCAGGTACTGTATATGTGTTTGCTGATTTTAGACACTTTGAAACAGCGAGGCTTAAGGACTTCATCTGAGAGCTTTGGGATTAAAGGGGAGCACAACAGAACTTGAAAAATGTTAATAAGAAACAAGGTTAGGCATATCTGACAGTGAATGAAGCTGCAAAGCTCTCCATTAACAAATTGCTTGCTGTTAAAATGACCTTTAGATTATGGTTGAGGAATCTGGGCACCTGTTGTTTCCTAAAGATGTCATGTGTGCGCTTAAACTGCTTGACATCCCTCAGTGTATCAGCATTTCACACATATTTCATTTAATTGAATGCTGATTTATGCTTTTAACTCCTTGGTTGCTGAGGAATCTAAGTTCTCAATTATTTCAGGTAGTACAAAATAATTATTATGCTGGCACAACTGCCATTTGTTGCAACAGAGAGAAGTGCTACTGTGCCAGGCTTTCAAAAATCATATATTAAATTAAACGTTGAATTTGTAAAAATATGTATAGAAAACATGGTTGCAGAGGAACTCGGGCAGCAAATATGACATTTACTTGAATAGGCCATCATGAGCAAAATACTATATAAGACAGAGCTGGTTATTCAACATACCTATTAAGATATTTATTAATGTGTGTGCTCTCATACAGATCCCATACTGATCTGATACTGATACAGTGCCATGTGACATGATCTTTGTCTGCTAATGCAGAAGTGGTAATAAAGTTTTATCTTCTTGAAGCAAGAGAAGCATAGGGGCAAATTCACTACAAAAATGGTAGCAGATGTTGTGACTAAGCCAGTAACAGAGTTTAAACTGTGAGAATTTTTACATTTACATTACATGTATAGTCCAGTGTTCTATACATTTATTCTAATATGTCTTCCTGTAATATGAGTGCAAGTTGAGGTGTTAAGATATGTATTAATGTGTGTGCTTTCATACAGATCCCATACTGATCTAATACAGTGTCATATGATCTTTGTCTGCTAATGCAGAAGTGTTTATTAAGTTTTGTCTTCTTGAAGCAAGAGGATCATGGTGTCTGTGTGTCTAAAAGAAAGCCGCAGGCTCACGTGAGATTGAGCTACCGGTTATCCCATCTCTAAAGCAGAATGGCAACAATACCACAGTCAGCTATGGGATATTTCCTGGTTCTCAAACAATAAAAACAAAATGAGGTTGCCTATATGACCCACAGTGCTTCTGTGTTATAATCCTTGCTGAACTGCAATACTGATCCTGCTAACAGCTTGTGCTATTAACCCTTGCGGGACTGTATGTCATGCTACATGTCTCCTGCGAAAAGACTGTGTTATAATCCTTGCTGAACTGCAACACTCATCCTGCTAACAGTTTGTATTTCTGCAACACTAGTCCCGTTTAAAAGACTGTGCTAACAACTCGTGCCACACTGTCTATTCTGTAACACTTTTCTGGCTAAAGCCTGTGCTAATACCCGTTGCTGACCTGTGTTACCCTGCAAGCCAATCCTACCATAGGCTGAATAGTTGTTTCTGGGTTGGTCATGCTTTCATTCTCCGCAAGAGATAGAGCTGTTACTCCTGCAGACTTGTCTACACCAGTATCCTTGTCAGGTCTGCTCTGTGTTCCCCCAGTGATCGTTCACTTACCTTGGTCTGGTCAGCCATTTCCAGCTGGATTGGTTGGTCCTCCTCTCGTCCTCATTCTGTGCATACTTACCTCCAAAAGGGACCTCTGCAATTACCTGCGGAAAGAAGTTATAATTAAAATCACGCTTCTCTACTGAGAATATTGCCTGCCTACAGGTGTACTTTCCTGGGTGTTCCACTGTTCTCTTCAGAGTCCCAAGGACTCTTCTCTCATTGTGTGAATGCTTAGAAACCAGAGGTTCATTATTATAAGGTACTTACACTTGTCAGGCTGCTTAACAATGGATTCATAACTACCAAACATTAAAGATCTAACAAATAATGAATTACTGTTCTTAAGCCTTTTGGGTAGAATTAACATTAAGGGGGTTATTTATCAAAGGTCGAATTTTAGAGTTTTTAATATCTTGAATGAACTCACAACTCGAATGCTTTCTAATTTAAGAAAAAACTCAAATAGAAAAAACTTGATTCAGTGAGTTTGGGGTTAACAACCTGAAAACTCAAATTGATTTTTTTGCAGCAAAAAACTCTAATTGGTCGCGTTTTCGGCAGCAAAAAACTCAAATTGATCGAGTTTTC
This sequence comes from Xenopus laevis, assembly GCF_017654675.1. Classification (NCBI taxonomy): domain Eukaryota; kingdom Metazoa; phylum Chordata; class Amphibia; order Anura; family Pipidae; genus Xenopus; species Xenopus laevis. The sequence goes on from NC_054385.1 coordinate 75,703,506, forward strand.
GGGCAAAACCCTCTGAAAAAAACTCGAACATCATGAAAGCTATTAAAGGGATCCTGTCATCGGAAAACATGTTTTTTTCAAAACCCATCAGTTAATAGTGCTACTCCAGCAGAACTCTGCACTGAAATCCATTTCTCAAAAGAGCAAACAGATTTTTTTATATTCAATTTTGAAATCTGACATGAGGCTAGACATTTTGTCATTTTCCCAGCTGCCCCTGGTCATGTGACTTGTGCCTGCACTTTAGGAGAGAAATGCTTTCTGGCAGGCTGCTGTTTTTCCTTCTCAATGTAACGGAAGGAGTCTCAGTGGGACATGGGTTTTTACTATTGAGTGTTGTTCTTAGATCTACCAGGCAGCTGTTATCTTGTGTTAGGGAGCTGCTATCTAGTTACCTTCCCATTGTTCTTTTGTTTGGCTGCTGGGGGGGGAAAGGGAGGGGGTGATATCACTCCAACTTGCAGTACGGCAGTAAAGAGTGATTGAAGTTTATCAGAGCACAAGTCACATGACTTGGGGCCGCTGGGAAATTGACAATATGTCTAGCCCCATGTCAGATTTCAAAATTAAATATAAAAAAATCTGTTTGCTCTTTTGAGAAATGGATTTCAGCGCAGAATTCTGCAGGAGCAGCACTATTAACTGATTAATTTTGAAATTTTTTTTTTCCCCCATGACAGTATCCCTTTAACATCTTCAAATGGTTCAAGGGATCTGTGCCATTCACTCCTACATGACCTTGACAGGTTTTAGTATTTTTGGGTTCAAGGTATTTCCCGGGTCGGAGTATAATAAATCTTGCTGGAGCTTGTTGTTTTTTTTTCAGAGAGGTGTAGCGCGGGGCTACCTGCAGCGTCCCAGAGAGGTTTTTTGGTCCTTTTTCTCCTACAGTGAAGCCTCTTTAGACAGATGAGCTTGACATCTGGTATCCCTGCTCTCTGGCCTATAATTGACCCACGCTGGCGTCCGGCGGCTTGGGTTCCCCTCACCCAGTTACACATTTTTGGAGAGCATGGGGGGTGGTGGCAGGTAGGGATGCTTGTGGTACTCCTTCGGCGTTTAGTGTTCCGGGGGAGAGAAGGACGGACGCCGGAGTATTTTGTTTCCGGGAGCGGAGCCTGGCTAAACTCCATGGCTTCTTTCAGCACACGTGGCACATGTTTCCTGTCACTTCTGGGGCTCCTAAGTTTGCTGTCTGCTCTCTCCCCTGGGTAATATGTGGCACATAGGGATGGGCAAATTTTTTCACCTTGGCTTACCGTGGAAATGACGCCCATAGACGAAACGGGTTAAATTCGCCCAAGCCTAGGGGCCTGCCCATGCCTACCTCGTGCATTCTCTTTTTCTATTTTTTTCTTTTGCTAGGTTTTCCCAGTTCCTGGTTTGTTCCAGCCGCCATCCCCAAAAAGTCTACACCCCTGGTTGAGGTATAGGAAAAAAAAATTCAAGAAGGGGTCTTAGCATGTATTTATAAGTCCATGAGGGGATGCTTGTACAGCAGTTCCCAGGACTTCTAATCTATTTCATTTTCTCCTGGCTGTGCTGTTCAGATCCAGAGATAGATCCAAGGAATAATCTATTTACATAGAAGATAATGTTCAAACACAGGCTCAATGCTTGGGATGCTCTGAATCACCTCTTCCTCACAAGAAGTTATGCCAATCATGTCTAAATGCTGTGGCAGGGCAGTCTGCTGGCTCCAACCCCGATATCCTGTCCTGAATTACAGAGACGCTAGCCAAGGAAGTGCAAGCAGCATGTAAAGAGATGGGAGGACCTCCAAGGGTCTCCATTGCTCCAGAGGATGAGAGGGAATTATGGACAGGTTTGGTTCTGGAATCCAATTCAGAGGAGGATGATGAGACACAGCAATAATCTTCCGATTTTGCCCTAGTACAACATTTGATAAAGGCAGTAAGAGCCTCCTTAGCCCTGCAACAGGATGAACAGGCATCCTCATCCTCTTTTCTTCCTAAAGCTAAGGGCACAGCTCAAGCCTTTCCACTACACCAGGAAGTTTTGGATTTGGTTAAGTCTGAATGGGAGTCGGTGTCCAAACGTAGTTCGACTCAAGCCCGGTTCATTAAACTGTACCCATTCAAAGAGAAAGATATGAAGGATATATCTACTCTCCCCAAGGTTGATGTTCCAGTCTTTAATTTGTCAAAGAATAAAGTTCTGCCTATTGAAGATCGGCAACATTAAAGGACTTGATGGACAGACATTTGGAAACGGATCTGAAAAGGGTTTTCTTGATGGCAGGAGAATCCCTTAAGCCAGCCATGGCAAGTCTGTTGGTAACGAATTAACAATATTTTAAGAAAAAGAAACCCCACCAAATAGTTAATACTGTATCTATACCAAGTAAACTCAAACCTTAAATTGCAGGACTGAGGTAATTAATAATTATAATAATAATTAATAAGGAGGTGCTGTCTAATAACTTAAGTAAAGTGCTAGTGCAAATAAATAATGTGAAATCAATCAGACCGAAGAACTGATGATAAAATTAATTGATTATTTCTAAATCCAAAGGGTATATTAACCCACCAGTAGATTCCAATACCACCCCTTAATAAATAAACTCATTCATTAATTAATTTATAAAGTGCAATTAATCAAATAGATATAGCAAATTAATATTGCAATTAAGTTCCACCAGTAAAGTGCAGTGCAATAAATAAGCTAAAAAATGAGACTTGGTAATTAATTAACTAGTTAAAAAGGAATAATTAAAAATTGACCAAAAAATTCCATATGGGTTAAAAAGTCATCCGGTCACAGTCCATAGATAAAGTTCATAGAAATTTGAAAATATAGAGGGTGGAGTTGTCCCAAAATCTAACTGCCTATTTTGTTTCTACTGCCTGGGACACCACAAAGTAAAGGCAGGACAGGGTAACCGGAGCTGTGGCCTTGTAACTTAACTTGCCCTAACAGTTAAAAGAGGCTAAATAGCCCTAAAAAGCCACAAACCTACGGCCCCTTAGAACAGAAGGAAGTTGGAAGAGGTGGTAAAGCAAGAGGATTAGACCAGAATTCCAGCCCCAATCAAATGTATCATAACCAGTATGTTTCCCTAAGGGAATTACTTCTTCAGAGTCAAATTATTATCGTAGGAGACCAATATACAAAAACACGCCAAGTCTGTTGGTAGTCAAAGCCCTGGAAGTCTGGTTATCTAATATTGAGTCAGCACTGAGAGAAGGTCGCGATAGGGCTGAAACATAGATGGTTTGAAGGAGCTCAAACTGGGCTCATCCTTCCTAATGAATGCCTTAGTGGACCAGATATGCCTTTCCTCTAGATCCTTGTCCCTCTTAGTTTCGGCAAGGAGAGCCTTGTGGCTATGATCCTGGGAAGCTGATGCAGCCTCCAAGTTTTCCATATGCTCTCTACCATTTCAGGGTCAGTAATTATTTGGTAAGAAATTGTAAGACCTTATTTCTAAGGCATCGGGAGGTAAGAGTCAGCTGTTGCCACAGAAAAGAAAGGATAAGCAGTCGGCCAGGGGCAGAGGCTAGTTTAGATCTAGATCTCCCTCGTATGATCAGCATACTTTTCGTTCCAGAGGGGATACTTCAAGTTCAGGCAGCTGGAGAGGGGGGCAATCAGGATTCTTTAGAGTGGCAGGAAAGTCCTCCAGCAATCCTAGGAAACAGTTCTGAAGGTGGTGCTCTCCAGGGACAAACAGTAGGCAAGAGCCTGCTTTGCCGCTCTGATCTCATTGAACACATTGGAAGGCGTTCCCGGTAGAGGAGATGGCCACTGATCTTGTCTTGCGTGAAGCCCCAAATGAGCCCCCCAACCTGAAGCTGAAGCATCCATGGTTACTACTTGGCACTCGACCTGAGCTAAGGGAAAACGGATCTCCAAATTCCTCTTTGCATACCACCAAAGAAGACATCTTTTGATGCAATACAAGCCTAGCCAGGCCAGATAGGTAAGCAAGGGTTAACATCACAGTCTTTAGCAGGGAAAGCCAGGCAACTTAGGTAAGCAAGGGTTAACAGGACAGTCTTTAGCAGGGAAAGTCAGGCAACTTAGGTAAGCAAGGGTTAACAGCACAGTCTTTAGCAGGGTAAACCAGGCAATTTAGGTAAGCAAAGGTTAACAGCACAGTCTTTAGCAGGGTAGAGTTGCATTGCACGTAAACCTAAGCAGAGCACAGCTGACAAGGGTTAAACAAGGACTGGCAACAGTTAATCATAGTCTTTAAATGAAAAAATGCTTGGTGTCAGCTTGAAGGGGTTAACCAGTGCTATAGAACATTCCTTGAGCAGTATTAAAGTCCAGGCAGAAAATAATATAGGCTTGGGTATTTGAACACTCATGCATAGAAAGAAGGTGTGGAGATCCTTTGCCAGGGAGCACCCTCTTAGAGACAGAGCCGACAGGGAATGAGAAGAGCCAGGGAGCGAGCACACCAGATCAAGCCTTAAAAACTCTGCTCCACCGAAGCTGGGGAGCTGTGGAGAAGATTGTAATTTAGGAAACGAAACTTGCCGAAAATCCGATACAGTCGCCTGGAGGACGAAGACGCCGAACCTACTTCTGGGTTGATATAAGTATAACTGCGCTGCATCACTGCGCATGTGTCAGTGTTTAAATGGCCGGGTGGGGGGGCGGCAGCCGCAAACTCTGTCACAGAGTTGCGGCGCCTGACAGTTGGTAAAAATGGCCTGTATCTTGAATATTCTTACTACTAGCTTACGGTTTACCTCAGTACCGGTCTCCAGCCTCCAGATGTATTTTTACTAGAAACAGGGTTGAGTAAACACGTGTACCCTGCTCAGGGTCGGACTGGGGGGGCCCGGGGCCCACCGGGGCTGCTGTCCAGGGCCCCCTCCGGACCCCTGACTCCCACTGCTGCAGAGCCCACACAGACCCTCCCCCTCCCTGACGCGCCGCCGCTCTGATGAGCGCGTGCACAGGTGCACGCGCACCATGTTTTACGGTGGTCGCAGCAGGAAGGAGCATGAAAAAGGCCCTGCCTCCAGGGCCCCGTGCGTACATGCGACTGATGTGTGAATGCCTGTGCGCAGTGCAAACGGTTTCTTTAGGGGGCCAGCAGATCAGGGGAGGGGGTCTGGGTCAGCCCGGGCCCAACGGGTATTTTCCCTGTGTCCCGCTGGCCCTGCTGATTTGGGGGAAGAGGGAAAATTGCTTCCTGCTTCAACAGCTGTGAAGATGATGCAACATTACTTGCCTCTTTTCTGGATTTCTGGGCAACCTGGACTGAACGAAAACATCCATTGGAGGAAGGAAGGGAAATTCTAGATGGTACCCTTCAGCAAAATATCCAGCACCCAGTGATCTGAAATGGAGACTTTCCACACAGGAAAAAACTTTGCGAATCTTGCTCCTACCCTCTCCCCCTGCTCAGATAGATAGTCAGGAGGATTTTTTGGGGGACTGCGAAGACCTAGACTTGCTTCCTCCAGGAAAACCTGAATGGCCTGCTCTCCATGCAAAGGATTTTAAGGGTTCTATAGCTCCTCTGGAGCTCTGCTGCTGGAACCTTGACTTTTTTGAGCCTCTAAAAATATTGGACTTAAAAGGCACACATTTTTGCTTTTTCTTGTCCTGAGGCAAAAACTGTACCAAACAGACAGAGCCCCATTGAAAAGCAAGGTACAGAGATTCATTTTGAAGAAACATCTGCTGACCAGGACCTCAGCCATAATGCCCTTCGAGCAGAGACCGAAAGGACCATGGAATGAGCTGCAAACCTAGTAAGATCCACAGATCCTTCAGAAATGTAAGCAGCTGCTACCTTAAGTTCTGCCAGGCTGGAGGATAGTTCCTTACGATCTACTCCTTGACTACCTTATCAATGCTATCTATCCAAAGGGATAAGGCCTTTATGACTGAATTAAAGACAAGATCTGGCTCACAAGCTGCACTTGCCACCAGGAAGCACTTCTTTAGCTCCGATTCAACCTTCTTATCCATAGGGTCTTTAAGGGCTGACACATCTTGCGTAGTATTTTTGGCCAAATGAATCACTGTCAGATCTACAGCTGAAGGAGATACCCAAGCCTTTGTATCTTACATAGGAAAAGAGTAAAGATTGGTAAACGTAGTGGCTGGTGATGCCAAGGAAACTTTCATTGCTGCCTTTTGCAATTCTACCTTGATAAGATCAGAAACCTCTTGGAAAAGAAGAAAACATTGTCACATCTTGATAGGCATAGGCAATGCCTTGAGGGATCTGGGTACATCTGAGTCCTCCTCCCCCCCAAAATTAGCCTAACAGCCTTGATAAGGGGATTAACCAGATCAATATCAAAAGCATCAGATTGTGTTAAAAGAGGGTTAACCACCTACAAGTTCCCAGCCCAGTTGATATGTGAGAGGAGGAGGAAGAACAATGCCAAGAAGGAGGCTGACAGCAGTAAGGCAACCTCGCACCTACACCGCTACCTGGAAGAAGAGGTGCAGTCTCCAAGATGGCCACCGCATAAAGCAAGGCAGGCCCAAACCCTACTATAGGTGTCACGCAAGCACTACCCGGAAGACCTGAACCCTGTGAACCGCCAAGGCCAGTGTCAACGGGAGAGTGCCTCTGATCCTCCTCCACCCCCAGACTGGCCAGTGGTGGAAGCGCAACTAAAAAAGGATGGGAAGGAAAATCTCTATGGATTCCTGTGCCATGGGCAGTCTTACAAACCACCCCCTGATACTGCCCGCATTGCCAGGAAGAGGCCAGCAAACATTTACCCTGAATGCGGAGATCTCCCCTTATGTCATCTCCAAACCTTTACATGGCAAGGAGGAAGACTTGCAGTGTTTTACCCAATCGTCTACCCATTACTACCTAACTGGTCTGGAACTCCCAGCCAGGTAATACCACCTCTGGTCTGGAACCTGAACAGAAAGGAAAAAAAAGACATGGGTGAGCATTTCCTGTCCTCTATTAAAGTTTAGCTTGGGGAGGTTCCATCTGGTCTGGGGGCGGGGCAAGGGCTACCCTGAGTGTTAATGCTGATATGGTGTGTGGCCAGGAAAAGCTATAGAGAACATATAACTCACCACTAGATATGTTGGTTTTGGGTGCCAAGCCCCTAACCTGTAGCCAGAGGGAGTGTATGAAACCATATCGCAAAGCATTGAGCTGGCACTTCAAAATCCTAATGCATATTTTCAATTAATTTACATGTCCATAAAAAAAAAATTATCATCAATCATTATCAATATCAATATATATATATATATATTAATGTAACCCTTTTGACACCCCTTTGTCTGTGTTACACTCCACGTGTGGCGTTTACCTGATGGCACGGGACAAACCTGAGCCACTCCACAGTGGTATGGGGAGAGACTGGGTACCTGGTACTTACTAGCACAGTGCCTCCACCTAGTGGGATCTGGGAATGCACCTACGGGTGGTCCCACTAGGTATACAGTAATAACACACACACAGTATTGGTTAAACTGAATAACAGTTTATCTAAAATAAATGGCCAACTAGTACATGCAGCACTCCTAACCGGTGGCAATAGGGCCTCACTAACTAACTTGCTAGCGCAAAGCTGTCTAGCTAACTAAAAAGGCAAAGTCCTTTAATGTCCTTTAATAAACAGCTCTTTAGGGTACTCACAAATCCTCTTTGGATACTTTAGAGCTCTCTTCAGGCAAGTCCAGAACAGTCAGTCATACAATGCGACTACCAGCTCCTTTGGATGCTCAGATAGGAATCGCCTGCTGGTTGCTCCTCCAGTCTATATTCCTTTCGCACTCTCTATCTTTCCAGGCACAGCATCTGGCTTCACTGTGCCAGTCCGATCCAAATGAATGCTTTTGGTGCAGCCTCTCAGCTCTCTGAGCCCACCAGCAGCTCTCTGGCCTCTTTCTCTGTCCACCGTGCGGCTCTCTATGCCAGTCTCTCTTCTTTTGCCAGTCTCTGTGACTTCCTCTTCCTGCCAGCCACTCACTAGCTGCTGTGTCACTTCCTGTTGCACTGAGACCACTGAACAGCTGGTTGCTAGATAACAGCTTACAGCAAACACAGGCTCTGTGCTTCTGCCCTTAGAGGGATAAGAGCAGGGAGTTTGCACATATTCCCTACATATATAATCAATATGTAGCATGAATCAGTGTTTTTCAATATGGAAACTGAAGGCTGAAGGCATAATTGGCACAATCTATAGATGGTTCCAAGGTATTTTGGTTGAGCTTGATACACCAATGTTAAATAACTATATAACTTTATGATTTGCACAGCATGGCCTAGATTTAAGTGAATGTCCTGGAAGTGTGACTGATTTATTCACATGCATTTTTTTATTTATCCAGGTGTTTCTGGTCTGTAAAGCTTTACAGATTTCCCTCTCCTTGGGAACTTGGCGATCATTTTGATTCCTTAAAGGGAACCCCTGTGGACTGGTTTATGAAGTGATATAGGCATACGAGTGAGTCCAGAACAATATTAAACATACACGAATGAAATATGACTGCCTGGATCTTGCTAAATAGCTACATGTATAAACAATTGCAATGGAGATGTAGCACGCACACACACAGATACCTGTGGAAACATTGTATCACAGAATATGTAAAAAAAAACAAGCCTTTAGCCCCACATTCCTTTTAACATTCATTAAACAAGATAAATAAAATATGCCACAGCTTGATTCCTGATATTGTCAGCAAAAGTCCTGCACTGCACATTTGAATACTTTTAGGACCAATAACACAAACATTTATTAAACCTCAAATTTACCTGTTTGAGGTTTTTAAGTCAAATTTTTTGTGGAAAAAAACCCAAAGCTGCAAAAATCGGAAAATGTTCTCTCTCAAACCTGTCAGGGTCATGTAGAAGTCAATATCAGATGTCCCTGAAGTTTTCTGTTTACATTGTGATCTGCTCTAGATAATCCAGTATAGTCAGGGTTTTCATCCAATAATCCAAAGTCTAGTTTTCACAGTGACAGTTTCTGAGAGACAAACGTACAATACAAATTAATGCTCGATTTTGTCACAACTTTTTTTTTTGAGAAAAATTCTTGGAAGCAAGTTTGGGCAACTTTGTTTAAATAAAAAAATTTGATTGAGTTTTAGTAACCCCTTAAATGTGTATTCTTATATATAATGTAGTGTTACATTGTTTATTTGTTTGTTATAATTTATACAGGAGCAGTGGCCAGCTCCATGTTGTAGCTCTCACCCTTCCCTTCTCAGGTGATCCCAGTGGTGGCCAATTATAGGGCAACCATTTTTGGGAGTTTTAACCTTGAAAGCAACAAGTAGGTTATAATGATTATAACGAAGCAATAGAATCCTTAAGTTGAGTGTAGGACTGGCTATACCAGGGATGACTTTGACGTAGTTGGCTAGCTTAAATATATCACAAATATATGGACAAACAATCCATGTGATTATCAACTTGCCTAGGTTGAGTATTGTCATTTTTTTTTACATATTTATAATAATTTGCACACCTTGGTAACAAAAACTTAACAAAAATATGAAAACGATTATTATTGCCATCTAAAGGAGGCCTTCCACTGCCAAATAAGTGGATCTGGATACAATTTGGCTACCCATGTGCATGGCTAAAGTGGACTGATCCAGTCATTGGCCAGACATAAATAATCTAATGCCGATTAATATTTGGTTGATTTTTAGCCACATGTCAGTTGGGAAAGCCCATTGAAATCCCATTGATGAGTCAGCAAATTTGTTATCCTATACATCCTTCTTAAGTCTTAGATGGTGATATCTTTCTTAGTAGGTGACTACAAGTTGGTTATTATATGCAATTCTTTGTTGCAATTAAACTCAATGGTTAACCTTATCTATAGGGTATTTCCTCCCCTGATAAAGTCTCATACTGTTTTCATTCAAGGTGTGTGATCCAAGAGAAATCTTAATCCAACTGGATTTGTTAGCATTCATTAATTGAGCTTCCATACAGATTTGGTTTCCATGAGAATGTCAAGAAGTAGACCTCTGGTCTACTTTGTCTGTAAAACTCACTGGGGCTTATTTATAAACTTTGCACAGGGCAGATTGGTTCTCACAATGAATATATTTGCCCTGCACATGGTTACATTTATAAAACTGAAGAATTGCTAATTTTTTTTCACACTGCAAATGTCTATTAGAGCTTTTTAAATATGGAAAAAAAATCGCAAATTGCAAATATTATGTGTACACTCTGCATTTGAATTACACTACAACTTTGGTGGCGGAAAAAATATTTGCAAAACAGTTTTGCAAATTGTGAATTAAAGTTCCTGTCAATGCTATTTTAACACACAACAACCTCCCACAGTGGGTGCACTCAAATAAACACCCATCTCATTTGCGAGCCAATTGGAAAAATTTATTCTCAATGCGGATTCACAAAAATCGGAAAGAATGGCACGGCAGCGGAATATTTTAGTGTTCAGGAAAAAACATGGGCAATACAATCATTTGGGAATAAATATGCGCTACGCAAACTTTATAAATGATATGCCTTTTTGTGCATTTCTGGTTGAACAGAGAGGATTTCTGGTTACTAATTTTACCTTATTTTCTATATTGTAATATGGTGGTTATTTCTCTATACATTTTTGTGGATTGCTATGTAATTTTTAAGACTTAACAGGTTATAGATTTAGACTCAACTAATAACAGAAAAAAGATTGCATGATTTGATGTTTGTGCAGTGAATGTAATAAAACAATATGAGAAGCACTTCATCTGCTCGAGAAAAATTCTTGGAAGTGAGTTTGGTCGACTTTTATTTTTATTTTTTGTTTCATTTTTTACAGATTTGTATTCCATGTATGTCTTTTATTACATAGCACACAAAGGGCCAGATTCAATTCAGAGAGAAAAATGTTTATCAAGTCAAAACTTATAGACGAGATTTAATTTAAAAAGCTCAATTCTGAAAAATGTATCTCACTGTTTATCGTGTGAAAACTCTATTGAAGTCTATGGGAAAAAAATTGGAACTGAATTTGGAGAAAAGTTTTTTTTCTCCTTGAATTGAATCTCGCTCATGAGTTTTCATGTGATAAACCATGAGACAACTTTTTCTCTCTGAATTGAATCTGGCCCAAAGCTTGGCATTGACAGACATAATTACAGAACTTGCCACTGAAGATTGATGTAGTTGATCACATAATGAATAAACTGCATCCACTCTGTGTGTCAAAAAGTTCTTCTATATTAGGAAAAAATCATCTTAAAACAGCTTACAAATGTAATATCCCCTAGTGACTGTAACAGATATCAGGGTAGACTGTGTACTGAAAGACTGGAACACCAACCAGTTTATTATTGCTTTCAGCTGATATGTCTGAGATATAACAAAGATGCTTTCACTTTTTTAAGCCAGTGTTGGAATGTAACACCCTTTATGGCCGGCCAAGATTTCTACCCCCTGATTATGACCCGTTGATGAGTGAATTGTGCAGCTGCACCTCTCTTAGGGTTTCACCAACAGCATCTGTGTAAGATTCACCCAGCTGTCATACAGAATAGCTTTCATTATAACTCAAATTTTAGTGAGGGAATAGTAGATTTCAGAATGGCGCCTGTCTCCTTTTATCCTTATATGTATTATTGCAATAAATGTGGCAAATTTTATTATTGAATCCCTGTTCTGTTGTTTTTAATGCCAAGTAGGCGCTCATGGAAACAGCACACAGAAAACATATGGGCCTTGTCTATAGCACAGAGGTTTTTAGTTTCTTATCCATCCCCACCCCTTAGACAGGCAGTACATACTGGGCTCTGTAGGTTGTTTCATATAAATTAATAGATACCTATTTAAAGGAACCTGTCATCCAATTTCTTTTTTTTTATTAAAACATCCATACCTGTTATTAAAATCATTTAAAAATCTTAGCTGCCAACCATATATTGGTTATGCCTCAAACATAGAGCCAGGGCAGGCAATTATTTTCATTCTGCACTTGCTAGATGTCACTACACTCTAACATTCCCCCTCCCTTCTCTCACTCTTAAGTTTGCCTTTAAAAATGGTACCTCCCTGCTTGCTATGGTTGGGAATTCAAGAATAACAAGATCTAAATAATTTATAGAGGGTAAGTAAAGTTTATTTTGCTTGACAAACACAATAGAAAATTATCTGAAGCACATTACTTAACTAGTGTTAGGTACTATTAGTAGTTACTGTTACGTTAATCAACATACATTTATAAAATTGATATTGTTAAATGTCCAACGTGTAAAGGGAATTCATATTCATGTATTCCAACTAAATATCAAAGGGATTACTGATAGTTGTAGTTTAATAACAGCTGCAACACAAAATGCTGTTCAGCCATGACACATATCGACTTTATCAATACTAGTGGATGAGATTCAGTCACTATAAAACCAAACCAGTGTGGGAATTGCAGAGCACAGTTGTGTGCTACAGTAGAAATCCTATCACAAGCAATGAAAAAAGTTTGTGCATCTGGAGTATGCAATGTGAAGCTTCTATACAATCTTCAGCTGAAAGGAATATTCCATTAACGCTGCCCCAGATCAACCTTCATCACCATATGGTATTACTGACAAAAGAATTCAGCATCTCGTGAATTTTCATGACGGTTTTGAACACAAGCTTTCATATGCCCATGAAGCAAAGGAGCCCTGTAAAATCAACAACCATATTGTGACTTGTATGTGTTAATCCTCAAACAGAAATAACAATAGACAAATGCATGCCAATGATGTAGCACTTGGAGCTGCTGGAATGTGACATTAAGAGAGGCAGCAATCTAAGGTTACCAGCAGAGATACTGCTGCTCACAGTGGCCTATTCTCCCTGGAGTGCAGCAAATGGATTATTACTTTCTTTTGAAAACTGTATAAGTGGTTAGGGCTTGTGTAATTGCCAAATACAGTCTGGCCAAGCATTCAGATGATCCTCTTTTCTGCATTTAGTGTCATTCTAATATAATATGATTTTCCCTGGTGTTTAGATCATATGTCTCAAAAGAGAAAGGGAATTTGGGTGACAAAGGGGCTCAAAAATAACTTTAAGCACATGGTTAGAGCAAATACATTATAGTGACACCTTATTTTAGGTTTATCTTGATTTGTGGATTTTGGTACAACTGCAAAGGAGTCACATGACAGTGAGAGGAGCTGATTTCTGAACATTGGTGCTAACTGATAGGATAGTTACCTATATATAGCAATGAGTCAGATATTTGCTTTTATTTTCTATCTTATAATAGGCTCTATTCTGGTTGTTGATTAGTTGCTACTGATGAGTGCATTGGTGCAATTTAAATATCAGCCTTATAAAATTTTCATTAAAATGTGCATTATGAAAGATCAATCCAGAAATTACATTGGATAACTCATGGTAGGGAAAAGAAATATAGATTCCATCATAGTAATTTAAATGTAAGCCACCTTCAGCAGCTAAATGGCTTACTGTGTATGCTGTATTAGAAAAAAAATGTTTAATGGCATATTCTTGCTTCCTTTTACACTGCAGCTAGATAGACAATTTCCACAAGGCAGATGGAAAACTCTATGGAAGTACTGAGGCCACAATGTGGAGGGATATGTTATGACTACATGTGCTACTGTATACATAATTCTTACCCAAGTGACTTATTTGCCAGCTTTTAGTAACTTTCTACTCTAAAATATGCAATTTTGAATGGAAAATGGAAAATAGTAATATTAGGCAAGTGACCATGGGTGAGTATTTTTTAATGACTCAATACTATAGGTATGGGACCTGTTATTCAGAATGCTCAGGAATTTGCTTTTGGAATTTGGATCTTGATATCTAAAGTGGTAAAAAAAAATTCGAAGACAGACCCCCTTGTAGACTAAGAATACTGGTTCCATTTGTCACCACTCTTTGTAAGCTATCCTTCAGCCAGTTCTCTATCCAAGTACAAATATTATGCTTTAGGTCAATTTATTCTTATTTAATCAGTAAACTTCTGTGGGTATATAATACACACAGAAGGTCACTGTACAGTTACTATACTGTTACAATACTTATATAAGCGATAAGTATCGTATCCTTTCCAAAAGCTTTCCCACCAATGATGTCAAAATAACAGATATATAGTTTTAGGTTAACAATTGGATGTTTTTTTTAGAAGGTTACCATGTTAGCAATTTGTCATTCTCTCTGCGTTATGCCAGTACTTAAATAGTATTGAAAAAATAAGTAAAGTGGTTTGGCAGCTAAGCTTTAGTACCCTAGGATCTTTGTCTGAGTGTGTTTGCTACGTTATTGAACACCATTTTGTTTAATAGGGTATCAGCACTCAGTACAGATTAGTAGCAATGCTGAGCACTAACACCTATCCAAATCTTTATGCCACAATCTATTAAAACAATTATTTACCATGCTGGATTCCAAATACTTATATTAGTTATTTAGGGGCTGATTTATACATTTTTAAGTTCAAGGGAAAAAAAAACACAACCATTCAAATTTTGCCATGGAAAAAAATGTTGAACACAAAGAAAATTACATTGTTACATTAATTTTCAATGAAAATCGTAACTATTTATTAAACTGAAAAACAAAAAAATCCCTTTGGTAGAAATCCACTCACCATGGACTAAGGTGGATCTGGGTGCCCATGCCCCAAACCTTCAGCTTAGGGGAGAAATCACATATCCTTGTAGAAAAAGGGGGTGGCACAAACAGGGCCGCAGTCCAAAATGCTTCTTAAAACAGTTTTAGTATCAAAAACGACATCTTATTGTGTTGTACAAAAAAGCCTGAAACATTTTGTGCCCCTCCTGGGCACTGAATCATAGACTAAATCAAGCAAAGGTTTAGACCAATCCAATTAATCTGACCATGTGATTATCTGATAACGAGAAAAAAAGTTTTTGTATAGAGAAACTTTATACAAAACATACACACAAAGAATATTAGGTTAGGGTAAACACTAGTGATGAGCGAATCTGTCCTGTTTCACTTTGCCGAAAAATTTGCAAAACTGCAAAAAAGTTTCTCGCTCCAAATGCATTAAAGTCAATGGCCGTTTTTTCTTATGGCGACTTTTTTTGTCCTAATGCATTAAAGTCAAAGGGCATTTTTTCTTATGGCTACTTTTTTGTCTTAATGTATTAAAGTCAATGGGCATTTTTTTGTCCTAATACATTAAAGTCAATGGTTTTTTTTTTGTCCAAATGCATTAGGTTGGTGGCAGGAAGGGAGATTACTCGCCTATCGACAAATTTCCTCTACTGCAGGCGACTAATCTCCCAGAACTGCCTTCCCGCTGGAAAGAATATGAATCGCCGGCGGGATAGCTTTGGATTTCCACAATTGCCTTGTGAAGTCAATGGGCATTTTTTCTCTGCAAATTTTTACATGACAAATTTTCGCCACAGTTTTGCAAAAAATTTGCACATGGAGATATTCAGAATTTTGCAAGAATCGATGGCTGACAAATACATTTGCTTATCAATAGTAAACACATGTAGAATGTAAATTATACATTTATTAAACTGTTTCATATTTTCCTTTATAAAGTTTATGCAGCACATATTTATTTGCAAATGGTTGTATTGCCTGTGTTTTTTGCCTTTCAATTTTTGCAAATTAGCTCGAAAATGAGACGGGTGGTCGTGGGAGTGCGCCCGCTGTGCAAGGTTGTTGTGCGTAAAAATAGCGGTGACTGTAAATTAAATTCACAATTTGCAAACTGGTTTGAGAATATTTTCTCTGCCACCAAAGTAGTGGCATAACACTGGAATATTTGCAATTTGCCATCATGGCAAAATTAAAAAACTCTTCTGCTACTACAAATGTGCAATTCAGTTTGCACATTAAATACACCACTCTCATCCAGCTTTATAAATGTAACTGTGAGCAGGGCAAATATGTTCACTGTGTAAAACACTCTGCGCTTTGCAAAGTTTATAAATATGAATAAATAAGCCCTAGTATGTTTGAATTATTTATGGTTGGTTGAGGAACAAACTTATAAAACATTGAATATAACACCAAACATCAAATATAAAATCAAATAATGTAATAAAAGTTACAAATTTGCGCCAAGTATTCTATAGCAACCAATCAGGTTGTTGCTTTCAGGTACAAGTGACAAATAAAAGCTGGGGATTGGCTGCTATTAGTTGTTTGACATAATTAAATTAACCATTTTTTCTTTTTTAAAAGAGATTGCAAAAAATACTGGAGAAATGGATTTACTAAATAGTCTTACAGTTAACATACATTTTTAAAACTGTGACCGTGCCTATCTAAATTTTATTATAGGTTAGTATTTTATAATGCAAGGGAAAAAAAGAAGAAATATAACAGGCAATTTTCAAAACCTACAGGTGTATGTTCAAAATATGAATCAATTTCAACGATGTGCTCTGGACTACTACTTTTAGAATATCATCTTTTAGGAATTAGTGACCTGAACTGCACTGCAAATTTTGAGGAGATTTTTACCAAGGATAATATGTTCCTCCTGTCATTTTATACTTTTCTAAATATGTAATGATATTTCTCCGGCTTTGGCTGTGATGGATTGACAACTCTTGCTGCTGCACAGTCTAAGATCCTATCACTCAGAAAGCCTTCTCATTCAAGTATTAATCTAATATAAATCTATGAAATATATGATTCACATTATTGATATATGCCTTTTTGCCACAATATATTTAAGCTGGCCAACTACGTCGAAGTCATCCGATATCTATCCAGTTCTACACTCAAATTGCATCTGATTCATTAAGAATTCTATTGCTTCATTATACATTTTACAAAGGGACTAAGTTTTACCTGCAACTTACTTGCTGCTTTCAAAGTAAAACTCCAGCTCGATGTTGTAGCTCCCACCCTACCCAGCTATAGTCAGGTGATCCCACTGGTGTCTAATAATTGGGCAACCAAGTTTGGAGTTTTACTTTGAAAGCAGCAAGTAAGTTGCAGGTAAAACGTAGTCCCTTTGTAAAATGTATAATGAAGCAATGAAGTTACACTAGCGATGCCTAATTTGCATATGGCAAGTTAAAGTACAATGGACGTATATGTAGCAGCAAATACATTACACTACACAAGCCTGGGAAGGCTTCATAAAATAAAATAGAGTTGTTATTTTGCCCTATACATGTGCCCTCTGTATAGTTTAGGTGCCATATGTTAGGAAATGTAGGGGGGTACACCCAAAAAAAATTACGATCTTTTTAAGCCTATCACCCTTAAAAAAGTAAAAGACGCCAGCGTTATCTACTCTATTGCCCTTCGCCTAGTCTGAGGTGGCGAAGGCAAGTCTGGCGCAAGAGGTAATGTTCAGTAAAATTCGCAAGTTAGTGAATTAGCGTAGTTACGTCCCTTCGCCATATCGCAATTTCACCTGGCGTTAGGGTGCGAAATAGCGCTTGAGTAGGTCCATTTTGCTAGCGAATTTACACCAGCACCCGTTAGTAAATCAGCAAAATAACTTAATTATGTCACACTGGCGAATTTTCGCTAGCGTTAGCCACTTCGCCCTTTAGTAAATTTGCCCCATGGGATGACTTTGACGTAGTTGGCCAGCATAAATATATTTTACATTTTTATATATATTTTTATATTTTTAGAAGTTGTATGCACAATATGTCCCTAGCGGGACCTAGCCGAAACGTTAGTTTTTTTCAGTTAAAATAAAACCCTTTTTTTCTCCATAAGTCCTGTGTGTGCTAGCTTCTTTTGAGCATATATATATATATATATATATATATATATATATATATATATATATATATATATATATATATATATATATATATATATATATATACATACAAGGGAACGACTCAGCACTATCTGTAATTATGTCAAACAACTAATAGCAGCCAATCCACAACCTGATTGGAAGCAACAACCTGATTGGTTGCTATAGAATACTATACCTGGTGCAAATTTTTAACTTTAATTACATTATTTGATTTTATATTTGATGTTTTGTTTTATATTCAGAGTTTTATAAGTTTGTTTCACAACCAACCATAAATAATTCAAACATACTGGGGCTATTCGCCATCTAAAACCTGCCTAATTGGTGTTTTAGCCTATGGGGGGACCTCCTCCAATCAATCTGGAGTTATTGTCAGTATATCTATATATGTGGGAATGGGATGGGTCAGGTTTGCTGGTCAACGAGGACAGACAACGAGGACAGACAAGTACTATTTTCTATGGCTACACATTGCACATATTTTCTGTTTGTGACAGGGGATACATCATTATGGGTTTAATTTGTACCAGTTTTGGTCTCCTAGGATCTACATCTTTCTCCCCAGCTCTAAAGACAGTTGGGGGAATATAATATAGGTCGCTAACGGAAAAAATAACAATTTTGCCATTGCCAACATTTTGCTAACCCTTTGCCCGTCATGCAACTGAAAATTTTATAGTTTGCGATAGTGTGCAGTGTAATAAAATGAAAAAGTTGTTACATTTGCTCCAAAAGTTTACTTCACCTTCAAGCAGGTCTTAAAAGTACACTATGTGCAATTAAGATTCACAAAGCAATAAACACCTAATGAAGTATATTAGATTGCAACATGTGTATTTTTATTTGTGAGCAAATTTTATTACATTTTTTTACATGAATGCCAATCAATTAAAATGTAAAATAGATTGAGGACTGATCTGAAATCACAAATCCAGATTCTGAAATGAAATAAAACAAAGTGCTAATCGCCAGCAGTATGCTATTATACTGTATGCGAGAGTTAATGTTCTGTGCTTACAATAAATGATGGTGTGCCTAAAAACTACTATGTCCTACATGGAAATTAAAATTCAAGAACAAACCAAGACATCCTTACAAAGTGTATATCGAATGCAAATTTTATAAGGAAAACTAAAATATACCATATTTCTCAAATGCATAACATTTCTTTATGTTTAATACTTTCACCAGTTACTGGCATTACAATCCAGCAACCCTCAGCCCACATAATATACAGATCTCTCTAAATTCAAGCAATAATCCTGTTGTATAATCTTGGATATTTTAAATATAAAGCATATAGCTTTATAGTTACAAAATAACCATACAAAAATCTGTATTACAATATTTACAAGTTCTAAAAAAAGCAGGCTTGTCACAGGTTAAAGATCTAAACATATGCTTCCATATTCCGTCAACCTGTTTATGAAGGACCTTTAAATGCACCAAGTTAAGGCAAAGCATTTCACTTTGGGAGGGAAAGGATCCAGTTAGGTCATTAGAAATATTTTATTCAGTTCAAGTTGATTACTTGCATGCTATAGTTATTCTGCAGTTAGATAACATTAAAAGTAAAAAATGTTAAACCTTACTCTGAGACAGTTAATAGCATATAACAATCAATAATTCTCAATTTCTACCTTAGGCAAAGAAGCAATTTATCTGCAATCCTCATCTAGGCTGACATCATACACTTGTCTTCATTTACTCTTAAAAGTTTTTTTAGTTACTTTACATTTCAAGGCAGATTGTGATCTCATTATCCAAATATTTGCAAAAGCTTAAAAGGGTGTAATGTTAAGAAGAACCTTTATATAATGGTTACATTATTCAGAATCCCTTTCAGCAAAAAGTGGAATCACATGTCTTTGATAACTCATTTTTTCTAATTTGGGGACTGGATCTAATAGATTTGAGTGTTTTCACAAGCTTCAATCAACTTAAGTAACTCTGATTTTATCTACATACAGTTTCTGCCCAAATGGTGGTCTTTCCCACAATTTTATCAACATTCTACCCTTTTAAACTTTATCAATATTTTACCCTTTAAACTTCAAATCCCTTTGGCGTAACGTGTGACTTATACCCTATATTGATATCTTTAGATGGAAAGCAGCATATGTAATTTACACAAGAAAGGCAATATGCATAAAGAGGAACAAGCCTTTTGCAAATCATCATCTATAAGTATTTAAATATTTGCCTTTATTGGTTTAGTATTATCTTTTATAAAGACATTGATGGATAATTATTGAAATGGGTGTTTTAAACAGTAGCATAGTAACGTGGTATAGTTGAAAATGACGTATATCCACCAAGTTCAAGTACAGTATTTCAACCAAGAAAACCTGCTTAATTTTTAGTTTATCCTGAAGAAGTACTTTCTAATAAAATCTGAAGATGGATCAATGTTTACCTCAGAGGGGAAAAAATTCTTTCCTGACTTCAACATGGCAGTTAGAGCAGTTAACTTTCATTATTTTGTAATTTTTCCAAATTGCTAGAACGGCATCTATCAAATGTATCTTCCATCATAACATTATAGCTTTCACGGTAACATTTTTTTGAACCTTAAGATGAAACCTCTTTTATTCTAAACTCAAGGGATGCCCTTGTGTCTTCTGGAAAGATGTACTGCACAGAAAGCAATATAAGGTTTATTGTACAGCACCATTACATAGTTTTATATAGTTATCATGTTGCCCTGAAGCACCTCTACTCAAGAATAAATAACCCTAGCTTAGTCTTTCTATATTTCATTAATATCCAAAACTGCCATGCATATCCTATATGATGCTTTACTAGTGCTTTGTCCTGAATGTCCTGCGCAGATTTGTTTAATATGCAAAACCACAATATTGCTTATGACTCCCTCCTGCATGCCCATAGCGAACAAATTCAAAAAAGCAAAATCTAAAAATAGGCTTTGAAATGAATGGTAAACTAAGGATCCATTTGCAACAGTCCCAGCACTACAATTCAGGACACCATTGCAAAGGAAATTAAAAGTAAGTTAGCAGTTAACACTAAGTTGTAACATGCCAATTAACACAGTTTTTTAGAAGATTTCAGCATTTTTATTTTCAAGTTTTAGGGGCCAATTTAAGATTGCTTGTGATTGGAAAAATCACTTGGGGTTTCCTTAAAGACTGCTATATTGAAAGGCACACACAATCTTAAATTGGCCCCTTAGCATATAACAACTCTGTAAACTATTTCAATCCAATCCTTATTATATTGTCTTACTGTGTATCTATCTCCATATTAAGAGTTTATTTTATATGATAATATCTAGAATGCAAACATTAGACCTTTATGATCCCCCATCCTGATTACTTAGCATTATATTCAACTTTCCCTGGAGAATGTATAGCAGTACTGAAATAAATATACATTATGCTTAAACAATTGTTCCTAATGACCCTAAGACATGGGAATCGGGATGAAGTTAGTGTGACTTATAAAGCTTAAAGGATAATTATATTATAAATACAGACTCTTTGTGGATCCAGGTGTTTCTGAAAAACGACTTCCAATTTCCAAAGGATTTACCATTTCTGGATTGCCTTTATCAGGTGTCATCTTGCATATCCTATATAGCTAGTGAGGCCTACAAAAACAAGCCATGGATTAAGCTTGAAATTCAACTGAGCTAATGAAGGATTTATGTTGTTGATTTCTGAATAACCCTGTAATCCCAACAAGAAATATACTGTAAACCAATTCACTACTGGTGATGCTAGGGGGGGGATACACAGACAGTTGTCTTTTTTTAATTTACCATGTAACGATAATTGTCCTTTATATATAGAGCAAACATATTCTGCAGTGCTTGTTATAGGTTATATATAATTCATATTAGTGACATCCCCAGTAGAGTTTACAATTTAAACTCGATATCAAGCACTGATGATTTATCAACACCTGAATTATTATTTTTATAGTGATTCAATTTTCTTGCACTAAAATTCATAAATTGAGGTTTTTAAAATGTTAAAGTTTGCTATTTATTTAAAAAATTGCAAAACATGAATGTAAAACCAGCATGTTAAAGCTTACGAATTCATGTAGATGTCAATAGGAGTTTGTACTAGGCAAACATTAATTTTCTTTTCTAATCAAATTTTTTTTTCCCAATGAAAATGATGAGCACTAAATCAATTTGATGCATTTGAGTTGTTTTCACAGGTTTATTCAATCAAGTCTTTTAGATTTCTGGTTTTTATAAATAGGCAAACATTCAAGTTTGGTACAATTTCTCGTTCATCCAGATTAATAAAATGCAGTAATTTGAATTTTGATACATAGACCTCTAGCATATTTTATCAGAAGCCAATTAAACTTTATTTTGAAATATGGGCAAATTATGTAGTTATGGTGATACATTGTTATGGGAGCATATTTATCAAGGGTTGAAATTCTAATTTGAAAAACTAAGAAACTCTAATTCAAAAAGACCAACCGAAATTAAATTAATTTTTTTTTGCCCGAATAGGTCAGTTTTTGATCGAATAGGTCTGTATTCAGCTGAATTAGAATCGTACAAATCAAAGTAATATCACATTTGATCTAATTCGAATCAAAGTTTTTCCAAAAAAAAACCTTAAATTTTTCAAAGTCCACCAATTGACTCCAAATAGGTTCAAGGAGGTCCTCCATAGGCTAAAACAGAAATTCAGCAGGTTTTAGATAGCAAATGGTCGAAGTCAAATTTTTAAAGGGACATTACATGATAAATTTTGACATTCAAATTTTTGAATTTTTTTCAAATTCGAATCGAATTTGGACTATTCCCTAGTCGAAGTACACAAACAATATCTTGAAATTTTCATTTTTTTTTTCATTTGTAAATTCACCTTGACCATTGATAAATCTGCCCCTAACTGTAGCTTTATTTATTTCAATGAACAGTATGTTTACATACACTCATATATATTTTTCAAAGATAACGAGTGTGTGATTCAATGCAGAATGTTGCTTGGAATACCTTTTTTATGAAATGTACATATTACTCTTCTTTGGAATTTGCACCAGATCCAGAAATCTCTTCTTCCAACGTTACATTTATAAATGCATTTACTCGCTGAACACTTTAGCTCCTTAATAAAAAACTAACACTGCTTCCTCTAATTATGCTAATTGCTGCTTGTGAATGGACAGGTATCATATTGAGAAAGAATAGTGCTACAATGACACTGTATTTTACTAAGTGATAATTAAAGCAAGTCACTGTATGCTTTTTATGTGGAAATGGTGTTATATTACATAAGTACTTCAGCACTAATATAACAATGTTTCTAGATGTTTTTGTGGGACCTAGCCTTACTTCTAATTTTTTCTTTTTTCTTCTCCCTTTTCTATTTTGTTTTAATTTTCTCTGGACGAGATGGAACCTTCAACATATGCTTAGGAAGTAGGGAGGCACCGAATTCACTGTTTTGGATTCGGCCAAACCTCCAAATCCTTTGCGAAAGATTTGTCAGAATACTGAACTGAATCTGAATCGTAATTTGCATATGCTAATTAGGGTTACAACACATATTAACTGTATTCTTACTTTGCATTAACTGTATTGGGTAGGTGTTGCATGGTTTCTTAAATTGTGCTGCAGCATTGGGAGAATACAAGTGCCATAAATCTTCATACCTGCTATTAATGTGGGTTACTCTAGTAATAAACATCTATAACCTTGCACCACTATTGATGTACAGATACCATTCATTGCCCCTTTTAAATTGTGCTGGGTCATGTATGCTAAGATCACCCAAGGGGTTCATTGATTGTGACTATGTACAACTATTGGAATATTTTTAAATGGTGTGCACCAAATAAAGATGCTTATCCGTACAATGTCCTTAGCTGTTTTTCTATCTATCGAGTTTTTGGACACTGCTATTGTCTTATATACAGTTTTCATAGCAGATCATTAACTTTAGGTGGCACATGCCACTACAATTGTTATCTGCTGAAGTTTAACTAATAAATGTTCCTTAAGACAATAATAAAATATTATGGTCACCATCTAGTCATGTGTCTGAAAATCCAACAAATGCACTCAAGTATCCTGGCCCTCATCTATACAGTTTTGTTAGCAACTTTTATGGCCAATACGAACAGTAACCGCTTTGTTTGGCAATTTATCCAAAGAAGCAGATTTGTCAGTTTCTGTTTATGCTTAGCAAACTTAAGACAAGCATGTTATTTTAGAAGTAGGTGTCCTAGTTTTTATTGGGTGAGTTGCAGATTGATCAGATCAGGCAGAATCTGTAAACAAATCACAAAACTCAAGGCAGATTGCAGACAAGTTAAATTTCAGACTAGTACCAGAACATATAGAACATATACTGTAGCAAGCAATAGAAGTGATTGAAGAGAAGACCATGGTTAGTGAAAGGAAAAGAATTATGAAGTTATAGGTTGTACATTCAGATCTTTGTTTATGACATTTCAAAAATGTAGAACATGGATTTTAGTACATATATATAGGATATAAAACATGATTATCTTTGTGGGCCATCGATGGGGATCTATAGGATCCCTAGTAATGGGGAAAAGCATTCTCAATTCTATGTTTCCTACATTTCCTGATTGCTTTGTGCCATTTGCAGGACATAATATAGAGTTGTGCACAGTAAAAAATTCCTGCTTGTAGTATTTTATTATTTCTGCTCCATAAACTGACAGGAACCATGTAAATATAATATCAAATTAAATCGTGATAACTGATATTCAGGTTGATTAAATACTCATTACAAAGCTAAGGCAATTAAAAAGATAATTTTTCATGAAACAGACATAGAAGAGAAATTGTACATTCATTAGCAGGGATGATGGATACTGTGTAGTTATGTAATAAACATTATAATGTTGTTATTGAGAACAATGATACAACCATCAGCCCAGCTGGTGCATCTTTGAAACAGATGTAAATAATTCATATTAACAGTTTAATAATAACACATTACATAAAAATACTGGGGGTATAATCTCCCTATCCCTTAATGCTTATACTGTAACTCCTCACACTTGTACCTTCATCACAATTAGTGATGAGCGAATTTATTCTACAGCCATGGATTTGCGACAAAATTCAGAATTTCGCGATGTGCAAATTTCTAGATGAAACTTCGCTGAAAAATATTGTTGGAAACATTTACAGTGAAACAATACCCATACACAAAATGCTCATTGACTTTAATGCATTAGGACAAAAAAAAAAAGTCACCATAAGAAAAACTGCCATTGACTTTAATGCAATTGGAGCAAGAAAAATTGTCACACAAATTTCCACTTTGTACATTTTTCTGCAGTTTCTGTATTTATTTATTTTTAATTTTCCGGTGAAGCGAAATGGGGACAGATTTGCTCATCACTAATCACAATTGTTATTAATATTTGTTTTCCAATAGGCCACATATGTTTTTGTGCTACAAATATGTAATTGTTAGTATCAAATGTTTCTAACAATAAAGTATAATAATAATCATGTTAGGGTTAGGTTGCAATTATTTATTTTGCTACTTCCTCTCTGTGCTCCTTTGTCAAGAAACAATACTGGTTAGTTATCATGTTATGCAAGTAAAAAAAAGTATGTAACAAGCATGACATTTTTATGACAAAAATGTATTTGCAAATATGGACAGGGACTGCATTAGTGACCAATGATTACATCTTCTTGCAACAGGTTTGATACCCTGCCAGGTGTCCCAGGAAACTTGCATCGCAAATATCTGAAGAAAGATTAAGAGGGAATCCAAACAATTATCATGTTATTTTTAATGCCAACTATCCACATTTGATTTTGCTACCTTCACTGTCATCACAGTCTCAACCCTTAGCTTAATTAAGGCCAGGTGTCTAAAATTCGGTTAACAAGGCCTAGTTTTCCTAGACCCCACTGCAGGTTAATCACCCATTTTACTTGTTCTGGGAAATTTTCTGCGGACGCCCATGGTTGGGTCTAGTAAAAGCACTCCTTAGACAATAATTTCCCTCCATCATATTTTTTCCTGTTAGTACAAGTTTGAATAAACAAAGCTTAACATTATACGCACTTTTGAACCAGCAACTAGTTGTCTCTAGTTAAATCTTACATTATTTTATTAGGATTTAATAAATCTTACATTTATTTCACTAGTCTAGAAAGTTTACTGTTATTTAAACCATAGTTATTTGACTGATTTTTTCTTTAAGAAAGAACAGTTTTGTTCTATTTGTGCATTCAAAAGAATCACTTATAACCATTACCACCTTTCCATCAAGAGAATTCATTTTCTGCTCCAAAGCTTACTTTATTAAAATTCCATTCTACATAGCTAAGTAGGGACTGCACCTTTAAACCCCAATTTGGACTGAATTCAATTCAATCCAAGAGAGTCAGAGGTTGGTTCAGATGCCAGCTCCTATCATGTTACTTTCAGCAGCCCTCATCCCTGGTGACACTGCAAATAAACTGTCCTGACAGCTTGACTAGAAATATTAATCAACATGCAATGAATTTACCAACACCAGCACTAAGCATACGGCAATGAAAAAATGTATAATGTTTAGTGACATCCCCTCTTATTGTGTATACTGAAGATAATGATGTGTTTTGCTCTGAAGCTACATTTATATAGCATGCTGTAGGATCTTGCCAGGCAAGAATGTTGATTTTCTATTAGTTGCTAGTAGTAATATAAAGAATACATAAAAAAATTCACATCTCAAACTGCAAAAATCTTTTCAACGGTCACAGAAAAAAAAGTAAAGAACTGTTGAAATGGCTTCAAATCAGATGCAAAATCAGCTGCTACTGGGGCCAAGCCCAATACCAAAACAGCTGTGGCCAGGTGCATAATAAGTAATACACTTGCCAATGTGCTACCGTTTTATAAATTATTAACATTATAACTAACAACCTTACACATTATACCAGCTGCTGAACAAGTCAGCGGGCACAAAGTGGGAACATGATAAACAGGAGTCTGCATCAAAGAGGGGAAAACCATAGGCTGCCGCCCCCCTTGTGGCTTGACTCACCAAATTGTAATCCAGAAATATCCATTGACAGTGCAAAAACCATAAAGCTGTGACATAATAAAATAGTAAACAGTACATTGCATTAACCATATGGAAGCTGCCTTCTAACGAGAGGGGTGGGTGGGATGGTAGCTGCCTTCTCTAGGCTCCTCCATGCCCAAGTGATTTGGTGGGTGTAGTGAGTGGGAATTACTGGCTGCCCACCAAAAGTCAGCCAAAAGGGTTAGCCCATGTATTGAAAAACCCAAGGGTTGGCCCCAACAGTCATGCCCCCCCCCCCATCCACCGTGAGTGTTGGACAGGCTTTACTATACGAGTCCAAAGGTGTTGTAATTATTTTACCAAAAATGTAATTACAATGCAGAGCACTTCTTCTCTTATTCCTATATTTTTCTATTGACGAGAATTCTTATCAAATCCCGTACAATTTGGGAATAACAAGAACTCTCAGAGCTACTGATTATTCACTCCAGTCAGTCATCAGTGTTTGCTCTAAAAAAAAAAAAAAAGGCAGAGAATTAAGAATAAAAATGTGTTACCTTTAAAATATTCTTTCTTTAGTATTTATATTCACATTGTAAGAATAACAACTACTGGGAGTTTAATTAATAAAATAGAAAAATCTTCATAAATAATTTTAATACTAAAGCCTGACTGCAATACAGCAGATGCACACTATGGTCCACTGTACAGTAGACAGTAGATCTATGCAATAAAAGATCCCACCCTCCTTTATGCTTGTCCAAAGCTTTCCATATCCTCTGTTATTAGACTGATCTCTTTGCAAGTGCTTGTGACTTGCATATATGCAGAGTGGCATCGATCACCAGTTTATGTGAGCACCAGAAAATGTTGTGAATGTTAACTCAGAGCATGGGGCTGCTTTATATGTGAATACATACAGTATATAAGCTCTATGTTGATCTACCAAAAATGATTTAAATATACAGTTGTTCTTGGAAACCAAGCAGGAACTACAAGAGAATTCTACATAAAAAGGAATAAACAGATGCAAAAGCACATTCACTCACAAATTTGACCAGCCCACAAAATAAATATTCAAAAATTAAAAATACTATAAAAGTCGATTTAAAAAAATAAGCAATCTGAAATAGAAGTAAAGAATTTTTTGTTTTTATTTTCTCAAAACATGGAAAGTTTAAAAATGAAAAATGTGTGGCTTATTTTTGTTCTTGTTGTACCTAACCTGATTTTATTGTCTGTTTCTTAACAAAAATTTTATATTTTATGGATAAGTTAAAAAGACTGCTTAGTATCATGATACTGAAACTGCAAATATATTTATAGATTTGTATCTGCTTTATATTGTGTTCCTATATCTTATATTTATATGTAATATTTATTCTGTTACACTAATAGCACATGATCTGCAGTAACCCTTAAGGCCTTCTGTATGTACCAGGGGAAGCCACCTCATCAGCCAGTGAATGGACACTCATATATCAGGCTGCTTCACTATGTCAAATTCCTAGGATCTGGTCCAGAGTAAATGGCAGATTACTCACCTCAGTCCTGAGATCCATCAAGCACAAATGAAGTTAAGTGACAATCAAGTAAATTATCCTTAGTGATGTGAGCTGTGTCACAATGTCTAAGGCTTGCAGGGAAGATTATTCCTCTTGTCACTTGTCACTCAGCGAATAGAAAAATTCTTTTTTCATATCTTACATCTACCGTTGGATGACATCTATGCCAATCAATCTGTGCTCTTTATGCTTCATGAATTTTTACTGTTTTTTTTTTCATAGAAAAAAACGATGTCAAGAGTAGCTAAAAAGGTGTCTTTGGAAGTTATACATAAAGGGGGTTATTTACTAAAGCTCGAATTCATCTCATATTTTTATTATCCCAAGTTTGACCAAACTTACATCCATGATTTTATCTTATTTATCAATAAAATAACTTGGAAAAGTCAGCTCAGGCAAAAAACTCATTAAATTTGATTGAAACCCGAATCGCACACATTTTTTTGGATTTGACACCTGAATTGCTTGATTTTTTCAGGTTATTGCCCTAAAAACTCGAAGTTGTCAGTGCAGGCAACGATATCTTCAAATTGTAAAAGGGACATCTACCATCTATTTCTACATGAAATTGGCAGGTTTGATATGGTGGATTTTTCGAGGTATAATAAATCTCAAAAACGTTTAGTTTTTTTCCCATGAAATTTTTTTTGCCCAAAAAAAAACCCAACTAGACCAGAAATAACCCCCTAGATCTTTTGTGGTGAACGAAGACAAGTAGCACCCCACCTGCCCCCTCTTCTTTTATCAGGATCATGATTTAGATAGGAAGGATGGAATGAATCTTTGCCAGGGGTAGATATCCAAATTGGAATCAAAAATGTCCCAAGGATGGTTATGGTCTCATCATGGGTAAGACATCTTTATTGCTATGTATATATTTAATATACGTTATTGTTATGCCTCCAGTATTATTGTATTGTTTGCATAGCATCACCTACTGGTTTAGTTGATGGTTTACATGCATTGTTGTGAAAATTGTAACATTGTAGCATAATACCAAAGTAAGTTAGGTTGAGAAAAGACACATGTACATCAAGTTAAACCTTTGAACTTTATCTTAACCTGTCTAACTGCTAGTTGATCCAGAGGAAGGCAAAATATATAATTTGAAGTCTCTTCAAGCCTCAGAGGGGGAAACATTCCTTCATGACTCCAAATTGGAAATCTGACTAGTCCCTGGATCACCTTGTACTGTGAGCTATCTTCAATAGCCCTGTATTCCCTCACTTGCTAAACATCTATGCAACCCCTTCTTAAAGCTATCTACTGTATCAGCCTGTACAACTGATTCAGGGAGAGGACTCCACATCTTTACAGCTCTCACTGTAAAAAACCCTTCTGAATATTTAGGCGGAACCTCTTTTCTTCTAATTGAAATGGATGACCTCATGTCAGCTGGAAAGACCTATTGGTAAATAAAGCATTAGAGAGATTATTATATGACCCCCTTATATATTAATACATAGTTATCATATCTTCACTGTGAACATCCCCAATTTGTCTTTTCCTCATAGCTTCTCCTAAAGATTTTTCAAACCTTTTACCAGCTTACAGTATTTGCCCTTCTCTGTACTTTCTCTACTTTAATAATGTCATGTTTGAGCACTGGAGACCAAAACTGTACGGCATATTCTAGATGGGGCCTTACCAATTCTCTATATAGTGGAAGAATAACTCCTTCCTGCAGTGAATCAATGCCCCTTTTAATATAGCTCAAGACCTTATTTGCCCATGATGCTGCTAGGCAAGTTTATTATCTACAAGGACTTCAAGGTCCTTTTCCATTATGGATTTGTCTAGTGCAGTCCGGTTAAGAGTTTAAGTGGCTTGGATATTTTTACATCCCAAGTGCATGACTTTACATTTATCAACATTGAATCTCATTTGTCACTTAGCTGCCCAAATTGCCAGTTTGTCAAGATCCTGTTGCAAGGATGTAGCATCCTGGATGGAATTAATTGGGCTGGATAGTTTTGTGTCATCTGCAAACACTGATATATTACTTACAATACCCTCGGCCAAGTCAATAATGAACAAGTTAAATAAAAGTAGACCCAATACTGAGCCCTGAGGGACCCCACTTAGAACCTTATGACAAGGAGAGAATGTTCCATCAACAACCACCCTTTATACCCAATCCTGTAGCCAGTTTCCTATCCACATGCAAATTACGTCATTAAGCCTAACAGACCTTAGTTCAGAAAGCAGTCATTTGTGGGGCACGGTATTAAACGCTTTTGACAAAATCCAAATAGATCACATCTACTGCTCCCCCACTGTCCAGCATCTTACTTACCTCATCATAAAAAGAAATCAAATTTGTCTGATATGACCTATCCTTCATAAAGCCATGCTGATTGCTGCTCATAATGCCATTCCCTGGGACATCATTTTTAATGTGATCCCTTAATAAGCCTTCAAATAATTTGCCCACCACAGATGTCAAATTTACTGTCTTATAATTGCCAGGCTGAGATCGTAATTCCTTTTTAAATATTGTAATGACATCAGCTTTTCTCCAATCCATAGGTACCATATCAGATGAAAGCAAATCTGAGAAAATCAAAGATAGAGGCCGGACTAAAACTGAACTAAGCTCTCTTAGAACTCAGGGGTGAATGCCATCTAGCCCTTGTGCCTTGT
Source organism: Xenopus laevis (assembly GCF_017654675.1). Taxonomy (NCBI): domain Eukaryota; kingdom Metazoa; phylum Chordata; class Amphibia; order Anura; family Pipidae; genus Xenopus; species Xenopus laevis. The sequence goes on from NC_054385.1 coordinate 75,734,398, forward strand.
TTACATTAGTTTTTATTAAAGCTTTATGAATCATATGAGTCAGCCACTGACTAGATTGAGCTGAGCCATCAGTGCAGCTATGAAGTGAGCCTGGGAACTCTGACTCCTCTATTGTATACACTGAAGAAAAGAACTGATTTAGAACATTTGCCTTTTCTGTATCTGTTACAACCATACTATTTATAAGTCCAAATTTATCTCAATATTTTCTGCTACAAACACCGATCAAGTCGCTCGGTTTTTTATGCTTATTTATTATTACATTTTTCCTGCTTTGCGGAAAAAAAAATCACATTTTCACGTTTTTTTCTGATTTTTCATACGTTTTTCAAGATTTTTTTCGGAATTTTCACCCGAAAACTCTGAAAACTTCAGGGTGTTGCACGAAACCCATCGCACATCAAAAAATCATTGGGACTTCTCCCATTGACTTATATGCAACCTCAACAGGTCTGATATGCCGGATTTTCAGATTCAAACTTTTCCATCCTCGGGGTTTAATAAATTACTTAAAAAATCTTGATTTTTTAAATGTCAGATTTTATAAAAAAAATCCCAATTTTTGCATTCGGAGTTTAGTAAATAACCCCCTATGTGTCTGCACACATGCTGATTCCTGTGAGGATGCAATATATATTCTTGTATCAACTTTATTCCACCTGTAATTCTACACAGGGTAACATAGAAAATTCAGACCAAGAAAGAAAATGGTGTATGTAGCAATTTTCTTTTTTTACATTTATTCCCTTATTTTATCATGCCCCTTAAAAATTCTGTGTCAGGGTTCTAATTCAGTTAAAAAAAAGTGTCTACCAAGACTGCATATACTGAACTACAATACTGAACATATTGAACAATTGGTGGGGGCAGTATTCCTTGCCTGCTTTAAGTTGATATACCTGTAAGTCTGGTTACAAACAAAGTTTTTTCTAAGCTGTGTGCACATCACATTTGTTTTGCACTTTGCACACTGCCTTTTTCTCTTGAATTGCTTTGAAATGAAGCACAGATACAGTATTTGCTGTCACCCATTCAACAGTACTGTATTTATGAGAGGTGGAAGGGGAGAAACACTGTGACACCTTGTCTGCCTGCTAGCTTCTTTGTCATTCAGACACTATGGCAGGTGATAAGGACAGCGCTAGCGAGCACCTGCTGCTGCACATGTAAATGACCCCTATTATTTTGTATTTAATCTGACCCACTCACTTCTGTACACATAGTTTTTAAAAGTGTGAACAAGGTTTTAAAATGTTCTCAGAGAAGATAAGTTTTATGCACACAGGGAAAATTATGTACTCATTTTGTGGCAGTTGAAAACTACATATGAAAATTAACATCTGCGTGCTTAAAACTATAAAGCACCCTGATGTAAAATATTTTAAAAAGAACTGTGTGTATTCATAAGTATATAAATGATATAGTGAAGAATGACTAGCTGTGTTCCTATATAGTTTTAAACATGGAATAATAGAACTGACTATGACAATACATTTCCATATTCTATTTTTAACTTATAATTCTCAGTGCAATCATCTGTGCTGCAATCATATCACAATGAACACTGCACCAGGACCATAACAGGCCTCTAGTGTTCCCACTTAGAAATTTTTATGTAAACCTTGGGGCCAAAGTAATGCAGTTAAATGTGGCAGTTTCCAAATCACCACACACCTCTGTAGTGTGGCACCAGGTACCTACAGATAACATCATCCCCCAGGCAGCTCATAGGTTTAACACCATCCTACCAGGCATTCATAGGAATGCCATCCCAACAGGCAGCTCATAGGAACATGCACGTCGCCAGGCATCTCATTGGAATATCACCCTATAAGGCAGCTAATAGGAATACCATCCTACCAGGTATCTCATAGTGACAACAACATCCTACCAGGCAGCTCATAATGACAACACCATCCTACCAGGCATCTCATAATGACAACATCCTACCAGGCAGCTCAAAGGAAAATCATCCTACCAGGCAGCTCATAGTGCCAACAACATCCTTTCAGGTAGCTCATAGGAAAACCATCCTACCAGGCAGCTCATAGGGACAACACGATCCTACCACCTACAAAGTAGCTCATAGGGACAACACTATCCTACAAGGCAGCTCAAAAGAATACCATCCTACCAGGCATCTCATAATGACAACAACATCCTACCAGGCAGCTCATAAGAAAACCATCCTACCAGGCAGCTCATAGTTACTACACCATCCTACCAGGCAGCTCATAGGAAAACCTGGGGTTTTCTGGATAACAGATCTTTACATAATTTGGATCTTCATACCTTAAGTCTATTAAAATGTAATTTAAACAATAAATAAACAATAAATAACCCCAACAGGATTGTTTTGCCTCCAGCAAGGATTACTTGTATTTTGATCTTGACATCAAGTATAAAGTACTATTTTATTATTACAGAGAAGGAAATCATTTTTAAAAGTTTTAATTATTTGATTAAAATAGAGTCTTCCCATAAATTCTAGCTTTCTGGATAACGGATCCCATACCTGTATTTGCAAAAAGATGGTGGAATGCTTAAAACAATGTGAGAGTCTATGAGATAGATTTAGGGAATCTAACAGAAATGTACTATAACTGCTTTCCTTTGTTGCATGTACAGAATTTATTATATGATCCATATCATTTTAATTATCATCATCAGTTCGAGCAATTCGGAAAATTACAAAGCAGTGTTAGGCTTATAATACAAAAAGTTTTTTGAACTGCAAACTGCATACCTCTAGTATCAAATGCATTTTTGGCACAACCGTACGAAACCAAAGATTTTCTTATTTAGATACATTTTTCAAATAATACTGTCATAATCTGTTTTTAACACACTACTTAGGAATGTATGCATTCCCATTTCTGATTGCAGCTCTGCAAAGATCATTTCAGGCCATTTATTTGTTTTTATGAGAACTATCCATCATGTATGACGCGTACATACATTGCTCAAAAGGCATGCTTTATTTTTATGACTCTACAATGTTTGGCCTTCAGAGCTTTCTCTCTTTCAATTGGAAATGAAAGATACCACTCAAATAATAGCAGGGGATTTCCAACCATAACTTAAAGCTAGGTTATAAGGTCAATTTCCTTTGTTCTAACAAAATTGTAAAGAAGACCATATTTCTATTTTGAAAGGGTGCAGTTTGGCCACATCTATATTGATATCTATTTATCAAACCATATAATCTGTTTTAGCCATGCCAAAACCAAACTTTTCAGCATCCCAATGCTTACCACTGCAGCAACGCTGGGCATGTAAAGGTCTTAATTTCGCTGAATTCCTTTCCCAGCAAAAAACCTCTCCCCATAGTCCCAGGGGAACCTTTGTTTACCAATTTAAGGTTACAAATATGTTCCTTATAACAATGAGAATATATTTTAGCCATTGTATGTATGTTTTAGGTTAAAACATGAGGTTACAATTCAAATGCATGAATTAATTTCTGCCCAGTGATAATACTTAGAACTGACTGGCTTATCAACGCTATTACATATATTCAATCATCATCTTTTTTTTCCTTTAAGAAAAAAAAGTGGTTTCATATTTTAAACAGAAATGTTTGGAACCTGTGGCAATTGTCTGTTCCCTGTGAATATAGACACATTGACTTTGTATTTGCAACAACATTGTCATTTGAGATGTATCTCTGTATAGTTCTTGATCCACAGTGGTTAAATACAATAAACACCACATTTTAATAGACCCCCCCTCCCAATCACACACCTGCACCTACTCTCTCCCATCTCCAGTTTCAGGGCTAACAGAACATTCTGCTTGTGGGGTCCCTGTACAATAATAAGGATTCTTTAATGCACATTGCACAGAATCATTTTTATCATGCACCTGCTGTTAAAGTCAAAAATAATCAAGCCTTTATAAAGCTGGAGAGCTTTCATTAACATTTAATGATAGATTCTGCGAACATCGGAGAGCTTAGAGCACACTCTTCAAGTAATTACAGTATGTCACTCTTTAAAATCCTTTTAAGAGAAGTTGAAAACTTTTCAGGTGTGTCACTTAGGGATGTCCAGTGCTGCTCAGCTGAGTCTCTAAAGTTTGTGTGTAAACTTATTAAATCATGTCACCCAAGATGCTGCCAAAATTCTTATTCACTCTCTCGTCATATCACATCTAGACTACTGTAACTCTCTAGTCCATAATGAACACTGACCTAAGACTCATAAAGCTCAGCAACTGCTCCTCCTCTGCCATTCCACTCTGTCAATCCCTGCACTGGCTTCCGCTACCTTTCAAAATCAAATTTAAATGAATGACCCTGACATTCAAAGCACTTTATAACTCTGCCCCACCCTACATCTCTGATCTCATCTCTTTATACTGACCCAACCGCTTGCTATGCTCCTCTACTGATCTGCTACTCAACTCTACTTCTCTCATTACCTCCTCACATGCTCGCATTCAAGACTTTGCAAGGGCTGCGCCCCTCCTCTGGAACTCTCTCCAACAGTCTGTCTGACTTTCTCCCAAACTTTCTGCTTTTAAAAGATCTCTTAAAATGCACTTCTTTAGAGAAGCCTACGCTCACTCTGCTTAACTACCAAATGCAATACCACATCTCTCACCCACTCAATTCTGTTCTTGCCCAGTCCGACATCTTGAGGCAGATTTATCAAGGGTCGAATATCGAGTTGATAAATACTTCAAGATTCGACCATCGAATGGCTTTACTTCGACTTCGAATATCGAAGTCGAAGTTTTATTAAACCAAATTTGACCGTTTTGCGTTCAAAGTAAAATTGTTGATCGAACGATGAAATGAATGATTCGAAGGATTTCAGTGATCAATCAAACGATTTTTCTTCAACTTCAAAAAACTTAGAAAACTGCTCTAGAAGGTCCCCATAGGCTAACATAGTACTTCGGCAGGTTTAATTTGGCGAAGTATTGAAGTCTAAGTTTTTTTAAAGAGACAATACTTTGATTATCGAATGGTCAGATATTCAAACTATTTTACTTCTAATCTAATTCGAAAGTTGAAGTTGTAGTATCCTATTCGATGGTCGAAGTATCCAAAAAATTACTTTGAATTTCAAATTTTTTTACTTCAAAAATTCCCTCGAATCCAATTCGACCCTTGATAAATCCCTTGTGTCTTATTCCCTTCCCTTTAGTTTGTAAGATGCTTTGCACAGGGCCTTCCTCACCATTTGTACCAGTATTGGTTGTGATATATGTAACTCCATCTGTTCTATGTATGTAATTAATGTGATTTAGTTGTATAAACACATTTTTTCAGTGGCAGAAAAGAGTGAGGAAGGAAAGGGAATCCTTGGCAGAGCTCTGAAGAGCAATGGGTGCTCTTCTCAGGACATCTGAATTATTATGTAAAGTTGCTCTTGGCTGGCAGGCTGTATACATAATGTTTATTTAAATGTACTGTGTGCTGCAAAATAAACCCAACAACCTTTGTATGTGTGCTTGCAGATCAAGGAAGTTCCCAGGGAGGGGTTTCACAGCCCAGTTTGTCCTGCTCCTTAAAGGAGGCACGCCAAATCATAGTATACCTGCTCTCTCCTGAAGAGGAGTTACAGAAATCCTGTAGTGCCGCAAGGAAGAAAAGTGCTTTCCTGCACTAGCAGAATAGGGCTACAATTACATATTTGACTAAAGCAATATTCAAGTACATTCAATTAAAACGTATAAGCCACACAGTACATTCATAGAAAACGACTAAATAAAAACACAGATGCAATTCTCTTTTTTCAACCGCCATCCAGTAGGCATATGCATGCTCATTATTGTACTCTGACCTTGAGGTGATTGCTTTATTGAAAAGTCCCTTACCTGACATTTCCTTTATAAATGATATACATGACAAATCATTCATTTCAAGGTATTTGGTTGCTTACTATACTCACTGTCTACACTGCAATTTATAAATATATATATATATTTAGATATTATATATATACAGGCAATGTGGTCATACTGCAGTCTCAATAAAGATATATATACAGTACATAATATACAGGTGGATAACTATGAAATTACATTGCCAGTATAGAGATAATGACATAAATACAAAAGAAGCCGGCAAAAAAAAAGAAATAATGGACAGAATCATTACAACAGGCAATCTACACTGATATGTGGTGCTTACAGAACTTTACAGTAAGCGCTGAAAAGGCAGAGTTTTAGCATCTTCGTACACATACATATGCATGATCACATAAATATGTGGATAATGTAACTGGGACAAAATTAGAATATAAAAAGCATGGACTTGAAAGCTACTAGGAAAATATATATTTTACTGAAACAACTTAAAAGATTCCCAGAAATGCAATTATAATACGGACAACTCCTGTTTTGGCATTTAGTTCTCCCTTTCCTGCCTGAAACACAGGTGCTGTGCGCCCTCAAATACTTGTGGTCAGAGTAGAGTTTAAGGATAAGTGAATTACTGTTTTTTTTTTCTGTGAGAAGCACCAAAAATATCAACATTCCCTTTTTTCTCTAGAATTGTGGACAATGGAGAGGTCTGTGACTGTGTAGGTGTGAAATAATGTTGTCTGACTTCAGGGTGGCAATAGGAATCAAAATAACCGAAGTAAACTTTAAGTATAGTGACAGAATGGGCCCAATGTATAATCAAAGGATATGTAGAAAAGACAGGGCCGATCGGCACTCATACGGAACCACAGGACCAGAGAAGTTAAATTTAAAAATAATTTTATTTATAGAAAGTTAAAAATGTATATCTGCATCTCCATCCACCCTACGCATTTCACACCCCTTAAGGGCACTTACTGAACCCATGACTAAGTGCCCTGAAGGGGTGCGAAACGCGTAGGGTGTGAACAGTTTGCAAATGATCAAATAAAATACACCGTTTTTATGCTATGGTTGTTGCATTTGCTTAATGCGGAGTGCTTTTGTACCCTTCATGCATCATTTTCATCCACTTCTAATGAATACATTTGCACTGTGATGATGGAATATTTTGCTGATATTAAGGGCACTTTAAATGAGACAATTCAGTTACAACGACAGCTCATGACCTCTGTCGGCTTTCCTTTTCCTTCCTGATTTAATTCTAAGTTAGATTCAGAGCTTACTGCTTTTGTTTCAGAGTTTACTGCTTACATTTGTTTTTCCTAAACTTGTTTGATGTCTGCCAAGTGACAGGGTTAAGTATATTCAGCTACTGAGTTAACCCTTACCCATTATATTGTGTCATCACAATGTTGCTTTTGTAGCTAAGAACAACTTATTATAAATTTATTCGGGGGAATGACCATTGATCTTGCATGCATGCACAACTGTGTGTACGCATATGTGATGGTATTAGTATTATTTTATTTGTAAAACACATACAGTGAGCTATTTGCCATGCTGTATTTGCAATTCAGCAATTAAATAACTTTGGGGTGGATTTATCAAAGTTTTATTTAGAAAACCTGCATAACATGTTTAAAGATATGGTTTATCCAATTCTCTAAAAAATCTTTTGTAGAGTCACAAGAAGTTTGATGACTGCTTCTTAACCAAACAAATGGCAAAACCATTTTATGGCTGCATTCGTTTGCCTTGTCTTTCAAGAAATTAGGTGGCATATTGCAAACCAGACTGTGACCAAGTAAAAACTATAATAATCCCTATCAACTCCTCAACTTCCTAAACTGAGTCTGCCAGCGGACTTCATCTCTCATTTATGAAACGGATTAAAATTACAACAGGTCCATCATGATCAGAGAACACTCAGTCCATCCATTCTGTACCAGTCCCTCATACATATACATTGCATACAAGTAACACATAGGGGCATATTTAAGAAGCTGCACAGAATTACAATTTCCTGCACAGACAATTGCTATGTATAAAGCAGCATATTTAAAAGTTGAGAACTGGCTGTGCAGCTTTGAGTACAAATCTTTATTAAAAGCCACGCAAATAAAAAATAAAGAAACTATTATGGTAACTTAACAAGTCATACTTATTCATTTGTTCCATAGGTTAAAGAAGTAGCCCTTTACAGTCACCTGTGCCAGTACCTGGTGGAATTTTTAAGCTATTTAAAATATTACGTTTAAACTACCCCAAACAGCCACTTGTTAAATTGCTCTAAATAGATAAGACGAGACTTTGGAGAGATTGGTCTAGTTACATAATAAATAATACCTTGACAGATTGAGAAAATAATTGTTTTTTTTAGCTGAAAAGTCAACAAAAGCCTATTTCTAATCAATCAGTGTTTCCTGTATGGCGATATATAGAATGTGACACAGTTTCTTCAGCCATAGCAAAGAATGATGAATTATCTACAAATATAATGTGTTTAGTTATCATTTTTATATGTTCAGATCAAAATTGTGCAGAGCTTTGGGAATAAGATTTCCTCTCTCCTACAATCAAAATTGGTGCAAAGTCCTATTTTACAACACGACTTATCTACAGTGTAAACGTCAAGTAGGCCTTATTTTAAATGATCAATGCATGAAACAAAAACTTAAGCCTTTTTTTGTATGAAACAAATTGATTTGTTCTCTCTACAGGAGAAAATTAGCATAGCCAACCAAACTAATTGATTGATAGAGCCACATAATCTTTGTCTCAAAGCTATTAAACAATACCATTTTCCATTAAAAATAAGCAACTGTATTTTTTTTTTTACTATTTTGACATTCTTTGTCATTGTTACTCGTAGTTATGATTATTAACTTTTTCTGTAGTCCCAGCTTTTTGGCTTTATGGGTCTGAATTCAACCCAGTTATTGTAAATGGTGTAATAGTCTCAGGTTCAGACTATAACTACTGCAAGCTACAGTTTGGCTGTCACAAAACATTATTTGTATTAAAAATATCTTTCTGAATGGAGCAGCTTGTATTTTGGTTATAAATTTTCCCTTTTACACTACATCTGCTGCTACATTTTTGTTTACAAGTGAAGACAAAACACTTTGGCAAGTTTTAAAATATGTGCAAACAATTTGCATTCATGATTAAAAGAAGTAGCAGTTGATTTATGAAATATTCCCCAAAATACTTTTCAAAAAGAAAATTAGATCAGAGAGGTTCCATTTTTTCAAATGATACTGTACTCTTTCTTCCTTGCTGAGCCTAACTGAAATGGGAGAAGCAGCTTAGTTGGTTTAATACAGGGAGTATGGTGGAGAGCTTTCTGGCAGGACTGAGATAACTCTCAAAGACAAATAGTGCTCCTATTTGTTCCACTTCAGTTTGCTTAATTTCCCTTCACTGTAAATACAGTAATAATCTTTGCAATGATGCTATGAAATGGAAAGCATAAATGTTTAATACTTGACATTTTTTGTTCAAAAACAGCTTTCCCAATTCAGCACCACCAAAACTTCACAGCACAGAAGCTTACCTGTGTAACAATTTGCATTTGCTCCATTTGTCCTATCAAGGACCTTTTTACCCATAAAGAGGATCACTGTGCCAGAGACCACTTCTTCAGACTAGAAGAAAATAACTTTCATTTGAAGCAACATAGGGGGTTCTTCACAGTCAGGACAGTGAGGTTGTTGAATGCACTGCCGGGTGATGTTGTGATGGCTGATTCAGTTTAAGAATGGCTTGGATGATTTCTTGGACAGACATAATATCAAAGGATATTGTGATAATAAACTTTATAGTTAGTATAAATATAGGTATATATAATTTATGTGAACGTATGTGTAAGGACTCACCTGGTGCGGCGGGGGACCCAGCCACACCGCTCCGGTCTTTCTCATAAGCCGGCACTGGGCTCTTAGGGCGCGCGCGCCTCACTTATCTTAAAGGCGCAGGTACACTGGCTTGATGACGTCAGCGCGCAATGGTGCAAAATTTTAAGGTATAAATACCCTATTTTGATTACTGGCCCTTGCCCATTATACAGTAGGAGTTTGTTCCTGGAGCTGTTAGCATTGTGCTATCCTGTATATCTGTTCTGGTTTCCTGTTTTGACCCTTGCCTGGCTATTCGACGATCCTGACTTCTGTAATCCGACCCTTGCCTGTTATCTGATTCCGATCCTGCTAAATCCCTTCTGATTGATTCCCGGTTTGAACCTTGCCTGTCTGATTTCGTTTGCTATCTGCCTGCCCCGACCCGGCCTGACTATGATCCTGTTCTATGTCTTGTGACCTTCTGCCCAAAGACTTTGCAAACCATTGTGCCCCTTTGCTTGGTCAGAACCCTTCCCCTTGCACCTCTCGTTTTAAGACCTGGCGGCATCTGAGTAGCTGAGGGCTCCTCCCGAGGCCAAAAGCAGCTGCTACAGGCAGAAGCACCAGCTGAGACCAGGGTGCTTGGCATCGGTTCTGACTTTTGGATGCCAACCGTAAGGAGGGGTCTGTGTATGGATGTTGGGTTTTTATTTGGAGGGGTTGAACTTGATGGACTGTATTTTTTCAACCCAATTTAACTATGCAACTATGCAACTATGTAAGTACATAAATCAATTCCTGTTCCAAATTCATTTTAGTGTACTGTACATATGTCTATCCCACCCCTCCACAAGGGACAACTGGTAGCAAAGAGAAAGATGGCACCACTGTCCTCTGCTTCAAAGTAGCCAGGGTTGGCAGGTGCGGATTTCTGAGGCGTTTCCTCAGTCGGAAGTGCCGAGTGTTTAGGCAAGTCTGAGCACACCCACTACACAATGTATGTACCACACAGAGTTTCTTAAATAAAGATGATTTTTTGTAAATGAAATGGTCCCCCTTGGAAGTCTCAGACAGTGCCAGTGAATGCGGGAAATCTTTTTGTTGAATGTACCAGTGCCGGTTATAGAGTGGCCAACTTCTCACAAGAGCATGGCCTGCACGGGAGGATACACACACCAGGTTAGCTTCGATGCGAACCACATCCTTATTTGATCCCTGCAGGTTGCAACAAATTGTGACATTTATGTGCATTTATCTGTGATGAAGTTGCATATGTAATATATGCTTGTTGATAAATCTAAATCTTATGACAACATTGAAACGGTCACTTATGGCCAAACAAGCTTTAAGCAATTTTATGCATGGAGTAAACCTCCATGTTTCCCTCCCCCTCCCCTCAATGAAGCAGGGGAGTTGTGTCTGATACAATTGTAGCTGATGCATTACAATTAGCTCAACTATACTTGCACTTCAATATAAATTGGACAGAAATGTGTCCTGTTGAAGTCCAGATAATGTAATTTCTGGCATTCTGTGTACAAATGACTTATGTGTAGTGATGGGTGAATTTATTCGCCAGGCGCTAATTCCTGCGTTTCGCTGCAGGCTAATAAATTTGCGAAATTGGTACAAAAATTTTGCGGTGAAAATTCGCTGGCATCCAAATATTTTTGATGCCGGCGACAATTCCGACGCCGGCGACAATTCTAGGCACCCATTGACTTTAATGGGCGTCAGAATTGTCGACAGAGTCGGAATTGTTGCCAGTGTCAGAATTGTCGCTGGTGTCAAATATAGTACATTCTGTAAAGTTTTAGTGGGTATGTATTTAGAAAATGTTATTTTATTTTTAGCGTATTATAATTTTTAATGTTGTGTTACATTTGTTTTATTAGCAGTTGTGAACAAGCTGGCATTGTTTATACAAGTTCAATACTGTGTCTCCTTCTTCTGTTCTCTATTATCACTTTTTTTCTTGTCCAATTTGTAAAATATGTACCCAATGTTAGCAATAAACTAATGATTAGAGGGTTTTGTAAGTGGTGGAATTATTCACTTACAGTGCGTGTATCCTTTTCAGACAACGGGTCACTCTAGCTAGCGTTGTGAAAAATGTTCTAAACTCCAGGAACAGGGAATCTAACAGTTTAATCACACAATCTCATTTTGCACAGTTACATTTTAAGACTTTATAATGGTTGGAAACTTCAAACGAATTCCCTAACATAGAGTCAAGAGCTTCTCCAGTTACATCAAATGCTACCTGATGTCTAATCTGACTGTGTGTGATTGCCTTTTGGATAAAAGATTGTTGTAGGACATTGGTAGCCGCAAGCATCTAAGGAAACTTACTTCGAAGAACATTTATATTATTTTTATGCTGGTCTGCATCACAACTGATACAAATTCCAACTTAACCCCAAACAAGAGCACTTAGTATTTGCAGTCACTTTAAATGATCAAGTAGGCCTGGATATCAGGGAATTACACCGGATAGCGATACAAATTGCTGTATTAAACTTAAAGTGCTCTAATGACACTGTTCAGGGCTGGAAATTGGGGAGGACATTTTTCTGTAAACTAAATAGACAGCTGAGAAGCTAGAGATGAACGTTTTAGCCCTACAGGGAAAATAATAATCAGCTGCAGCATTATCAGTACAGAAAGTGGATTTGGTTTCCTTATGTACAGAGGAATGTTAAATATATCACAAAGAATGCTACAGATTTACTGTATTTGTTTTGGAGACAAATGACAAAAAAAACATTTATTCTGTAATGCAATTATTGTTGACTTTTTTTGTCTAATTTATTTATTTATTTTTGTCAATTGTTTTGATTTTTATCTGAAGGGTGTTGTAGACTTTGTCTCCATGAGTTCTTTGACCTGTCTTTGGGGTCTGATGTGGTCCAAGGTACAGATGATTCTCTGGGGATGTTCCCTTAAAGGGATTGTTCAGTGTAAAAATAAAAACTGGTTAAATAGATAGGCTGTGCAAAAAATAAAATGTTTCAATATAGTTAGTTAGGCAAACATGTAGGGGCACATTTACTAAGGGAAGAAAGGCAGAAGCGCTCAAACCACCCGCCACACTTTAATTTCACAAGTTGGAAACTCTTTCTATGTAGCGGTATATTATATCATTCAATGCAAATGCGCTCACCGCTGTTTCAAATTGGCTCGGGTGCACTTGCCCCGGGCCCTCCGCTTAAAATATTCCAATGTGGTAAAACTGTGGGTCACTCACCGCTCCTGTTCGGTGGTCCGGGTGCTGCGCCCCGAACCCTCAGCATGGGGGAGACATCAAAGTAAAAAGACAACTGCTTGGCACGCACTCCACAGGACTCCAGGTAGCGGTAAAAACTTATTTCTTTATTGCACAAACATATATCCCAGCACAGGATATATGTTTGTGCAATAAAGAAATAAGTTTTTACCGCTACCTGGAGTCCTGTGGAGTGCGTGCCAAGCAGTTGTCTTTTCACATTTACTAAGGGTCAAATTTCCGAAGTTAAAAAACGTCGAAATCTGACCATCGTATTTAATACTTCGATAGTATTTTTTCGATCGAAAACGGCCGTTTTTAATCAAAGTAAAAATCGCTTGAATCGAACAATTTTACAATACTCAAAACTTAGCCAAAGTTTATAGGAGGTCCCCCATAGGCTAAACAGCAATTCGGCAGGTTTAAGGTGGCGAAGTGTCGAAGTCGAAGTTTTTTAAAGAGACAGTACTTCGATTTTCAAATTCGTTCGAATCGAACGATTTTACAAAAAAAATACTTTGACTTCTCAAAACTTAGCCAAAGTTTATAGGAGGTCCCCCATAGGCTAAACAGCAGTTCAGCAGGTTTAAGGTGGCCACGTGTCAAAGTCGAAGTTTTTTAAAGAGACAGTACTTTGATTTTCAAACTCGTTTGAATCGAGTGATTTTACAAAAAAAATACTTTGACTTCTCAAAACTTAGCCAAAGTTTATAGGAGGTCCCCCATAGGCTAAACAGCAGTTTGGCAGGTTTAAGGTGGCCAAGTGTCAAAGTCAAAGTTTTTTCAATTTGAATCAAATTTTGGCCTATTCGATGGTCGAAGTTCCCAAAAATTACTTTGAAATTGAAGTTTTTGAATTTGAAAATTCACTTCGACCCTTAGTAAATGGGCCCCGTAATATATAAAGGCTGGAGTGACTGGATGTCTAACATAATAGCAAGAACACTACTTCCTGCTTTTCAGCTCTCTTGGTTTCCACTTACTGGTTACCCTGGTAACCAGGCAGTAACCAATCAGAGACTTGAGGGGGGCACATGGGTCATATCTGTTGCTTTTGAATCTGAGCTGAATGCTGAGGATCAATTGCAAACTCACTGAACAGAAATGTACCATGTGGCCCCCCTTCAAGTCGCTGACTAGCTTAGAGTTAGAGAGCTGAAAAGCAAGAAGTAGTATTCTGTTCTGTTATGTTAGACATCCAGTCACTCCAGCCTTTATACATTACATTTTTGGCTAACTAACTATATTAGAAACATTTTTTTATTTTCAACAGACTATATATTTACCCAGTTTTTAATTTCACACTGAACTGTTCCTTTAATGTAGGCTATCACATTAATTTTGACAGCAAAAACTTGACACCTACCTTTATTATACTCGCTCACACACAAATCATGGACACACATACATGCTAGATTATATATATATATATATATATATATATATATATATATATATATATATATATATATATATATATATATATTTATATATATATATATATGTAGCTATATAATGTGGATTATTAACACCTCCCAAATGCAATTGCAAACCAATTCATAATCTTCACATGCGGCCCAAGACCCCCCTTCTGTGGCCTCCACATGAAAGTCTGCCTGCTATGTCTGTTTACCATGTGAAAGCTTTAAAATGTATCATTAGAGATAACTGGCCACTGCTTTGTTTAAACCTCAAATTCAGACTCTAATCCCCTGTATTGTTCAAACATGTGATCCCCCTGCATTGTTTATATTGTGACACCTCTATTGTTCACATCCTAAAGCCCTGTACTGTTCACACCTGAGACCCAGACTGAAACTGCCCAAATTGTTCACCTGTTCACACTTTATACAAAATGCTAATGGAGCACCAGCACTGTGTCACCGCATGTAGCAAATCATAGAGTGGTCCTTATCAGTGGAAACTGTCTCCTGCTCTGTTATGCCTTCCCTATGTTCCCTGTGTCTGCCATAAGCTTGGCCTGACCTACTCTGTCTGTGTGTGCCATACTCTGTCTGCCCTATGATCCCTCTGTGCCATAATCTCTGCCCTATTCTCCTTAGGTGTGCCATACTCTGCCTTCCCTATGCTCCCTGTATGTGCCATACTCTGTCTGCCCTATGATCCCTGTGTGCCATACTCTCTCTGCCCTATTCTCCTTAGGTGTGCCATACGCTACCTTCCCTATGCTCCCTGTGTGTGCCCTGTTCTGCCTGTTGAACATAAGCCTGGTATTTGTTCTGGGGGTTTGTTCGAATTTGAAGATTATTGTTAGTGGCCCCTAAGCTGTTTAATCATGTGCTGGGGGTGCTGTGTTATCCACAGGGGAGGAGGCATATGGATTTAAGGGTAGGTCTTAAAGAAACAGTTCAATGTAAAAATAAAAACTGGGTAAAAAGATACTGTAGGATGTGCAAAATAAAAAAAAATGTTTCTAAAATATTTAAATAAAAATATAAAATAAAAATGTTTTCAATATAATTAGTGAGCCACAAATGAAATGTATAAAGGCTGGAGTGAGTGAATAAATAACAAAATAGAACAGAACACTACTCCCTGCTTTTCAGCTCTCTAACTCTGAGTTAGTCAGCGACTTGAAGGGGGCCACATGGGACATAACTGTTCAGTGAGTTTGCAATTGATCCTCAGCATTCAGCTCAGATTCAAAAGCAACAGTTATGACCCATGTGGCCCCCCATCAAGTCACTGATTGGTTGCTGCCTGGTAACCAATCAGTGGAAACCAAGAGAGCTGCAAAGCAGGAAGTAGTGTTCTGTACTGTTATGTTAGACATCCAGTCACTCCAGCCTTTATACATTACATTTTTGGCTCACTAATTATATTGAAAACATTTTTATTTTGTACAGCCTATGTATTTACCCAGTTTTTATTTTTATACTGAACTGTTCCTTTTAATATGACAACTTTTTTACATGAGTGATAAATGATATCCCTGCAGTGAGCACCAATCATTTGGTCTTTTGGTGTGCTACCACCATTAATGTGTAGCAGAAGATTTATTGAACAGCACCATCAACTCTTCAAGTAGTTAAAAAGCCTTTATTAATGCTTTTGTGGGCATCACCGCAACGTTTCAGGCCATGCGGCCTTTTATCAAGCTTGAATGGCCTGAAATGTTGCGGTGATGCCCACAAAAGCATTAATAAAGGCTTTTTAACTACTTGAAGAGTTGATGGTGCTGCTCAATAAATCTTCTGCTACACAGTTTTGCCAATGGAAAGTGGCCATTGTAGAACGTGCACCATTTCTAAAGAAAAGTGAGAATCGATGTGCTGACTACTCCTCTTCTATACCACCATTAATGTGTACATGGTCTTGTGGTAACATGGGTGTGGTTTAAAGCAGGTGTGGTTTAAAAACAGGTAGTGGTCAATACTGGCTTCCGTTATCGGCCCTCCCCAAGAAGGATAGAAAGATGCCAGCCCTCTGTACCACAGAAGTTGGACAGCACTGATCTACAGTATGTGCCTTTTCTCTGAGTAAGCCATTTCAAGATAACTTGCGGCATCAATAGTAGCAAATATAATTTGTGCTTTTATAACCTGTTTAGTACAGAATGCTAAGGACTAATTTACAAATACTGTATATAGGGAGAATTTAATAAAAGGTGCGACATCTGCAGCAGGTATAACCAACTTTAGCAACCAATCAACAGCTTGCATTTACTGGTCACACCATTTTATTGGTTACTATGAGTAAGTACACCTAAACAAACAATGTGCTTTTTTTTACATATGTATTATATTTATTATTAATTCAGTGGTGCTTTATAAAGAATATCACACCATTCACCTAAGTCCCTGACTTGGTGGAACAATCTAAATTTCACACACACAAAAGTAATTTGGAGTGAGGGGGGGGGGAATCCAGTGTACCTGGAGAACACACAGATATGGTGAGAACTTTCAGTTCAGGACCCCAAGCATTGCAAGGCAGCAGTACTACCCACTTAGTCACTATGGAATAGTCACTAATGTAAAATTGGCCACCGTTCACTTAACTCTTGCGTCTATTTCATGCACAATGTGAGTAAATTATGCCTAAAATATTCTATGTGTAACATACTTACTGTGACTGCTTCAGCTGTGTAGCAATAATCTAAACACCCCTTTTTGCCACTTTGCCCTAAGCATTTGTCTCTGACATATAAAGTTATTTTGTTCTGTTTGATTTGCAAGAACCTTTTGGCACTCATTTCTTTATTGGTTAAAGCACAGTGGCCTGTGGGAGTTGTAGTCACACTACTGTTCTGTTTGATTTGCAAGAACCTTTTGGCACTCATTTCTTTATTGGTTAAAGCACAGTGGCCTGTGGGAGTTGTAGTCACACTACCCTGCACCTTCAATACTTCCCTTTTGTGAAGGCCATGCCTTAAGTTATAGAGTCCAGTGTAACCCATGCTCTAGTATACCAAATGTATGTCAACCCCATTGGCCTGGATAGCTTAACATGACAAATGATCCGGCTGGATCCATGGCGGTGTAGATGATATACAATGATATCTATCTTCAACGTCTTCCAAAAGTCACTTTAGATGCTAGTAGAATTGATGGTTGTGACAGAAAAACAATATCCCAAGCATTATACTGTGTTGCTGAGCAGATTGCACCAGAGGTTTGCTCGAGTACAGATGGGACTTACATTTTCTCTGTATATTTTATATATATATATATGTGTGTGTGTGTGTGTGTATATATATATATATATATATATTTATTTTATATATATATATGTGTATGTATATATATATATATCTATATTTTTTTTTTAATGAACACAGAGAAAAAACAAGGAAAGTCTTTATAACAAATTATAAAGTTGCTTTGCTGTCTTTATGTTTTCCATCTAACTTGATGTTTGCAGACACACAGAAATGAAAGTAAAGCTTTTCACTCTATTTCTTTTGATATTCTAAATGCAGAGCATTTGCTTGGCTGAAAGCATCTGCAGTTTAAAAAGCAGTTATTAAAGCGATACTGACACGTTCCTATAAAAATCATAGGAATGTGTCAGCAGGGCAGCCATCAGGGGGTGGGGCTTGTGGTGGGCGCAGCCTAGGAGGCCCAGGAAATTTTTTCGTATTGGGCCCTGCAATTTCTGATGGTGGCCCTGCGTGTCAGTATCAAGTAAATGCTGCAACCGTAATCATTCCCCGATAAGCCCCCCTGCAATGCTGCCCCTGAAAACCTGCATTCACCCAACCCTTCCATAGGCTGATTACAAATGAAAACAGGTATTCAGAACGATCGCTCTGCCTCCAGCCCAGAGTCACTGAAGCAACCCGGAAGATCCGTTAGTAGTGTCAGAGGGTCGGCAGTACAGAGGTTTGCGGGGCTGGGTGCGGCTTTGCGGGGGGGGGGGGGGACTTTGCAGGGAACGATTACAGGTGCAGCATTTACTTTATACTGACATGTTCCTATGATTTTTATAGGAACATGTCAGTATCACTTTAAGATCTGTATTTTTTTGTTAAAGGTAAATGTGCTATGCATTATGTTTTTCTGCACTTATTATCAAATAGTGTCTTTATTAAGTCTTTAATATTAATATATTAATTAGTTATTAGTATTGGCATCAACTGGCTATTTATGGCTCCCCATAAATTTGTCTGTGAAGAAACTTTGTAGGTGAGCCACTGGGGGGGGGGGGTATTTATTAATGGTCGAGTTGTGAAATCTTGAGAAATTCAAGTTTTTTAACTAAAAAATTTGAATTTTGAAGAGGAAAAAAATGTTTTATTTTTTTATATGTATTATACCCCAATGCTTCAAAAAGCCCAAATCTGAAAATCTGCCATGTTGGACCTGTCGAGGTCTTGTATAAATCAGTTGGAGAGGCACCTATTTGAAGTTGTTATGGTCTGCGCTGGGTTTAGCCTGAAAATGCAACTTTTTCGGGTTTTTGGGAAAAATATCGGAAAACTCGAGCAATTCGGAAAGAAGCCCGAAAAAATCATACATTCGAGCATTCGCTTGATTTTATCTAGTTTTTTTTACGGTCCGATTAAATTGAGATTTTTTTAAAATAAATAGGCTAAAATCAGTCATGGGAGCTTGGTTGAGCTTTTTTAATTAATATTATGAGATAAATTCTGATTTTAGTAAATATCCCCCTAGAATTTAGTATAAAACTTTACTCTTGCACTGCTCTCATCCTGAGACACAGCTGGGTGATCCCTATGGTGGTTAATGAGTTTTATGTGCAGCAGTGTCCAGCTTTTATTTCCCTATATATTTAGACATGCTTTATGGACAGCATTTGCTGGGGTAATTATTTCTAAAGTGATTAATTTACAAGTGACCTGCCTGCTTTCTTAATACATGAAGCATTAGACACCTTGGATGATACTGTATTGGCAAATAAAAATTCTTTGCTCCAACAATCCTGCCTTGGACAACATACTATTTGGAATTAAAAGTTACCTGGGCCAAAGCTACAGTGTTTGATTTACTTCTATTTTGTCCTGATAATCTGCTCGTTTCCAAATGTAGTTGCTTACCTTAACCCGTTCCCTGAATTTCAATAAATAATACATATCTTCATTCCTGCTCTCATCTACATACTAAAGCTCTTACAGACTATACAGTTTTCTGCAACTTTCTCTTCCAGTTACTTCAAATGCTTGGAAGCATGGTCATTTGAGATCCTCTTCTCTGACACATAACCAGTTGCCTACAATTTCCCCTCAGTTTAGAACCTTTTGCTTACCGGTATCTACTCCTTAAGAACTTGTCAGATTCCCAATCCTTCCTCTTCCTACCTTCCTTTTCATATTGGATATTCCTTTTCAAAATGGGTGACATATTCACCCATTTTATACTCATGTGTAAATGTTTTTGGCATAGTGAGGCATGACTGGGCTGAATCAGGAGTGTGACCATGCCTATGAGGGGCATATGATTTGGGCAGCATTTTACTTACTGGCAGGTCCCACTGCCTAAGAGTCCCAGGTGACTGATGTGTTAAGCATTGTGGGCTCCTGGATTGAGGGCCCTACTAACTTAGTAGCATGGGGACCCATGATTTATTTGGTTTGCTTTTTATATACTGTACATCCTGTTTTTTAGAGACTTTGATTAATTTAGAAATAGATTTAATCACCCATTTCCAAATTCTTGAAATTCAGATTTATTCCTACTTTCTCCTTGAATTAATTGACAATATCTCAAGCTGAAATGATAATATTTCCACCTAAACCTGACCCTACACCCTACTTTACTCCTTATGGAATGCACATTGACCCTTCAGAATCATCACCCTGTCTGACAGCAAAGTCTTCCTTCTCTATATCAATAACATGGTCAAAGTCCATTGCTTTTTCCTTCAGAATATTGAAAAAATACATCCCAGTCTTTATCTCAAATTCTAAAACCCTAAATATGCCCTTATCAAAGCCTTCTGGAACCTGCTAATAACTTCTCTACACCCACGTCTCATTTTATTCTGTCTTTCTCTGCTGCAAGAATCATCTGCTTTATCTCATACATGAGAGATAACGGGCATTTTACTCTTGAAATCTTTATTATGTCTAACCTTTAAGCAAAAAAATTACTTAAGAAAATACTTCAAAACATTTTTGCATTTATGAATCTATACATCCTTGCCTGACTTATACAATCCTCCCAGATTCGACGCCTGCTCACACTAATCATTTTCATGGCAGTATCCTACCCTAAACCTCTTGCTGCTCTTTCTTCTGGAATTCCATTTCTAAATTCTGTTGAAAGGAACCATTTTTTAATCTCTTCAAAACATACTTAGAAGACTACCTCTTGAAGCACCGGTGTAACATTTGATCCAGTCTTGGCACTGTAAATTGCACCACTTATATATCTTTTTGTTTCTGTACGTTACCCACCAATGTATATCTTTTGCTTCTGTGGGTACTGCATAGAGAAAAATATACATGCATAGATTTAAGTTTGCACACCACTGTAGTTCCATGATAAGGAGGTTATATACAGTATACATTACATTTATATGTATAAGGTATATAAACATGTTCAACCTGGCATATGTTGTGTGAGAAATAGTGATGAGCCAAAGATTCCAACATGTACAGATTTGCCACAAACTTCTGTGTTCTGCTAGCGATGAAAATTTTCGCAAAACAGCTCAAAAACATTCTTGTGGCTCTTTTCCCTTTGCGCAACAAAACAAATATGATATGCGACAAAAAAGAGACGCTCGACAAATGTATACATAATTTTATCCTTCCACATCAACCAAAGAGAAATGAACCATCCTACTGCCTACAGTATATAAGGACATATACATAACTATATAGTTTATTCATTTTAATGCAGGATGCAAAGCACCCAGATATTATCTGTTGGAGGTCATATTTATTATTAGTTGTTAGATATAGTGTAGTAGTAGATACCACCAAAAATCACAGACATGTTTTTAAGAAATTGGAAACATGGGAGCCTCATTTTCTATTGAAAAAGCAGTTGTAGCATAGTGAGTATAAGGCCCTCTGACAATGTAAGGCATGTGTGTAGCAGTATACTAAGTGGATACAAAGCAGAAACAAGGTGCCACAAAAAAAAAAACACCCATAGACTCTAATATAGTTTGCAAAAAAGTGTTGAACGGCAAAAACATTTCACAAATTTTTCGTCAGTTTCACATATTTTTTAGCGAAGCAAAAAGGGACAGATTCACTCTGAGAAATATCTGTGGAAAATTGACACTTATATAGCCACATTTCAACATCTACATATAGACAATGGGGCATATTATGTTCAGCCCAATGTCTATAACTAAGATAGCTTTAGCCCTTTTTAACTACCAAAACATGTGGGACAAGGGCAGCTTTGACTGACCTGTCATTCAGCTTGGAATTCATTCTGTGCAGTTCTGCAGTACTCACAGAAAATCATAATAGGATACACTGGCCCCTTCCATTATCCAAGTTACCCTATACATTTGGATAGAAAGAAAAACATTCTATTCTTAGTTGACCTCTTCAAATAACGTTTAATGTTTTTGACAATAAATATATCTATCACTCGTAGTGCCCAAGAACACTTCAACTGCAGCTCTTTTACAGCAAGTATAACAGAGTGACAATAAATTGTAGGTCTTAAAAAATTATATAATAGGAAAAAAGCAGAAACATTTTAGACAAGAAAGTTGAACTCTAGATAATTTGGAAAGCTACAGCTGAAGCCACAATAAGGCAAGGGTACAGGTATGGGATCCATTATCCGGAAACCCATAATGCACTTATTGTCTGCATGACTAAAACTCTGTGTTTGTTTCCAATGCTCTCATTTCTTGTACATGGTACAGGTTACATACAGTGACATAATATATTGTTGGCTATTGTTGGCTTAAATATCATATACAGTAACTATGTGTAAGCTGCTACTCAGGATCTGTGCCAGGCTCCTCCTTAGTCCACTTTTTTCAGTTGCTGCACACTGTTGTCATGGCTCCCTGTAGTTGCTGTACTTAAGGCCTTGCCCTATAAGCTTACATATACCACTGGCAGGTGTGTCTTTTTTAGGCAAAGCACTTGAGTTGATCTCTGTGTTCCTAAATCAAGTGTGATGTGATGAGATATAGTTATATGTAGCTTACTGTTTTACATAAATAGTGGAACCCAATACCCAGAACAGAAATAGCATTTTCTTAGATCCACCCAATGTATTGTTGGTTAATAAAGTAAAAAAAAAAGAAACATGTTAAGAGTTGGTAGTTGCTAAAGATGCCAAATGCAGTTGAAATTGAATACATTTTTGTTATCAAATGTCAAAAATGAGTAAAATCAATGAAAATAATTTAACCTATAATATAACTAAAGTGTCAAGTAAAGAAAAAGATTTCTGTTTAGTTTGAGGTGGCAAAAGATGTTTGCAAAAAGCCAAGTGAAATTTTGGTTTAAAAAGTCAACTGAATTTTTGGCATTTCACTGTGTGGTAAATAGGTGAATTGCTTATTTTATGACATTTCTTTATTTTAAGTGTGTGAAAAGTATTATCCTGAGGGGAAAATAAAACAATATTAAGGTTGATTAAAAAAAAAAAAGCACAATAACAATACAAGAAGAAATGATGTTACTTGAAGGAATGATTCAGCTGCCCTAGCTCTGGTTAGTTGGAAAAAGCTCACAGGGACAATAAACAGAAAAATAATTGTGAAAAGTAATCTAAACTGTGCATATTTTTAGCAAAGCCTATTTTCAAGTATTATATTTAATTGGATCACTCCTAAGTCAAATCAATATCATGATAGCATATATTTTTTTTGATCAATGGCCTTGGCTTGAGTGCAATTTACACGTATCAAAAAGTGTCAGAACAGAGTTTATGGAAGCAATTCTATTTAAAGCTAAAAATAACCTGTCAATGCTCTATGAATACAAAATAATTTATTTCTCTTTTAATAACTGCTACTTCATAAACCTAGTAAATGCAACATAAGCTTTCAAGTTAAACAAAGGGGCAACCTACAGGATTCTTTCAGAGCAAAGACTGTTGACTTCTGAGAGTTTTATCAAGTGTGAAGTGGGCAACTAATAATTCACTAGTGTGATGTAACTTTGTAGGAATAAAATGACAAATTGTCCTGGCATACGTTTCACCATATTACAACATTTAAGTAGAGGGAACTTGGTGGTTCTTTGGATCTTATACTGAAACACTGTCAATATCAAAAAATGTAGCCCCTGTTGCAATATAGTAATATTAGGATATCCAGATACTATAGTGAATAAAGTACTCCCTCTTGTAAAATATAAGGATATTATAAGTTACCGAGGAGTTTCATGACCATATAAAAACACAAGGCCGAAGGCAACTGGGGGTACTTTATTTATTATAATACACAAGTTTCAGTGAGTCATGTGACAGAAATGACATCAGAACTCACCGTTTATAAGGATATAATTTACAAGATATTCATGGCTTTTGTGTATTATATAAGGATATTATAATTCTATGACTATATAGACACAAGGTCAAAAGGTTGAGTGCTTCTATACAGGTCATAAAACTCCAGGGTGACTATTAATATCCTCTTACTTTGCAGCGGGGGTGCATTGTTTATAATCATACACAATTTTCAATAAATTATGCAACAAAAATTACACCACTAAACACCAATTATAACTGATGATATCACCAAGCACCAGTTATATAAATATAATTTACTGTATATCATGGTTCGTGCATTACATGATGGTTATTGATTTTACTCCATTAAAAATACAAACAAGTGGAAAAACTTTTCAACCATTTGCAAATATAGATTCTAGTTTGGTTTGCTGAGCTATAATAGCCTGCTTCCTCAAATCTACTTCTTATATGCTAAAAGTGTAGCAAAAAAACCTCAAAATTTCAAAATGGTGCTTCCTAAGATTTTCAAAAATGTTGCTTCTTAAAGTCAGCTTTAACTTGAAGACAATAGTTCAAAGAGATATATTGAGTGTTTTTAGTGGCATAAGAGGAGTTCATGCCTTTGATTTTCACATTAGCAATTTAATTTATAGCTGTTCATTACTGAAGCAACCCAGCAATCACACATATGTACATGCGAGAACAAAAAAAACAACCTTCTCTTTCAATTCATATAATATAAGCACAAAGCACTCTCAAATCTTCCTTATATTTGAATCAGGAGATGCATATAAAATAATTGAAACTGGAAATTCTAGTTGATTTGTTTGTCAATTTAGAAACAAAACATGCAGACATAAGACATACAATGCAAATATACTTTTTAGGCAGAATTTCGATGGAATGAAACCCTTAAATATGCACTTCCAACCAATCAAATAAAATAAAATAAATGTAACAACAGGTACACTGGTTCCTAGACTACCTCTAAGATTTAGGAATATTTTATTTGGCTGCTTTATTTATCATTTCTCAAGGAGAAACTCCAGTCCATTAATGAATATATCACCCAGCCATATCCCACTGATTCCTCTAGTAGACTCTCATTCAAGGCACATATTTTCAAAGTTTTTTTGTAAATGTACTGATTTAACTGGGACATTTATATGTACCACCAGATTAAAGGAAAACTATACCCCCCAAACAATGTAGGTCTCTATTAAAAGATACTGAGTAAAACAGCTCATGTGTAAAACCCTGCTTCATGTAAATGAACCATTATCATAATAATATACTTTTTTAGTAGTATGTGCCATTGGGTAATCATAAATAGAAAATTGCCATTTTAAAAAATAAGGGCCGCCCCCTGAGATCGTAAGATTCACTGTGCACACATACAAACCACATGTAAGGTCACATGAGCCAATTAACAGACAGAGTTCTGCCTTTTGCTTCCTCACTTCTTCCTGTTACAGTTAGTGTTGTAGTATTTCTGGTCAGGTGATCTCTGAGGCAGCACAGATAGAGTCACGAAATGGTGGTTCAAGGCAAGAGATGTAAAAGGGCAATATTTATGTAAATATATATTCCAGTTTGGTAAGATTCTTTAATATGTCATTCAATTTGATATAAACTATCTGTTGCTTAAGTATTCATTTTGGGGGTATAGTTTTCCTTTAAACAAATTAAACCTTCATCAATCTACAAAAAATATGTAAAATTGTTAATTCAATAGAGAAACATATGTGCTAACATTACTCCCCATACCATTATTTTCTTGATGTACCAGTGCCAGTCACATACATTTTAAAATGCACTCTCCTAATAATACATGGCTCATGCAAAAACTACAAAAAAAAACTAGAGATGGCTGACAGTTGTTACCAGAAGGTAAACCAAATGGTTACATGGAAACAAGTCCTATAAGACGGTCCCATGTGGAATAAACTAGGGACAAATGCATACAGCCTAATAAATCAACAATAACAAATTCTCAGTGATTGGAAATGGGAGCATTTTCTAATTCTGATGTACAATAGTATGCCCTATTATCTGGATTTAAACACTGAATTGCATCATCCACAGATGGAATCAACCATAAACAAAGTAATAATCATAAAATACAGAAACATAGTCGACTGGAATTGTTTTCTACATTTATGTCACAAAGACAAGCACAATAAAGCTTTTAAAGAGACAGCATACATTACTAATTTCAATTTATGTATATGTAATATTGTGATATGGGTTTGTACTGTGAAGGGCTTTCTTTCTAACTTAGGTTTTTGTTATATAACAACAGAAGTCTCCTGGTAATTCTAAAGATGTTCCATTATCCTTTCAGTAACATGAAAGTGACTGAAACCAAAACAGTGAGATATCTAATTTCCTACTTGAACAATGCTAACTGAAAAATAAAGAGAGTATTCCAGCTTTGTCTGAACATGTGCTCAATTAATTGGTCTTGTAATAATTACAGTTGAAACACAAGATTACTGACATCAAACCAGCACTAAACTTTCAGGTAATTCTATTTTATATAGTGATGACAGATAACCCCCATTGAAGCACAATCGACCTAGAGCCCATCAAGGGTGATTATTAATGTATTGTATATAAAGCAAGTATAATATCTGTGATCTAAACAATAGCACAGTGAAAGAAAGACTATGTAGATACACACAACAAATATTACAGCATATAACATTCATCAGTCAAACTTGAGACCCATGTATAAAACAATACTTCCAGACACCTAAAACAGTTTTTTAGAGGACCGTTTACTAAAATTCTTATTTTGTTGTTACATTGCCATAAAACTTGTGGCCTGATCACTAAGGTATGCCATAGGAAAATGGGCTGCTGTATGCTCGCATAAATCAGCAACCCATCTTACTGCACTCTATAGCAAATTAGGACTAAAAGTCCTCTTCATTGCTAACAATTGGGCAATATAAAAAATAAATGTCATCCTACGGTAAATTGGGTTGATTATAAGAGGCCCATTTATCAAAGGTCAAATTTCCAATTCATGTTAATTTTTAAATTTGAATATACTCAAAATTACATTTTGGAGGTTATTTAAGAAAATGATTGAATATCTAAAACTTGAATCAAGTTTTTTCTCAAAAAAAACCTTAAATGTCAAGAAGGCTATTAACATATTCAAATGGATCACTGGACCTCTCCCATTAACTTATACATGAACTCCGCAGGTTTTAGGTGGCGAATAGTCGCGAACAGTCAAATTTAAATTATTGCCAGGATAAAGGTGTGATAAATCTCAAATTTGGATTATTCCCAATTTGAATTTGTGAGTTTTGACCAAAAAAAATGAGAAAATTCAAATTCGAATTTCCTATTCGACCCTTGATAAATCAGCCACTAAAAGTTAGCAAAGTGCAAATTTGAGCTCTTATTCTTCTTACTACTCTAAAACAAGTAAACTTAATGAGAGTTATTAGTCAATTTAGCATAAACAAGAAGACTGAATAATATGCAAAATAAACAGAATAATTTCAGTAATGACAAACCTTTATAAGTGCCTTTTGTTGCTATGGAATTATACTGAAAGTGCATTTTATAAGTGACTAGGACCAACCTTTTCTTTTTCTTTTCTTATTTTATCTTCAGATTCCTTTACAACTTTGTCAAACATCTCTAGACATTTTTTTGTTCTAAACAGGAGGCCAAAAATATTTGATCAACGTCTCTGAACAACAACAACTCCCCTTTGTTGTTTTCTGGGTTTTTTTACCGTTGGATCCAAATGAACTCTCAGAAATAATCACATATTGTCTCTTATTTCACTGTACCAGTCCTTTCATTTGCTTCCGATGCCCTCAAAAAGTGATTTATTTATCTTTCAATGTCCTTTAGAATTCTCTTAAATTCTTTAATTCTCTTTCAAAGCTCTAAAATTCTTTGAATGTGATACCTAGACAGTCCAGAAATCAAAATGTCCAATTCCCAAAATACCTCCTGCTGTCCTTTTCTCTCCCATGATCCTCTCATTCACATCTACCTTCTCAATTTTAATGAAAATTATTATTTAATATAACCTAATCCTTCTGTGATCTGAATGGGAAGGTGCACACATTGGCCTCTAGTTACAGCTCTCTATTTCTAACATTAAACTTAATTTTGATATCGCACACGATTTATCGAGTTCATTTATTTATTTAGTGGAAGATGCACTCATGCTTTGCATACTGAAATATTTATTTTAGATACTCTAAAATTGCATTGACATATTTCAAATAAATCATCATTTAATACATAATTTTTTCTTTTCATCAAATGATTCGCTTTTATTTGGATATCATTTTAATTTTGCACATTAGGGCAATATAATAATAATATGAAGAATGTATACCTTTAGACTTAGTCATTCTTCAGTTAAACACTCAACATGTAATCCTCTTGCACAGTCCATTGCCATTCCCTCATATTATAAGCAAGTACTGCTGAAAAGGTAATATGCATTATGGAATAAGCAAATCATGGTTTATCTTACTCATTTTTCCACTAAGAAAAAACTAGAAGCTTTCAATAATTCTGTTACAAACAGTGTGACATGTGAGGTGCCTTTCTACTGACTAGATGTATTCTGAGATACACAATACTGGTGGGTGCTGTCGATGATTTGCCCTATTTGGGATGCCTGTTTCTGAAGTTAAATCTAAGGCAAGAAATAGAAACTTTGACAGCTGCACTTTGTGTTACAATGAGAAACTGAGACAGAGACATTTTAATCCATGCCTGAAGCAGAACTGGGGCAGAATGTTTCATTTAGTGCCTCTTTTAATGTGTAGCTTAACAAACTTACACAGGTCATAAATAATCCTTTTTAAGCATTCTTGTGCAGTGAAGTTATCCTCAAGTGATTTCAGATGAGATTGAATGGATAAGAATTGGGTTTTGGTACGTATAGCTTTTGAAGGTATTTTGTAACAGCAGAATGTGCTTAGAGAGGTAATGGCAGAGAATTTACCAAAAAAAAAAAATTAGAACCGCCTGATAGCACAGAAACCCACTTCAGGACATGGAAATACAGTTTTCAATCAAAATCTTAATATAATTACAGTATGTTTGCAGTAGAGACAGGGGGCCTGCATGTAGGATGGTGGTTGAAAATGCAACATGCACTTATCCAGAAAGGAAATATGTAGGGGGTCAGACCCTATTCTGTGGCAGTCTTCCAGGAATATGACTATGCAGATTTTCATTTATCCAGGTCATGGTATATCTAATACAAGTAATTCAAAAATAAACAGGACTTGCTGATTAATCACTGAAGACGTTTCACTGCTCATCCGAGCAGCTTCTTCAGTTCAACTGACTGGTGTGGGAATTTTCTGCATATAAACTCTTCCACCAATCCAATCCCAACAGCACACTGCAACTCTTCAGAGAGGTGACATCTGAAATTCACAAAGATGTTGATTCTGTGTAGTTACTGTGATAGGATTACTAATGTGTCATGCAACTCCTAGAAACAGATGTTACTTGTGAGAGTTGCATGAATGGATGTGTGAAGTGTTCTGAAATCGCCGGGGTACAGATGTAAGAACAGCATTGTATGTAGCAGACAGGTGGTGTCGAAGGCCCCCACCTCTGTTCAGGGATGGTTTCTCCACCTTGACATGAATCGCCTCTTCCACGCCTTTTTCAAACCAGCGGTCTTCTTTATCCAAGATTTGGACATTGTTATCTTCCTTGTCTTTTAGGTGTAGAAAGAAAGCCATGTCTTGCCCTTTACAATTTGCCCTCCTATGCTGAGCCATTCACTTGGTGAGCAGTTGTTTTGTCTCCCCAATGTATAGATCAGTGCACTCCTCACTACACTGGACTGTGTATACCACATTGCTTTGTTTTTCTTTAGGTGTTGGATCCTTAGGGTGTACCAGTTTTTGTCTCAGCAAGTCTAGTTCATTTTTGAATTACTTGTATTAGATATCTTCCAGGAATGTTTGAACCCTGTCTGTTAACCCTGCCCATCAATGATGTCAATGTCAATGATGTGCTATAAACTGAGGCAGCACGATGTTGGTAGCACTTTTGAATTTGTTTACTGCTTGGGCATTCAAACCCTTCAAGGAGTTTGTGTGTTTTATTCATGTCTGCATGGGTTTCCTCAAGGTGTTCTGTTTTCCTCCCATAAGTTTCAATGGGAAAAGCACTTATTTGAATGATTGTTAAATCTCAGACTTTGGAATGCCCTTGCTTTTATGATTAAAAAAAAAACTTTATTATTTATTATTTTCAAATTCATATAAAATGGCATTTAATTGGATTGTACATGCACTTAGCAACCCAAGACTCAAATACAGAGCTACTGTTCTGTTCCCTAGGTCTCAAAAAAATGCATTTACCTACACTGAATTGCTGTAAAGTGTATAGATGCTAATTGCTTAAAAACTGATATTTTAAGGACATATATAAACAATTCTGATAATAATTTTGCAGAGTGGATGAAGCATGGCACTATTTTGACAAACTTTTGCACATTAGAATGCATGGAAGAATGGAACGGAATAATGGTACTGGATTGTTCTGAATGTTGGCATGAAAAGGGCTTCAATGAATGTCATGGTGATTATGATTTCTAGCATAAAATATAAAGCCCATGGGAAATGCAATAAAAAAGCCAATTTCATTAGTTCATAAATACACTTGCTCACAAGTGTTTTTTAGAAGATTTAGAAGAAAGTTCAAATTTGCATATCAATGTAAGAATCCTTCAGAAGATATTACTACATAACAGCCGCAATTATCACAAAGCTGAGGAGAGATTTTGTGCTATGCTGGTTAAAATGAAGGTTCAGTACAAAGTTTGGATTTAAAAGTGGAATTAAAATTCAGAATATGAGCCATCCAATTAGTTTTTGTTTTTTTCCTTCTATATAACGTTTTAACTATTAAAGGCACATATATACTGTATATATATATATATATATATATATATATATATATATATATGTATATATATATATATATATATATATATATATATATATATATATATATATATATATACTGAACTAAACAAATTAACCCAGCACTATCATTATACAACTTTAAGGAACAATTGGATTAAAGAGAACTTATCTGAATTTGGCAAAAAGAGACACTTTTGGTTACATGGTTTGTACAAAGTATGCATAAGCTGATGCGCCCCGCCAAGGC
Organism: Xenopus laevis; assembly: GCF_017654675.1. Lineage (NCBI taxonomy): Eukaryota > Metazoa > Chordata > Amphibia > Anura > Pipidae > Xenopus > Xenopus laevis. The sequence continues at coordinate 75,765,372 of NC_054385.1, forward strand.
AGTGTCCATGCATCAGTCCTACCTAAGTGAAAAAGGGTATTTTCTTTGGGAGGAGAAAGACCATACCTGCTTCTCTCTTTATTTGGCATGACCTCTTCCAAAGAAACATTCAGCATTATGGGCTTTTAAGTAATCTGTAGGACTGTGTTTAGAGGGGCGGGGGTTGGGAGAGCAAGCATTAAAGGGAAAGCCACTTTCCTTTATAGAATATACAAAAACAAAAAATGCAGCTCATCCATGTGTTGCAATTAAAATCAGTCTGGTGCATGGGTGTGTGGCTTATATCATATACTGAACTAAACAAATTAACCCAGCACTATCATTATACAACTTTAAGGAACAATTGGATTAAAGAGAACTTATCTGAATTTGGCAAAAAGAGACACTTTTGGTTACATGGTTTGTACAAAGTATGCATAAGCTGATGCGCCCCGCCAAGGCAGTGTCCATGCATCAGTCCTACCTAAGTGAAAAAGGGTATTTTCTTTGGGAGGAGAAAGACCATACCTGCTTCTCTCTTTATTTGGCATGACCTCTTCCATATATATATATATATAGCACCATGGAAAGCCAGCACTCTCGAATAAGAAGTTCATATGCCTGGGTGCAGTATCAAAACTATTATCCACAGAAATCCAAAGGATCCGCACTCACAGGTCTTATGCGTAAAAAAAGATTTTATTACAAAGCTTACAGCCTAACGTTTCGGCCTCCTCCGAGGCCTTTCTCAAAGTGTATTGGTCACATACAGGAAAGCAATATATACATAAATTGGCGGGAAACTGCAATGATGTCATGTCATGATTAGCATAACGAGATAATTAATATTCATATGTGAAATCCCACTATATACAAATTAAACCAATAATGTATTAATATATTATCATTATCACCTCTGTAATTCATTTAGCCCAACAACTCATGAGTAAAGTTAAAAACAGGTTAAAAACAAAACACAATGTAACCCATATCTAAATCCCAAGTTAAAATGACTTTTTATACTCTGTTACAACGGTTTTAAGGGTTACTATGTTGCAGAATCTTTGAGGATGTAACTATTATCCATGGTCACATTTCACTTGCAACAAGCTCGATAGAAAGCCTAATGTACTAGATTTGCCTTCTCTTCAGTCGGTCTATAAGAAGCGGTACTATAATCCCAGGGGGTTACTCTACTCGCTCCCTAATTTTGGACAGTGTTATCTACCCACAATGATGTAATATTTATTATCAATATAATCCACTATTCCCCTAGGGACCTCCCATAACCACCCGTGTCCCGATCGCTGTCCGTGTCATGCATACTTATATTTATCAAGGATGTATCTACAAGATAAGGTTCCTCATTTCTTAGGCTTCAACCCACCGCAGTATTAACCCTTATGTTACTACCCAGTATTATAGTAGGACAAAATTCCCATACATAAATCCCACTGATGCGGTGATATCATAGTTTTAAATGATTAATAATTAAATAATAATACAATTCATACCAATTATAATATACAAGTGCCCATAAATAAATCCAATTACTAAGTGGGTGACTAAAAAATAAATATCCTTATATATAAAATAAATTAAAGGATCTATAAGAATAAACAAACATTTACGTGAACTAAATATCGTGATAAAACTGACATATCTTAATGCATATAAAAAAACCTTATAAATCAAATTTCCGATTCATATTGTGCAAGAGTTCTCTAAGCCTTTAGAAAATCCATGTGTGTAGCCCATATTCATAGGTTCATTACAAGGGTCCAAGTAACATGGGTACTGCGAGATCCATGGTCCGTCACCAAAGCAGACAGTTAGTGTGTTAAACCGAACATGTTCTTATACGAGGACAACTCTGTGATCCCTACGATCGGCTAGCCTGCTGCCATCATAAATTGATGTATTAAATGATCCCATTCAGGGTCGGACCCTCACCTGTGGGTGTTTGAATCGTTGAACAAATATGGGAGCCGTTTGGAGAGGGTCCGACCCTGAATGGGATCATTTAATACATCAATTTATGATGGCAGCAGGCTAGCCGATCGTAGGGATCACAGAGTTGTCCTCGTATAAGAACATGTTCGGTTTAACACACTAACGGGGGAATGTAATAAAAATCGCTAACGGAAAAACTATTCGCAATGCGAAAAGTTATGCCTTTGCGCGAACAAATTTTGCTTTGTGCGAATATAATATTGCTTTTGCGAGCCCGGAAAATGTTTAACGACCACTTCCGACAGTGAAAGACCGTTTGCGAATTTTATAGTTTGCGCCAATGTGCAGTCAATGTAATAAAACTTCTTACCGAAAAAGTCGTTATGTTTGCTCCAAAAGATTACGACACCTTCAAGCACTTCTTATGAGTGCGCAATTAAAATTCGCAATGCGCAATTAAAATTCGCAATGCAATAACAGTTTAAGGAACAATATTACATTGCGAGATGTGGATTTTTAGTCTTATTGGTGCGAATTGTTTTGCTCTTTGCGACTTTTATTACATTCCCCTGTTACTGTCTGCTTTGGTGACGGACCATGGATCTCGCAGTACCCATGTTACTTGGACCCTTGTAATGAACCTATGAATATGGGCTACACACATGGATTTTCTAAAGGCTTAGAGTACTCTTGCACAATATGAATCGGAAATTTGATTTATAAGGTTTTTTTATATGCATTAAGATATGTCAGTTTTATCACGATATTTAGTTCACGTAAATGTTTGTTTATTCTTATAGATCCTTTAATTTATTTTATATATAAGGATATTTATTTTTTAGTCACCCACTTAGTAATTGGATTTATTTATGGGCACTTGTATATTATAATTTGTATGAATTGTATTATTATTTAATTATTAATCATTTAAAACTATGATATCACCGCATCAGTGGGATTTATGTATGGGAATTTTGTCCTACTATAATACTGGGTAGTAACATAAGGGTTAATACTGCGGTGGGTTGAAGCCTAAGAAATGAGGAACCTTATCTTGTAGATACATCCTTGATAAATATAAGTATGCATGACACGGACAGCGATCGGAACACGGGTGGTTATGGGAGGTCCCTAGGGGAATAGTGGATTATATTGATAATAAATATTACATCATTGTGGGTAGATAACACTGTCCAAAATTAGGGAGCGAGTAGAGTAACCCCCTGGGATTATAGTACCGCTTCTTATAGACCGACTGAAGAGAAGGCAAATCTAGTACATTAGGCTTTCTATCGAGCTTGTTACAAGTGAAATGTGACCATGGATAATAGTTACATCCTCAAAGATTCTGCAACATAGTAACCCTTAAAACCGTTGTAACAGAGTATAAAAAGTAATTTTAACTTGGGATTTAGATATGGGTTACATTGTGTTTTGTTTTTAACCTGTTTTTAACTTTACTCATGAGTTGTTGGGCTAAATGAATTACAGAGGTGATAATGATAATATATTAATACATTATTGGTTTAATTTGTATATAGTGGGATTTCACATATGAATATTAATTATCTCGTTATGCTAATCATGACATGACATCATTGCAGTTTCCCGCCAATTTATGTATATATTGCTTTCCTGTATGTGACCAATACACTTTGAGAAAGGCCTCGGAGGAGGCCGAAACGTTAGGCTGTAAGCTTTGTAATAAAATCTTTTTTTACGCATAAGACCTGTGAGTGCGGATCCTTTGGATTTCTGTATATATATATATATATATATATATATATATATATATATATATATATATATATATATATATATATATATATATATATATATATATATATATTAGGGCTCTCAGGTAGTTGGACTGTGGACTCACTGGGGAATAGACCTTTGCATGCATTTCCAGAAACCCCAAAACAGAAGCAGAGACAGTTCAGTTCAGTATAACTGGTCCTTGGCTGGTTTATTTGAGGGAAAAGAGAAAAAACGAAATACAGCCTGTCTGGCTAATACACAGTTACAAAAAGTGACATTAATAGATTCACATAATCCATGCAAGAGAAAAATAAGGTTTTCCATTTTGGAAAAATATGATGGGAGAATACCTGATACATGATAGCAGTGTAAGGGAAGGTGTCAATATGCCACGACCTGTATGAAAAAGGTAGAGCTAAAACTCATCTTTCACCAATACCAATTACCTTATTGTAGATCCACTCTTTCTGTTTCTGTGGGTAGATGTTAATGTACATGTTGCTGGATTATTGGCCTGATTCCCGAATTTCCTTGAAAACTGCCTTTCCTGAACTTTGCCAATACCTTGTCTTCACCCCTTGTACTTTGCTAATGGACTTTGCCAGCTTTGCCAGTCTGGTCACTCCTACCTGCATTGCCTGCCCTACCTGATCCCTGTACCACCTTGCCTGCCTTGCCTATCCTGTCTTTCCCCTTAGTCCTTACATTATTATCACGACAGCCAGTGGCAAGCATTTACTTGCTGGTTTCTCAGCCTAACACCCTTTACCTACTGCAAACAAGGTAGCCACACTGTTTGTCAGCAGTTTATAGCAAATTGCTCACTCATGCTGGAATCAGTCACTAAGAGTTTATATAATCTGTCAGTAACTCACAGCATGCGTGTGTTGTGTGCACCCGGGAAAGAATCTTAAATTGATGAATTCACAAATAAAACATCTTTAAGAGAAAAAAATAAAAAGAATTATAATTGTTCAACAGATTAATTATATCTGAGAGATCTCATCTACATTTATGCAATATTTGAAGACCTCTTCCAAAACTGAGAAAAATATATTAAAAAAGCAAATCTTTCAGATATTATCCTTACTCAAATATTAAATTTCTGTCATGTGACATAGTGACATAGTTATAGCTATATAAAATGTAAACAAGTGGTTAAGAGTTAGCCAAGAGCTCTCAATGTTTTTCCAAAGGCTTCACCCACGTAACAGCACTACCAAACTTTATAGTTAAGGCTACATATACTGATAGACCACAATATGTAATTTACATTACCTACAAAGAAAGAGGAGCAGAACTATAGAAATTAAATGCTATATAGAAACAAACTAGATTTTTATACACCTTATTACTTTAAAGATCCCTATATATTTAACAGAGGAAACACAACAAACAAGTTAGTTTTACCTCACAGTTTAAGGCACACTGGCATACGCAAAATATACTAAATCACATTTTGTTTAACAAATGTTACCTTGTTTAGGGGTCCCACACGGTCTGTTCCGTCGCCAGCGCTTCAGAATGGATGCAGCGTCACAACACCAACGTCATGATGTCATCACGCCCGTTTTGGCGCCAAAAGAGACCTATTTAAGATGCCAGGACACTACAGTCATTGCCCTATTAAAGGTTCCTGGGTGCCCTTTATTGATTCTATTTACTGATTCCTGTGTTTGACCTTGGCCTGTTTATTCTTCTTGAACCTATCCTGCCTGCATTGACCCTTCTGCCTGAACTTGACCATTCTTCTGCCTCATCCTTGTTGGTTACCTTGAACTGTGTTGGACTGGTGTTTCCTCCTTGGTCCGCTAATTCTAACTGAGCTTTCGGCCCCCTTACATTTACCAACCTGATTGTAACTGCAGAATCTCTAAGTTATGAACCATTACCTTATTCGCCTTCACCATTTTTAATCCAAACAAATGATAGATAAAATAATAGGGTGCTCTTTGTTCTAGATGAAGTTGCTACACATCTTGCCCAGATATGGGATCTATTATATGAAAGCCCATTACCCACAAAGCTTTTACAGAAAGGCCATCTCCCGTAGTCCATTTTAAGCAACTTATTCTTGTTTTTAAAGATGACTTATACTTGTACTTTACAGTAGATAAAAAAACAGAATAGTTTTGCCACTAATGTGGCTTTGTTCATTTCAAACTTTTAGATGCACTTAGTAGACTTATAATGATACAAATTATAGAAAGAGCCCTTATCCAGAAAGGACAGATCCCAAGAATTTCAGATAATTTATCTGGATACCTGTACTATACCTGTACCTTTCTCCATCGACACATCTAACAATAGCGAAACCATTCTGCTTAATAATCTTTAATCTTGCATTCTTACATTAACAAGTTCAAGGAAATTTAGCATGATAATAGGTTTCAATACTGTTTTGAATTTTATGTACATTCGATGTACTTTCCATTTCCATGATCAATATGATTCCCCACCATTTGCCTCAAAATAAACTTGCATATCTTATTTTATTTTTTATAGAACATGAGATAGTTATTATATGATGGTAGTTTTATTTTTCAATAATCCTGCAATAATCCTTAAGATATTACCTGGCTTTGTGCTTACCAAACAATACTATCTGGCTAATTATATGGTTACACAGATTAATGTTTGCAACCAGTTAAACTAGGGCAGAGTCATAACATCACTGAAGATTTTTAGATGTGTGACCTAGTGAGTAAATAATATTAGCCAGCAGTCATTTCATAAACATCATTTGAGAAGTCCACATTATCTACTGAGATGAATATTTAATCACATTCTTCTTAGTGTCTGTCATTCCCTGTTTCATTGACAAATTATTTTATGCAAAGCAAAATTGTTTTCATTTTGTTATATGACACCAAGAACATCAGTGATACATGGAACAAAAGATCGGTATCTCAAGAGAAACCCATGCATGCATTATGTTCCACGTCCACCCAAGTAATGCTTTAAAGATACATTTGTTTTTAATCTTTGAATGCAAATAGAAAAAGAAGATTTAAGCATATGGAGTTTACAATTTTTTGGCAAATCAACAAGAAATGATGCTATATGTTGTTGAAACTTCTTGTCATTTCTGTACTCCATTAATTCTCAGTTCTTCTGCTTTGCATTATTTTCTGGCAAATATGAATTAACATTGATGGTGTAAAATGCTTCTACTCATTGACTTTGTGCCTTTTAAGGCAAACACAGTGGCTTGCACTTGTTTATTTGGAGTAATACCATTGTGAGGTTTACTTAATCATGTCCTTGCCATTTGATCTTGCTTCATCACGCAGTAAACACATAGCATAGCACAGATCAAAATTCATAATGGAAATGTAAAATCTATAGGACAACAAACTGTTGCTTTCAAAGTCTGTGGATCCATGAAACTGGCTAAATACCTTAAATGCAAGTGAGTGCCATTGTTTTTTTTTTTTTTACTCATATCAATGCTACATGGTGATGCCTAGCCTGACATTCAGGAAGCAAGAGTGTCGCTACACTTTTGGATAAATGGATTGCAAATCATTTTTAAAAAGGTAGAACAGATTTAAACATGGAAAGGCCCCTTAATTAAAGGTCAAATTTTAGTGGTATAAGAGCTTTTTATAACCACAATTAAACTATATTTCTCTAAAATCATGAGTGCCATGAAAGTAATTAATAGACCCGAATATAAAAATTATGAATGGAAAAAATGTACAGAAAAAATGTGAATATCTCTAAAACCTCTAAGCATTCAAGTTTTACAGATAATTACTAGCAACATGATGGACTTTTTTCAACCCGATTTAACTATGTAACTATGTAACAAAAATCGGAAAAACTCAAAGGGCCGATTTATTAAAATGTGACTTTTTTTTTGGTTAGTCTTTTTGATGTCAAAAATCCCAAAAAGTTGTGTGGGAAAAAAAGCTTGGCTTTCCGGGATTTATTATGCAACAAAATTGTGAGAATTCTGAATGCAAAAATACTCCAGCTGAAACCTGTTGAAATAATGTAGAAGTCAATGGCAGATGTCTCTTTTACAACTCGAACAACTTTCTTTGATTCTTGGTTTTAGAGGTTTTTAGGTGTTTTTGACACTGCCTTTTGTGCGGCAAGTCGAAAAAGTTGCAGTTTTTGCAACTTTTCCCATTTGTGCTTTTTCAGTTTGGATCTTTTGATAAATTTCATGGCATTTGTGGTTTTTGAGAAAGTGAGTTTAGTCGTAGTTTCAAAAACCTCTAAAATTAGACTGTTAGTAGGCCTCTGAAAGTCTGAATTGCTAAAAAATGGGCCCCTTTAGAAGTCATATGTCTTCTAAAAACATGCAATGTACTCCTTTTTAAAAGAGGCATAATTGTCACAACTCAGTATTAAAATGTCTGAAATCAGATATTTTAGGCCATGCTCTTGATCTGCCCAGGTCATGCCAAATTATAAAACAATACAAAACTCAAATTTAGGATTAGTTAGTCCTTTAGAATGTCTCTCCCCTGTAGTTCCTTTTCAGTCTCTCAGCTGTATACAAAAATGTCGCATATAAAAATATATAACAATATTTTCTTGTGGAACAGCGCCTACAGCAAACGGAAAAAGCAAAAGAAACAGGGACAAAATATGGTGTAGTATGCCTCTGAGGAAGCCAAATTGGCCAAAGCATGCCCACTATACAAAAGCCTGCTACTTTCTAAATCTGAGATTTGGGAGATTTGTGCAAAGAAAAATCGAAACTAAGTACCTACTGAAAAGTCAGGCACAGCTGCACAAAATTACAAATCTTTATTTGCAAAGATCTTATTCTTAAGGTTTCCCTAAAATAAGATAATCTTTCCAATTTGCTTACTTAGAAAAGCACCATAAATAATAGGGACCAGCAACTTATGCAAACAAAAAAACAAACATTTTTTAAACCTTTTGAGCAAAATATACTGTATGTAACCTACGCCTCATTGCCTTCTATAATTTAATTGAATTTTTTTATATTATTGAACAGACGGAAGAAAAGCATTTCTACAGTTCTAAACATGTTCTTCATATGTCGAACTATAATGTATAAAGAGCAGTAAGTGACTAATTAGGCCATTTCTTGGAGACTCCGACAGGTATGTTACTTGTTATGGATTTGCTGACTTTTAATATAAGAGCCTTGTGTGTGATCATAGATATAATATAGAATACAGACTGAACAATAAAGTTAATTGACTCCTGTGGCCAATAAAGTAATTTTCATAATGGCACAATGAATTCTATTAAATTCCATGACATATATGACATTCCCAATGAACTTCCTATTAGATTTCTTGCTAGTCATTGCCTGGAATTGTCTTATGTCTTATATAAGATTAGTTTTTAGAGGTGCTGTTATCCCACTACCCTTGGCACAAAGCATGATAGCATCCCTAGTTTGTGTTTTATACAAACTCTACAAACTCTATTTTTATTTATAGTTTAGGAACTTAAAAAATGTAAATTGCATTTAAAGAACAGTGCTGCCCAACTGGATGGCAGTTGGATGAATGTTGCCATTTAACAAATTTATATAATTCATGGCAAAAGATGGTCAAAGCCGTTAAAGGCAAATTTAACTAAATTAAAATTTGACTTTTTAGTTGAATTTGACTTTTTATGAAGAACGAAAAAATGTAGCATCTAAAAGCTAGGAAGTTTATGTAGAAGTCAATGGGAGTTGTATTAGCAAAAATCAAGCTACTTTTTGATTCAAATTTTTGAGATTAATTCAAAATGTGTGAAACCCATTGACAATGATGAGATGTTCTTACACAATATAGTTTTTAAAAAAAAAAAAAAAAAAAAATAAGTACAATTTTGAGATTCTCAAGCTTAAAAGTTTTGCATATTAGAAAAAAAACTTGAAATAAAATTGTTAACTAATGGCCTTCCCCAAAGTGTTGATGAATATTGTGAATACATATATGGGGTATTTTCCATAATTTACATAAAAAACATTAAAAAAGAGCATTTTTGCCGCCAATATGGTGTTATGAATCTTAGTTATCATCGAGTACAGGTGCTATTTTATTATTACAGAAGAAAGAGAGAACATACTTTGCTTAAAGTGGCCCCTCCGGTAGATGACCTTCCTTTATTTCAGAATTCTCTGTGAAACAGGTTTAAAAACAGATGCCATACTTGTACAGTATATTGACTCATTATGGAATGACATAAAATGTATTCACCTATTGTAAGATATCAAGATATTGGTTTTATATAGACAGACAAACTGTCACGGTCGGCACCCAACACCAGAACAAATGCCAAGCACCCTGGTCTCGGCTCATGCTTCACCTGTAGTGTGACCGCCTTTGGCCTCGGGAGGTGCCCTCAGCTACTTGGATGCCACCAGGACTTAAATGAGAGGTGCAAGGCTAGAGGTTCTGGATAGGCAGAGGAGCACGACAGTTAGCAAGAGTCTTTACGCTGAGGGTCACGGTACAAAATAGGAAACCAGAATCGTCGTCAGTACAGGCCGGGTTGAGGCAGGCAGAAGTCAATCGTAATCAGGCAGGTAAAGGTCAAAACCGGGTAATCAATCAGACAGGAGGGTTCAGCAGAAGGATAGTCGATATTCAGGCAAGGGTCAGATATAGAAGTCAGGAATGGATAATCGTAGAGCCAGGCAGGGTTCAAAACCAGAATCAGAATAAAGCTCACAAAGCACCAGGAATGAGATCCTATCACGGGCAAGGTCTCACAGCCCCAATGAGCCTTAAATACTGTTCAAATTTCGCGCCATTGCGCCTTTAAACTTCGCAAGAGCGTGCCGCGCGCACCCTAAGACACAGACGCCTGCGGCCTAACAAAGACTACACGACACGGCGGGCGTCCCTGCCATCCCCCAACTAGACCACCAGGTACGTTCCTCACACAAACTTCAAGTAAGTTTCAAAATAGATGCGCATAAAAATTATCGTGCGTCAAAATTATTCGGACACCCATTGACTAATGCATTTGGACAAAATAGTTGCACTTGTAAAAATTGTCGCTCTTGCGTCAGCATTGTTGCATGTCAAAATTATTTTGCCGCCCATTTACTTCAATGCGTTTCGCAATTTTTTCACTGTTTCGTGAATTTTTCGGGACAGATTCACCCATCACTAATTCACCCATCATTAATAGGGAATTATTTACCGACATGACTGGACATTATTATTATTTACCGACATGACATTTACTAGAACAATTGCCTGTAGAAGCTAATGGTTTATACTGGTAACTACCCTAGTACAAATATGTTAGCCAATGTTAGCAAATTAGCTTTGTACATCTAAATAATAGCAGCTCTAAAGTTAACTAACATATTTTATTCTTTCCACACCCTATTTCTTTCTGAAATAAATGCAAATGCAATATGTAATCTTTTCCCACTTATGTATACAAAATAAGTTGAAAAATGAATGCACTAATCTTTTGTCCATTTTCAGTTTGAAATGCATTTAAAATACAGAACTGCAAGTGACAGAATAAGAAAAGAATGGAATTGAGAAATGTATTGGTAGTTGGCAACCAAAATGCTTTTGCTTGATTTCTAGGATCCAAAACTTGCTGTTTAATTATTACCAGGGACTTCATTCAGTCAAAGGGCTATCTTTGAATATAGATGTAAAAGAGAATTTATGCTTTGATAGAATTTTAAATAAAAAAGGGATTTTTTTACTGAAATGATTTGCTAACTTTTAAATCATTGTAGTGAATAAAAATAGTCTTCAACTTACTTTGTCGGAATGATTTGATTAGCTATAGATATGGCTTTCCAAATACAATTCCATATTATTGCTTTGCAAATAAAGTTCTACTGGCTTTGGGCTTATGGTGCTTTACTTTTTTTCTTTCCTTTTTTTGGTAGTTGTGACTAACACATAAAACAATTACTAAAACAGACCACTTTTCTATATTTTGGTTATTATTATTCATAGTCTATGAGCACCAACACACAATACAAAACGTTAACCAATCCTCCACACACTAAACCCTATAAATATGCATTCACCTTCAAGTCTGGATGTTTGGCCTCCATGATGTCCCAAACAGTATGTATTTAGCTACATAATAATTAAAAATGATGTAGAGACACCTTGGGTTAATTTACAAAAACTACTACAAGTGTGGCTGCATAAAAACTTACACAACTGTTTAACTCATTGATGCTATTCATTAAAGTAACTTGTGTCTGAAGCCATTCCTTGCACTTTACTTTAGCTTCCCTCTGCACCAGTTTATCTATCATGGCTCCTTTTCTGAATTGTGCAGAAGTGTACCTATTGGCACAGAGCTCACATATGAAACATGGAGCTCCTGCCATGAAGCTGGCAGTAATTTATCCCTTTCTAGCTGTTCATAACTTTGAAACAAATTGAATGCATTTCATGTAGAGCAATTAACTTAGAACAGGCTTCAGTGTAACCAGGCATACTGTATCATCATTGTACAGCTACCTGGTCTTTCAGTATGTTGATTTTATCAAGTTTTAAAGGGATGTCATGGCAACTCCCGTTATTGGAGTTAAGGTTAAAAACCTTCTCTACTCCAGCTTCCTTTTTTATCTTGTTCTTTGGTTCAAAAAGTGTCAGGCTGCCCATGTCTAGGTTTGCTTTCTTATCCCTGAAATACCAGTGACATAATAAATATCCATGCTTAGGAATCATTAGTAATACGTTCAAGTGCATGTTTAAAGCATTCACAGAACCAGTGTTAGGAAGAATATTTTCTAAATATTGATTAGCCATGCATCAAACTGGATTTTATTATTGCCTGCACAATTAGAAGTAGAAAACTGAACACAGTAAGGACTCCTACATTTGATAATATTCTATACATCTATAAAACATTTAATGAGAAAACAAGGAAATGTTGGTAGAAAGACCTTGAACGCTTATGCAGGTCAGATAAAGATGTTGAAGTTTCAAGCTACCCCTTGCCTGCAGCTTTTCTTCTACCACAGGTAATGCAGATTGCTATCACAGAAAAGAATATTCCAGAACTACAGTAGAAACTTAATTGTTATAATAATCCTTCTCCCATGTAATGGCATAAGGACTAAGCAGTTTAAAGGCCAACACAGAAAATCAGTTAATGTTGGAAATCAGTGAAGCAGAGGTACAACCAGGCTTAAGAGCTGAAAGGTTGTCCAAATACCTTGGTGACAAAAGTTCAGGAGTTGGAATTGTCTTTTTAGCATCCATGCATCTACAATACAACTGTGAATAGGCAACTTTTAAAAGATTTAAAAGCTTCACCTACCTTGTTTAAAAAGGCAGCTTAACTCAAGTTAAAGGTTGATTTGTGTACATTACATGACCTCCTCCTATGATTGGGGATTCAAGAATTTTATTATTCCTCACTTTCAAAATATGTCCAGCTCCAAACACCAGCAGTGGCTTCCCTTGTTTGCAAAATTAATATATTTCCTATTCTATTGCTGTTCAACATTGCACATTTCCACGCAATGATGGAGTGCTCAACCACTGTACTTTATCCACTTGGATCAGGTGCTGAACAGTATAATAACCCACCTGCCTTGGGTCCAAAATCATACATAAAGTCCAATAAACTGCAGCACACTCGATTGTTGATTCAAATCTGTGTCATTGTGTTTTTATTTGGCTCACACCAAAGTAAATCAATGAAGCAACGTTTCGGGCCACGCAGGCTTGATAAAGGGCCTTGCATGGCCCAAAGCATTGCTTCACTGTTCTACTTTGGTGTGAGCCAAATAAAAACACAATGACTCAGATTTGAATCAACAATCAAGTGTGCTGCAGTTTATTGGACTTTATGTACAACATTGCACATTTAACCAGAGCTATAATAACCCAAATTAAGTAACACAATATGATGCTATAAATGAAGCATAATTGGCTAATTAGTAATGCTATTCACAGCTCTGAGAAATATGCTGGTGCTTTAAAAATAAGTATTATTATTATTAATAATAATAATAACATTACTTCCGATCTTTTTTTTTGGTCATGTTGAAATCACATTTATAGTAAACAGTAAATATCTAAAATGTGTGGAAAAACAAAGCCACCATACAGCTGGCTATAAAGTATAAACTGAACTATGGTTTATCTGTAAAAATAAATCTTTAATTACCTAAAGGAGCTAAAGAGGCAACTAATGTTTTTCGACTGCTCTATTGTCCTCTGCCTGCCAATGCTCAACATGAACATCTGGCATTTCTTCCTTAGCTGCAAGTTATCTCTGGCTTGTCGCTTTGTTTTTATACTTTAAAATCTCACATTCTTCTACCATCGGAAAAATTTAATTTCTTTACTATGATTAATTGATTATTTCATTATTTGGCTTCCCTGTGCCATTTTCACAGATGTCAGCAGAGGCCTTGCAGAGAAACAAGAGTAATCAATCACTTCTGTTCCTGACAGCTCTCTTCAATTTCATGTGGAGTTTATTCCTTTGTTTCTTTTTATTGTATTGTTTTAAAGGCAGCTAATATATTGGTTTCATACAGGATACAGAAAAGGGCCCAGGGAGCAAGAATGATGTAGGAAATGCTGGTGGAGGACATAGATATCCATGATGCAAGACAAAATACAATTTTAGTGTATATGGTTCCTAACTGGTCTGAGAGATAATAACAATGTAAGAAGACAACATTCTTGTATCTAGTAACTAATTATGTCAAATGCCACAAAGTAGTTTGAAAATGTTTCCATCTTATAACCTACAGACTGACATATCTAGACCTCTAACACCCCTCTTAATTATTTACTCCCATTACAAACTAAGAATTCCAACATTTTTTTTAATGTGCTGGAACAAGTCATAATTACTGTTTGGTAAAAGTTGACAAATTGCCTGGAGTTATGTAGCTCTGTCCTAGCAAGTAGGTGTATCCATAACATTGTGGTAATATCATAATGTCCCACCCAAAGGTGCTGCCTAACTTCACAGAGTAATTGCTTCTCTTAATGATGCATAAAGAGTATAAACAAAGATCATCATAGTCTGCCAGAGTAGCATTTTGCTGTACTCTATTCACTTGTATGATATTTTAAACAGTGCATTTATTAAAGCTAAAAGGGAAAGAAAAACAAATATATACAAGTGAATATAGAGTGGTGGCATTTCCTTCTTGTGTGCTGTGGCAAACTCTTTTTGTAGTTATAGTATAGTTGCATATGCATAACCACATAATTAGTACATTTAGGTATAGTGATGAAATAATATTGTCCTATAATTATATGAATGAACAAAGGGGGCCACCCCTTTCGACTTGAGGAACTGAATTTTTGAAGCAGTAAAATGGTAATTTTGTGATGGCAGATTCTATTAAGGCCTTTAAGAGTATCTTGGATGACTTCTTGGACAACCTAATAACCAAGGCTATAGTTGTCTTAAGGACTACAGTTAGTTTAGTATAGGTATTGTGTGAAACCACAGGAAAATTTATGAAACTTAAGTCAATGGGTATTTCTTCACTGTGATTTTCCGCACAAAATACATTACAGTCAAGACAATCTTTTTTTTTCTCAGCAACTTTTCTGTGCAAAAGTCAGTGGTCACTTTTTTCATGTTGATGCAATTCAATGGGGGTGTTGCGCTGACATTTTCCACACAAAATACATTGGAGCCAATAGGCAATTTTCTTGCAGCAACTTTTTCAATGCAAAATACTTTAACATTCATGGGTGTTTTTCTACAGTGAAGGAAGTCAGTTGGATGTTTTTCACAGCAGCTTTTTTTCTTGCAAAATACATTTGGGTCAATGGGAGTTTTGCCTCAGCATTTTTTTTTTCTGGAAAAATTTTTCAAAGCAAAGATTTCCAGTGGTTTCACAAAAATGTTCACTCATGTCGAAATGTGAAATTTGGCCACCAATTCCATGCTTGGTGAAAAATGTTGCTAATCACTTATTTTTATATATTTATATTATTCTATTGATAGGTCGGCATAGGAATATGTGCATATATGAACTGGGGTCATTTAGAAGCATTTATCTTTCAATTCAGAATCATTATTTAACTATATAAAATATATAGCAGCAAATGCCACACAATAGCCTGCATAACTTACACATTTGTACACAACTGCTTGTTATGATGAACGTATTTATTGTTATTGCTACACAATATTTTCTCTAGACATACCAATCAAGTCTGATTCCGGTCCCCAGTTTTTGGATCCTTGCCTACATGCTGCGATTTAGCAGCAAAGATTAAAGTAATAAACATGACATATCTTTTACAGGTGTGCTAAATGGATATGAAGCCAGAGAATTTCAGCTTCCAGAAGTTGTTACACTCTCTTCTATGCTGTACTGTACATTTTACAGGTGCCATATTCTTCTTATTATCACCATAATCCACTTTATTTCATAAAGAAAACAGATCTTCATCTAGCTGCATTTCAGATTTTGATGGATTGTTTTTAACACTGTTTATAACAATTACGATTATGCTTTGATTTTTATGTAATTTCACCAATGTTTCTAAAGGCAAATATTCATTGAATGTATGTTAAAATATCTAATAATACACTGTAAATATTATTTGTAAAACTATTTTTACATGGCTCATTTTTTTTCTGTTTACTAGTTGTTATTTTCCAAATGACCGCTGGTCAAATGTGCCAGGTTCTAGAGGCTTGGAGCATGAACAAACAATCCCAGTTTTGTTTAAAGGGGAAGTAAATTAAGTAACTAAAAGGTATATTGTCATGGGAATTTTTTTCTCTCAAAACGCATCAGCTAATAGTGCTGCTCCAGCAGACTGTACTGAAATCTATTTCTCACAGATTTTTTTTATGTTTAATTTGGAAATCTGACATGGGGCTAGACATATTGTAAGTTTCCCAGCTGCCCCCAGTAATGTGACTTGTACTCTGATAAACTTCAGTCACTCTTTACTGCTGTACTGCAAGTTGGAGTGATATCATCCCCTCCATCCCCCCACCCAGCAGCCTAACAACAGAACAATGGGAAGATAACCAGATAGCAGCTCCCTAACACAAGATAACAGCTCCCTAGAGCACTCAGTAGTAAAAATCCAAGTCCCACTGCGACACATTCAGTTACATTGAGTAGGAGAAACAACAGCCTGATAAAAATAAGTTAAATCCTAAAGTGTTGCCTCTTTCTGAAAGCACATGACCAGGCAAAACTAACTGAAATGCCTGCCTACACACTAATATTACAACTAAAAAAAAATACACTTTCTGGTTCAGGAATGAAATTTGATATGGTAGAGTCAATTATTTTAAATTTTATATGGTACAGTGAATTATTTGAAGGGTAAACAGTGTCATTTAGAAATAAAAACTACATCATAAAAATCAAGACAGAATCCCTTTAAGGCACAAAATGTGTTTATTATAGTGAATAAAGTACCCCCTATTGTAAGCTATAAGGATATTATAAGTTACTGAGTAGTTTCATGACCATGCCTTGACTAGTCATGGAACACCAAGGGGTACTTTATTTATTATAACAAGTTTCAGTGACTCATGTGACAGAAATGACATCACTAAACTCTGATTATATACCGATGACATCACTAAGCACTGTTTATAAGGATATATTTTACAGGATATTCATGTCTCTTGTGTATTGTATATTGAGTGCAGAGAACTTCTTGCATTTGTCTACAAAATGCATTTGATTAGTACTCATTTTTATTTTTGGCATTTTTATAGAAGATAATCAAAGATGGGTTTAGTATATTCTCATTTTGACATGTGTCCTGGATGTCTTAGAACCTGACTATATTATAGATTCCCTTTAATCATTTTAAGTATAATACCTGCACTGAGTTAAAAAAACAGGGTAAAAACTTTGTTAGCTATTCTCAGTGAGAATTTGAGCATTTCCTTCTTGTTTAGCATTGATTATTATTCATGGAGATGTCCAATTCTTTCCTGATTTGTGAAGCTCATTAATTAAGGGCACTCTCACAATAAAACTCTGTTTTCTTCTTCACCATTTGTCCTGTATGGCTTTATGTTCAAAGCTAATTATGTTTTTACTCAAACTGCTTTATAATCAGGTTTGGTTTATTCTACTCAATGTTGTTTTAAATTCAGATAAGCTCTTTATTAGAGTGAATTAACAAGCATCATTACTAATTAATATTCCATTTCCATAATTTTCTAAATGATAAAGTATGAATTTACATCATAATGTATCAATATCACTGTATGTTCCATGATATTTCTCATTCTTGAGATGTGGTTAAAAAAAACTGAGAAGGGTTTTCTGAGAAGGGTTTTTGAATTTTAATAAATGATCAGACATTGAGTAAGCCTGGAGAGACACTGAAATACTCCTCTTATGGGCAGCTTTATTAAGGGATTTAATTCGAATTTGAGTTTTAATTTGAATTTTGAGATTTAACATACTTTAAGAACTCAAATTCAACGAATTTGAATCAAGTTTTTTAAATTCAAATTGAGTTTTTTAAATTCAAATTATTTGATTAGAGTTTTCGGGTCGATTCAATTAGTCCGAGCTAAGAAAATTAGATTTTATTAATAAATAAATAAACTCCCATACATTCAAAATTCAACCAATCAAAATTTTTTTTAAAAAATTTAATTTTCAAAACTCGGTTGAATAGGATCGTCTCAAAAACTCAAATCAAATTCAATTCAATAAACCCAACAGGCTGGTTTTATAATTATATCACAGTTTGGATGAAGTACAAGTTACTGCTTTATTTTATTATTTGATTATTATGGAGTCTATGGGAGATGGCCATTTCCGTAATTCAGAGCTTTCTGGATAATGGGTTTCCGGATAACAGGTCCCCTACCTGTACTACTGCTCTATAAAAAGACACCACTAGTATTCATGTAGAAGTAATTGGCAGATGGCACAATTAAATTACTGCTGCTGTTCCTGTAGATTGAATAGTAGTCAAACATGACTAAACTGTACTGAACTGTAAGTGCAGAATAGCAAACTGAGATAATAATAGCAATGATTTCCTCTGTGAGCAGGTTTTTTTTCTGATTGTCTTTTAAATAATATATGGTGCACAGAAAATGCCCTGTTTAGTTACAGTACCTAGTGGGATCATGACCATAATCCCAGAGCAATGTTCTGTAATAGTTACAACATCTTCACTCTACCACACATAGTTCACATGCATGTTGCACAAGTTAGGAATTATAGATCTTTTTGAGAGGCAAAATAGAACATTTCACATGAAGATGCAGCAAAAAGAAATGGGAAAACAGTGCAAACATTACAGTAAATGCAAGTATAGTGCTATGATTATATATGGCATGATGCTAAATAAAGTAACTGTGGATATAATAATGATGCACTTCTTAATACTGCAGTTCTGGCAAAATATCAACATTATTGTCCTGAATGGTGATATTACACAGATCATTACATTTATTACACACCAAACATCCAACAGCTTAGGATCCTATAGATACAACCTACACTACTGTCTATTGTATATAACGTATACACTGGGAAGTTTTATTGCATACTCTGTGTTTTTCAGTTGAGGCCCTTGCTGTGATAGGTTATTAAGCAGCATGGACAGGTTCAATCTACTATATTTTTGCAAGGTAAAATATAGTGTCCAATATTGCAAACTTTCTTCACATACACTCTACTGGGACTGCCTTGTGCAGAGTCTCAAATGATCTTCTCTTTATACTCTATTGCCCTTACCATGAACCATTTTATTTGCTGATTATTTTTCGTCTAATGGATCAGTTGTTAATTTTTATTATGTCACTGACATCTGGTCAAAAGTTAGCCTTAAAAAAAAGAGAGGTTATCAGAGCAAACTTTCTGATACTGAAGGCTCTAAAGCATTGAAAGCATGGCATGTAGAACTACTGAAGGTGTCTACAGAGGCATGTTATGCTCAGCTACAAAGCAGCCAGACCATCTGCCTGTAAAAAATTGCCGTCATATTTCTAATTTGTTGTTGTGTTTATTGAGGTCTTTCTTTTTTTGCTTTTAGAAAATGGATAATGATCAGTTTATAGGATTTAAACTGTTTTAATGATAATTCTGAATAATCCCCTCAAGGTTTATACATACCCTTCAAAAAAGTATAGCCTCTATCTGTGTCTAAGTAGTTATAGAAATATACCCTCAGACAGGTGATTGCCGAAGCACTCCAGCTATACTGAACTATGCCAATTGCCTATGCACTGCCTTTGGCCATTTGTTTATAAAATATATTTAAAATATTTTTAGCAACTAAATCACACTAAACTATTTTTAATTATACATGTTAATTGCATTTTAACTATTGCTGATTTAACTGTATTCTTTTCAACCTGAGAATATACCAAAGCTCACAGAATTCTCTGGCATGAAAACAAGGTCTCCATCACTTTTCAATCGTTACACTTAAATATTGGTAACCACAGAACTGCTGCAAAGACCTGCTTAGTTTTTGGAAGGATAGTACCATCACCCACTAAGCTGAGCTGTCAGTGTAATTTCAAAGACTGGAGAGATATATAGCTGTTTACTGGAATGGGTACTGTAAGATCCCCCTTTAAGTAATATGATTACCTCATTTATTTTTCTGTAGTTAGTGACTGAAGATAAAAGAAAAAGTCAAGTTTCAAAACTGTACCACATTTTTTTTTCAAGAAATTGACAGCCATAACAAATTTTCCAGTGAAGCAAATATTGGACAACTATTCAAATAAAAGGGAGTAAGATTACCTGGTAGAACCAAATAGGTAACTACTACATGCTACTTGTTATACAGCGTTACTGCTCCTGGGCATACATAGTGTATATTAATGCATAACCCCTTTAATGGTTTATGGTTTACTAAATCTGCATAACAATTTAATTTCCACAGACTCCCCAGAGTAGTTTAAAGTTGACCCTTCACCTGAAAAAAGTATTCCAAATCCTATTTTATCACATACAGTAAGTCAAGTAACATGAACTTTAATTACACTATATAAATTATTTGAATTTTGTTTCCTTTGGTCTGGGAACTCATAATTGTAACTGGTTATACAATTAAATGGGGAATAGAGAGGGGAAATGTGTGACATCTAGTAAGTGCTAAATGGAAAGTGACAGTAATGGCCTGCCCCGCCTCTATGGAGGGGCAAGCAATATACTGTATCCTTATAAAGCTGAGATTTTTTAAATGAGTTAACAGTGTTTTATTAACACTGAATACAAACATCACCGGTGATGTTGCTCATAGAAACCAACCAGATCTTTGCTTTTAGTTTTTTAACTTGTAGGTGACTATTCAAAGCTAAATGCTGATTGGTTGTTGGGCAAAACCATCGGTGATGTTTGTCTCCAATGTTAATAAATACTTCCATACAAGTATATTTTGCCGTCATGCAATCATGAGAAAGCTGTATACTATAAGAGGATATTGAGGTGCTTAGATCCATATATATATATATGTATATTTTATTTTTATTTTTTGTTAATTCTTTATTTTTGAGATTTTTTCAAATAATAAAAGGGGGGTACAGAAAGAAAAAGGGGGAGGGGGAAGGAACAAAAAAGAAGGGTAGCTCCAATCTACATAGTATAATACACTCACTTAGACATTTGTTACAAAAATATCATACAAATATTTATCATAAACTTTTTGTCCACAACTCAGTAATCATTTCTTAAGACTATCAAACAGCATTATTGCATAATCCATTTCTCATACACTGTCCACATTTACCATCTTTATTTACTTGCTATCTGATCTAAAGTCCCTACTAAACTATGCTATGGAGACCATATCTTCCAATATGATACACTATTATTATGATTTATATGTGTTAATTCTTCTAACTGTCTAATTTATTCTACCGAAACCAACCAATTCTTAGGAATAAGAGCCTTAGCTGCTTGAAGTAGCTGGAAGGTCAAAGAAAGATCCATACGTATATATTTATTGTACTTTCTTTTAATGTGGAGTAGCCTAGGTGTAAGAGGATTCATATCCTAAACCTTATATTTTGTCACTTAAAGGACTAGAGAATATGTTGGGAGAATTTTACTTTCTTTATATCTGCAACCCATACTCTTTTGTTTGTATATAGTAATAGTTTTGCAATGGTAGGCTAATACTGATTCTTTTGCGTTATAGGTTATGTTAATTAAAAATGTGTTCATGTTTTTCATAAGCAGAAAATTGCTTTACGCTTTGATAATGAAAAGTTTCTGTCGATGTAACTCGCTCTACACTACACTGTGTTGAACAGGTGACCTTCCAGATCATTAAGCATCTGACTATTTCAGCCTGGGTTTGCAGTTCTCCATCCATGAATGGAAATCCATGGCACTGATTTTTACTTAAAAACATTTTTATTGCAAATCAAGAATCAAGTAAATGAAGGATTTGCTTTGTGAATTGTTTTTTTCTGCCAGAGGCAACAAGAATTTATTGCAAAACTGTTAAATTAATATAAGGTGTTAATACTGGAATCATTTGTTGCTTAATATGAACTTCATTTGCTGCACAGACTAATAATAAATTGCAAATGTACTATTAAAAACATCTCCATGATTGACTTTGTTTTTTTAACCCCAGGGAAAAGGGTCTTGACTCTTCCCTCCTCCTAAAAGTTTCAGAGCCCTGAAAATATGATTTCCATGCCTTTTAGAACAGTTATAACCATGTTCATGCTCCAGATTAAATACATGTGAGATTACAAAAAATATATATCTTTAATTTAGGGATCAGTAACTAAGAAGGCTTTTATGGGTGACATCTACAATCTGTATATATATTTCCTTTGCTATTAGAAAAGGGATGCTCCAGTTCACTTACTAATGACCTTAAGAAAGTATAATGCCAATTAATTTGCATTAATAGTGCAGGACTAATTTACAAGTGCAAGTGCAGTGTTCAAATGACAATTTGGACAACAGGAAAGTAAAACGTAGCTTTAGTTTCATTTTCACATTATACCCCATTTAGAACAATAAATACGAAAATATTAATATTAATAATTTTAAGACTAGGCAAGAGTGTGTTCAGCACAAGCCATAATTGTTGCACCAGTGTTAAAAAAGGGTGGTATACTGTCCCTTAAAGGACTCCCTTGCACCCTTCAGATTTTCTGTAGGGTACAATGTAAGTAGCACATTCAGACAGATTAGAAGAAGAAGTGGTGCAGGTGGTAAGTACATGGAGACAATTTAGCACTTTATCCCCAGTCACAAGCTAATCACAAATAAACATGCTTGTTGTTTCTGTAAATTCAGGGATGTTTAATCATCTTTTACTTTATTAATGAACAACACTTTAGTTAGAAACAAAGTGCTATAAGTAAAGCTTAGTTGTCTAATTTGACTTTACTGGACCCCCTAGAAAGGTATTTGCATGATAATGTGCTTTTTGCCCTTCTGTATAGTTGCATTGTATGCCGCTCAGTCCTTCCTGCCTCTCATTCCGAATCAATCACAGTCCAGCCCAATCTTAAGGTGCATATTTGCAATCAGTATAAACTTTTTCTCATCTGATGAGTGTCTTTGTCTTCAAGTTTGTTGTGCCAACCAAAATACAAACATATAAAATAAAAGTAGATTTCTCAAGTTATTGCAATTAAAGTGCATCTGTGATGTATGCTTAACTGGATTCTTATTTGCATACAGCAATCAAGCGTAGGCAGCTTTGCATATGCCAAAAATGCCAAACACGACATATTTCTGTTTTAATCTGCACTTTTAGAATCAAGAAGAGGAATGAGCAATCCCACTGTACCAATTTGCTCTCATATAGATCATCAAACTAATAATGTCACAATTGGCAGTATTTGTGGTTGTTGCAGCTGCACTAATTGAAAAGAGAAAAAGCAATGTCAGATGTTTTGACGTTTCAAGACCATGTGTGTAAGGAAAAGACCGAGAGGGATAGTCAGGAACCCACCCAGAGACCTTAGTGCACAAACTCTCACTTTATCACACAGCTTTTCACGGCCCTTAGAAAATGTAATGTGTTTCCTTGTTGTACCTCTTTGAAGAAGAAAAACTGAGCTAACAATCTAAGGAGCCAAAATCACTTTGATATTTTTCTTCAAACATTTCCATCCTACTGATTTCTAATGCCTGCTCTGTCTGTAGGGACTTGTGCATCTTATTTAGCTTCAGGGTGATGAAAACAACATGTTTTGATCCCTGTTCCAGCTTTTATCAGAAAAATGCTTTTATGAAACAGCGACAGATATGTAACACTGTAGTCTCCATCCTGGATTTGAGAAAATAATAACAGATAGGTATTTATAAATGGAACTGGTGCTGCGAGCTACAGTGTGATTTGTATAAGTAAGCAAGTGTGGGAACCTGTTTGCTGGGGGTTTATTATACATGTAGAGCTTGAGGATGTAACCCAAGCTTCTTGTGGGGCAGCCATGGAGACATGAAGGGTGTCTTCCTTGTAGGAAAAAAAACCACTAATGAATATTCAGTTTTTGTCTGATTATTGAAATGGTGTTTGCAGCATGAAAACAAGGCATGGACAAAGCTTTACAACAGTTTCATCCATTTAATTTTAAACCTTGCCTTTCTGCCTGATACAGAGTAAATTTAAAGTTTTCATACTCATCATTATGTTTTCCATTTCATATGAACACAGAAGGAAAAGAAGTCTTGTCACCATAAGCTGTGCCATCCAAACTAGGGTAACAGAAATGTGTCTAACCAACTCAAGTTACAGTCTTTGCTTTTGTCTGCCCCCCTCTCTTAGAATTGGTATAAGTTGCCATATTGTTAATACATTATTGCCCATATTCTGGATGGCTAAGTAATAATGTCCAGTTTGGAGTGTTTAATGGTTGTATAGAACAATACAATCTGTAGCATACATTATTAGTCAGCAGTTAACAGAATAGTTGGTTTCAAATACTTTAACTAAAGCATTTGATAGAATGAATATTCATCCTGCTGTTGTTAGACTTCAATGTCTAGCCTGCTTTATATATGCAGTTGTAGATCAGCAGCTGCCAAAGGACTCATAAGTGTGAACCATTTAAGCTACGGATGTCCAGTGCACATCCAGTTGAACTGTAAGGACAAGCATAGTTTGACAGATGGAGGATGTTGGATGTAAAATTAGACATACTTGAAATAAATAATGCAAATATTTATGTTCATCCCATTGTATTTAAACTAAATCTTCCTGTACAACATATCTCTCGTAACTTGAATTTGTCAAAGTACAGCAAGTATAGAAACGTCAACTTTTTTTTTGTAACTTATACTTTATTGAAAAGATACAAGATGGTTCACAGTAAAATAATCATTCAAGAAATATAGAATAACATTTCCAATTGACATCCTCATACAATAAACAGCAAGTTGGGTACAAAGCTAGCACCCTCAAGTTTCATACAAATCCGAACCCCAGCCTACTGTCTAAAATAGATAACAGAAAGTCACAGTGCGATCTAGTTATTATAGATGAGATGAGAACGAATCCCATTTCCCTTTTCTCTGTGACCTTATATCTCGTGTTCAAACCGATCGTACAGGTATTATTCATCAAGCACATAACTTAACTATACAGAAATAAAGAAAAGGAAAAAATAAAACAAAAAACAAGAGAATAAACAAGGAAAAACAAGAGGAAAACTGGTGCCATCCAACATAGGAATCAAAAAGGTTCGGCCATTAATGAGAAAACAATAGACAATAGCAGTATTCAATTCAGTTGTCTAGATCCATCTGTTCCCAGGGTGACCATATGTCTAGAAAGTGTTGGGTCGTGTTATATAACATAGCTATTCCTGATTCAAAAATTCTATTAGAATTAACCCGTCTCTTTATTTCGGTTAAGGAGGGTGGGTCTGGTGATTTCCACTTTGCAGCTATAGAGAGGCGAGTCGCCGTAAGAATTTGATTTGCCAATGCTTGAGCTGTATTGTTTATTCGTGGGATAGGTTTACCTAACAAATAGGTGCACGGATCCAGCGGAATTGGAGTCCGAAATAAAGCACTCAGCAATACTGATATTTCAACCCATAGTGGACCTATAGTAGGACAGTCCCAAAATATATGTGGTAATGTGCCAGTTTCTCCACAGTTTCTCCAACATAATGGGGAATGGTCGGGAAATAGAGAATGAAGTTTAGTGGGGGTGTGATACCAGAACATAAGAATTTTATAAATATGTTCTCTTTGCCTCACACATGAAACCATTCTTTTAGCGTTGTCCCAAATAGAGGTCCACTCTTGGTCAGTCAAAGGATGTGTTAGATACGAGTCCCATTTAGTCATGTATAGGTGCCTAGGGGGTGGCTGTTGTAGAAGCTCAGAAAGTAACTGGTATAGTTTGGAAATAAGACCTCTCTGTGGAAGGCCTGGTTTGGCTAATGATTCAAATGGGGTAGGTGGGGTCAATCTTGCACAGTCGCTATAAGGCTTAATAAAATGCCTTATTGAAAATATTCAAACAACTTTAGGGAGGCTTGAGACGTCTTTCGTTTCAAGTCGAGAAACGGAAGAATTTCTTTGGTCCGAGAGTCTAGTAGATCACCTACGGTGTCAATTTCCGAGTCTCTCCACTTGTTTATAAAACTTTGGCACATTCCGGGCTGAAACACAGGGTTATTAAGAAATAGGGTATTAAGTGATCTAATGGAAGACAAATTATATCTCCTTTTAAGAGCATGCCATATGGAGAGTGTATGTTGTGTTGACGATAGTAAATTGGTCTTATCTCGTAAGGAGTGCGGCTTCAGCCATACCCAATAATTCAAATGACCAGAAACGTCAACTTTTAACCTGGCTTTTAGAACATTTGTGTTTCTTATTAAGTCTCCACTTTACCTTTCTACCTATCTTACTCATTCATTGCACTGAATTTTTCGTCTCAAATATTTTGACAAGGAAAGGTAACATAAGCTAAATCTTCACTCTACCTTTTGCATGCATTATGCATTATTTACGCTCCTAAATCTATTTGCATTGCTCAGTGTCCACACTCCATGGTTCTAGATCTTATACAAACTATACCTTAATAAACTGTCCTGCTTTTAAAAATGTTATCCTAAATATTAAATATCTATGTATCTAGTCTACTGTGCTGCCTTTTCTATTAACTGATGTACTGTATAATATTATCTATGCACTTATTTGTTCTCTATGTAAGGTGCTATTATGTAGAAATTTCTGCAGTTCTGTGTATTGATGTATTGCCTTTTGATTAGATATTTTACATTGTTCTATATGACCTGTTTATTATCAAATGTTATAAGAATATCTTGCATAGTGTTCTCTACCTGCAACTGTGTTCTAGGCCATGAGACCCATCTTACCATACATTTTGTGTAGTCTTTGAAATGAAATCAACAGTATGACATTCTGGCATAACTCTTGTGAATTCTTTGCTCAGTTCTATTCTTTTGGCCTCATGTTTTTTAGAGCATTAACTTTCCTGGTTGTTGCCTTCAAACCTGGTGGTACTGTGAAAGCAATCTAACTGGACATATTTCCTGCTTTCTAAACATGATAAAAAAAATCAGAAATGCCCTTATAAAGAGAAATAATAGTTTATTAGATTGTATTGACATAACCCAGAAATCCCTGGAGAGTAATAGCTGCCTTTTCTCAAGGAACTTTAATTTCATCTTACAGTCACTGCTTTCTAACGATATTAATTTCTTCAACTGAAATCCAAATTATAAGAACTCGCATCCTGCATCCCTTCATGCATGATGAACATAGCATTTTACCGCTAGAACACTGTATATTAATTACATAATATTTTATAAGTCCGATATGCACAAATACACATATGCATACACAAAGCTTTTGTATTTAACCCCATATGGGTGTATTAGTTGGAAGAAAGGAAGACAGATAAATAGACAGGCAGACAGATAGATAGATATAGATATACAGATAAAGAAATGGAATTCGAAGATATCTTGGTACAGTATATTGACTGGATATTCCAAAATACACATGTGTATATGCAAAATATTTGTATTTAACCCCACAGGAAAAATAGACTGTGAGGAGTCATGTGCTTATTGTGTAGCAACCTAACTTGTAGCTGTTAATACTCTTAACATATAGAAAAATCACGCTGAGACAAAACTTCCTTTATGTGGGTGAGGGTCGGCCACAGCTTTTATTTGAACAGATTATTATTCATAACGTAAACAGAAAACTCTTGCCATTACATTACTAACCATTAATCTCCAGATGCCAGCCACCGCAGCCGCGGTGGGCATGTAGGTTACGCCAACCACATAATGTATAACCAATGGCAAGGACACTTTTTACCCCGCCACGGAGGAGTTCATGTAGGCCTACACTGAACCCCCACCCAGACGCAAAAGAGCTTCACCTATGCCATCCTGTAAACCTGAAAGAAAAATGTCCATGCCAATATCATTTAAATGAACACCATCGCGCAACATGAGACCTTGATCAATTCCTTCCAATTGCCGGTGCCGGACTACAACACCCCCCCTGTCACGAACCAAACGGGAAATTCTAGCATTAAGAAGGTGCCTGGCTCTCTCGATCGCACCTGGATCTCTAGCGCCCCGCCAGGATAGCCGGGGAACAAGTTCGGACCAGACCACTACCATTTCAGAGAAAAAGGCTTTAAATCTGGCCAAATCCGACCATATCAAAGATAAAAGTTCCGCTACGCGCACTTGTCCAAGGTCATTTCCACCTGCATGAATAACTAGCACAACTGGGGGGGGGGAAGTAACTCTGCTGATTGCCACCACTTCCGGTAAAACCTGTAACCAGCGTAAACCGCCAACTCCGCGCCATTGAAATTGCACCCCTCTAAAGCCCAAAGTGTCTCTTCCAGGACGAATGGACGCTCTTTGTTCAGCCCGACGGATATAGGAGTGCCCGACCAGCCAAACCGTCGCTGTTGGAGGCCCTGCAAAAAATTAAGACGTCAGTAAATCAGGCCGAACATAAGTAGTAAAACATGCTGATTTCCAGCGACCTATCTTTTTGATATGTTCATCGTTGAGACCGCTCAGACTCGCTTCCATCGCTGCTCCAATGCGGAACGAGTGAGTTCCGAAATCAACTGGATTGAAACCAAGTTTAGCCAAACAACGTTTAAATATGGTAGCGAACTGAAAGTGGGTCAATAGGGAACCATCAAGATGTGAAAGGAAACAGACAGTAGGAGCCCTAATTGCAGAAAAAGTGGAAACTAAAGTGTAAGGACATGCCGGACCAGCTATAGCTGTTAATGGGATCCAACACCCCTGTCCCAGAACATCCAACTTGGACCTCCGAATGCGTAAACGAATGGTGTAGTTATGAGTGAGAACGTCACTAGCTAGCAAACCTCCAGGTTTGAACTTACTTGGCGGGACCAGTTCGCCAACCCGCAACGCTGCAAAGAATGCCAGAGCAAAAGCCGTTCGTAAAAGGGAGACCTCATAACTGGACGTACACACTTCAGGCAATACTGCCAACAGCCGGCACAACAGTGCAAAAGATACTGGTCTCCTGGACTCTTTCCGAACATAACTCCTACTCCAACCTTTCATAGCTTGCAGAATGGGAAAACGTTTGGTGACATCTTCCACCCCCATAAGTTTAAACAAAAAGGCTAAGGCCGACAGGCGTTTCCTTGCAACAGCTACTGAGTGGCCGTGACCCCAAAGCTGTAAAATGTACTCCACCGCAACCGTAAAACAGTTGTCGGATGACCAAGCGGTGCCAACTGGAAACAAAGATAACCACTCAGCCCAAGCCTTACCATGCGTAACCCAAGTTGCCGGAGCCACTGAAGATCGAACCATGTTCATAAGCTGCGCTCCACTATCTCCCACAAGGAAGTTCCTGACCAATGGAATCGGCCTCCGGGACTAGGTCTCTGAATTTCTGCCACTGTGAACGAGAAAGAGCATCAGCTGCTGCATTGGCAACCCCTGGCACATGCTTTACCGGAAACCAAATGTTATGTGTAAAGCAAAGCAGGACCAGCTGTCGTAACAAAGATAAAACAGGTAAAGTGGACGATGTTAAGTTGTTAATGGCAAACACAACACTCAGATTATCAGTCCAAAAGCAAACTTTTTTATGAGACATGACCTCGCTCCAGAGGTCCACAGCCGCCACAATGGGGAATAGTTTGAGTAGGGTTAGATTTCGACAAAGGCCAGCCTCGACCCAGTGTTGAGGCCAGGCGCCGAAACACCATTGGTTGCCGAGGATAGCCCCAAAACCTATTGAGCCGGCTGCATCTGTGAACAGTGCTAAGTCACTATTAAGGACTTCATGACTCAACCAGCAAGACCTCCCATTGAACACCCGTAAAAATTGTTTCCAAACTTCTAAATCTGCCTTCAGCTGTCTAGTGATCCTGATAAAGTGGTGGGGTGATTTAGCTCCTTTAGTGG
Organism: Xenopus laevis; assembly: GCF_017654675.1. Lineage (NCBI taxonomy): Eukaryota > Metazoa > Chordata > Amphibia > Anura > Pipidae > Xenopus > Xenopus laevis. Next base: position 75,795,375 of record NC_054385.1, read on the forward strand.
CCAGGGACAATCTCCGGGAAAAAACCCTTCCCATAGGCATGATTCTACAAGCAAACACCAGTAAACCCAACAGGGACTGGAGTTGTTTCAAAGTAACTTTGGATGCACCCTGGACCAGTTCGACCAAAGCTAGCAACTTAGCCATTTTTTCGCACGGAAGACGGAATTCCATCTCAATGGTGTCAATCTCAATTCCGAGGAAAGTCAACACAACTGTAGGACCTTCAGTTTTAGCCTCGGCGAGAGGGACACCAAACTTTTGAGCGAAAAAATGAAAGGTGGATAGCAGGTCTGTACAAATGCTATTGGACGCTGGGCCAACAAAGAGGAAATCATCCAGGTAATGAGTTAAAGAATGGGAGCCTGACTCTGTTTTAACCACCCACTCCAGGAAAGAGCTAAAAACCTCAAAGTAGAAGCACGAGATAGAGCAACCCATTGGCAGGCACATATCGTAGTAAAATTGTTCTTTGAAATAGCAACCCAAAAGATGAAAACAATCTTTATGCACGGGTAGGAGCCGGAATGCGGATTCAATATCGGCTTTAGCCAGAAGTGCACCCCTGCCCGCCTGCCTAACCAATGCAATTGTTCGATCAAATGGGGCATAAGACAACTAAGCATCTTCCTTGCTAATCCCATCGTTAACAGACCCACCTTTGGGGTAGGATAGGTGATGTATCAACCTAAACTTACCCAGTTCTTTTTTGGGAACCACTCCCAAAGGTGAAACCCTCAAATTGGGAAATGGTAAAGCATCAAAGGGACCTGCTATCCTGCCTAGCTCTACCTCCTTTTTTAACTTGTCTGCTACCACGTCCTGATGTACTTCAGCTGATCTGAGGTTAGTGGCAAATAAAGGCTTGAATTTCAATTGAAAGGGAATAAAAAATCCAAAAAGAAAACCACACCTAAGCAGGGCGGCTTCCCGTTTCTTGGGGTACCGATCTAGCCAAGGTGACATTGCTAGTGCGTTCACTGGGGTTCTCTGTCCTACCTGGGAGTTGGGGAGCTGGGAGGGGCTTGCCTTTTTTAAAGCACCGGAGGGCTGAGTGGGGTCCCCCACATATGGAGCATTCATGCTTAAATTTGCAGGTGCCGAAAAATCTGCAGTGGCCCTCATTAAATAGCCAGCAGACCCCAGGCCGTCTGGGGGCCGCAGAGCTGGCCTGTGAATGCCCAGCGGCCCCCGCCGAAAAGGGGGGGGGTCGTTGGGCCATCATGAGTCTGATCCACACATCCGTAGCCTTCATGTCCCAACCCAGGTCTGGTCTAAGGGCAAGCTTCCTCCTGAATTCTTCATCATATCTCCATCAGGCTGAGCCCCCATGTACTTTGTACGCCCCATAAATAAGGTCCTGATAAACAAAGAGCTGGGAACACTTCTGCGGATGCTTCAGGCCAATAAAACCTGCGAGCACAGAGAAGGCTTGAAGCCAATTTCCAAATGTTTTTGCAACTCTATGGTTTTTATCCTCACTTTTGTCGTAATGCCACTTGATCAGGCGAGATAAGGGACCAAATATCAATAAAATCGTTTTTCCAAATTTTTTCCTTAATCTCCGCTGACAAATGAGAGCCCAGCGGGCTAATCCCGCAAAAATACGAATCTTTGTATGTACTCGCGGATGGTAGTTCAGCCGGTGGAGCAGCAGAAGAGGCATCTAATCTGCCTAATATTTGTTTAAGTGCCACAAGAACTTCCCTATTCTGTTTACCAGCACCCACCCATGCCCCAGAACACTCATACTCACCTGATCTGGAAGGCAGGGGTGTAGTAGCAGTAGGACTCTGCTGTTGCACTCCGGTGTCATCCCTACAGGAACAGCGAGACCGGCGGGAATCCCGGTGTGTTTTGCGCCGTTTGCTCCTGAAACGATCCTCTGAACTCCCATGTGAGGAAGAGGCAGGGGAGTATGTAGCAGGGGACTGCAATGAGGAGGAGTGAGGGGATATTGGAGAATGGACCCGAGAGCCTCGTCTGTGGGCAGTAGCCCTAGGCGTTCGTGAACCATGTCTTTCCCGACTACCGGTGGAGCACAGGCTATGATGCCTGTCGACCCCCCAAGATGTATGGCCTCGTTCAGCCGCATAAGCTCTTCCGTGAGCAGGGTGTGAAACTGGGGATATGTCCTCACTGTCAAGGGAATGGTTAATGGGCTCCCGTGAAAACCCCCTACTCGCCTGTTCTGAGCTAAGATATAACTGTGGGGGGTCGCTATCCCCTTCAGACGATATAGAGGGAGCATTCACAGTGGCTGGGGCTAAAGTAAGAAGTGGCCCCGCGTGCTGAGTCGCACACGCTATTTTATTGGGAGGAAGTGCAGTGGGAGGCTGACTTGTGGCTTGCGCAGTCACAGGGGAAGGTGGAGGGATGCGAGCAGCAGGGCGCTTCCCTGCCCGTGCCCTGCGTAATCGTGGTGGCTGTGCAGGAGCCATCACCACAGGAGGGGCTCCTGCTTCCTTTGTAGGCGCCTTGCTACTCCCTGACACGCTGCGAGCGGTCGCTCGCTTCCTTGCTCCACGGGTATTGGGCCTAGGAGGGCTAGGACTGAGACAGGAGGGGGGCGGGAACGGCGCGCAGGCCCTTCTGCGGTGCGCCTAGTAGCAGGCCTGCTGCGCCCTGTACCGGACGTAGATGCAGCGGGGACAAGCTCAGCTAGGAGCTCTTCCACCCAACCTGTCCCTTGCTGTAGGACTCTGTCCCTCACCTGCTCGGCTAGAACGTCTGCCATGATGGGGAGCTGGACACGCTTCTGGCAGCAGCTCCACCAGCGCTCCAGGATCCAGGGGGAAGAGGAAGCAGGTAAGTAATTGGAAGTATATATACACACCCTCCCCTTCTACCCCAACCTATCCACTCTAGCTACCGACCTGGTAACCAATCCCCTGCCCTGCCATCCCTCCTCCCTGTCATTGGCACCCTCGCTACACCCTTTGGTGCCCTCCAGGAAGATAGTTACATAGATAGATAGATAGATAGATAGATAGATAGATAGATAGATAGATAGATAGATAGATAGATAGCTGATCTACCAGCTGATTTGTTACAATGTATTAATATACAAGGGAACAGATTGCCATCTATAAACCTCTACTGAGATAACCAAGAAAAAAATATAGAATTGTAACAAACGTGTCAATCCAAAGCAGGGAAAAAGGGGTACTGTCACTAGATCAGAACATGGTTCAGAAGTGTCTAGGGAGATCCTAAATAAAAAAATAAATAAAAATACAGACTTTTCAGATGGTTAGTAACACAAAAAGAGAGAGAGAGCTTCAGGAACTACACAACAAAAGAGCTTTAGAAAAATGTAATTAAAATGTATTATGCTGCATTCCGAAACTGCATGTACATCTGTCAATTATTCTCACATTTTCATTTTACACACTAAAGCCTTAGTCCCTGGTAAGGCATATAGACCAACTGCCTTTTTTGAGTACGTCATTCATCTCATTTGGAAATATTGATCCAAATATCTAATTATCACTGAAATGAACATTTACATATAGTATTATTCATATCCTGCAAGTATAAATTGCTTTTTTAATTTGCATGAAAAATGGTTAATGTGGCATTACATTCATGAAAGATTCATGTTTATTTACCATTCTCTTTGCAAATTACTTTGGGCCTTCCAGCGTTCCCTGGGTATAAATATACAAGCTGGAATATGGAAACAGGTATGCAAGTAAAAGAAAATAACACACCTGCTCAATCAGCATACCTAACATTTTTCAGTTATTAAATCAGCTTATTTTGATTTTTTTTTTTACAACATTTCTTTGTTCTATGAAATCCTTCTTTTCTTCCAACATGCTGATGGGTGCTGGGACACAGTGTGAATTCTGGAGCTTTGCATTCCGTGTGCTGAGTGAAGCTCAGTGGAAAATTTTGGTTGGAGCCATGGGATAAAAACAGTCTGAAGCTACAAACTGCAAATATTTTGCAAGGATTAAGTGGGTTTTATTAGCCCTACATCCTTTTGCTTACAGTTTGCTGCTTTCTCTGCAGGCAGTGGTATCAAAGAAGAAAGCAAAACTTGGAAGGAGTTCTTATGAATTACTCTGAAACATGACTACTGTAAACAATGGATTTATTACCAGTGCCTACTTAATTTCTTAATTAACTATCCCCTTTTTCAAAAAAAGTTTTCATAGTAGACTTTAATGTATTAAAATGTATGAAATGGTCAACATTTCATCACAAAAGATTAGGTTCTTAGCAGGGCCAGAACTAAGGGTAAGCAACTGAGGTGGCTGCCTAGGGTGCAATGGAGAGAGGAGCACATCTGGTGGCCAGTGTAAGCTAGCTACTGATAATTGAGAATGTAACAGGGAAATCAGAGCAGCATCAGGGGGTGTAGGTGGGAGCGAGTAACTGGTGGAGGCAGTAGGTGGGGTGAGTGGACACGCACCAGACCTTGGGCACGAATACAGTGTCCCGGCACTGGTGCAAAATGCAAAAAATAAAAATTTGCATGATACTGATAAAAAATAATCACCTATAATTGCAATGTGATCCCAGGAATTGTGAGCATAGTTATGATAATTGTTGAATTGGTTAATCTTGATCACATTAACTAATGGTGAAACACACTAAAATACTTTTTCCACAAATTAGCATTTCTAAGTGGCATATACAGCGCTGGGCAATATGTAGGCGCTCTATAAATACATGTTAATAATAATGATAATAACAATAAAATTTCAAATTTTTGCAAGAAAAAGCATATTTCTCTCCTCACTGTCAGGTGCAAATCACTGAGTCTTTGGTATGGGCACAAGATTAGAGGCCTCGTAGATAATAGAGCATTAGCTTCAGCTTTCCCAAACTATGTAAGGAGGGTGTATATGGGTATCCATATAAACAGCAATTAATCAACTTAATGCAGATTCTTCATAATTTACATCAGATTGTTTGTTTCATAATGTCTTATACATTATACTGAGTATAAGAGAAGATAGCAACTGAGTAGAAACAATGTTAGGCAGTGAACCACTGAGTTTTGAAGTGCTTTCAAAATTGTCCAAATATTTTATCTCAACTCTATCCTTAAGTACCCTTTTCATTATTATTTTTTAATTACATGGTGGGGGAACTATGGGGGGCCATCCAAGTTTATACATCTTTTACTCCTTTGCACAGGATGGGGTGAAGCAATATTCAAGTATATTTAAAGACCTGTCTTGTCTAATACTGTAACTATAACAACTACTCACCCTATAACAAAGTGTATTTGTTTGAGTAGCAATGACTCTTAGCTGAATAACATTGCTACATATTTATATACTCATGCTGAATCTCTGCACTAGTTAGCATGTCTGGGAGCAGAAGAACACAGCAGACATATAGGGGCAGCACTGAGTTTGTAGATTTATTACTTCTGCAAAATACAACATTTTGCCAACATTAAGGCAGATTTATCAAGGGTTGAAGTGAAAATTCAAATAAAAAAAAAAAATAGAATTTTGAGCTATCGAGCTTCGATTTGAAAAAATTTGAATATCGAAATTTATCATGTGCTGTCTTTTTAAAAATTTGACCATTCGCCATCTAAAACCTGCCAAATTGCTGTTTTAGCCTATGGGGGCCTCCTAGAACCCATTTGGAGTCAAAAGGGAAAAACTTTGAATCAAATTCCAACGAATACAATGTTACTTCGATTCGCACGATTCAAATTCATATGAAAACGGCCTATTCACCCGGAAAAAAAAAACTTAGATTGTTTTAATAAATTTTGGTTGGTCTTTTTTAATTCTAATTTCGAAAGTTTTTTGTTAATTCGAAATTTGACCCTTGATAAATCTGCCCCTAATTGTGAAACTGTGCCTTTTAATTTTTCTAAAGTTCAATCTATCCTTTCATAGCCCTGGGAAAAGAAGCTGGGAAAACTATTCCATGTTTTTTGAATTATTCAAAATCCCTTTCAAAATCTTGCAGGCATGGCACACTAACAGAGCACACAGAGAAATGCATTTTTATAGTTACTTAGATTTATACTACTTATAGATACAAATCTTACCATCATCAGTTTGGAGCAGATCTATAGAGTTGTTTGAACTACAAGTATTGCCTATTGAAAGCAAAATGTCAGAAATTGGTTTATAAACCAAACTGCAAAGTAGTTTCTCCTAAAAAATACATGCTAATAAATAGGCATGGCAGTCTGGGCTGCTTGAGTCAGACTTGTTCTGCTGTACTATACAAAGATTATGGAAAGAGGGGATATTTTCGAGCTTTGTGTCAGTATAAAAACTCAGGACATTCCAGTCCTTTAAAAACAGTGCCACCAGACTTAACTATGTGGTTCCAAAAAGTACATATCTGTTTTTTTTTACTGTCCTCATATGATGCTGGACCATTGCCTATTAACACTGGAAGTAATTATTTGTTCAGTTCTTATTGATAAAGTGGTTATGTTGCAGTGTTACAATTGTATTTTAAAGGAGAAGGAAAGTCATTTATATTTGGAGGTGCCAAAAGTTAGGCACCCCCAAGTGATTGCATTTACTTACCGGACACTCTGCTCCTATCAGCAGAACAGAACGTTTTATTGTTAAGGGAAAAGGAACTCATTTGCTAGGTTGCAATATAGCAAAGGAATCAGGAGTGCTTGTAACATTCTGACCTCAGACAGGCAGGTTATGCATTGAAAGGATCATCATAACAGCCCTTCACTTTCATTTGAAACTATCCCATATGTTGGCAGGAGATAAGGGATAGTCATGTCGTTCTGGGGAATCCCAGCAGACATAATTGTTAGGAGTTTTCTTGTATACAATTGTGGTTAAAGTAAAGAGCATAATAGTAGAAGTAGGTCAGGAAGCAGATGAAACTCAGCTTCCAACAAAAATGACATTGTGGTCTGTGGATGTTTTGCGAAAATATTTGCAGATGGTGAAATGCGTAATTTAGTCACTAATCCATGCATGCTGAAAAATGTTGCTCTTCACTACTCAACATGCAAAACATGCTTATCATTTGGTTGAAACAGTTGCTGGCCTTTCTTGCAATGTGGCATTCTGTTACCTGTACCTTTTAAGTTTGTTCATCTTGTTGGGCTCAATGCTGAGCCCATTTTTTGTCTCTAGCAATGCCCATAGTGATCATAAGAGAGACCTTGTAGACCCAGTTTCATACTTGTTGAACTATATATTACATACAGTACATACTACAGTTGCAGTAAATCTTTAGACCGTGATTGCTTCTAAGCAAATACTATATATGTGCATTATCCAGGAATGAGTGTAACATGTTTTGTTCTGTAGTCTTACTGCTTAATTGGATCCCTGTCTCTGAACGTAGTAATGTGCTGCATGCGCCGTATAAACAGTAATTATTCATGCACAAAAATATGACTATAGAAAGCCTTTCTATACAGCATTTTTCAAAATCTCTTTCACTCCAGTCATTTTGTACCTGCTCTATCTAACACTCTGCCTGAAAGAACAATTGAGCTTTCAGCAAAGTAATGATTTTGTAGGTGTCACACAATAATAGTGCTTACAAGTTTATTATCAGCCATGTCTCATGCAACATTTGAAATGATTCACATGGCTGAAAGTATTCAGATTATGTATAATGAAGCCGGAAAGTTGTGACGTTAGTTTGTCAAACAATTTTAAATTTAGTTTTTCATTTCATGAAAACATAAACACACTTGGATAAGTCTCCCTCTCCCTGCATATTACCCTAATCAGCTTCTATTCATATTAGTTTCCAAATATGTGACTTAGATTCAATTTATTTGTCTGTTTGAAATGTGAATCAAGTGAGAAATGCTTCTATGTGTGCACATTCTCACAATAAAAAAAGCAACAATTAAAGCCAGGCTGTTTGATTTGAGATAAGTAAATAAAGTGTAGTATGAATTTCTTTCAATTGATTTTAATTGATTAAACCATGTTATGATTCCTTATTGTCATTCGGTATGACCCTTTTTGATGCAAGATGCCAGAAGCAACAGTCTGACTTTCTGATTAACTGAGAAATCACCTGGTGTTTGACAGCACAGTTACCTGCAGATACTGGCAGAGACACCCCCAATGGGAGGCCACAAGAAAAGTACCAATCAATAATTAATAACATGGATACATTTGTCCGGCAACAGTCCCAAGATGAGGTCAAAATCGATATTGCACTCCTGCGCCAGGACAGGCAGGCCCTATGAGAGAGAGCCACGGAGGCCAAATATTGCATTTCAGAACTGGAGGACATTACCAGGTACTGAGGCCATTAGAGGCCTCCAAGTGTAGCTAAAATCTTGCAAAGCATGAGCAGATGATCTGGAAAGATGACAAAGGTGAAGTAACAAATGGGTGATGGCATACCGGGAGCTTATTCAGAAGTGTTCATAGAGAACTTTATTAAAACACATGTGATTGCCGATCAACTCTCTGCTTTCTTCCTCATTGAACTGGCACATACAATACCCACACAATGCCCACCCCTGGGAGCCCCACCGTGTACAATGATCACAAAGATCTAAACTACTGGGAGATGGTTCTCAGTGATGCATAAATTAGTCAAAGTCTTCTATCTTCCTCATACACTCAAGAAGACACATGGAAGAGATGGTAGACAACTGTCTACAGACAGTCTCCTCCTTCTGGCACAAATCCACCTCATTATGGACCAATTTATCCCATTAAACATCACACTTATCAATCAGAAACTAAAACTCTTGCAGTCTGAGGCTCACTACCACTGGCCATCTGAGGGAGGTACATTTGATAAAAATGGTATACTTGCCCAAATCTATACGTTTTCCTCAACACTCCAATACCTCTAACTATAGATGTTTGTAAAACAATACAGTCAATGATTACCCCCTTCTTGTGGAACTTTAAATTTGCCAATATTATCCTTAAAAAACATTAACAACACCCTGTGACAGGGAGGGCCTTGGATTGCCAGATTTCTTTTTCTATTACCTGGCATTGCAATTAGCATATGTACATTGGTGGTTAACACAGGACCTGGGAAAACCAAATTTAATACTGCAAGCACACCTTGAAATTAGCCATGGTCAAACACCCCTTCTATCCCCCCACCTCCCACTGTGGAAAAACGCACATTGCCAACAGTTTCATAATTCAGAATCAGCATAGTTCTGGGCCAATAAGAAACTCAAATACTTAGGGTAGCTGGTACACAACTCACTGTTTATAGATAAGGTCATTTGGAACACAAATTGGAACACAAATTAGACACATGCTCTACTTGCAATTCGACACACTGGCAGTTTATATGTCAGAATTGTCAGTGGTATCCTTTATGTGCCAAGAACATCCTACAAAAGTGATCTCTCATCTATACTAACTATATATTTACAACCTCTCCACCTTTCCAGCAGTCATATAATATGAGTCTGATCTGCCATCACTCAGTAATGACCAGTGGGAAGAAGTGACTGACCATCTATATATTTTATTGATATCAACACAAATCCCTGTTAAGTACCTACCTAACTCCAACTAAACTAGTCACAATGAGTAAACTGGTGGGATCCATATGTCCAAAATGTAAACTACAAGACGGTTCCTTCAGGCACATGGTATAGACATATCCAAAATTTTGGAATGTGATCTGTATATATATATATATATGTATATATATATATATATATATATATATATATATATATATATACATATATATATATATATACAGTATCAATCTTCCAAAGAGTTCGATTCCTGACGAAGGTCCCTGTGGGGGACCGAAACATTGAGCAAAATAAACCTTTGGAAGATTGATTCAGCAAGTCCTGTGAGTATATATATATATATATATATATATATATATATATATATATATATATATATATATATATATATATATATATATATATATACTCACAGGACTTGCTGAATCAATCTTCCAAAGGTTTATTTTGCTCAATGTTTCGGTGAGTATATATATATATATATATATATATATATATATATATATATATATATATATATATATATATATATATATATATATATATATATATATATATATTCACAGGACTTGCTGAATCAATCTTCCAAAGGTTTATTTTGCTCAATGTTTCGGTCCCCCACAGGGACCTTCGTCAGGAATCAAACTCTTTGGAAGATTGATACTGTATATATATATATATATATATATATATATATATATATATATATATATATATATATATATATAATCTGTCTGTTTAGGATCATAGATGACATCTTCCCCGCATACCATACCAGACTAAATCTGAGATCCTTTTGTTTTACTTTTGTGGGATATACACTTAGGCAATGACCTATGATACTACAATGCGATTACTTTTTAGGATAATTGTTTTAGTAATTGCTATAAAGAAGCTACTGTACCCCCTTCCCCCTTTTCCTTTTGTACCCCACCTTTTTTAAAAAAACAATAAAAATTAAACCTGTTAAAAAAACATTAAATAAACCAATAAGTACAGGGTACTCTTTTATTATTATATAATTTAAAAAAAAAAAATTATTTGTTTGAAATTGAGTCTATGGTAAATGGCCTTACTGTTATTTGGAGCTTTCTGCATAATGGGTTTCTGGATAAAAGACCCCTTTATTGTATATGTAAACATGCATTATTTCTTTTCAATAATGAACTAAAATAAGAGAAATTATCTTGATAAGTGAGGAGAATGGAGCCAACCTGAGCAGATTGCAGGTCCTATTAGTTATCTATTAAGCTTCTAACAACTAAATCTATGATTTCTTCACAGAAAAAAATGCTTCCTGAACATCAGGAGAGATGTTAATTGTACAACACACAAAAAACATATTGCAGCTATGAAATAGAGTGCTTTGATTTTGAAACTTAAAGTTCCTCCATGCAATAAAATACTAAGATGACAGAACCGAGAAAAGCACATCAACAGGCACAATAAAACTGTCATGTGTGCCCAATAGGCAGAGCATTGAAAAGATGAAGTGTTTGTTGGTATAAGTAACAGGCACAATTTCATAGACGGAGACAACACAGGCGGTGTTGCATTCCACAATTTGTCTTGAAGATACAAATCCAAAATTAACTTTCTTATTGCCTACAAATAGTTTATATATATATATATATATATTTATTTACACATTTGAACAAATGCAGTGTGTGAGAGTGACATCCATCTAAAGTTGAAGAAATGTTGATAGGCTGGAAATCCAAGGCATGTAACAAGATTTTGAGGTGTTCCAAAGCTTGTCTTAAAAACAGTGTCCCCAAAATGGCTGCTACCTACTTGCTGTGGTTTTGAATTCCAAGGCTGACAACAACAAAGATTTAAATAATTTATATAGTGTAAGAAAAGTTTATTTTTCTTTAACCTACACAACAGATAAGAATTTGAAATAATTTATCAAGGTGACACGTCCCCTTTAATATTTAAATCTCATGCCACATTTGTTTTAGGGTGCTCATGGCCTAGGACTATAAAGGATATGTGTCTTCATTTTGCTTCCTTGGACATTTTTAATAAAAAGTGGCTGCTTCCAGCAATTTTACCAACATCACTAATAAATACATACAGTACATATAACCTTTATATACTGTACCCACTGAATTTAAATTGAAGTAAGCGTAAGTAAGTTAAGAAGGAAGAAAGTTGAGCTAGAGAAAAATCGACAATGAATCATAACTGGCCAACATTCTTTTGCCAATACGTAATTGTGCATTTTGATGAACAATACGTCAGTGATGAGCGAATTTATTGGCCAGCCATGGATTTGCGACAAAATTCTGAATTTTGCCATGTGGAAATTTTTTCATGAAACTGCGGAGAACATTTGCTGCAGGAAAATTCACAGTGAAATCCATAAGAAAAAATGCCCATTGACTTTAATGCATTAGGAAAAAAAAGTCGCCATAAGAAAAAAAGGCCATTGACTTCAATTTGTTTCATGAAATTTTGCCGTTTTGCAAGTTTTTTCTCAGTTCTGTTAATTTTTCTATCATTTTCCGCTCATCACTAATGAATATGTGTATTTGTCATGATATAAAGTCTGACATTTATGCGAAGTCTGGTAGAGACATCCGAATCAAAAATTTGCACGTAAGTAAATGTCCCCTAATGTCTGAAATGGGGAGAAGAGGACAACAAGTCCAGTATTTAGACTGAGTTCAGGTTCATAGCTGGCACAAATCAGTGAACAAAATCCAGGAGATGGACCATACTGGAAAAATATATTCAATAGCAGAAAATGCCAGGACTGAAGGGACTGAATTTCTAGACTTGTAACCAGGCACCAATTCCAACCTTGTGTATCCTCTTGAGTCAGAAACCTTGGTGCCAAAATGAACATGGTGATCAAAACACTCTTTGTAACATAGCCCTAAAAGAATTAATTCAACTGTTTGATGTTAACATAAAAGAGAGGTGTTTATGGGATTCCTCCAAGTGATCAGGTTAATTCATGTAATTCAAAAACATTGTGCAGGGTGAATTGACTTTTTAGGAAACCAATAATTATGTGCCAGTGTTAATGAAATCAGTTTGCAACCTCCATAAAGAAATTAACTGATGTGCACGTTTAAACAGAAAACATTTTCTAAAATATTTAAAGGGTCAAGTCAAGCCCAAAATAAAAATTTGCCTAATAAAAGAAAACATTATTCTAAGCAACTTTGCAATATATACTCATTAAAAAGTGCCTATAGTTTTTAAGTTATTTGTATGTGTATTGCTATTGAGAGCAGTGTTTGTTTGTCCCTTTCTATTATCTGCCCTGATGTCTAAGACTGTTGATACAATGTAAGACAAGGCAGCTGATTAACAGACCTGACTTTGCTGGGGAACTAAGTTTAAAAAGTAACAACAGGGAGTTACTATCAATCATTTCTGGCTATTTATGAAAAAACATTATACATCTTTAAGGCCATAGTTATTGCAGGAACAGAACCACAATTTTTAAAAACTGCAGTCATAACCAAGCAAAGCCATGTTATAGTCAATGATAAAACAGCTCCCACCTGTTGGCACAAACCACAGAAGGGCATAAGAAACCTATACACTTCAATAATCTTGTACTTTATGAAATCAAATAGACTGCATCACATGGTCTAAAATTTCAATAGATGCTTCTTTGAATCTGTGACATTTTTCTAGTATACACCAGTGACTTAAAGGGTTGAATGTGGCCTGGAGGTGAAAACAAAGGAAGGAGACAAAGGGAGAGAGAGAGAGAGAGAGAGAGAGAGAGAGAGAGAGAGAGAGAGAGAGAGAGAGAGAGAGAGAGATAGCTGTATACTCCACTTTAATTTTGCCTAATGAAAGTGAGAATTTGTGCTTCTAGGCAGTAATTTTGCTTGTTATATACATATATACAAGGCATTATGTTGGTATTACCTGAAAATTGCATATTCCGTTTTAAAGATTGCATAATGTTGCTTTATGATCTGTTCTCATTTTTCTTTGGAATATAACATGGATTTTATAGGTCCATCCAGCCTGTGAAATTGTAATCTTGAAGGTTTTATTTGTGAAACAGCGGGAAAGAATGCACTGGCAAAGGTTTAATTGCCAATTAATCAACAAAAAAAGTGTTTTTAAAAAGATCAAGTATAAACATATTAAAAAATAAAATATATTTATAGTGGAATATTTGTAGTTTAGCAACAGCAGAATATGTAAATTAAATATTATTGTTTCTCCCAGTTGGAGTGATCCAGCTGAACTAATGTAAATAAGCAATATGGAAAGTATGGGGTTAGGTTAATATTTATTTGCAAACTTATTGACATGTCAATCCAAGAATGCTTGGGTCCCAACTTTTTGCATAGTACCTGACCAGTCATTGTTTGTTCAGTACTTATACTTATCTTAAGCTGGTAAAACAGTTGATTACAAACTTTAAAAAAAGTTGAAGAGCATTTTGGTAAGAGAATTTACCCGACAAAGAGAGTTATAGAATGTAAGAACGATTAGAAATAACAAACAGCATTCACAAAGTGGAAGGCGGGTTACAAAGTACCATTCCAAGCTTCCAAACATTGCAGGTGCTCCATTTTGGAGTAACGATGCCTTTTGCCAACCCCATAGGTAGAGTGCCATCTGTTTTCGGCAGCACTGTATTCATGAGTCGCATGTGGGGGATGCATATAAATGTCCCCCCTCCTGAACCCTGCCTGTCTCCTAGCTTACATGTCATTCATAAGGGCAATTTATAAGTTTAGATCTGCATCATCTCTAATGGACAGAATCAATCAATCTTAACTGCTTTCGTTTCTACTTGTTCAGTATATTCTTCATGTCAGCTATCAATGATCTGTATTTTGAAGTGGGATAATGACCATTTTACAAGCCGAAAAGGGGAAACTTAAGTGCATTTGGACAACAATGAAAAATATACTTTACCACTTCAAATATGTTGACATAAAATCCCGAATGCCTCTGATTATTAATCCTGTATTACTCTGCATCAGAATAAAATGAGATTCTAAAATTAAAGGTGAAAATAAAAAGCAGAGATTGTACAACATGCAATGACCTTCAAATCACTCCTCACTTGGTTACCATGCTTGCACTGCCAGACAATTCATTGTTATTTTCCAATGCATCTAGCACAACTTTTATTTACTAAATTATGAAAGTTAATATCTTGGGAGTTCCCAGAGCGTGAATGAAGCAAAGTAATTGAATTTTTTACATAGCTTAGTTGCCTGGTTGCCAGACTGTACAAAGAAAACAGAAATAAACTCAGTAAACTCAGTAACAATGAAATGTAGCCACACAGTCATTTTTTACTGGATTGTGTTTTATACCTACATTTATTTCATAAATTAGCCTGGGAGCATTTTGGCTTTACATATACTGTAACCCTATCATTTTCCCATCGTGCTATTAAAGGAAATACATCTTGGGTGTGTTTGCTAATCACCTATACTATCCCTGACATGTTAGACTTGTTATGTTCAATGGGAATGGCCATGATATTAAAAGGCATGAATAATTCAAGATCCATGAGAACTATTAGTAGAAGGGTAGACGTATTGTTTATTACATTTAGTCATGCATGTGATAGTCATTCAGTTACTGCTGATACAATGATTCACTACCAAAATAACTAATAATACTTAAAAGAGCAGTTCTACATGGATATATACACAAACAAAAAATGTGTGGGGATTTCCATTTTGGGGATGAAATACAGGACCGTGTTTTTGTTCTACTAGGGCCAAAAATGATTTAATCACTCTTAAGCTGGCCATACATATGGAAATACGCTCATTTGGTGAGGTCACCAAACTAGTGTATCTCTCCCTGATATGCCCTCCTTGAGGTGGACGATACTGGGCTGATCTGATCATGGGCCCTAGGGCCCACTGATCAGGTCACAATGAGGAGAATATGGGCGGTTGGATCGAGAACAACATCAATGAACCAATGCAGTCCTTGATCCAACAGGATTTTTAAACACGCTTGATCTACATCTGGCCAACTTTCAGTCAGATATCAATCAGGAAAGTCACCTGAGGGCCCCATACACTGCCAAATAAGCTGCCAATTTATCTGTTGGCAGTTTATATCTGCTCGTGTATGGGGACCTTTATTCTGGTGTAATTTATGTAAATATATTTTTTGTTAATAAAGCATTGCTAAAATGCACAGAACATGTATAAAAATAACATTATTTTAACATAAGAAAAACAATGGGACAATGGCATATTAAAAGTTACATTACTAATAAAGAAATATATTTCATGACACATGTAATGAAGGAGAATGAAAAATGGCCCAAAAAGCTTGAATTCTCTGCAGATGGTGTGTGATTACTAGGGATGCACTGAATCCACTATTTAAGATTGAATCCCAAATCCACTGCGAAAGATTCGGCCAAATACCGAATCAAATCCAAACCCTAATTTACTTATGTAAATTAGGGAAACAAGGGGGAAAGAGAACTGCACGTGAATTCCTTGTTTGTGTTTTGAAAAGTCACGTGATTTTTTGGATTTGAATTCAGTTCCGCCAGGCACTTGGATAGGCCAAATCTGAATCCTGCTGAAAAAGGCTGAATCCCCAAGAGAATCCTGGATTCAGTGATTCCCTAGTGATTACAGACACAATTTGAAGGGTAATGTTCTGGACTTTCCACCAGGGTCAGAACTATTGGTATGCAGTATAGGCATACTTGGATGCAGAGAAAGACAGACTAAAAGGACGGTAAGTAGAAAAGTAGGTGAAATAGGATGAGGGCATAGATTAGGGTTTTTGCTGTTGCTTGAAAGATAACGAATAGGATGCATTTCTTCAATATTCTGTAGGAAAAAGAAATGGGAATCGACTGTGTTACTATTATAATTAGATAAGTAGAGGAAGTTTGCTCTCAAACATGATGATTCCAAAGGTTTAATTTGAATTCCATCAGGAGTAGGGTTTAGGTGGAAAGATTATGAATTCAGCTTCCTTAGGTTTATGATTCATTTCTATAATATATAGAGGCAGTAAATAAGCTTGTGGGATCAACCAGGGATGCCATCAGTAATCATGGGACCCCTTAGTACAAAGTTAGTAGGGCCCATCCCCCATAAGCCCACAATTATCAGCTCAACAATCACCTGGATTTCCTAGCCAGTATGACCTACAAAAAAAAGTTTGTTTGAAGTAGGGATGTAGCGAACCGCCGATAATGTGTTCGCGAACGCCGTTCGCGAACACCAGCAAAAAATGCGAACAGTTCGCGAACAGTTCGCGAACTTCGAACATCCGAAAATCGTTCGATTCGAACGATCGAAGGATTTTAATCGTTCGATCGAACGATTTTCGTTCGAATCGAACGAAAATCATTCGATTTTAGCGATCGAATGGTCGAATGGTCGAACGATTTTGACGCGAACGCCTATTGGCGAACGTCGCGCGACGTTCGCGAACTTGCGGCGGACGCGAACAGCCGATGTTTGCGCGAACAAGTTCACCGCCGAACAGTCCGCGACATCCCTAGTTTGAAGGTGCATCGTAAACAATCTAAAAAAAATCTAATACAGCAACTATAAAGTGATCACGTATTTTTGATTTGAGTTCTTTTTAAAAAATATGTTAGGAATCAAGAAGAAAAATTGAGAAAAAACTTCTTGTCACAACAATGCTCAATTTCAAAAATCAATAGCTTGCTCTCCTCATTTCCGGCTTATGTACAAGGAGTGAATTTCAGTGCAGGCTGGTATTTTTCGTCCTTGTTTGAGGTGTCTTAATCTTGTAGCCTGTAGGCAGAATACTACACAGGGTGCATAAATTGTGATACTCGGCACAGGTATCAGAGGAATGTGTCTTGGATGCAAAGGTCAATAAGCGCTGGGCCTGTCTTTTGCCTGCCTACCCCTAATCCAGGTCCTGGGTGAGAGAGACGGAAAGTCAAGTCCCTAGCTCTGGCCATACACATGAAACAGGAGCAAACAGTGGTGGGAAAAATTGTCACCTGCTCATCACTCACCCTGCCCCCTGGCTCATCACTGTTCACATGCGTGCACTGGGGGGCTGTGATCCAGGGGGACTCTGCCTAGGTCGCCCTTAAAAGGTTGGCCCAGCTCTATTGTAGACAAAAGGTTTGAAAGCAGCACAGTGGCAGATAGAGCTCCTATGATTGTGGCAAGTGGGTGGTATGCCTCCCCTAAAATGTTGCCACCCGGTCCATGGCCTTTGTGGCTTTCCCACAAATCTGTCCCTGATTGTGCCTGGTCTGGATAGCCTGATGTGAGTTGATTCTCTGTCCAATTCCATGATTATGTTTGCATCTGTTAAAATGGTTCCAAGACAAACTGTTCCCAGGTATTTACTAGGGTCACTGACTCAAAGAACTGTTATCATAATGTGATGCTGGCAATAACTAAATGGACATATGAACATCAATTTGCTTAATATTTTTAGTGCTAACCTTGCTAACTGTGAATAATTTCTCTGTCCAATGTTTGCCTGCAGCAAAGATTTATATCTTATTTTACTGGAAATATTGTTGCAATATTTTTGATTACGTTGACCCATGGCAGGGGGTCTCTCTGGCAGTAATTTGTACAACACTCTTCACAGCCTAACTGGTTTCATACTTGTCGCTGACTTTCAGTTAACCGCAACGTTAGTAATATTTAATATATGGGCAACCAGCTATCCCGCAGAGATTCTGTGCTCTGGCAAAGGCTGCTGCCCATTAATCACAAGCGTTTTGTCAACCTTCACTCCTGGCAAAAAGGAGGCAGACATAAAAAGAACTAAAGAATTAAAAGAACAATAGCATCTGTTTAACTGATTATCTCCTGTGATGAAAAGCAGTCATTCAGTTGGCACAGATGTTACGCTACAGTGTGTATACACACATTTGGTCTCAGTTGGATTATTTTATTCAGCAATAGATGTAGAATTTTTTAATGTCTTCCGATTTATATATATTTCAGCACAAAGGCAGTAAGGAAGTGTACTCTCAGGGACAATTTAAACATGAATTGAGCTGTGCTGATCTATTCTTTAAAGGGATGGAGAAATTGGATATAATATTTTACTTATCATTTATTAAGTGAATGCAGCCTGTACTTTGGATATCATGTGGGGAGTCTTGAACCTTCCAGTGAACCAGGAGAACTCAAGAATCCTGTGCTTGGCATGTTCAACCTATAACAACCTCTTTTCAACAAGGGACACCTTGGCTACTAGTTTGTCAACAAGTCTTACTGCACACAGTTCACAGAGCACCCATAAGGCAGGCAAGGGTGCCAGGCATATATACAAGGAATAGACCAGGAGTATAGTGCAGACAAGTCAATGTTTTAGATATAACCAATCACAGGGTGGTCAGGAGAGAAGGAAGGCACACAACAGGAGCAGGAAACAGGAAATAGAAGCCAGGAAACAGGAACCAAAGAGCAGATCTAAGAACAAATTGAAGGCAGAATGCAGGTATGGTTTTATTTGGTACAGTGAGATCTCTGACAATTGTCAGTACCGGGATAATGCACTGCAGAACTTCAATAGTGGCAAAAATGTTTCCACTGCTGCTGACCAAAGCACATGCTCTCTCTTAAGCCTTTGAGTACCTTGAGACATAAAACTACAATTGAAAATTGTATTGACACTATTCATTAAAGATACTTGCTTCCAAACATGCTCCCTTCACTTTTGTATAGTTGTGCTGAGTGCCTTGCATCCCTTCAGACAGTTTCACACTGCAGTCAGAAATCCAAAAAATGACACACAAACTGGAACTCATACAAGCTCCACTCTAACAATTTTGTCTGTAACTTAATTCATTAAACGTGTGCAATTTCATGTGTTGTATTTACTAAATACAACTGTGGCAAGTGATGTTGGTCACAATAACGCATTCTTAAAATATAGTTTTCTAGCCTCTTTTTTTACCTAATTCCATATTTCTTAAATTGCAAATACATTATGGATTTTGTTAAAGATGTTCATTATACTTTCAACAGCAACTGTACAGAAACAAAAGGGGTCAATGCAATTTGTAACAATATTAATAATCACAGTGCTACAGGTACTTTTGAGAGTTTTTCCTTTAGCCTTTGTTTTATGTATGGCTAATATATGAAAATATGTTAGGTAGGAGTTTCACAGATGAAGAACAACAAGAGAAAAGGGTTTTGGATCAGAAAAGACAGTTGGCATGTTCGGAGCAGAGAGGCAGCCAGGTCTCAATGTATTTAAAGCTCAGCTTCCATGTTTTTTAAAAAATGTGTGTATGAATTTAATACATGCACAGGGTACAGGGGAAATACATTTTATAGTATTTTTAGGGGGGTATTAATCAAAAGTCCAGTTTTAGAGGTTTGTGAGTTTTTTTTACACATCCAATGAAATGACAACTCAAATATTTTTCGATTTAAGAATACTCTTGAATGGAAAAAACTGGAATCGAATCGAATTAATCAAGATTGGTGCTGGGAAAAAACTTGATTGCTCTAATTTATTGAGTTTTCAAGCAAACCCCACAAAAAAAAACTCAATCATGAAGGCTATTAACATCTTCAAATGGTTCAAGGGACCGCTGCCATTGAATTCTCAAATTCAGATTTGAGCTATTTATGTCTTAGATGTATAATAAATCTAAAAATATATATATATTTTTTTACAAAAACCTGAAAAATTTGAGGTTTTTTTAACCCCAAAAATATTTTTTTTTAAACCTGAAAATTCGACTTTTTCACTGAAAACAACACTCGAAAAAATTTAATTTTTCTGGAAAACGCAATTCAACCTTTGATAAATCTACCCCTAAGTGTTCACTACTAAGATTTCACATTATTATTATTGAGATATTTTCTACTAATTTCCTTTGTTTCAAACGCACTGGCACCACTTATTTCCCTTAGTATAAGGTAAGTTCAAAGTTTATCACAAACACAAGCCATTATCATTTAAAAACAGGGAGATTCATAATTATAGGACACATGGGCTTCAGGTTTCCCCTATAATTTTAACTCCAGTTTGACCAACACTATTTTACCCATGTCAAAGTGCTGCAAACTGCCTTGTCTGCTACTGACTTAAAAGCATATGATAGATAAGGTAGGCAATGAGTATGCTATTATTTTGCATAGAAGTAAAATTGTATAACCCTATTTCGCAAATGTGAAATATCTGCGCCTCTTTTCATTACTCTAGTTGCTTTCTGATCAGTTGTGCTTTTATTCCCATTACCTGTTAGGAAGTGTATGGATGTGAAATAGCCTTAATCAGGGGGGCACAGGGGGTACTACTGCACCATGCCTGGGCACTTTTCAAAATAGCCAGGCCCACCTTGACCGCACAGAAGCCGTGCCTCCCGAAGAGCCAAAGTCCCGAAGAGCTAAAGTCCCGAAAGTTGAAGTCCCGAAGCTGCAAAAAGACCCAAAACCACAAAAGGAGCCAAAGTTGAAGTGCCATAGCCGCAAAAGGACCGAAGGCCTGAAAGGAGCCAAAGATGAAGTCCTGAAGCCATAAGGTATCAGTGAACACCAATGTGTGTTTTTTTTATTTTAATAAACCCCTGTCACCAATGTATTATTTCAATACTCTATAGGCCTCTGCCACCAATGTTTTTTTTAAAAAAAAAAATTCTGGGACCCGAATCTTTTATTTTAACTTGTAAGGGGGGGCCCCGGCGCCAATGTTTTTTCAAAAAAACATTTATGGGGTTCCTGGCATCAACAATTTTTTTTATGCATAGGGGGCCCTGACCACCAATGATTTTTAACGAACTTTTATGGGGGGTGCTGGCGCCTACGTTTTAACTTATAGGGGGCCCTGGTCTCCAATTATTTTTTTTAACTTGTAGGGGGCCCTGACCACCCATTTTTTTTTTAAAAAAAATTTATGGGGGGCCCTGGTACCACAGTTTTTTTTTTAACTTATAAAAGGGTCCTGACCATTAATGGCTTTTTATAACTTGTGTGTGGGGGCTTTACAGTTTTTAGTGCTGATGTCTGTGTGGTCTTTTAACTGTGGTGTAGGTGGGATCTGGGGTGGGGCTTGGGGGTTGGGGTTGTATGGGGCCCCATGATTTCTAATGCAAACCCTGACCTTAATCTCTGGCCCATATGAAATGCTACATATTCTAAATGTTTAAATTGTGCCAATTTACCAACAAGTATAGAACTAATGCAACAGGGCTTTACATAACTGCCTCATCAACACCACAAATAGAGGTAGTGTAAAAGAAACATCATATTTAGTGCTGGGGCAGGAGTAAACAAAAGGTTCAGTAAGGTTCCCTGATCATAGTGATATGTACATATGTGAATTAAATGATCATGCTATAGTTTTGGGGCCCTAAAAGTTTTTTCTGTATGGCACAGTAACCCAGTTGTAAGTTTTAGGCCATAGGTTGGTTTAAAGCAATTTCATTTTTTTGGTGCTTTCATATTTTAAATTAAACAATATTGTATAGGTTGTAGAAGTCTTTTATGCAGAGAGAAAGAGAAAGAGGGAGAGAAGAGTGGCACTTGAGACTTGTTATGACCCAGTATTTGCCTTTGGTAATGTGAGAGTGGTGTGTGGCATTATCGGTCAAGCAGAAGAAGCACCGTGTTTAGTAGGTTCACTGTGCTTTCATCCCCAGGGAACCATGCAATGTCAAGTGGTTTGAGAGTTATGATAAATCGGACATGGTTTATTGTGCTCTCTCTTGCATAAATACATGCTAGAAGAACATGGAACAGCTGTCATATCAGTGAGCTGCAAACTCATTTTAACTACACACAGGTAAAGAAGGCAACACAAAGAGCATCAAACTTTTGCAGTTTTACTCATGAGTTTTATTTCATTCTATACAGATGATGCAATCTAAAGCTCCTTTTATAAATTCCTTCTCATTTAGATACAATGTAAAATCTGCCCACAGATTATTTGTTTGGGATATTTAGCTGTCATTGTGCTACATTGCCTATTCAGTCTCACGAAAAGCATGCAGTTTTAATCTGTGTGTGCAATTTCAGATGGAAGCTGATTATTCTGTGCCTAGATTTCAGTAAATTCTTTCTAATAGTTACAGCAGATTTAAGTACCGATGTGATGCTTTTCTTAAGGAAGTTTCCAATGTAAACCTTAAATCATGAAACCTACTGGAAAAAAAGGATAAAGAGACTTATTGAATTTTCTGTTGCAAGAAACCCATTAGTGTATCTATAAAAGTACAACATACAGACACATAAGCTTACAAGGGGAGCCCTAACCAATCAATGCCAAAGTGGCCAGATAACATACCACACTACTGATAACATTTCAAGACAGGCTATTGAATTGCTGTTATCAAAGTATCTAAATAAGATACTGTCTTCTTGCCTAAAATAAAGATGATGCAACTGATAAAAAAAATGATTTCCTAGAACAGCCAGATAATATTTCCATGTCAAAGAGATGAGATACATATCAAAGTGATGGATAGTATTATCAAAGCAATTAATTTCCACATTTCTTAAGTAAGGATCGGATAATGTTCCCCAACTGGAGTGCTGAATAATTTATCAATATTAGAGAGGCCAGACAATGTTTAATATAGTATAGCTCCATGTTTTTGCATGTTTTACACAATTTTTTCTTGTGAGCCCTCTTGAGCAGGACCCTCGACACCACCTCATTAGATTACCTTTCCTATCTTAGAAAAATGAGATACAGGGAAGAAATAAAATTGTTGCCCCCCTCACATGCTCAGAGGCAATGCACAATACAATATGCAGCTGACACATCTACTGTACCTTAAGGAATGGGTAATCACATCTCCATTAGTGATGAGCAAATCTGTCCCGATTTGCGTTTCAATTTCGTGAAATGCATTGAAGTCAATGGGCGTCAAAATAATTATGACGCGAGTAACAATTTTTATACGCACGACTATTTTGTTCAAATGCATTAAAGTCAATGGGCGTCTGAATAATTTTGGCGCACAGTTTTTTTGTTGTGTGGATTTTTCACCGGCGAATTTTTGTGAATTTATTCATGGGCGGCAAAACGCAGAGATTCGCCGCAAATCCATGCCTTGCAAATTTATTTGCCCATCACTAATCTCCATCACTTTATACAGTAAAGTACTGACATATCTACCCCATCACATAATGACTTGAAGTACAATGCCTAGTCATGAAAGTATTAAAAACAAAACAGAGGAGCTGTGAGCATGTCTATAGTACTAGGGTGCATGTATTCCAGAATATAACACACAGTGCTCGTCAGATAATTGCAAGTGACCCCCAGTATAAATAGGCACACTGACAACATTCCGCAAAGAGAATGAACCTAGCATATTATTACATAGTAACCCGTAGAAAATAATGATTTATGGATCCCTATCATAAAGTAATATAAAGGCATGAGCATGTAATGCTACCATGACCTCAGCACATACAGTAACATTCAGTATATTGGTTTTTCCTTATACTGGAACTGTGACACCCAGTATATCATAGTGAAATACAAAGGTCTCTTTATTCTGTTTGCATTGAACATAACATTATGTAATGTTTAGTTTTCTAAATATAACAACTTACTACTAATTCTTTGCTCACATCATAAATCTAAGCTGTGTTTATCTTTTTGTTTTTTTTTATTAAAATATGTATTATTCAAGCTCTATTCTCATTGTGTTGTTTTTTTTAAAAGATAAATGCACTTGTAGGTATGTAATTAATCACGCAGAGAATCCATTTGTGAATTAACAATAGACTTCAATAAATGAGCCCTTCCCCAACTGACTCATCTGCATGAAAAAAAGTAAAGAGCAAAATATTCAAAGGATATTTCACCTTAATTACCCTAGTGTTATATATCCCAGCTTCTTACAGGGTCATATATATATATATATACAGGACATTTACAGTGGATGCACCAAATGAAATAATACCATGATACGAGCCAAGAAAATAATGTTCTCATTCAACAATTATTTACACTAAATTCTTAGATCAACATGAATGTGTTTTAACTTGCTTAATTTAATAAACCAGCATTTGCTTGACTTTGTAAACATGAGAAATGTGCTCTGTAGCAGACTCAGTAAACAGGAATCATTTAAGTATAAGAGGCATGTGTCTATCCAACTGGGAGATTTCTTACTAAAACTTTATTCTAGGTGGAAGTTATGGTTAGCGGGTGAAGCTCAACTATATTAGCATTAACCACACAACAGTAATTCTAATCAGAAATGATGTGTTACTAAAACAGGGTGTCCCTTCACTTCATATGTAAAGTCTAATCTATAAAATAATCATTCGCTAACTTCTCCAGGGTGTGGCTGTGCATGAACAGAACTTAGACATGTTTACTAGTTTGGCATATTGCTTTAATAGGACACCCAGAGGCAGTTAGTCTCTAACCACAAACATGTATTTTGCCTGTCCTTACTAAGTACTGCTTGCAGGTACATCAGTTTACAAGACTAAGCCTTTACATTCCCACGAGTCCATTGCATTTTAATGCAACATAACAAAAAGGGGTAAAAAGGGCTCTAAATGTAATTATACATTGTGTCCCTTCACTGTACACTATTTCTAGATTGCATGACATTTTTCTTTATAAATATAGTATAGCGTGGGGCTTGAGAGATACTTTATTTCAAATACTGATGATTAAACTAGGAGGTAATTCCAGTTGCAGGACATGTTTTTTGGTTCCTCAATCCCTATGAACCAAAAATATTTCAGTGTGGTGTACAAAACCTTCTATAATTCTGCAGTCATGCCAAAGATAACCTGTCTATCCTTCCCAACCCACCAACTACCTCTATAAATGTAAATAATGCTGTTGGCTCTTTGACAGACTTCTGTCTGTGTGGCTTTAGCACATCATGTGCCAGCTACAAATATCTATTTTTATCTCCCTTGGTAACTGTTTTATAGTAATGTGGAACACTAGTCTCTTAGGGGGTAAATTCAAGGGGTTTTTTTTACTCAAAAATGCAAGTTTTTACTGAAATCTACCCTCGAAAACTCAAATTATTTAGCAAAAATGCAACTTTAAGGTCATATAACATATGTTTTATATATAATGATGTTTAAATGCATCTACTAGTTGAGGATTGTGTTCCTAACATTTGTTGTGGGTTATTTTTGTTGATTCTCTAATCAGCCAAAATATACTAAGCTTTTGTTTTGAAACTCTTCCTACCTGCACTGTTTTGACCAACATGAATTTTAACAGCGGAAAGTGTTTTCAAGAATTAAATGAAGAGAAACAAAATGAAAGACACACTTTCAACAGTAGATGCTTTCAGGTGAGTCACAACATTTCTTAGGTGCTATCAGCCTATCAGTCTCAGAAGCAGCACATTCCTGTCTAATGTGTGTATTCCCAAGAGACACTTGCATATTAGTGAAATAAAGTCATAGGTCTACAGTATCTACTACCCTAAAACTCCTCTCATTTAGATTATTATCAAAAGCCTTCAACTCAGTATGTTAAACTCTCCTTCTTTGGTATATGAAAGGTTCACTCCTATGAGCATTTACATATCAGATCAAAAGTAGCCTTTATAAAGATGAATGCACAATTCCTATTGCAGGCCTTATTAATTACTAAGGAGATCCAGTTGTCAACATATTGTGAATATCACTTATCAAATTACATGTAGAGGTATAGGATCTATTATGTAGAATGCTTGGGACCTGGTGATCTTTCCATAATTTGAATCCCCATACCTTAAGTCTACTAGAAAAAGAAGTATTTGTTTATGTATGGTGTATGGGGTATTGAGCTTTCTGGATAACAGGCTTCCAGATAAGGGATCCAATACCTTACACAGTAAAGTATACAGTAAAGCTTGCCTATCATTGGATGCCCATTATCCAGAAAGCTCCAGAATATGGCAATGTCATCCTATTTGAACAAAAAAATCTTTATTTATAAATGATTTTTTTACCTCAGGCTAATTTCACAATTGACAATCCCTCCAGCAGATACAACTAGAATAATTTTGTTGACTTTTATTTTGCAGAGAAAAATATACAGGTATGGGATCCCCTAGCCAGAAACTTGGCATTCCTGTAATTTGGAGTATTCTGAATAACACCCCCCATAAATTTTATTTAAAGCAAATAATTCTAGATTTTACAAATGTTTACCTTTTTCTCTGTAATAATAAAACAGAACCTTGTATGTGATAATAGCTTAGCTGCATAAATCCATATTGGTTACAAAACAAGCCTATTGGGTTTATTTAGGGGAATATTTATTAAACCTCAAATTCTTCTGCTCTAGTTTTTTGGGGCAAAACTCAAATTTTTCGAGTATAAAAAGAAACTATTGCGATATTTTCTAGATTTATTATATTGAGATGCTGCAAAAAGCTGAATCCAAAAATCCACTATCTGAGACCTGTCGAGGTCCTGTATAAATCAGTGAGAAAGGCACCTATCCCAAATTGAAGTTATCGTGGTCTTTGGTGGGTTTTGCCCGAAAATCAAACTTTTTCAGGATTTTCAGGAAAAAACTTCAACTTCAAAAAAATCAAACAATTTGGGTTTTTGTTTGATTTTTCAGTTTGTTACCGATCCAATTAAATTGAGTGAATTTGTTAATAAATAAGG
This sequence comes from Xenopus laevis, assembly GCF_017654675.1. NCBI lineage: Eukaryota > Metazoa > Chordata > Amphibia > Anura > Pipidae > Xenopus > Xenopus laevis. The sequence continues at coordinate 75,822,376 of NC_054385.1, forward strand.
CTATTAACCACCAGCGAATTTGACCTGTTTTGTTTCGACAAAAATTTGCAGCTGCCAAAAATTAGACAAAATGCATTAAAGTCTATGGGTGACAAATTTTGTTTGATGCACAACATTTTTTTTCTCTCATTGGAGTCTATGGGCGTCATTTCCACTGCAAAGCTTGGCAAAAATGTTGCTCATCCATAATTATTGCTATTAACCATTATATGATGCCAGCATGTTCTGCAGTGCTGTACAGAGATTATACGTCATCAGTTGAAAAAAATAAAAATAAATATTGGTGACATTGTGACTTGTGGCATTTTTTAGATGTTCAACTTTATCTATGCCAGGTTGAAAAATCAATTAAATAAAAAGCTTACTGTGTAGACAAATACATTATAAATGCACATCCCACTGTATTTTTGATGCCTGTATGTTAAGAGAGCTGTTGGCAGAACAGCAGAGTTGTGATTGAAAATGGCTTCTTGCTTTATACAAGTATTGTCAAAGATGATTTACCCTGGGTGGAGGAAAAAATCGAAACCATTCATGGCATTTTAAGAGGTGTAACCACCTTTTTAGCATTAGTGGAAAGCCTGGTATAATTAAACATTAATCATGTGTTCCAAACATCTCAGTGTTTCTATATTTAACCACCAATTTGATATTTTTACCTGAAACTTGTAATAATTCCTGGGTGGAGATTTCTGTCACTGTGTCTGAACACAGATCAAAAATCATTTTAACTTGTGTCCTGATTACTCAGCAGTACATGTTGATTAATTAGTCTGGGTTATAATGGTTATAATGGAACAAATAAACATCAACAGATACTAAGGATGCACCGAATCCACTATTTTGGATTCAGCCAAACCCCCGAATCCTTCGTGAAAGATTCGGCCGAATACCGAACCGAATCCGAACACTAATTTGCATATGCTAATTAGGGGTGGGAATGGGAAAGATTTTTTACTTCCTTGTTTTGTGACAAAAAGTCACACAATTTCCCTCCCTGCCTCTAATTTGCATACGCAAATTAGGATTCGGATTAGGTTCGGCTGGGCAGAAGGATTCGTCCGAACCCGAATCCTGCTGAAAAAGAACGAATCCTGGCCGAATCCTGGATTCGGAGCATCCCTAACAGATACAGTATGTATAAATATTAGTTGCAGCACAAACAACAAATTCATAAAGTGACTTTACCACAGACTCACTAGATACAGTTAAACCTCAATTGTAGATCCCCTGATTTTTTATGGTTCCACCTATATAGTATACATAATACATTTTCCTGATTTTACATTTTCCCGGATTTTACACCAGGTAATATGGGGGTTCTGCTGTATATCAAAATCACAGAATATAAATGTGAGCATGTGAAATTGAATTTACTAGATTTAGCAGAAACACTGACTAAAAGGATTTATACTGGTAAAGAATTAATGATAATGTATATCAATATCATCATGCATACTATTTGCTTCTGAAAAACTTGGCGAAAAATTTCACTTATCACTACAGGCCAATTCAGAGTGAAGGAAAAAGAATCGATTTATTTTTAAAGTAGCAGTAAAATGGCAACAGAATATAACTTGCCTTCAGCAACAAAAAGTCCAACTAAAGCATATATTTAGGGAATCCCACAGGTGAATAACAAAGCAGAAAAGTCTCCAACTTTCTCTCAGACCCAAACACTCTGGTCTCAGTTAATTCAGCGGGTGGAGTGCACAGCAGCTCACACATGTAGCTCCCACTCTCACACCACATTCACCTGCTGCTCATCTCCTTAAAACACCCCTTGGATGTCCAGCCCACACCTCTGCCTGGTTAACCCTGTGGTGGATCTTAAAAGGGTGACTTTAAAAGGGATGGCTCAAAATCTACAAAATTGGGATATATACCTGCCATCCAGCATATATCCCCTCTGACTTGTACAATATATATACGCACACATACACACACATAACATCTTGCAACATCCTGCATGCAACCTGCACAATGTTGTGCCATTAACAAACACAGAGACAGTACAATGCCAATGTTAAGCTCATTTATGAACAAATGAAAAAGAAAACTAAAGAACTAGAGAGCTATGAGTAGTGACGATGGAATACATGCACCGGATGAGAACTCGCGGCTCATTTGCCCGTTTCGCTGGCGGCGAATAAATGTTGGATGCGCATTGAAAAGCCGGTTGCATCAAAAACACTGAGCGTCAACATTATTTGGACACCCATTGACTTTAACGCGGGTGTCAATATTGACGCGGGCATCAAACTTCGCATTTTGTGAAATTTTCGCCATTTCGCAAATTTCCTTGCAAATTCACAAATTATTACTGCGAATCGAAATGGGACAAATTCGGCCATCACGAAAACAAAGTGCTGTATTAGCAAAAGCAGAACTCAGTCTAGCAGTAAACCCAAATGTAGGACTTAAAATGAATGAACTGAGCAGGTATTGCATGAAGTTTATGTGCTTTCACTAGTCATGTGAATAATATTCATTATAAGGAACTTTATGGCTTACAATGTGCCGTACAAAGAGCAGCATTTATTTTGTAGCTGACTACCTATAGATGTTAAAAGATAACTACTTGCAAAACAATTAAATGTATACTTAGAAATCTACAGTTAGCAGTCACTAATACTTCTGTGTGTTTTAAGGCTTCAATGGAACTTAAGATGGCCATAGTAGACGCAAAGATCCAATCATACGAATCAATGTACAATCGGACTTCCCCATCTCCCGACCTGCCACTAACCATTCCGATCAAATTAATTACTAAAGGACAAATTAGGCGATGTTCTGCCCCTGACAGCAATTGTACGAAAGTTATGTCCAACCAAAGCTAGTGACAGTCTCCTTCTCAAAATCGTCGGCAATACATGCAGAGATATTACCCGCAGCCGACAGAAATCTTTTAACCTGTCCGATCGACCAAACGACTGATCTCCGCCGGACAAAAAATGTCGTGACTCTCCACACACGGTCCAAAAATCATACGGATCCTCAATTCGTATGATCAGATCTTTGCGTCTATGGCCAGCTTTAGACACAATCTCTACATAATCAAGTGGCTACATTATTATCTTTTTGGTGTTCTTGTCCTTGCACATTTTTGATGATGCACTTATGAATATGCTAATGTCTGATTAAATATGCTATGCTGACCTCCCTGCACAGTGTTGAATTCTGTGTCTTTTTCTTACTCCTGCTAGTGCTCCGTGATTTCATAAAGCTAAAATTCATTTTTCACCTCTGAAAATGTAGACCCATCTGTTCCATTCCAAATGCATCTGTTTGGCTGCTTAAGCCATTTGTTATATTCATGTAATTTAATGGATTCTTTCCCGAGGCAAGAATAGAAATATCCAGGAATATACAATTGAAATTAAGCAACAGTGTCTTCAGTCAAGTTTAAAAATCAGCTCTTGTATAGTTTTCCCATTAGATCTAATTTGTTTAGAGGATGTATGTTTCAATATTCCTTGTATACTGCATTACAGAAATATGATGATTCGGTGCAATCAAAATGAGGATGATGGCCGCCCAAAAACGCACAAGTATGATGGAGATTGCAGATATAAAATTTTAAAATGCAATTGTGATCTGAAATGAATGTGAAACAAGGTGAAACTCAGCTTAGTTGGCAATCCTCATTTTAGAACTAGTATTGCATTGACAGTCAGGGTATCTGAATAGAATTGCAAATTTGAAGCAAAAGTTATCCTTTTTATCTTTTTTTGCATTCAACTGTGGCTGTGAAGCAATTTTGTATAGTTATGTAGTACAGGAGTTGTAATCCAGTTGCATAAATGACCATGTACCTCTTAACCACCATTAAATGTTTTGTATCACCTCTTATCAAAAAATATACTGTCATTTGTTTTAATAAGATGAATTTGTTATAGAACGTTTTAAAGGCCAAGAAAATCCAAATCCACAGTTTAATGACAATATTGCCATCCCCCAGTGAATTTCAACTTTCCTACTCCATTAGGCTGATTAAAACAAGAGGCCTGAAGTTTCTGGGAATTTAGTCTTCAAAAGTCATTGCACTTTGTTTATAAGAGTATATTTCCTGGTGTAACTCCCTTAGGTGTATCCTTTGTAGCACATTAATTGGAGGCACTGTGCAATTATTTACCAGGTTTCCCAGTCTCTCCTAATAACACAGCAGAGGAAGTGCCCTTAATTAATTGTTACCAGTTCCTGAAATTAAGAATGATTTCTGAAGGCAACTTGAATCTACAGACTGCATGTTCTTCACTGCATGTTTTTCTAACTCATCAGAAGATATAAAAATAAAGATTGCTAGATTATTTGTATTCTGTACTCCTTGTTTGTTGAATTATTGTAAGAAACCTGTTTATTATAAGAAATTAATGTAAATCTCTGCATAACTTGTATATAAATACATGATGATGGCTGTATTAAACTTGTAAATTAAGTTATATACAGATATTTCTCGTTAATGTTTATTAGCGATGGGCGAATTTGTCCCAAATTTTTTGACGCCGGCAAATTTTCACTCAAGTTTCGCAAATTTATTCGGTTGAGTGTGACCATAAACTGAAATATTGAGAAGTCATGGGAAAGCAGAGAGCATTCCTCCATGTCATGTAGTCACCCCTCTTTTTATAGTACCGCTGGTTGTTATGGAACCTTAGGGCATTTATTATGTGCAGGCCAGGGTGCAAAGTGCAAAAATACAGACATAATTGGAGATTCTGCCTATTTTTACATTAACTGGTGGAGGTCTTTTTAACAAAGAAGTGGAATTTTAGTGGTTTTAGAGTTTTTTTCAATCCATGACTTATCTCACTTTCTCTAAAACTACAAACGTCATGAAATGTATTTAAATATCCAAATACAAAAAGTACAAATTTGAACCTTGGGAAACGACAACTTTTTCAAGTTGTCACACAATAACTACAACTTTCTCATATTGTGTCACAAAAGTCAGTGTCAAAAGTATCTGAAAACCTCAAATCAAAGAAAGATCTCCTAGTTGTAAAAGGGACATTTGCCATTGACTTCTACATGTTTGACAGATTTTAGCTGGAGTATTTTCATATTCAGAATTGTTGCATAATAAATCCCAAAAAAGTTGCACTTTTTTCCCCGTAACTTTTTTTTTATTTGTGGCATGCAGCAGAGGACAAATCAGGACAAGATGGAAATATATTTCAGCATCATCAGCATTAAGGTGGTAAAGGAAGTCAAAAGAACTGATGAATTTACTGAGTGTTGTATATACTGAGGGGTACAGATGCTTGGGGGACACCAGCAAAGAGTTCAGGTGGTGATTGGGCTTTATAAAGGAAACGGTTAGACAGGTATGGCTAGAGGCAGGGTGTTCTGTATATTTTACAGCAAGCGGCGGTAACTCCGGGGTTCCCACAGGGGGCTTCGTCAATCAGGTGGGCCGCACAAGCGGTGCAATAGTATTTGGCTTTCACTACATATGGTTTTTATGTACATATGCCCATTTAATTGTACAGAACAGTAAAATATTTGCATACATTCCAAATGCATGTCCATAATAATTTTAACAATAAAATGATAAAATACTATATCAAAATATCTGTAGAAATAAGTTAAATCAACTGGACTTGTGTATTTTTCTTGAAGACGTTTCACCAGTCATCCAAATCTAGTAGTTTTGACTTATTTCTACAAATATACCATGACCTGGATGAATCTTGAAAAACTATATCAAAATGTGTTTTATGATAAAGGTTGGAAGGCTAAACAAATTCCACTGAAAGGCACTGCAATCGTCCACAATACTGGCAGCATGTTGTTTTTCAAAAACACAGAAATATCAGAAGAGGGACAATGTTTTTGCTTAGTTTTTGTCTTTATTCACAGCCTGGCTTGCCTTCAGACTGACATTAATTCCAGATGTCAGCACATTAAACAGCAAAGAAAAAAAAAACGACCAACTTAATTGGAACCCAATATTACAAAAGGTAACCAGAGAAATGGAAAAAATGGGATTGACAGTAACATAGTAGTGCAATAGCATTCAGTATATCAAGTCAATGGCTTAATAAAATCCGTCTAGGTTATAAGCATAATCCATGTAAAGAGTGAAAATATAGTTTTAATATCAGTGTACTGTAATCAGAAATAAATATAACTTCAAAAGCTACTGACATCATTGCACTAACCTAATATTTATATACACTCGATACTTCATATGGTATTTTCTATTCCCGTTTTTCTCATTACTTCTAATGTATGCCCTGTGCACCTAGCCAAGATATTTTTTTCCGTTGCTTGATATTAATATTCTTTGCAGTTTAAGCTTAGTGTAAATAAGAGATTCCTTTAAGTGAAAAATAATGTCTCCAGGCTGTATCTTATCAGTCTATAGTACTACAGGAGCAAATTTACACATTGGACCATGCAAATTTGGACACCTAATACAACTCCACTTTACTTCTGGTATGAAACAAATGTGAACTAAATAATGAGTTATAGGGAGGTGATATATATTGGGATTTTTGCGACTAGTCTGCAGTGTGAGGCAAAGGCCCTTTAACAGTACAATGCTGTAGAGTAGCAAAGAAGTTAAATGTTTTAAGTTACTTTGACCCCAGCCCAGAATAACAGGAGACTGTAGAGTAAGTGATATTTTTTACTAGCATTATATGATATGATGATACAATGATTATGCCAAACTTTAATCCTTAATCCTTAAATTTTATAATCAACAAAGCTAGCAAATGAAATGAATGACTTTCCCTCTACATTTTGTCTATAATATTGTGCTGCTACCAAATGAATAGAACTGCGTCCTGGGTACCACTCTCTTTCAGTTGAAGTATGCCATTGGTGTGCACACATGGGGGATGGTACAGTTATAAACTATAAATTAGGCCTCTCCCCTTTCCTGTCCTATTGTGTGTGGGGAAAATGCGAAATAACAGGGATATGATACCATCCTCTCTTTTTAATGTTGAATTAATAAGCATTGGGTGGATTTATCAATCAATAAGCATCCAAATTGCCAATTCTACAAATACCTTCAACTTAACACTTTTGGACACTCGCAATTCAAATGTGATACAATTATGTTTTTTTTCTGTGCATTATTTTTTTTTAACAGAAACTGCTACTAATTCCTTGTTAAACTTCTCCAGCTATCATCCTTATTCAATGAAAAAGTCTCTCCCAATAGGTGAATTCCTATGCCTGAAAAGAAATTGCTCTTCCTTTGAAATATATAAGGAACAGGCCGGGGAACTAAAAGTCAGATTAAAACAAAGAGGGTACTCTGGGAAACTGGTAAAAAAGGCATACCATAGAGCCCTATGTACTGAGAGGTCACAATTATTACAGATAAAAGAGAAATCCACTGACTACAATACAGTGAGATTTATCACCACATACAACACAAACAGTTGTCAAATACAAAATATTATCAATAAACATTGGTCGATTCTAAAAGAGGATGAAACACTAAGTACTATTCTTGATGAAAGAGTTTCAATTTACTACAAACGAAGTCTGAATTTAAAGGACATATTGTCCAATAGTCATTTTAAAAATCCCCAGAAACTGGCTAGTAATATAGGGGATGTTTTCCATGTGGTGAATGCAACATGTGTGGGAAAATGTCAAGAACTACATCCTTTTATGACAGATTTGGTAAACATCATAATGTCAATTCACATATTAATTGCAAATCCAGGGGAGTGATTTATTGCTTGGAATGCCCGTGTGGCAAGAAATATGTGGGTATGACAACCCAGATAAGAGTTCAGCAGCATTGCAGTTCTATACGCAATGCTGGCAAAACTGATAAAACAGATGCAACTCTATCTACAGTTGCTTGGCATTTTAAAAAAATAACATAATATGAATCCAGTTCTGGGCCCTAGAAAAAATCAATCTAGGCATCAGAAAGGATGATCTGGAAGAAGCACTTCTCAGAAGGGAAAGTTACTGGAATTTAAATTAAATACAATCTCTCCTAATGGTATAAATGAAAATATGCTTTTCCAGGCATTCATCTAAGTCTATATACACCTATATTAACGATTTGATTAAAATCAGTGAACTGAAATGTTACTTCTGGACATTACATTGGTTGCCATGGTAAATCTTGTTGGTAACCCTTTTCCCCATAGATCCGTGGTAAAAACCCTGACATCCTCCCCTTATGGGAGGAAATTACCTAATCATTGAGCCTGGTTGTATTCCTGAGACAAACTGGAGTGATTGACATGTTAGGAAAGCTGTGAGTATCATGCTGACAGGTGTGCAGCAATGAGGCTCCACAGTGTGAGAATCTCGCGAGATCTCAACGAGATCTCTATGATGTCAGACGCTGAAGCTTTAAAAAGCCACGCGATGGATGAAAAGCCCATTTGCCTTGATAAAGCGTAAGCGAAACGTGCGTCAGCGAGCCTTCAAACTTTTTTTTTTTTTTTTTTTAAAAAAAAGGCTTATTATTGAAATCTTACCTTTTTAAACTTTAATTGAATCTCTAGAGAAATTTAATGGAATTGTAGTGCTACTAGCACAGCATTCATTCCTTGTATTCTCTTTTATCTCTAAGGCACTGAGGATTTGTTGGTTTTATAGCAAAGTTAGCTCTCCTTACAAGACAGTTAAACGTAGTAACGAGACCACAGTCCTCAGTGTTCTGCCTTTCTCCCACATGTGGTGTCCCAGGGCTTAGAACAACGCAGCTAGTTTCTTCGGGACAACTCCACCTCTATACTATTTTCTCATTTCTAACTTTTATTCATGAATTGCTGACGCTTTATTTTTAATTGTTTGATACCATGAACTCACTTTAAAATTATAACTACAGCACTAGCACCTTATTTAATTCATAGAAGAACCATGACCTTTTAGATTATTCATCAATTGTGTGTAGATACATTTTATTGCGGGTCACATCACCTGATTTATAGCACTTGAGCACTTTAATATTTTTAATTATTTATATATAACACAATCGATTGAAATACCATTAATTGTATGTTGGTGCTAAATTGATTGAGAACTAAGCATAGGATTATAATAGCACTAAGCACTTATATAATTAGATCTCAATTAATTTTAGTAAGGTAGTGTGGGGTTTTACTGCTTTTTCTTGTTTTTAGTATCCCTATTCTGGTTTATATACCTCTACACAGCCTGAAATTGGGTAATACAAGTGAGTGAACATTAATTACAAGTGAACTATATTTTTGCTTGTGATCAAAGAAACAGCTCAGCATAATCTGCTATATTCTTAATGACCCCCCAATGTTCAACTCTAATCAATTAAATGGGCAATAGATCTACTAACTTGTTACTGCTAAAAATCTCAAAATGCCATTCATTCATTGAAACCTCAAAGAAAAGAAAATATACCGATGACAACACTGTTTTCTTTTTTGGTGTTTACAAAATGTGCTTGCAAGATTGAATAACTTACAGGGTAGTAACCTTTGCTCATATAGAATGTTATGTATGTATGTAATATGTATGTATGTATGTAATATCTATAAAGTTGAAGACTGACTTCAGAAGATGCTTCATGTATACAAGGCTAAACAGCTTTCAATTTGGATTGAAATTGCAACTAATTATCTGGAAGTGGATGAATTTACTTTTATATGGTAAAAATGTATTTGGGTGCAGTACACACAGCAATGCCTGAGTGACAGGCAACAGCAACTTTAAGCAGCAGGGCTACACGATGAAGCTTTTTAATCATGTATTTCCTCTAATGCACATCTCCATTAGAGTGGAGGTCCTATTCATTTCTGTGTTGCTAAGTTTGGTAAATAGTACAATATGTATTGTTCACATCTGTTTTTCCACACAGCTGGAACTCAAAGTTTTCTCTTATGTTCTCTAACTATTTTAATGACCTGTTGCCCTGAAGATAAGCTCCAGTAACCCACAGTGGAGAAAAAAGGAATAAATTGCTCTGAATTAATGGGGGAGCATGAGGTTTGAGACAATTAACTTGACTAAAACAAATGAATAAGAGAGGATTTCCCTGGCATTAGCTGAGATCCCTTTTAATACCTATCTGAACACCAATTTAAAAGCTTTATTAAGGAAGCAACCAACCCGTTAAGATGCTGACAAGAAAAATAGAGCGGTTTCTAAATGTTAAAGGGTACTGGATATTTAATTTCACTTTCACTTCACTTTGTGGTCTAATGAAGGATGGAATAAGTTATGGTACAAGCTCAATATCATTATTTATCATTCAATTATTTGTGTCATTATTACTTTAGCTATATAACAATATGAAATTAGATAATTAACTAATGAACTCGGAATTGCCAGTACAACTGGTGAATGGGGGTTTCCATTAAAGTAAAGATGAACCAATAAAAACAGTTTGGGGGCTTTTTGAAAACTGAAATAAGATGGCAAAGAATAAAGCCCCTGTTCTCTATCCCTTACACTTTTTGTTTCCATGTCTTTTATTTCTCTGTTTTTAATGCAATAAATGAAGCAATTTATATCTACCTAGTGTAAATGTATCTTGGAGATTTAGTGATCGCAGCCTGTGCTCCTCTAGGGCTATACCATATGAAATCATTGGAATTGGTATTTTATAATACATTCCCTTCTTGATGTTTTACTTTGGCCAATATGTACATCATGCTTTTTCTCAGATGAATTTAAATTTGAACACGTATTTATGAATGTAATCGCAAACTACTGAAATTTAAACAAAACTGAGCAAACATTGGCAGTATTCAGAAATATTCGTGCATCCATTCTTGCTCCTTTACAATGTGCAGCTATTTGCAATGTGTAGTGATGAGTGAATTTTTTCACCAGCCATGGATTTGAGGCAAAAAAAAGTTGCCATAAGAAAAAAACAACCATTGGCTTTAATGCACAAAAAAGTCGCCATAAAAAAAGACTAATTTATTTGGACAAAAAAGTCACAGAGACAAAAAAAGTTGCCACAAGCAAAAACTCCCATTGACTTTAATGCATTTGGAGTGAGAAAAATTGCTGCACATAAAAAAATGTTGACACTCATTAACTTCAATTCATTTTGCTAATTTTTGCATTTTTTTTGCAGTTGTGTGAATTTTTCAGCAAAATGGGACAGATTCGCTAAGCACTATCAATATGCAGCTATTTGCAATGTGCAGCTAACACCAAGATGCCCCCTCAGACTACTGAAAAATGTACATACATCTTGTATCACTATATGTAGAATTTGTGCCTGAGTCGGTTATTTTAAAATAGTTAGTGCTAACACATCTTCTAGGCATAAGTAGCTCTCCCAAAAGATGTATTAGACCTACAGAATCTAACTTTGTCTCCTGCAAGAAGAGAAAATGAAGGGAGACATATTGCTGAGGGGGCCAGTGAAACAGCACACAATTTGTAATTGATTATATTTAGAATATGAAACATATCACATTTTCATCATAATTCTCCTTTAACCAAACGTTTCTAGGTTATAGCTTCAAAAAAGTCACATGGTCTGTGTAGTTATTTTAGTGAGAACTGGACAAGAACTATGAATATGGTGATGGAAAGTTAAGGTAAAGTGGTTATGTAGAAACACACTGCAAGTAAATGGACATGCATAGACTGACTGGAAATTTTGTGTTGAATTTTTGTTTCAAATAGTTATCCTATTTTCATGCATACTTCTCCTACATTCAGGCAGCGGCAGAGGTGACACACTGCTAGTGTACACTTGTATTCAGAGCAGCATTTTAGTTAATAAAATAAATAGTAGCGACTTTTTCTTGCCCTTGGTAAGGTACCCCCTGAGTGTTCTCACCTTGCCACATAGCAGACACGTTGTTGTGGTTTATTAAAATCACGAAAAGACAAGATTTAGGCTGATGGCACACTGAACATATTTGCTGCAGTTTTTACAGCTGTCAAAGAAGCGCTTGATCCTGGTAGGGGAGCCTAGCAATATTTATGATGATCACTGCTGGGTTAGAGCCAGAAAATGCAATCTGAAATATGCCAGCAGAGAATACGTCCCATGTGCCCAAGCCTTAGGCTAAAATTCATTTAAGCAAATGTACTGACAAGCATCATTGATTCCATTGAAGACTAGGTGAACTGCACTCGGAAAAAAAGGTTTAGTGAATGGTACAGAAGCACAGCTGTATGGAACTAAATATTTACTGTACAAGGAGGATGTGTGAATAGATGAGAGTACAGTAAAGAGTAAAAGATTACTATAAGGAATGAAAACCTTATTTTATTACTCTCTCCTTCTATATGTCTAGTAAAAGTACAGTTACTGTATCTGTAAGGGCAATGGCACAGTGTTTTGTCTTTGGCAGTTTGCTGTAGCAACAAAACACCAGAAATGGTTATTGTGGATGCTGAGAATAACTATAGGTGCTCATATATATATATACACTGTAGAAAAGACCAGCAACACCGATATATTTTGTGCAAAAATTCAAGTGTATTGAAAATGGCTGTACATGCATTTTCAATACACTTGAATTTTTGCACAAAATATATCGGTGTTGCTGGTCTTTTCTACAGTATGTTATCTTTTTTTACCTTGCACCCGACTTTGAAACAGTTTAGCGGAGTGCGCCCCCACAGGAACTTTATATATATATATATATATATATATATATATATATATATATATATATATATATATATATATATATATATATATATAGTCAAATACAAGAGTCCTCTGCACTCAACCCATTATCAATATATTTAAGACAGCGACATTTTGTGCATACTGCTACTAAAAAATGCCTTACCCTTTAAACAAAACAGGGATTGTTTGTCCATATATTGCAATATATTTAAGCTGGCCAACTACGTCAAAGTCATCCCATATCTGGCCAGTCCTATGCTCAATTTCATCTGATTCATTAAGAATTCTATTGCTTCATTATACATTTTACAAAGGGACTTGGTTTTACCTGCAACTTAACTTGCTGCTTTCAAAGTAAACCTCCATACTTGGCTGCCCTTTTATTAGACACCAGTGGGATCACCTGACTATAGCTGGGAAGGGTGGGAGCTACAACATGGAGCTGGTCACTGCTCCTGTATAAACTATAACAAACAAGGGAAAGTTGTGCTCACCACTATTTTTTAAAACCATTAGGCGGGGGTGCAATGAGGCTGTGACCACAAAATACATATAGTCAAATACAAGAGTCCTCTGCACTCAACCCATTATCAATATATTTAAGACAGCGACATTTTGTGCATACTGCTACTAAAAAATGCCTTACCCTTTAAACAAAACAGGGATTGTTTGTCCATATATTGCAATATATTTAAGCTGGCCAACTACGTCAAAGTCATCCCATATCTGGCCAGTCCTATGCTCAATTTCATCTGATTCATTAAGAATTCTATTGCTTCATTATACATTTTACAAAGGGACTTGGTTTTACCTGCAACTTAACTTGCTGCTTTCAAAGTAAACCTCCATACTTGGCTGCCCTTTTATTAGACACCAGTGGGATCACCTGACTATAGCTGGGAAGGGTGGGAGCTACAACATGGAGCTGGTCACTGCTCCTGTATAAACTATAACAAACAAGGGAAAGTTGTGCTCACCACTATTTTTTAAAACCATTAGGCGGGGGTGCAATGAGGCTGTGACCACAAAATACATATAGTCAAATACAAGAGTCCTCTGCACTCAACCCATTATCAATATATTTAAGACAGCGACATTTTGTGCATACTGCTACTAAAAAATGCCTTACCCTTTAAACAAAATAGGGATTGTTTGTCCATATATTGCAATATATTTAAGCTGGCCAACTACGTCAAAGTCATCCCATATCTGGCCAGTCCTATGCTCAATTTCATCTGATTCATTAAGAATTCTATTGCTTCATTATACAATAAAAGGGCAGCCAAGTATGGAGGTTTACTTTGAAAGCAGCAAGTTAAGTTGCAGGTAAAACCAACTTGACTTTGACGTAGTTGGCCAGCTTAAATATATTGCACCCCCGCCTAATGGTTTTAAAAAATAGTGGTGAGCACAACTTTCCCTTGTTTGTTATAGTATATATATATATATATATATATATATATATGTGCTACAATATCTATAGATACTCCAATAGTATGAAAAAATGGTAAAAAACAAAGTTAACAAAGTATAGCCCCACGTAATGTTTTTGGGTTCTGTACCAGCCTATGGCAATATGCCCCAGTAGCTTAGGGACTGACACACATAATACAGGATATATACGGGGGAATGTAATAAAAATCGCAAACGGAAAAAATATTCGCAATGCGAAAAGTTATGCCTTTGTGCGAACAAATTTTGCTTTGTGCGAATTTAATATAGCTTTTGCGAGCCCGGAAACTGTTTAGCGACCACTTCCGACAGTGAAAGACCGTTTGCAAATTTTATAGTTTGCGCCAATGCGCAGTCAATGTAATAAAACTTCTTACTGAAAAAGTCGTTATGTTTGCTCCAAAAGATTACGACACCTTCAAGCACTTCTTATGAGTGCGCAATTAAAATTCGCAATGCACAATTAAAATTCGCAATGCGCAATTAAAATTCGCAATGCAATAACAGTTTAAGGAACAATATTACATTGCGAGATGTGGATATTTTAGTCTTATTGGTGCAAATTGTTTTGCTCTTTGCGACTTTTATTACATTCCCCTGTATGAATATAAAAGTTAACTCATCACATGGCAGCTCGGAAACCAGTGCAACTTGCATTAGAATTTAATCATCAGTCCTGTAGCATCAGCTTGTATGACAGGCAAACCTCATTTTCTACTTTATGATTTCTGACAACCCATAAGCTTAGCTTCTCAACAAAAGCCCAGAGCAAACCGAGCATATGCAGTGTTTTACGGACACTCACAAAATGACCTAACAAAATTCAGAAGTTTGCAGAAATTTGCTGGCTCTGCTAATTACTATCTTGGATCTTGAATCTGTAGAATGGTGCAGTAAGTTCAGTTTATCAAAAAAAAAAAAAAGATTTAGCCATATTCTTTTTAGGGGTTAGTTCCCCTTTAAGTGTGATAATTCTATAACAATAAGATGGCTAAAAAAATGTGGCCTATTTGGTTGGTGGGACCTGAAATCATCACGAAAATGGTTACAGCCAAAGCAACCGTAAAAAAATGAAAGAAGGTTATTTTTAATATACAGTACGCACAGAAAAACACTCAAATGAATATTTAGCCTAATGGGATATTACCTAATCTTAAAATCTAGTAAGCAAACTGTCAGTATTAAAGGATTATTGCTTAAGTAGCTTTTTTTCATGTAACATTGAATAATGCCCATTAAAAAAGAGATCAACTGTGGTACATCGGCTACTGGAAACTAGTCTTTGCCACAAATGGCTATATTGGTCGGTAATATATTTGCCTTAGTGACCAGGAACATGCTGTATAAATGTAAGCAACATTCAAAGAAATTAATTAGAAAGAAATGTTGCTTCCAGGCATTCTTCGGTGTTATCAATACTAATGGCTCTTTTCATCCCATTAACCAGAGCTTTGCTTTATTAACTGAACAAAAATTTGACATCCAACCGAATCAGTCACAATAATATATGCATTCTCTAGTTAGCATAATAGATATTAAGGGTCATTCCTGACTTCAAAGTGCAATTTGGGAATCAAGCTGCCAAGTTTTTAACCCATAATCCAGTGTTTTTATCACAGTTGCAGTGTCGTTGCGTCTAAGGGTGAATTGTGGTCACTGCAATAGTGTTTAATGCTAGTGACAGGCAAATCTGGGGCGTTTCAATTCGCCAAATAATTCGCGAATTTGCAGTGAAATTTGTGAAACGGCGAAAACTTTGCGAAATGGGGCAGACGTCTCGTTTTTGATGCCGATGTCAAAAATGCACAGGCGTCCAAAAAAATGGATTGAATTTTCGCGGTGGTGGAATTTGCCGCAAATTTGTGCCTGCTGAATAAATTCGCCCATCACTATTTAATGCTTCAAAACAAATGCAAATGCAGGTGTGTGTTTTGATGAATCGGTTGCTTTCAAAGCTTGGCAGAATGGGGATTGCCTCAATTCCAGCACTTGTCAATATGAAAGTTGCCTGTGATTCTTTGGGTGCACGCTTGCTGTGCCTCTTGGCGTGGCCTGCAGAGGAAACACTTGAATTAAGTAGGTGGCGGTAGCTTATGTCAGCTATGTCAATATGTGCTGTTGTGTTCAACTGAGCAGAGGAGGCAAAACAGACAAAATGTCCATGGAAGTGGCCTGGAAGTGCTGAAGTGTGTTCAGACCCAAGAACTTTTAATGAATAGCATCAGTGCACACTATGTTAAAGTGCATTGTGGCTAGAGACCAATATCCACAAAACTGCTTGTTAGGGTAAAAAAAAAGAGAGATATGATAAAGATGGAGATGGGTGCTCCGAGTCAAGTTTATTTGGACAGTTGATTGGTCTTTATGTACAACATTATGCAGAACATTTATATCTCTAAGTTTTAACTTTCTTTTCTTCGCCCACTTTCCTGAAAACGTTATTTTTGTCATCAATATAAAAACTTTCATAAGCAGCAAAGAGTACAGACAGTGTTTGATGTTAATGACATGAAAGTCTTCCCTTAATAGAAAGATGGGGGAGATCCATCTTGACACTTTGTCATACTGCAATTACAGAAATATAATTGATTTGAAAAGCTTCATATATGAATTGGAGATTGAAGGCTCCAAAAATAAAACTTAGCTTTTTACCATTTTCAGATCAAGCCTTATTTCTTTTAAAATAGTTGATTTGTGCAGAAGATAAAACCAAATTCCTGCTTTATATAATATTTATGAGATATTCTGGCTTTTGAGGGTGTTACATATATATGCATCCACTTCCACAGTGTTGAAGAAGAAAGTGCAATTACATGACAAATGTTGATCTGATCGAGAATAAATTCCAAAATAGTTATTTAACTATTCTAGAATAAATAAAAGTCAATTATTATGCCAATGTATACATTTTGTAATTGTATAAAATAGTATAGGTGGTGTGCTTAATATTTTATAAAAAGTTTTTTCCAACTATGATGTAGTATGAAAAATATTTATTCCCATTATCTGACTCTGGATTTGGGACCAGAAATAACACAATATTATTTGACTTATACTTGTACTTATAAAGCATAGATTTAGCTGGTAGGGATCAAGGATATTACTTTAGAAATGAATGAGTTAATAAGGTCAGTATTTCTATTAAAATAGTCATTTTAATTGTACTTCTCTTATAGAACTATTGAGAGATGTATACAATTACATTTTTGGAGGAGGACTTCTATGGTTTATATAATAGCTTGCCTGACCAATTGCAGGATATTACAGGTATAGGACCTGTTATCCAGAATGCTCGGAACCTGGGGTTTTCCTGATAAGGGATCTTTCCATAATTTGGATCTCCAAAATTTAAATCTACTAAGAAATCATGTAAACATTAATTAAATCATTTGTAAAAAAAAAAAAGGTTTCCAGATAACGGATTCCGTAACTGTTTTCCAGGTTTCCACAAGTTTATATATAACCTGACGACGGCTCCATGTGAGCCTAAATGCGTTGATGCACCATGCACGAATAAATATATTTTGATATACAGCTGATGCCCAAAGCTAAAATAAAGGCTTTTTAAACACTAAAGTTTCACAGTCTGGTGCTGTTCTACATACAAAGGATATACAGCTGATGGTCATGGCCGTGAGTGCTTTCTCTGGACTATTGTTGATAAATTTGGTAAGCACCCGGCGAAATAACTAAGAGATCAGCGAGTGCCGTTTCATCTAACATATATATATATATATATATATATATATATATAGATGTAATAGACAGGTGATAGAAGAGGTATTAGGGGGTCCCTCGGATTGGGTCAGCACTATAGAATACAGTTGTAGCTAACTTGGATTTTTCTACATTGATTTTTGTAACTTGTTTTTAATAAGTAACTTATTAGACTGCACAAAGTATTCTTATCATGATGAGCATTTTCACTTGATTGGTGTTTTTTTAGTAATTGTCACTTTTTTGAGACAATGTCACTTTATTTATGTATTTTATATAAAAGTATTGCACATTGTCACTTTTATACCTTGCACCAATCACATTAATGCTTTGAATGTGATGTCATTCTCTAATTGCCTATGGTTCATTGGCTATATATATCACATGATGTTTAGGGTATGGTTGCCTTGAGAAAGGTCCCGGTAGGGACCGAAACGTTACGTTGGCTGGAACATGCTTCACTAAATACACTTTCTACTTTTGAAAAATATCCCTGTGTTGCTGGTTCATTTGAGAGTGTATATATATATATATATATATATATATATATATATATATATATATATATATATATATATATATATATATATATATATATATATATATATATGAAGATACTAGTATCACTCACGGATATAGCAATACATGAATATATTGAGGTTTTACGAGATTCCCCTCTGGGATTCGATTGAAGTTTGGTGAGTGCCTGTGTACGCATTGACAATATATAACAATTTAACATAAGAATTTTACTGTGGTTTAGAGTCCATTAAACTCATTGCATGTTCAGTAAGTAACTGAACATGAACTATTATCTTCTCTTTACATAATGACCCTCCTTTTAATTTTTCAGTATGTTCAGTGGTTTTAATGCTCGAGGAGAAAGAAGAAAACATAAAAAGCAAATTACTACTGCAAGCATTTTTAAGTATTTAATACAGTATGTTGTAGATATTTTCAAGGGTTTATGGGTTAAAACAGAAATGTAAAGTTGAAACTTTTAAAAACAATATAAAAAGTATATAGGAAACCCTAAATAGCAGCAGGCAGCTCTGCGCTGGAAAGTGTTTTTAGGAGAAGGCAATTGAGGTGTGATCATGCAAGAAGGGTTCCTAAATTGGTTTTGGTAGTTAAGGCAGCAATCAATAAAACATGGAAATAAAAAGAAGAATAAAATGAGCACAAAGTGCAGTGAAGCAGATACATTTACAGGAAAACCAAAGTGAAAAACATCCATTTCAAGGCAGCAAATGTTTCTCTATAAAATGTTTTTTTCTGCATGTAGCCCTGGACAGTCCACTTGCTAAAATGAATAATTAGCATTAAATAGCTATGCCATATAAATAGACTGTAAGCTCCCATGCACAGAATATCATGTATGGGTTCTTTTCATGGCATTTTATTTTCTGCCAGATTTTAATCATTATTGAAAATCTATAAAAATAGGGTTTCTTATAGGGTACCCCCTATAGAAGCAGCCACATAAGCAATTGTTAATAAGCAATTTTACCATAAAGTTGAGTATCTGAGTTAGTGAAGTCTTTTCATTGAGGTTAGATGAGCAATAAGTTGCAGACTAACACAATGAGCAGTGATGCACCTATCATCATGATAATTTTTCTTCATGGTAACAATGTTCGTTACACTTATTTTTGTAAGGAGCCCCACTAGCCGATCTTTTCCAAACAATTCCTCACCTTAACTACAACTTTAAAGTTCAGCTTGCCCAAAGCTATAGTCAAATGGTCCAAATCAGAATTTCAGTGACATGAGCATCTTCAGCTAAATTCTGCAGGGAGCATTTTCCCTTTATAGTCATTTTCAAACCGTGCAACATTTTTTTAACTACACAACATCAAGGTTTCAGCATCAAACTGAACACAAACTCAAAGGAAAGGATTATAAAAAAAGAATCAAATGTACATTTATTTTAAGGAAAAAAAGTTACTTAATGGCAAATAACATAATTTTAAGGAGTCAGTTCAACATTGGACAGGACCACATCAACAGCAAAATGCAGTTTTTCAAACCTGTCCAATAAATATCTGCCTGTTCCTGAACAGATATCAGTTGAGCAGGTACATTTGGCCTCTGTCACATTCGGCACACAAACTCCAGAACCGATGCTAGGCTCCCTGGTCTCGGCTCTTCTAAAGGCTTCTGCCTTTAAAAGCCGCCTTTCACCTCAGCTAATGGTATGCCGCCAGGTCTTACTAAGAGAGGAGCAAAGCTAAAGGTTCTGGATGAGCAAAGGGGCACAATTGTTTCACCAAGGATACTGGATGGAAGACAACACAGCTTGGAAGACAGACCAGACAAGGTAGCGTGTAGGGACAGGTTGGGCCAGCACAAGTAGAATTAAGAATAGTCAGACAGGCCAGAATCAGGATTGGAGAATGTAGAGTAGTCAGACAGGCAAGGGTCAACTTGGAGAGGTCAGACTAAACAGCCAGGCAATAGTCAGATTGGAGAGTTCAGAATAGTCAGTACGGCAAGGGTCAGTTATCAGAAAATCAACAGGATTCACGTGGAAATAGCACCAGGAACAAACTAAATGGAACCTAACAATGGGCAATGAGCTCAACACTGAAATCCCCTTTTGTACCATTTGAATTTCGTGCCATTGCGCCGTGACGCCATCAAGATGGCGAATAAAACTGGAAGTTCGCGGCCGAGAATGTCATAGGGGAACCGACACAGGAGGAACACGGCAGCATTCGGTGGGCTTCCCTACCAGAGACACAGCAGGTGACCCCAGACTAAATTTGGGCATATAGGGCCAACATTGGTTACCCACTCTGTTTCTCCAGGTGGAGCAGGCAGCTTATAGACTCATGTTTGGGGCTGATATCTGGCCAGGGATCAGCCAGGTATATATTGGGCATGTCTTAAAACCCAAAAGGTGAGGGCAGCATCTGGTTGTTAATGCAGGTACTCTTTGTACAGATCTGCAAAGGCTCCCTAGGGTGATCGAAATGCTTGTCTGGACAAATGAGCTGATCAACCTGATTTGGCCCACAACCTGTCCTGTGTGGTCAAATCCAAAAAACATCCACTCCCGATGACCTCATCAAATAAGAAGATTATTCTGTGTATAGCTAGATTTATCTGATATTGTGCTGTTTGGGTGTTCATTGTGATTGTATTTCTTAAACAAAACACAATTTGATTTTGCTGAATTTACTTCCTTTTACATTTGCAAACCTGTCCCTGTAATGGCACCCATACACCAGTGTGTTAGATATATACATAAACAATGGTATCTTTGTACCTTTCATTGAACTAGGCACATCATGCACATGTTTCCAAATATCCACAACTCCAGTTATTTGCTAGTTAGATAGACTGACCAGATCAGACGGTGTGACTAGCTTGGGAATATACCATCCTTTTAATATATTCCAGCTACTGTATATTTTATGTTGAAGCCCTGTTTATTAAAATCTGCATTTTAATAAAGATTTTTCATAAAATTATGGATGCTGTGGGCTCAAGCTCTCTTTTGATACATATAATACAGTGCTGTAGAACATTGCCTGAGAATTAAGATGCATGAAATGTTTGAAGGAGCTTTTACTTTTTGCAGTCACCTGACAAATTAGTACCAACATGACCATTTCAAATTGAATATCAATATATAATATGTCCTTTCCCTGTGTGCCTATCTAGACTGTTAATGTCAAACCTGCCTGTAAGCATTACTAATTCATACTTAATTTGTAGCAGGATGTCAATTTGCATATTCACCAGGGACTAGAATTGCTGATCATGCGAAGTCTATGTTTCTATTTCATTTGACATCTGAATCTTTGTGCATTTTGTTTACTTATTTGTCTCTGTGTGGCCTTGAAAATTTATTTGGGCAACTCTTTGCATTTCTGTTTATTTTGACATCTATTCTGTAGCTTGGTTCTTTTATAATCCAAATATAGGCAGCTGCTATGATTAGCAAAGCCAGAAGGCATTAAAATAGCTTTATGGAGTTTCTTTGTTTAGCAGAAACCACACCCAGATTTGTGTTTTAAAAAAAAACTAAAGAAATGTGGCACTACAAAATACCATTTTAATGACACACCCTGCTCAGACCCCCAAAGTGCACTAGCCCCATGCCAGGGATTTAAATGCAACCAATCCTAAATATGAATGCTGCCAAAAAAAGAGAGATCCTCTTCCTGTGTTATTAACATCTTATAAAAATTGATGTCAAGTAAAATGTAATAATATCATCATGTAGAAGAGACATTACTTATTTGCACAGCATTCACCTGGACTTGTGGGTTCAATTACATATCACTGTGAAATGCAGTCCAGAAATATATGATTGCTTCCAAATCTCCTCAGTGGCTTATATTGTCTTTGTGACTTGGTTTGAAGTTTTAGATGGTATTCATTTCATAAAGAGTTTTTTAAATTCAACAAAGGTATTTATATAATTGTGTCTTGCATTGGTTTCATTCTTTGGAAAATGTGGCTGTTAATTGATCAATTGGAATGTGAAATAAGATCAAAACATATTATTTATTATTATTAAATACTGTAGATCATAAAAATAATGTAGGTACCATTATATGTGTGTGCATTTACTTATGAAAAGAAAAGTTTGATAGAGGAGGAATAGAAGGGTGAAAAAATTGCAGATAAAGGTGAAAAAAATTAAAAGCCTAGGGGCTTAGGGGAGATAAAGGAGAGTCAAAAGAAATGTAAAAGAAATTAATAATACATGAGCATTATGTGGACCAGTGATTTATAGAAGAATTATAGGTGTATCCAGAATTGCACGGGAGATTTATTAGATAGCAATTTAAGCCTATCTGGGGAACCCATGCTAGAAGGGATACACAAGACAACTAGATGGGCACCTCCAGATTCCCAAGTACTATAATAACACAACCACAACCCGGGCAAGGGGAAAGCAAAACAGAACAGTCTTGTAAGACACCGGAAAAAATCCATCATTGAGAAATGCATTTTACACCACCAAGTCTTTCTTTTATAGTTGCAGATATTCTAACATTGTACATCCTATTGTCTGCACACAGAAAGTCCTTGCCATGATATTTAACAGTTTATAATTGGTGCCTGAAGCACAGATAGATAAAACGACATGCACAAGGTCACATGCAGCTAATATAACCCAAAAACTTAAATATCTAAGGGTTAATAATTAGTCCTGACATCTGGCTGTGTCTGGTGTGATGGATTTAAAAATATATTAAAATGCAAATGTCTATTTATTTATAGGTACATTTATATAGTTGATAAAAAATTATATTTTGCTGTTAAAATGTGCAACCCTTAAATGTTTTCCCTAATACCTTCTGTTATAGTTTACAATCTGCCACTGCCTTTTAATAACCCAGGACAAACTTTCTTAAACCTAATATTTAATAATTCCAAATGTAAAAGAAAAAATGTAATCAGTCAAATCAGTGAAGTTTTTCAGCATAGTAATGTGCCATAGGTTAAATATAGTTTACATGTATAAAACAAAATGCACTCTGAAAATCCATGTCTATTTTTCACTGTACCTTCCACAAGTCATTTTCTGATCACACCATGGCTTTCAATTTCCCAAGTGTGACAGGATCAAGAACAACTTTTCACCAAGTAAAGCTGTCAACATTTACTTCCCTCCTCTGATCTCCTTGACAGTTTCATTCTGATTTCAAATGTCTTTCCTTCTTTAAACATTCAGCAACTTGTTAATTGGGTAAACAGTATTCAGTTTGAAAATTTGAAGGCAAAAGGGATGGTAGGAAAACAAAAATGTAGGCAAACTAATGGATAATAAAAGTACAGGTAAACAACAATAGAAGTGCAACTGGCCTGTTCAGAATTACAGAATAACAAAAATATAAAAAGTTCATCAACTCACATTCCTTGGCTACATTATAAATATAAATATTTGCACAGCCAGTCAAGGGTTTTTAGTTGTAAATGAATGATCATAAAGTTGCTAAGCTACCATACCATTTAAGTGAATACAAGACACTGGTCTGATAAAGGGAGAATTTCTAGATGTGGAGACTTATCTAGGAGGAAGAAGAGAGAGAGTGAAGACATGGCAACATACAAGAAGAAAGCTGCAAACAGTAGAGGGGCACAGGAAAAAGAACAGAGGCAAGACTGACAGCTAGTTCTTTGGAATTTAGTCAATATCGGGATTAATCAGTAATTAAAAAAGTATGTGATCTGTTATCCAGGAATCCATTATTCAGAAAGCCACAGTGAGCTACTCCCCAAAATTGGGCTTGTTTTTTAAATTCTGGGATCTGGGAGGTGATATAAGTTTGTGTATATGTCTGTCTATACATCATGCTGGATGAGATTGTGGCTGCTCTGATTGTGTTCACCTATGATGAGCCATTCACAGGGACACAGGGGTCATTTAGCTGTTAAATGTTATAATGTGGTATTTACACATAAATTGGGCACATTGTGTAGTTAACTGCATGCCATTTAATAAAGATGTGGCCAAAATAATATGTGATCAGAAATCTAAATAGTGTCTGCAGTCTAGCCCAGTAATTAGCAGTTCAGGGATTTGTACCTGCCTTTGCCATGACGTCTTGAAATAAAGGGAAAAATTATCAGCAGCATAAAGCACGATGAGGGATTTCCTGGCAATGAACGTAGAATCAGATCTAGCATGCTGCGAAATCACAGCAGAATCAATAAACACTGATAACAACAGTGCATGGTGTCAGCGTTATCTAGAACATAACACAGACTCTATAAACATAGAACTTTTATTCTGCAAAAAAAAGCAAGCTTTTAATCGGAACTGCCTGAATTTATTAGATCTCCTCACGTTGTGTGTGTTTCATAGAATAAAAATGAATTTTGTATATGTTACATTTTATGTTGGATCTTGCATGAAACAACATTCAATCATATACAGTACAACGTTTTATAATCCCTAAATGACATTGTTTTGCAGGTTTCCCGTTATGTTTTAATAATCATGTTGTAGCATCTCAATCACTGTAGTGACAAGTGCCAAGGAGATTAAACCAAAGTATTGAAAGAATTAGACCATAGAGGACAAAGAATATCCTAATTTTACTCCTCTCTTGAAATTTCTTTCCTGGCCTGCTGCATCTTTTCAATTTTTTTAATTTTATTCGTTATATACTCATATACTTTCTTAGTTTACATGATAATATATTTGAAATATAAGCTATTTTATGTGAACAATTTCTATTGAGCACTGTCATGTTCAAAAGTAGAGTTTCACTTTAATATTAGACTGATGTAGAATCGCCTTGGGGTAATGACATTGTATAGATGGCCTTTTGCACCAGTCCAGTAACCAATAACAACCAATGATTTACTTTTATTATTGTACCTGATTGTTTGCTATTGATATCTGCACTAGTTCAAATTTCCCCAGTTTTAGTAAATGAGCCCAAAGATTTCAGTATAATTGTAGAGAACACACATAGGGCCTCTTTTACTAACCAGTGCTAATTCAAATACATGTTTTCCAAACGGGGCTATGAATTTCAAGGTATAATGTCACATGGGGAGAGCATGTACATTCTCTTGTACTCTCTTAAATTGCATGTATCTTCACATGTGAAAATGTTGGTATAGTGTACAAAAGTAAAGAAGAAAAAATATCCCCCATTTCTGACATAAGATATTATAGTTAATCTTATGTAAATAATGCATAAACACTGTCTGAATTGAGAAAAATACATATATTTTCTCATACACATACCTAATTCCA
Source organism: Xenopus laevis (assembly GCF_017654675.1). Classification (NCBI taxonomy): domain Eukaryota; kingdom Metazoa; phylum Chordata; class Amphibia; order Anura; family Pipidae; genus Xenopus; species Xenopus laevis. The sequence continues at coordinate 75,847,848 of NC_054385.1, forward strand.
CACCTCAAAAGAGAATATCTGTACACCACCCACTATGGATTGCAGTCCATAGTGGATAGTCCCAAAATCTATCACAATGCGAAAACGTTAAGGAGGGTTTGGGAAATAGTTCCTATGATTTAGAGACAAAATATCATTGTATAATTTAAATCTGTGGAATTAGGCATGTCTGTAAAATAAAAAAAAAAAATGATATTTATGTATGGAAGTTCAGATGTTTAATGTTTATGCAAGTTAATAGAATGAGTTTTTGTCAAAGTTATATATATATATATATATATATATATATATATATATATATATATATATATATATATATATATATATATATATATATATATATATACAGTAAATATATAAGGATATACTTTTCCCTATTTCTCTAAAATTTAATTTATAATTAATATGCACATGGACGACATCCACTGCAACTGATAAGAAAGTATATAGATATATCCTGATACATCAGCAGAAAGAAAACATACTCTCATCATTTTCTCATTATATATAGTCCCTGTATAGTTTGCTGTTTTTGTACAGAAAAGGCTATTGTAGCAGATAATTCATTTCCACTAACTTGTCAACTATGTTAACATATAACTGTTTAACCTCCTTTAACGTGCCATAATTTAACCTTAATCAAACCTTATTTTAACAGGATTCATAATTAGAACATCAGAACAGAATGTGATCAGAGAGACAGCCATATGCTTTTTTTCCCATTTAGAAAATAAGTTGTGAATCTTTTGAAGTTAAAATAAAGAAAAGCTGAAATCTAAAATTTTCTCAAGCATGAACCTAATCAGTGAATTCCTGGCCTTTAAACCCCTACATATGGAGGATGGACTCTTATTAAAAGCAGAAGAAAAATTATCTTACACAATTTGGCTAACTGTGTCTAGTTATCTTTCAAGTATGGGATATTTGGCTATGTTTAAGATCTTTAAACTGCTCATAAATCAGTGTGATGACATATCTAAGGCAAGAGTTTAAAAACTCATTAGTAATATATTTGGTATTCTCATCAACCTATAAAATAATCCTGCAAGTCCAATATTTGTTCTCAAAGGTTAAGACTTAATTTCACTCAAAAGAACCACACAGTGCTTTACAAGGAGTATTTGCACTTAATATCTCTAACTGCTACAGTTTCCTGCATATATATAGTTTATTGTCGATTGTCTGTCACTGTGGTATTGAAGTTATAACTCTTTAGGTGAAGGTGAAATGATTTGAACAGAACGTCTTTGGCATATTTGCTCTCTCTATGTTTCTGACATTGCAATATAATAAAGGTTGAGCCTTCGTTATTAAAAACAATACTATATCTAAAATTGCCCACAAATTTGTGTGCACCATTTTAGAATTTTTTTTGCACCCAGTGCTAATGTGTGTTTTCTTTGTAAGTATGGGTTGCCTTTATGCAGAAACTTGTTATCCAGAAAGCTCTGAATTATAGGAAGGCCATCTCAAGTCCATAGCTCTAATTTTTTTAAATAAAACTTTTAGTTTTTCTCTGTAATAATAAAAAACAATAACTTGGACTTGATGGTAACTAAACTGCATTAATCCATATTATTGGCAAAACAATCCTACTGGGTTTATTTAATGTTTAAGAATTAAGGTATGGTGATGTACCAAATCCTGGATTTTTGGATTCAGCTATTTTTATCAGGATTCGGATTCAGTCCAAGAACTAGGCTGAACCGAAACTGAACCCTATATAAAAATTGCAGATATTCCTGCCTGTGCATCAGCTTTTCCAGCGAATAAGAAGGGTTCGGATTTGGTTTGCTGTTCATACCCCTAGATTTGGGGGATTCTGCCAAACCCTGAAACACAGGGTTCACTACATCTCTACTGGTAATCCGAATTGCAGAAACAGGTCCTGTAATAATATGAATGAGGCGCAAAGAACAAGATGCAGAAAGCAAAGGAAAAATACAGGACTGCTTTTTTTGCACATCTGGCACTTTTATTTTTTTTTTACAATGTGCAATGGAAATGACCTTTGTATTAATAGTATTCTAGTTTGAAAAAAACAACCATTTAGCTGATTATATTGTTTTGGTAAAAAAATAACTTGAAAATAGTGTCCAATTGTTATTTGTAACTTTAACTACATAAGTCTAGAAAGACTACAGTTAATATAATAAATGGGTATCTTCCCAGCACAGGTATCCACTGAATAGCAGAAACATTTGAGTTCCCACCTTTACAAATATCTATATTATCATATAAGCAATGTATGTCATCATGAATACACTACTTCACTTAAGGTTACACGAGGAAAGCTTGGCTGGCCATGGCCCTCAAAGACCCATTATATACAATGTACTGTTCACAAATGAGATGAGTAGGATTCGACCTGCCACAAGAATGGGCAAAGTTATCAAAGATTCACTGCATGTGATATTACTGCATTTCAACATGCCTGACTTGATAAAAAAATATTGCTGCTCTGATGGGTAGCAGCAATACTGATGCTTTAATATCCTGCAGGGTGCCAATACAGGAGAACATGTTGCTGCTCACATGCCATGATGCCATACTCTATTTGCATATTGGGATTAGAATATCTCTTTTGCGTTGCTTTGTATATTATTGTTTATCATGCCTTGGTGCTTTTGGATTGAAACATCTACAGTCAATATGATTGCAAATATTTGTTTTATTCTATATCTTCTTTATCAATAATGAGACATTCCTTGCTAGTAAAACCCTTGGGGGTTACAGAAAGGCCTTTGGCCAACTAAATTCGGAACATACAGTTTCCAAGTTCATTAAAGGTCTTTTTTTCCGGTCTACCGTTTGGACGTTAAGCTGATCCTCTATTTTAATTAGATGTCTTTTGTCTGATGTGGTTAACTCAAGACTAAAAACATTATGCACTTTCAGATGACAGCAAGTTGGCCTTTGATGTGAGCATAAAACTGAGGATTATCAGAAAGAAAAGATTATCACAGTTTTTACAAGTTTGTTTCTAAACTTGGCTAATGATTCAAATCTTCCTTGTTACATCTAATTATGGAAGAGACACAATGACATGACGTGTGAATAATAGAATTAAGTTCAGTATTGCTTGCACACTGTTTTCTGCATATTTATTTTTGAATTTATTCATAACAACAGAGGAATATTGTTGCAAATCTTGCCTATTTGCTTTGTGTAAAACTTGACTTAGATGAGACATTAAGGGGATTATTTATCAATTATTTTAGAGTTTTATATACTTTGAATGAACTCACAACTCGAATTGGTTTTTAAAACTCAAATGGAACAACTCAAAAACTATCAATTCGAAAAAACTTGATCAATTCGGAAAAACTTGAATCACTCCTATTGATTCAAGTTTTTTTTAACCTGAAAACGTGAATTTTGACCCAAAAAAACTAAAATTTTTGTGGAAAACACAACTCAAACCTTAATAAATCTGCCCCTAAAAAGTAAAATTTGTACCAGGAATTTCTTCATGAATTTAGAACAAATGTAGCCCCTCTAGACCCAAACAAATCTTGAAGAGGATAATTAGATGTTAAGGTGCAATACAATGTAAAAATTGCATGTGTTTCCATGGACCAATAAATATAAAAGTCACAGAAAGAAAACAGTCATTATCAAAGAAAGAAAAAGTTTCTTAGAATACACAAAGTTAGGTGGGATGAGGGGTTGTCTATACAGCATCAGACTGAGGGTCTGGGGCCTACAGGGGTTGCCTCCTCAGGGGAACTCACACTCTCTAAGCAAATATCAATATATGAAGGATATTTTGTGCATTAAACTCCACTTAAAACAAAACATGGTACAAGTAAATTGGACATATAAAAAGGAGTCTTACTAATCAATTAACTATGCACTGAGTATGGAGCTCACATTTTTTTTACCATGGACTAGCAGAATCACTAGTTTTCATCTTGACTATTCATGTTCATTCATGTTTTCATCTTGACTATGAAGATCATTAAAGGGGTGGTTCACCTTTTACATACAAACTTTTAGTATGTAATAGAATGGCTATTTCTAAGCAACTTGTGAACTGGTCTTAATTATTTATTTTTTATAGTTTTAAAATTATTCATCTTATTCCTTCCAGTTTTCAAATGGGGGTTACTGACCCCATCTAAAAACAAATGCTCTGTAAGGCTACATTGTATTGTTATTGCTACTTTTTATTATTCATCTTTCTCTTCAGGCCTCTCATATTCCAGTCTCTTATTCAAATCAGTGCAGGGTTGCTTTGGACCATAACAACCAGGAGGCTGACATTACAAACTGGAGAGCTGCTGAATTAAAAACCTAATAACTGAAAAAACACAAATAATAAAAAATGAAAACCAATTGCAAATTGTCTCAGAATATCAATCTCTACATCATACTAAAAGTTAACTCAAAGGTGAACAACCTCTTTAAGCCACTTGAAAAACAGTAGTTCACTTACTGAAACATATATTTGAATTTTATTTTTAGATTTTTTTATATTTGATTTTTTTAGTGCCGTCAGAAAAGCCCTTTTCTTGCATTACCTATTTTCAACGGTCTCACAAACCGATGCAAGAAAAGTACTGCCCCTTACTATTCTGTTATGTTGGAGTTGTTGCTTTTATTTACTAATAATTATCTGTCACTATCCTTGCTGTTTTCGTACTGTCTACCCCAGCTACTTCCACTTGAATGCAGCATTCTTTTCTTTCTGTTCCTCCAGTGACAGGAAACCCTTCTCAATGGCTGAGGCATATTTATTATGCATGTAAAAAACAGAGGGCTAATACACTGCACATTGCCAGGCGTTGCCTTGTAAAAAAAAATGCATACAATTTTTAGGTATTTTTTTTTAGCATTACTTGTACAATGTACAAGTAATGTAAAATAACAGCAGCAAATCTGGTGTTCACATGACGTCAAATTACACACACCTTGATAAATTAGCCATTTATTTTACAGATTTTTACACAGGTTTTTTGGTGAATTTTGTTCTACACAGCATAATAAATATGTCCCTAAGAACTCTTGTTTCTATAGTAACAATCTTTGCTTAGAAGATCAAAGCCTCTCTTTCCTTATGCCACCCTTGTTGATTCTTTTAAATGTTTCAACCAAAAGTTGTAATTGCCGTATTTTACCTAATATTCTTTCTATGTTCATAAAGGACATAGTTGTAAGTTTTTATAATGATGCACAAAGGTAGAGAAGAATCAGGAGGGCACAATACACACAGAACATAATATATACAAAAAAGGAAACAGTCCTATAACCCCTGTAAAATACAAGAAAGGTGAGGCAGTAACAAAAAAAGAGTAGAATGGAAAGTATATATACAGTGACATGAAAAAAGTCAAAGATCAAACCCTTGACCAATTTTCTCATTTTACTCAATAGAATATTTTATACTTTTTTTAAAAAATTTCAGTGCAGTACCAGTTTTACACCCACTATTTTTGATTTGTTCCAGGTTGTTCCGGTTAGTTGGATCATGCATGTCCACCTCAGTTTTAAGGAATATTTTATTTAACAAACTAACACATTAATTAAATTTGATAAATGTGTCAGAATTCTGCTGTACAGGGTGGTATTGTTTAACAATACTTAGCAGCAGGCCTAAGCACCATCACCCTTCCTAAGCTTTCTCCATTATGCAAACACAGGAAGAAAGACTTGGGCAATTATTTTCTTTGATAGATTGAACTGAAAGAGAAGGAGAATTGTATCACATCTCTTATGTCTAGTACAAAGCAGCAAATGATGTTGTACCAATGCTGATTTGTACTTGTGTATATGTTTTATTTAAACCCAAAATACATTCTTCTTGATGACGGAGAACATGCTTGATCTGCTGTATAAACACGCCAACAGAAATATTGCCTTAACTTTACCGGAATAGCCAGACACAAGTCTGTATGAAGCTTGATCAATAACGGTCTTGTCAAGAAGTCCTTCTTCTTGGGAAACTCTTGCTTGTCAATGTAAAGTTGGTAGGCTGGAGGCAGACTCTTGTTACCTTTCACTTCCTTTACCTGAAGATCATTTCTAAGTGTCAAATGCTGCTTTTTACTCACACAATGAAACAAACTTGACCATGAATAATATCTCCTTCTCTTTAAGTGACAAATAACAATGTAGCATGTGGTCCTATTTTTTTGTTTGACTAAAAGGTTGTAGTAATGGGCGAATCTGACCCATTTCACTTCAATAAATATTTCCGAAACAAAAATTCTTCAAAAACATTGGACTCAATAGGTGCAACTTTTTCCAAACCACATGACTTTTTTCTTGACTACACATTAAAGTCTATGGGCGTTTTCTCGAAAAGACTGCAAAATCTGGTGAAAAATGTCACCCATCACTAGGTTTAGTATAATGTTGCATGGCTAACAAACTTCTAAGTGATCCACACAGATGTCTGGGGCTTGTAAATAGTGAATGTAAATAGTATGCCAATTATCAGTATTGCATGCAGCTGACTTATGCTTAAAAGATCAATTTTATTAGACTAAACTACAACTCCCATCTGGCCTGTGATACAATAGGCCTTAGCACCAACACTTTCCTAAACCCTCACAATTAAGAGGAAAAAAAGCATGGATTCAGCAGCATAAAGGAGAGAAAAGAAAAAGAACATAACCCCTTGCTACTTTGTTATAGACCAGACCTTCTTGAATGGCACTAGGATGTTAACAAAGTAATTTACACAGGCAAAACAGTATTCCAAACTTCCTGGAAATGCACCAATCTGAGTGACAGCTGTTCCTCTAGTAACAATCTGTACATAAAAAGTTCACTTTATCCAGTATTAATTAGCAAATCTTTTTTGCCCTGGACAGTGTCCCAAGTCCTAGGGGCAACTGAAATTAAATATTTAAGATCCACATGAATATGAATTATTCTCTAATTTAAAATATAATTCTGTATTTGTAGAACTGTTTCTGATGGGCACTTTCTTTATTTCTTAATGTATTTTGCTATTACAATACATTTCAGGGGCAGTGCCTACTCTACAACAATATGTTTGCGAGTGTTTTTTTTTTCTTAAATGTGATTGCAATTAACCCATTTTATTACCAAAATTGAAACAATTTGCCTTGACATCAGCAATTTTACTGGTGATGGATGAATCTGTCCCGCTTCGCTGAATAATTTGCGAAATGGCAAAAAAAATTTGTGAAACGGTGAAAATTCACGCAACACATTGAAGTCAATGGGCATCAAAATAATTTTAACACTTGACAATTTTTGACACAAGCGACAATTTTTATACACACGGCTATTTTGTCCAAAGTCAATGGGCTTGTGAATAATTTTGATGCGCGTCAGTTTGTATGCACGCACCAATTTTGACACACAGCAATTTTTGTCGTGCCGGATTTTTCATGAAAACATTCACGGGTGATGAAACGTGCAAATTTGCTACAAATCCATGCCTAGCGAGTTTGTTCTCCCATATCTACAATTTACTAGAATATGACAAGTTTTGGCAATCTTTCTCTTCACTTTTCTTCGACAATAATTTATCAAGAGAAATTTCTCCAGGCTCAGGCTGACAAACTGCCATTACAGAGATAAAGCAGTCACTTTTGCTCTTTCACATCACCCCCCATCTTAATTTTCCACATATGTCATTTCGTCATGGAAATTATCTACAGAATTTTTGGTTACAATTATATGGGGAAAATACACTGACACATTTTCACAGAGAATTTAGTGCCAGAAGAAAATCATTTCTCTCACAAAAGAATACTTCTGATTTTAAGTAAATATGAGGTATGTTGTCAAAATATACCTTGTGTATTAAGGTGAACTGGTGAAGTTAGATAAGATAAAGATGCACACATTACAGCCATCTGTTTGGCAAATTAAAAACCATCAATATATTATAAACATCTGCAGAATAAATAGAAAATATGTTTATCAACCACATCCTTTTTGTATAACCGGGATTTCAAATGAATTGTAATATTTTGTTGGCATACAAGTTAATACATTCAGTGTAAGAAAGCTGCATGCAATCCTTTCTACAGATGTAGTTTATTGCTTGGTTTGGGAAGAAATATGCTAGCCAGGCCTCACTGATATACATTATTAATGATTTTTCTACATCCAGCAAAAGACAAATACACTACTATCAGTGAGACATTAAGCAGTGCAGCTCGAGGGACCAACATTCACAATGTATGCCATGGTTGCAGACATATCAATCTACCCCAAAATAAAAACCAAAAGTTAAAATGTTATGTCACCATGCCCTTGAAAATGGTTACAGAAAGCTATAAATTCACCTTTCAAATTATCGCAAATGCCACTTTTACTAAGAATCCCCAGGTCCACACTTGATTATAGGATTAATCTTCTCTGAGAATTTCCAAGTTAATGAAAATGAAATTGGTCAAAGACACAAGCAAAATATATAATGAACGGGCCAGATGCCCTGATTAGAATTTGGCTCCACAAGGACAGCATGCAGCTTTGCAAAAAAAAAAAAAAAGTATGTTAAGTGAATTCTAACAGCAGATACAACCACTAAAGTGAAGCCATTTTCTGAAGCAGCAAATGTAACATATTAAATGATATCCTTATAATACACAAAAGCCATGAATATCTTGTAAATTATATCCTTATAAACGGTGAGTTCTGATGTCATTTCTGTCACATGACTCACCAAAACTTGTGCATTATAATAAATAAAGTACCCCCAGTTGCAAAATATGAGGATATTAGAAGTTACCTCGGAGTTCCATGACCTGTATAAAAACACTCGGCCTTCGGCCTCGTGTTTTTATATGGTCATGAAACGCCTCGGTAACTTATAATATCCTTATATTTTACAAGAGGGGGTACTTTATTCACTATATAATACACAAAAGCCATGAATATCTTGTAAATTATATCCTTAAAAACGGTGAGTTCTGATTTTACCAGTTATAAACGGTGAGTTCTGATGTAATTTCTGTCACATGATTCACTGAAACTTGTGTATTATAATAAATTAAGTCCCCCCCCCTTCGGCCTCAAGTTTTTATATTGTCATGAAACTCCTCTGTAACTTATAATATCCTTATATTTTACAAGAGGGGGTACTTTATTCACTATTTAAACTGATATATTGCAAAATATGAGGATATTAGAAGTCACCTCGGAGTTCCAGTACCTGTTTTTTATATATTATAAGTCCATTATTCTGTGACTTATAATAACGTTAAATTTTACAAGAGGAGGTACTTTATTTACTATTTCTTCCCCTCTGTATAATTGTACAGGTGTCTGTAAAGGCAATTTCTGTGCTCTCTTTTCCCTTCACTGCTTGTAACACTAGCAATGCTGTTATAAGGGCTGCTTGGAAAATATTTGTGAAAAATACTTAAAGGACTTGAAATTTGAAATAATAATTCTCCAAATGCATTTATACATAGCATTCTTATGTGAACACATCTATCAAAGAGTGAAGAGGGTCAAAAGAATATGCTTCAAAAATACTTTTCTGTCAAGCAAAATCAGCATCATATCTATAAAGAATTGTATTTTAATACTTTAAGTTAAATTAATTAAATTTAGATCTATAATTTAAGATTACTATTCCTCCCTAAAGTGAGTCAAATTCCAAGTTTTCCTTTCTTAGCAAGAATAGATGATTAAGAGAAGTTCTATCTTGGTTTGTGGCATAGAGTGGTAGAATTCAATGGCAGAAAAGAATGGTTGGTTGCTTTTGCCTGCCATTAAGCAATTTATGTTAGTTTATAGTCTTTATAATTATTTTGTATCTTATTCTTTACATACTTTATTTAAATTCCATCATGGGGTTAGTCCCCATTGAATCTGTGGGAAGGCTATTCTGTGTGTTTATCATGCTTTCTGGAGAGAAGTGTTTCCTTAAGATTTCCAGCGTCATGCTGTATCCCTTTTACAACACGCATTGAAGTCAGAATACACTTCCCTCCTGAACTCTGTTAATTCCCTTGATATATGTGAATGTCTCTATCATATCACCTTTCTTCCTATCTCCCATGTTCCTTCTAAGCTGTATGTGTTAAGGTCTTGAAGCCATTCCCGATATTCTTTGTTATTTGGTCCATAAATCATCTTAGTTGCCATGTTCTGGACAGATTCTATTTTATTAATATCTTTCTGTAGACTGAGCCTCCAAAGCTTAACACAATATTCGAAGTGTTCAGTGTTTTCTTTCTACTACTCATATCTATTCTTATATTGCTTAGGATTTGATTTGCCTTCCCTATTGTTTGTCTATATTACTTAATTGTTTACACCATAATGACCTTTTTTCTGTTATTCTTACTAATGTACAATGCCATGCTACATGTATTTGCACAGGTACCATCTTAATATTTGCCCAGTGGATTGCAATTAGATTAAGTACACTTGCTTAATGAATGAATTTTACTCATAGGGGCACATTTGCTTAGCTCACGTGAAGAATTAGAAGGAAAAAAACATAGAATTTCTAAGGATTTTTTTGGCTACTTCGACCATTGAATTGGCTACTTCGACCTTCGATTACGACTTCGACTTTGAATCGAACGATTCGAACTAAAAATCATCGAAGTACTGTCTCTTTAAAAAAAACTTAGACCACCTACTTCGCCACCTAAAACCTACCGAGAACCAATGTTAACCTATGGGGAAGGTCCCCATAGGCTTTCCTAGCAATTTGTGATCAAAGGAAAATCGTTCGATCGATGAATTAAAATCCTTTGAATCGTTCGATTCAAAGGATTTAATTGTTTCCTTTAATCGTTTCCTTTGAATTGCGGTAAATCCTTCGACTTCGATATTCGTAGTCGAAGGATTTAACTTTGATATTCAAATATCGAGGGTTAATTAACCCTCGATATTCGACCCATAGTAAATGTGCCCCATAGACTCCAATAGGTGAAAAAAATAGACTTCAATGAATTTTATTGAATGCAAATTTTCGGCAAAGTGAAACGGGTCAAATTTGCCCATAACTAAATATGACAGTTTATTAACTGATTATAACTGGACCACAAGATCTTCCCTACAGTAAGGGGCAGATTTATCAAAATGTTTAGAGCTTAATAAATAAAAACTCACCCACATTCTAGCGATCCTATGGATTTTTACAATTGTATTTATCAATGGGTAAACGTTAAAACTCACCATTTGATTGAATAAAACGTGGGTGAGTTTTTATTTAATAAGCTCTAAACTCACATTTTGACAATTCTGCCCTTACTATGCATTTGATACAATTTGCAATTTGTAAATATGATATATAAAATATTTTCTTTTCTGGATGGCTACCTTACTAAATGCTTACAATTACCTATAATCTAGATTATTACTACACAGGCACAGTTAACCACAAGGGGCATAATAAAATCAACAATAACAATTACATCAACCTCAATTATACATTAGAATATATTATATTTCACTAAAACAGAAGTAAGTTCTTCCTGCTATCCTGGGGGCATATATATATATATATATATATTAAAACAGTCTCTCATATTTTAAAAATCTGGCCCTCACAATGCTGTAATTATGGTGAAATAAATATGGGTATTGGACTTGTTATCCAGACTGCTCATCCCTTGGGATTGATCTGGATTATGGCTCTTTCTGTAATTTGGATCACCATAATTTGAATTTCCTAAAAAAGTAATTTAAACATGAAATAAACCCAATAGGATTGTTTTGCCTCCAGTATGGATTAATTATATATTAGTTTGGATCAAATAAAAGGTAATTGTTTATTACAGAGAAAAAGGAAATCATTTTTAAAAATTTTGAATCAATTTGAATCTATGGAAGAAGGCCTTCCTGTAATTTGGAATTTACTGGATAATGGGTTTCCAGATAATGGATCCTATACCTGTATAAACATTCCTACTTTAATAACCATGAATCTTATTAATTCAATTATTTTTAATGGCTATTTGAATTTCTCTGTGATTATGAGACAATAGTGCTTATTTAAGATGGCTACATGCACAAGTGCTCAAGCACTATGAAGCTCAATATTTGCCCCTCTATACATAGAGCACTTTTGCCATCACTCATGGTACTTTTTACCCCTGTCTTTTTCATACTGAATGACAATATGGGCTGACCTGTGTTGGGGTTACTGATCCGCATTATGTATTGAATCCCAGCAGCTGAGTCCCCACTTATCAGTGGCTGGAATATGCAAGTGATTTCATTTATTCCCAACTGGAAAACACTGTAGTGCAACTCTCAACAACCTTTTTAGTGTGGCAGCACAGATCCAAGCAGACCTGGCCAACAAAGGGATTGAAAGTATGAGGAATCACGGCCCACCCGCCAAATTTCTTAACAAACAATTACTACCTCAAGCTAAATTGCAGGAACACCCTTTAACCTACAAAACCTGTTTGCTCATGCAATGAGCTGACAGGGGCAGGATCTATAAAAGGAACCAGCAGGTAGTTTTTAACCCATGTTCTTGATGAAACTGAATTCTGACAACCAGGTTCATCCCATGGGCCCCCCTGTAGTGTGCTGTATACATAAACGGACACACAGCTTGGGGGGGGCAGCACTGTGTAATGTACAAAAATAGGGTATCTTGTAAATGGGAGCTTATATTTTGTTGTTAGCTAGCATACATTTATGAGAGCAAAGAAATGCTGTTTTTATATTGAAGACAAAGCACTGCTCTTAATACTTATATGCCAACAAACTTAATGCAAACTAGGAATTGCACTGGAAATTGAAAGAAAGAAAAAATTAGAAAACATGCAATTGCCATTCATTTCCCTACATATTGCTATTTGGGGGGGTTGTATGAAAAAAATGTTCTGGGGTCTAACTGGTGGGATCACCTTCTTCATTCTCTAATTTTCAATTTCATTCTCAAAATTTTTTTTTTGCTCTATAAAGTTTTCTTTTACTGTAAACAATCACTATAGAGTACAATGGAATGACCTCAGATTTCATCTCTGACCCAAACCCTTAATAGATGACTTAGTAGTTTGGGTCAGAACACCAGTATCTCCACTCCCTACTCTTAGTAACCAAGCTGGGTTAATGGGCAAAGGTTCCTAGACCCCCTCAAATATGCTACATCACCCTGCTTAGGATGCATGTGCTGTTCTGGAATGTTGAAAAGTGTTATATTTAACCACCCAACCAAGGAATACCCAATACAGTTGAAACATTTTTTCCACATGTAACACCAATGAGGCTGTTTACATCGGTGCTGTCCAACTTCTGTGGTACCGAGGGCGGGAATTTTTCTGGCCAATTTGGCGGAGGGCCAATAATGGAAGCCAATGTTGACCACTCCCTGTTTTTAAACCATACCCACTTACTGTATAACTACTTTAAACCACTCCCATTTTACCATAAGAATTTTTAAGACCATGTCAATATTAATGGTGGGAGCACACAAGAAAACCAAATGGTTGGTGTTCACTGCAGGGATATCACTCATCACTCATATGTGAAACAAGTTTATTACTTAATATTACAACAGACCCTTAAATCCATATGGCAAGTACAAGTATTTCCACCAGGTTCACCTCCCACAGGCAGAGCATGGCCCACACAGACATTGCATGACACACACAGGGAGCATAGGGCAGGCAGAGTATGGCACACACAGGTAGCATAGAGCAAGCAGAGTATGGCACACACAGGGCGTATAAGGCAGGCAGAGTATGGCACATACATGGGGCACAGGGAATGCAGAATACAGCAGGAGACAGGGTAACCTATCAGGACCACTCTAATACTTTGCTACATACAGTGACACAATATTGGTGCCCCTCCAGCAGGTTGTCTTGAGGTGTGAACAATGTGGGAACTTTCAGTCTGGGTCTGAGGTGTGAACAGCACAGGGCTTTAGGGGTGTGAACAATAGAGGTGTAACAATGCAGGGGGATTAAAGGTCTAAACATTGCAGGAGTTTACGGTCTGAATTTGAGGTGTAAACAATGCAGGGCCAGTTAATCTCAGTATTGATACCTTTTAAATTTACACAAGGGAAGCAGTCACAACTGGTAGACTTTCATGTGGGGGGCACACAAGGGGGTGCAGCAGGCCGCCAGTTGGGCTGTTGGAATAAATGCCCATTTTCCCCTTTAATTCACGTTCATAAATATAATGTTGATATATGATGTCTAAGTAGCCCATAGAATGCACATATGTATGGCTTCTCCTTTGCCAATTTGTAAATCTTCATGCTGGCTATATCTGTGCCATAAAAAGAAAAATTGTGGTAAAAACATGGTGGCATAACACTTAACCACATCTTTAGCTTTCATTTTTAAATGAACCCTATAAATATTATTTATATTTTTCAGTAACGCTAATATTAAACCAGGTAACTGTGGATACCAGACTTGCTATCCTATTGGCCATATCCCTTTGGTACTAGTGAGCCTAGTGAGCTGTAGCTCCAGTAAATATTTCATTAGACAACATAACAAATGTCATGACAAAAAAGAAGTCAGGCACCTTGTACTTGTACTTTATTGATCATTAGGGAGACAAGTAAGTGGCTTCTAAAAAATCTATTCAAAGGAATACCCCAGTGACTCATGTAACTGGAAACCTAAGGAGCTCCTTGTCACATTTGACCTATGTTTCTGTATTAAATGAATGATTATTGAAATCATGTGTATAAGCAGGCCACCACTACAGACGTGCTTTCTGAACAAACTCATATGTTTCAGTAGAATGTATTTAATTCAATAAAATGTCTGTTGAAATTGTAAGTTATTTTTAATTGTTTACATGCCTAATAGCCTATGATGCATTTGATATGACAAATTGCACTGCTTCATTAACAATCCAAAAGACAGATGAATCCAACTTGGCAGTGCAAGGGTAAAAAAAAGAAAATATTTTCATAGGGTTTCTAAAGGGTGGCCAGATCCCAACTGCTGTCAGACAGACACAGTATGCAGAATACATCTGGAATCGCACAAGTCGAGCTGATAATGTTTGAGTGTTCCGCAGATTGCTCACTTAATCTCACATGATAAGGCTTCTAGCTGTGCCTCTGTATCTCTGATTGTCTGAGCACCATTACACTCAGCACTTATCAGTGTATAAGGAGATGCTCTGGGGTTGTTTACTAATGTACTTATTTTAAAAAGTAAGAGAGAGACAAAGAGAGAGAGACAGAGTGTCTTAATTCATCTCTCTCTCTCTCTCTCTCTCTCTATCTCTCTCTCTCTAGCTTACATACATACATATATATATATATATATATATATATATATATATATATATATATATATATATATATATATATATATATATATATATTACCTTGAGAAAGGTCCTTGAGAGGACTGAAACGTCACGTTGGCTACATATGCACATATAAATACATTGTTTTTTCACTAAAACCCTGATGTTGCTGGTCATTTCTGCATTACATATTACTTTACCGAGCATTGAAATTAGTAAGCGGTGTGCCACCCTACTGGTTGTATATGTATATACAATTACACACAATTTATTTTTATTTTTTTCCATACAGATTAGCTAGAAATTTTAAAAGCAATGAAAAGGAACAGTATCTTTAGACTTAGTTCCTTGGTAAAAGCAGAAGGCAGACAGTGCATTCAGAACAAGGAACCACATTGTAACGACATCTTTTTAGAACACGGTTTATATATATATTTTTTTTTTTATATGTTTGCATTAATAGGACACGGCAAGGTCAAAATTGCTGTCAAAGTGTTTATATTTGTATTGCTCTGTTATAGGATAGGCTATGTGTTGACACAAAGACAAAAATGAACTGCTTTTCTGGTACATACTGTATTTCCACAATATACATTTAGTGGGTTTGCAGTTTTCCTTGGGATATGAATTCCTGCAGAAGTCATTGCCCTGTCCCTTCCCATACATATAGTTTCCCATTTCTGGATTTGGTTCTTATCCCAATGGTAAATTTAAGTTAATTGAGCAGTTTGACCTTGTTTTACTAAAGGGAGTTTGTAACTATATTGATTCCAGAATAGTATGACAATGACAGCTACAAACTGCTGGTAAAGGCAGAACAAGTCCTTCATCGTTTTGAAAAACTGCCCTCTATGAATTCTTTTGTAACCTTTTCTCAGACAGCGAAGCCTGCATAGATTAAATATTCCCAGGAAAGGCTGCAAAAATCTAATGAAACTAAAAACATGTACTACTTTTCGTGTTAATTAATTATCTTCTGTTACTTGTATGCTAATTGAAAGCCATGAGTGACAACAACTTTCAAGATTCTTATATTAGTTGGTACATGCATCATGCTGACATATATTTGTTGTTAGACTTAAGCTAAAGTCCTGAAGCATGTGGAGAAGCTAAAGGTAGGTTAAGGAGAAGGGTCTAATGGCTTACATGGCAGGCATTTGATTGGTTGTATTCAAAACCTGATATTGTTGAAATTGCTTCATCAAACTTCAGCTCGCTCATCTTTAGCTATGAGTAAATGATAGTCTTCATTTCTGCTCAATAATGTGGCACTCTGTAGAGTTAAATGTCATCCCTAAATAAATGAAATAGAGTAATATTTTGCTTATTGACAGTAGATGCTACTAGAGACGGTATATTGATGATTTTTGTGTGTTGCTTACTAACCAATTTATAAAGTCATTGCTCCATTAAAGGCACTTTAATAAAAAATGATGTTGCTTCATTTTTCCTTCTACAGTGAATTGACTTAAAGGTCAATAAAGCAAGAGATAAATGAATGAACATACTCTCGATGAATTTTATTTTTCTTTGACATCATTTGATTCACTAAGCTCTTGTTATCTCTGTGCAATGAAGTAAGAACCAACATAATTGGTGTGTTGCAATAAGCAAACTATGCATATTCAGTCATATATCTTCTCAAAGGAACTTTAAGGGCCTGGATTGAAATGTGACCCATCTAAAAATATTTATCAATAGCATTTAACTGTTTGTTTTTTAAACTAGGGACTACTGGTTAGAATAATTTAATTTTAAGGGGTAGATTTATCAAGGGTTGAAGTGAAAATTTGAATTTCAAATTTAAAAATTTGAATTTCAAATTTAAAAATTTGAATTTCAAATTTAAAAATTTGAATTTCAAATTTAAAAATTTGAATTTTTAAGTTTCTTTTAGTGTAATTTGACTAGGGAATAGTCCAAATTCAATTCGAGTTTCTAAAAAAATTGAAATTCGAATTTCAAAATGTATCATGTACTGTCCTTTTAAGAATTTGAATTCCACTATTTGCCATCTAAAACCTGCTGAATTGGTGTGGGAGATGCCCTACATTCAATTTGGAGTAGTCTGGTGGAGTCATTTTTTTCAGAGAAAAACTCGAATCAAATTCTAACTGAATTTTGAGTTCATGGGAGTTTATGGGAGGTTTTAGAAACTCCCATGAACTCGAAATTCGACCCTTAATAAATCTGACCCCAAGAGTCAAGTTTTTACAGAACTGTATTATTTGAAATAATTTTCAAATAATACATTGCAATTAAATGGATCACACATTTGTTTACAGGGAATAAATGCAGTGGCATGTGCAACTAATTTATAAATAAAATCATGAAATATCATATACAATATATAATTATATTAAGAATGCAATACACGAATGGGATCCATTATACAGAAACCCATTATCCAGAAAGTTCTGAATTACATGAATGCCATCTCACATAGACTGCATTTTAATGATTTTTTTTTCTCTGTAATTATAAAACAGTACCTCGATCCCAACTAAGATATACAGTAGCCTAACTAGCGGGGCAGCAGGGGGTGCGATTGGGCCAGGGCCCGCACCCCCTCAGGGCCCCTGGCAGCTCACGCGCCACTTATTCCGGCCAGTTCCGGACGTATGGAGGGGAGCGGGGAGCCCGGCTGCGCGTCCTGCGCCAGGGCCCGCCCCCCTCTAGTTACGTTGCTGAAGATATAATTACTCCCTTCTGGAGGCCAAACAATCCTCATGGGTTTATTTAATTTTTAAATAATTTTATTGTAGACTTAAGGTATGGAGATCCAAATTTCAGAAAGATCCCTTAACTTGGAAAGCCTCAGGTCCCAAGAATGCTGGATAACAGTTATCATACTTGTAATATAATACCATTACATTTAAATGAGCATCTTAATAATGAATCTTATTTCTGCTATGAATATTTGTGACCTCATTTAAGTATCATAGGTTATGCAGGTATAGGATCTCTTATCTAGAAAGCTACAAATTACAGGATGGCCATTTTAAGCAAATATACAATTTTTAAAAAATGATTCCCTTTTTCTCTGAAATAATAAAAAAGTGCTTTGTACTTGATGCTAATTAAGATGCATTAATCCATGTTGATGGCAAAATAATCCTATTGCATTTATTTAATGCTTATATGTATTTTAGTACACCAAACCAATAAATAGAATCCTGCACCAATAAATAGAATCTATTAAAACAAAATAAACAGAATTGTCAACCTAGAGCAGTAATTAGTTTATGCATGAATTTTTTTCACCTGTGTCCCTGACTTGGGGAGAAGTAACAGCATTTGGTTGATCAATTAGAAACAGGAGTTTTACTAATGTTTTTTTTTCCCATTAAACACCTCTCTGTAATGTAAGGTCTCATCATAGTACCTACAGAAAATAGAAACACAGAATTGCAGCTTTGCTTTCTTTCTAAGCCTCAGAGTTCTCGTCAAGCACTCTGTCTGCCCACAGCCAATATCTCAATAAAGAAAGCCTGTTTTAATCTCTTACTTTTACATATCTGGTAGCAGGCTGGATAACTCAAACCTACATTTAAACAAATAGCACTTTAATCCGGCTTCCCATGATCAATAAACCCATTATTTACAGCTAAATAGCCTATGTTAACTCATTAAAGCTCTCGAAGAAAGAACCATTGAGTGATTTTTCTGCCAATGTGGGTTAATTGGACTATGACTGTTTATTCTTAGTGACTGAAGACCAAACTTTACAGAATGCAAATACTGCTGAAATGCAAAGGGTTTATTTTATCTATGTAGTTTTCAACCATTTATGTTCATGCATTTCCTCAGTTATTTTATATCTGAATGACAAATTAATGGATCCATACAAATGTGTTGATGTACATATGTCTTGTATGTTAATAGCAGGGCACGTGGCTCATTAAAGATTCTATAATGGGACACTTCATCTTTAAATTAACTTTTAGTATGATGTAGACAGTAAAATTGACAATGTTCAATTGTTTTTTTGAATTATTTAACTTTTTCTTCAGATCCAGGTCGAATTTCCCTAGTGACCAGCAACTATCAACCCCAGTGGTTTGGATGGTAGACTTTTAGATGAAAGGAAGAGGGTTTGAAAAGTAATAATATCAACACAATTGTAATCTCATAGAGCAATCTTTTTTCCATTGCTGTGGTCAGTTATACTAGTTTGAAAGCTGAAAAGAAGAAAGGAGAGTAATTAAAAAACTACAAAAAATAAATGGAAAAGTTGATAATAATTAAGAAAACCAGTTGGATGACTTGCTAAACATCTTCAAAAGAAAAAAGTACAGCAAGTCCAGTTGAATTGACATATTACCGTATTACCAGTGATGGGTGAATTTGTCCCATCTTGCGTTGCCATGAAATTCGCAAATTTCCCACGAAACTGGTGAAAAATTTGCGAAACAGCAATTTTGACGCCGGCAACAAAAGTCATTGGGCATCCATTACTCAAATCAAAAAATTTTCAATGCCGGAGAATTTTCACAGAAAATGTGTGAATTTATTTGCTGATGGCGAAAAGCGCAAATTCGCCATGAATTTGCACTTGCCAAATTAATTCGCCCATCACTACATATTACTATAGATATACCATAACCTGGATAAATGAGAACCTACACAAACATCAGAGGTAAAGTCTACTTACTAGGGTTACAAAGATAAAATGGATGGGAAGCTTAGCAGGCAATCTTTGGAGACATATATATTATATGGCTGCTTTAACTTAGTATGGGAAGCTCTGGAAACAATGGGGCAGATTCACTAAAGGACAAAGTGGCTAATGCTAGCGAATTTTCCGCAGGGACATCGCCAATTCACTAACAGGTGCAGACGACAATTCGCTAGTGAACGCTAGTTCATTCTATCGCCAGCCGACTTTTTGATCAGGTGAATGGTCATTGATCCGCAAATTCAGTAAAGCGCGGATTTTAATGAATGTTACCTCTTATGCCAGAGTTGACTTCGCAACCGCAGACCAAGCGAACTGCTAAAATGAAGGTAGATCTTCCTCAATCTTATGTCAATTACATCATATCCTGTCTGAAAATGCATTAAAGTTTAAAAAAAATTGGCCACTATGTTAGAAAAATCTGCCAATGACCATTCAGGGTTCAGAGGAATGTGATAAGTTTTATACTCGCTGCGAGGGGACAAGCAATACAGAAGTAAGCTGCAGGTTGACCAGCTAATACAGAAAGTAGCTGGCTTTTTATAGATACTGTAAAATGTTACAATCTTTCTGCAGCTGATCTGGCCCCACGTTCACGTCATTAATTCAAGGGACAGTTAGCTGCGTACAAATGCGTTTCAAATTATCACAAAGACTTGTTATTGTTAAAGAAGCTACAATTATCACAAGGACATGTTATTGGTAAAAGAAGCTACATTTCACATATCATGCGTTTCAAGTATTAACTCAAGAATTTCCTTACATTTCCACCCTTTTTATACTTGTGAATGCATTATGTGTGACAGAAAAACATCAGTGATCAGGACTAGCATAGCTTTTCATCCTTCGTGTCATATATCTGTGTTATAATTATCCACATAGTCATAAGAGCAGAGTGAAGCTGCAGTATACATGGTTTTAGTAAAAGTAGTATCGATAAGATGTTGCAATAAGCCACGAATACAAGGGATGCAACAGCACCCACAGGTTACCAAAATAGCTGCAAGTATAGCAGTTGAAATTATCACGCTGGATACAAGTCCGCTCCATTTCCTGAACCAAGTCTTAAGAAAGTCGGTGAAATTGTTGGATATCCCAGAGTTTTCCGCCAGTTCATTAGATAACATAGCCAGTCCTTCCAAGGCCTTAGTGATACTCCCATCAGGAGCCGTGTTATTTGGGATGAAGGTGCAACACATATCACCGAAGATTTTGCACATGCCACCTCTCTCGGCAAGAAGCATGTCCAAGGCTAAACGATCTTGCCAGGCAACCGAGGTGGCTTCCAGTTGACTTGCTAAGCCTTTGAATCCATCATGGGTAAAGTTGACAAATCTGTGTTGGTTGTAGTAGATGTAGTTGATCCAATCGACGTTCTTGTTTATAGTTGCCCACCAGGCGAGGAAGGATTCAAAACCAGCGGTGATTTGATTTCTGGCCTTATATTCATCTGGGACTCCTCAGGGTACTCCTATATCATCAATGTATACATGATTGTTGAAAGACCCTTTAAGTCGGACTTCTCATTTGGAGCGGTGAATCATTTCCAATCTTGGTACCTGCGGAATAGAGGTTATGGGAAAAGCATAGAAAGGCAATATCAGTTGTACTAAACAGCAGCTCCCACTCCAGAGACTTGGAAGTAAGGGGCGCAATTTTGTGTCTCCACATAACCACCATATATCTGCCCACACACTACGGTGGTCCTGGAACCATTGTTTTTAAATGTGGTGTCATTCTGTGTCAGAACTTTATTTCGGGCACAAAAGGAGGCTGGCAGTGCCAGTAATTTCTGACCACGCCCTTGACTATGGAAACAGGTGTGGTTACCTGCATATACTGTAATGGAAGGTGGCAAATCTAGCAGGGCAGACAAAGGACAGGGTGGTACCGTTTGCGGTTTGCTTTTGAGTATATAACTTAAGCACACACTACAACCCTTCTAAGTCATTATCAGGGTTTAGCGGGAATGGCACCGTACCAATGGCTGGCCGTGCTTTTGCGCAAGCGAATCAGTTATCTTTCCCTGAGCGGGGGGACATGTTTGGGACATATTTTAACCATTTGTTCCCCTCGGGGACACCTGTCTCTATTCCAAAAGCTTTTTCAAGGGTGAGATTGGGTAAGTAAGTAAGTCACCCTCCCTTCAGAGCCTGGGCTCAGAAAACCAGAGATAGAGATCTTTTCTTTGAGGAATGGGGTTGTGGAATCTCTCTTTATGGCCTTTGCCCTATCTATGGTTACATTAATTAATCCCATGGGGTCTGTTCCTGTGATGGTAATCCCGAGACCAAAAACTTTTTGGTCTCTGGGATGTGGATTTTTAATGGTTTGGAGCAGTGGGTTACATGACTTGATCGTGCAGTAAGCAGATGGGGCTTTCTTTATTATGGAAATCTGCTGCTGCATGAATTTCTTTAAGTCTCCTACCCATGGTGCTATCTCCCACCCTTGTGCATCTGTACTCCACCAGACTGTGGACCAATCCAGGCAGGGCTTTAGTCCGGGGTTGGGGTGTGCAATGATGCACATATACTTATTTTCCCAGGCAAAGGACCTAGCGGTCTCTAAGGAATCACACTGAATTCACTGGCATCAAATTCAACTGTGGTAGTGGTTCCTTCAATAATGGTAATGTCTAGAGGTTTGCTCCACGGTGGATATGAATAATCCTTGGGAGGTGGTCCCAAATCCTGTCTGCCTGTTGTACCTACACTCTGGGGAGTCCTATTTCTTGGGAATGAGGGATGCTCCCCAACAGGTGTATTATTGTGGTTGGTGGCATTATGATATAAGGGGAAGAAAAGCCAAGGGAATAAGATGAAAAACATTATTAGTTCTAACATGCCTGCACAACCCCACCTTGAGAATGGTGTCCAGGTATCATATTGTTCTACTCTTTCCCTACTTCTGCTGCTGCTCCCAAATAGTCCCATGGTTCTTCACTGACGTTGAGACGACCCCCTCCCTAGTGGAGAGAACCCCCTTTGTAGTCAGACTGTATCTAAAGGACTATTTGGGTTCCCTAGCTACTTGCCCTAGTTCTTTTACTAGTTTACAATGACTGGAGTGTACCCAGGACACTCTTTCTGCGATTTCACCTGATAAGGCCCTTCCCACAATGGAGTCGACCAATTCTTCATTTTTATTACCTTTACCCACATGTAGCCTCCAGGCTTCACAAGTTCTATTGGGATGGGCTCTCCGGTATCTGGAAGAGAATTTGGAGTAAGCTCTTGTTTATTTAATATTCTGCACATGTTCCGCCAAACTTTGGTCTGCCTCTTCCTCGATGATCTGAAAAAGGCATTTATAATTACAAGGCAACATTTCTTGTTCTCCCATCTATTGAGTTTGATAAAATCCATGCAGATCTAAAATCTAAAATGAGTATGTTATTTACCATCCCTCCTGTTGAGACATGGCTTTGCCCATGACTCAAAATTGCAACATAGTGAAATAGTGTAGTAGGAAGGATTGGTTTTCCTTTTGGGGCAATAATATTTGCCCTGTTTAAGTTGGGCCCCTTTAGAAACCCATTTGTGGCATTCTGCTTCACTGAAATTATTTTGCATGTCTTTGAGTAACCCTTGATCTAAAAAGTTTGTGTCTGGTGATGCAGTTAAAGCTTGAATGGGAATGTGCTTTAGCAGCCGCATCAGCTTTGGCATTTTCTAATGAGACTGGGTCAGTCTTGGAAAACGGCCTGATTTACTGCCTGTAGGTCCTAAACCATGCAACAACTCCCATCAGGTTTTCCTCATCTGTTAGGGCAGCAGGTCCACCACAGGCATTGACCCTCTCTTTAAATCTGGTTGCATACTGGACAACAGACTCTTGAGCATCATGGTTAAATTTGAAAACTGTTTAAACTTCTGGAAAAATGGTG
The DNA here is from genome assembly GCF_017654675.1 of Xenopus laevis. NCBI lineage: Eukaryota > Metazoa > Chordata > Amphibia > Anura > Pipidae > Xenopus > Xenopus laevis. The sequence goes on from NC_054385.1 coordinate 75,871,604, forward strand.
CCTTTGGTACTTTCCAGAGCATGTCAGCGGACCCCTTCTTGGGCTGGGTCAGCAGGATTAGTGTCCCAATTCAATTTGACCAACAAATGTTGGTAAGCCCCTGGACCACACACATGTTTGAGTACAACTAACATCAGTTCAATTAGGGTTGGACAAACATGAGTTCCTGTACAAATTTGTGTGGATTGGTGCGGGGATGTGGAACGTCTTGAAAAATCCTTCTAAGATATGATGCTGCCCATGGAATGTACTCTGTGTGTGTAATGTGACGTGTTGAAGCAGCAGCCACCGCTTCTACCCCTCTTCTCTAGTTTGTATTTACAGACGGGGTAGAACTTGGCTGGGGGGCTGGGAACTGCTTGTTCCTCAGTATCAGAGCTGCTATGTTCAGCACTGAAAGATAAATTGTCTCTAAGGTGTTTTTCCTTTTGGTGTTGTTTCTCACTGTTCACTATTTTCTGACTTAACTCCTTTGCTAGCAGCTTTATCTCTCCCTCTAGCTTTCTAGCTTCCTCATCTTTTGTGATTGTGTAAGAGGTTTGATTGGTATTTGATTCGGGTTGGCTGCTATTCTATTAAGCGGATGGTCTCCAAAGGCAATTAACCATCCGGGTGGTTATAAGGCACTTTCCTGATCTCACCAACATGTCCCTTCCCAGTAAGTTGAATGGACAATGGGAAGAGAGAATGAACCGATTAAGAATAGTCTGTTGAATGTCAGAGTCAGTTACGGCTAATAGTGGGGACAAGTATACTTTATCTAATTGTCCCCCTGCTATTCTTAGAAAAGTAAATTCCTCAGTTCTTTGGATAGTTGGCACATCAGGGGGGTGTATAAGGAATCTACATGCCCCAGTGTCACATAGGAAGGTAATGGATTTTCCCCCAACTTCAAGTGTGAGTTGGGGTTTCGACTTACATAAGAGACTACATTCTATGTCTTCTATATTAAGAATTATCCTCATTTTTCTCTGTTATTTACAGGGGAATGTATACTCTCAGAGAGTCATGCCTCCCCAAGGGGGCTCCTGTCATCCCCATTGCTCAATTCTGCTCGGCATTCTCTAGCAAAATGCACAGGTTTCTCACAATGAAAAAAAACCTAATTTCTCCTACGTCTTTTACTTACAGTATTTCCCTTTCTCGCTTGTCATCTCAACGGGGTCTGAACCCCTTCTCTCTGCCTATCTCGTCCTCTATCCTGCTTTACCACATACACGTCTTCCTCTACTAAAACACATAGCTTAACCCTCGTTTTTTTTTTGTTTTGTTTTTTGGAGATGTCTTTCAGCATGTCTGGCATACTCAAGGACTGCTTGCAAACTGGCTACCCAGTGGTCTACCATATGTTGACTCACAAAACTGCAAAGACATCCTCATAGGAATGCATTTTTTAGTTGTAGCTCATAAGGACTATCATTAACCATGCCCTGATCTGGTATAGGCACACCACTATATGTGTCAAAGACTTCCTTCAGTTTACAATAATATCAATCCACAATCCCTTCATTATCTTATTACCTGACATATAGTTGATCTTGTACCTTGCCTTTCTTGGCATTCCTTTCTTTATTTTCCCTCCTATTACATTCCTCATAATATTGCATTGGAAAGAAACTTATAACTTCACAATAACGTATTTGCACAATGCTTTTACATTACCTGTCTGATGCCCAATGCTCCTGTATGAGGAGGCTGCCATATTTGTGCAGCAGAAGGCCGTTAGCATTAGAATCTCTAACGGATAGGCTGACAAAACAGTCAGGTTTAGAAACTTCATCTAATAATTACTTACAAAAACAAACCTCCCAGGAAAGAAAAAAACAAAAAAACAATTAACGTGACCTATAGGTAACTTTTGATGTACATTTTTTATCGTCAGTACCTCTCCAACAAGCAATCTATACTGTTCCTTGTCTAATATAGGGTTAAAATTAGAATACTCTTTCTACCTTTTAAGAACCTGATATTATTTGGATTCTGATCACGCATGAACTGAGCGTCCTCAGTTAGATCATTGATACTTTTACAGCATTTATTTCCCATGGTTAGTAGGTATAGATGACAAACAATTGACAAACAATTTTGTGGAGTCAAACGCCTGGTGAAGCAGTACTCACGGATATGGCCTCACAAGCTTGGAGCTCGGCCAAGTAAAACCTGAGGAGCAAGGTAGTCCGTTTGCCGAAAACGTTCACCGGTCAGTGTATCGCCCTTTACGGCCTGTCTGAGGGGTTGACCATTCCCTCTTTGACTCCCAAACACTCTCTTTCACACACTTTCAAACACAAATTCAGTGGTCCCCGGAGTACTCTTTATCTTTAACGTGCACACGGAGTTAGTTATTCCTGTAGTCTTCTCACACAGACTATGGACTTGTCCGCTTGTCACTCTGTTTCTTTATAAAAGGCGGGCGATTATGCCACTTAACACCTTAATATCAACAGTCTAGGTGACCGGACCCACTATCACTCCCTGTCTCTTTATCGAAGGCGGGCGATTACGCCACTTAACACCTTAATATCAACAGTCTAGTGACGGGACCTTTACGTAGCAACAGTCTAGGTGACTGGACCCACTATCACTCCCTGTCTCTTTATCAAAGGCGGGCAATTACGCCACTTAACACCTTAATATCAACAGTCTAGTGATGGGACCTCTACGTAGACAACTAGTAACAACAACAACAAAAAGAAAACATATACGTTACCAGATTCCAGTGACCCTGGTCGCTGTGTTCTTTGGAAACCGTCACTGTTCCCCCAAACGAGTGCAACTGGCCTCTCTTTACGACAGCTGTCGGAGGTCTTTCGGTTCAGTCCACAGAGAGAATATGATTAACCCTCTGCAGTGACCACAGTCACGTTTCCCGTTTGAGAAGACAGATGTTGGTTTCCGGCTCGAAGGACCAAGTTGTTAGAAAAATCTGCCAATGACCATTCAGGGTTCAGTGGAATGTGATAAGTTTTATACTCGCTGCGAGGGGACAAGCAATACAGAAGTAAGCTGCAGGTTGACCAGCTAATACAGAAAGTAGCTGGCTTTTTATAGATACTGTAAAATGTTACAATCTTTCTGCAGCTGATCTGGCCCCACGTTCACGTCATTAATTCAAGGGACAGTTAGCTGCGTACAAATGCGTTTCAAATTATCACAAAGACTTGTTATTGTTAAAGAAGCTACAATTATCACAAGGACATGTTATTGGTAAAAGAAGCTACATTTCACATATCATGCGTTTCAAGTATTAACTCAAGAATTTCCTTACACACTATTCCTTTTTTTAAGCAGGAATGCCTGCAAAAGTCCTCACTTGAACATTTTTTGGCTTAACATTTTTCACTAGACATTTGAGAACATATGGAAACTATGGAGCATTCATTTTACAGTGGGATTGTGTGTAGGGCATAATATTAACTCTTTTGTCTTTATTAAGGGTCCTTGGACATTTGTTATAAAAAGTGGTAACTTCAAGTATTTGCACCAACATCTCTAATAAAGATGTCCTTAAACTTTAATGTACCCATCCTATTCAAATTGACCTAAGCGTAAGATCACTATCGAATTTTCGCTAGGCACAAATGAACGGTATCGCATCTTCGCTATGAAATGCTCGCACTGCCGAAGTAACGCTAGTGAAAAGTTGCCAGCGTTTGACCACCAGGACGCAACTACACATATTTGTGAATTAGGGTAGTGGTAGCGAATTTGCACCTGGTGAAGTGGTGTGAGGTGTGCGAAGGGGTCGCTGCTGACAATTTGCCCTTTCGTGAATCTGCCCCAATGCTTGAAGTATGGCTAGTCAAAGTTCTACTAATATTTATAAGGCATCTGTTATTCATTGGGATGCAACAAATCCAGGATTCAGATTAGCTTCCGCCCAGGATTCAGACTTTTCCAGCAGGATTCAACTGAATCCAAGAACCTGGCCAAAACAAATCGTTAAAATCACGTGACATGTCACATGAACAAAGAAGTAAGAACATTTTTCACTTTCAGTCTTCCCAACCTCATTTACATATGCTAATTAGGATTCAGATTTGGTTCGGAAGATATCCTATACCTGTATCATAATAATTTGTTAAACGCATGCTCTTATTTATTGTACTGTCAATGAGCTAATTTGTGTGTTGTTTGATATAAACTCAATACTGACCTTACTGGTCAACTTTAAACCAGCAGTTCCCAGTGTGACTGCATAATGGCTAATGCTGAGAATACTATAAGGAGTGGTTTACAATTATGTAACAAACAAAAATAAAGAACCCTTCTGTACTATTAATCAATCTCAACATCACTCATCCTCTTCCCAAGAAAGATCTATATAATCAAAGAATATACATATATGTCAGAGGGATTAAAACTTTTTCTACCTCTTAATGACATTATCCATTGATATTGGCCATGAGTATGAATATAATGCATGGACTAAATGTACCAAAAGTATTATTTCTTCCCAGTATGTATTAATAGTAAACAAGTTAGGCAGTAGAGAAGCCTATTTTACTAGCCAGTTTGAAATAGCACAGCAAACAAAAATGCTATATTCTCTATTTATTTATAAAAACAAAGATGCAGCTTCTTAAAAAATAACTTGGCAGATGTTCCCTTTGCATGGTCCCAGAGTTCATTGTTTTATTTTTCGTTTCTTTCTACCGACACACACAGCTAATTTTACAGTATTTATTTATATTAATGGTATACATTAAAGAAGGATGTGGGATCAAAGTCATTGCAAATCCAACAAAGAAAATAGCATACAGCGCACATAACATGACATGGTAGCCTTATACAGTAATGCCGGTGTTTTCTTTACTATCTATTGAATGTATGAGTATGTTAGTGCATGTCTGCATGTGTCGCCGTGTTTTATGTATCCATCTGCTCTGTGCAATGTTTGCAAACAAGTGCCTGTACAGTGTGCCTCAGGTTCATTTACAGAAAATATTAGATTTTCCCAGTAATAGAGCTGGCAGAAATGCATTTACTGTAACACAAATGAATAATATCAGGCTCCATAACCCAGTTACCCAAACTGTCCACTCTCTAAAGCCACTTCAGTTTATAAGTGGCCATCTTGATTGATCTGGGTTAGTGAATCTCTGGCTGTAATGTCGTTATAAACTGGCATATTGCTCTTGTGATTTCTACTGAAAATTACTATGGAAGACAGGTCAGTTACCAGTATATGGCACAACTCCATAAATCACAGAGTAGTCCCAAGATATTCTGCAGATCTGTGTGCACAATTAATGGAAAGCATGGAGGCAAAACCATAAAAATATTAATGTATAAATGCAATCACTGGCAAGCATCTTTTGTTTCATGATGTGTAGTAATTCCATTAGTATCTGTGGCATGCCTATTGTTATTCAATAATAATATGCAGTTTTTTTCCAGTTCACCAAAATACCCCGTTAGCTGGAATTCCACTACAAATAATGTTCTGTAAGTATATTCAGCTTTGAGCACATGAAAGACATTTTCTTTTAAGATTGCTAATTGCCATTATAACAGGCAGCAACAACAATGTATTCCGTCAATTAGAATGCATCCAGATATATTTCTAAAAAGGAATATATGTGTTTGTATCTTGAAAATATAATGAGCTTGACAGTGTCAACGGTTCATATTTCTTCTCCTATGGGTGTATAATTAACTGGGAAATCAAAGTGCCAGTGCAATTAGTTTCTGTGCAGCGTGGTGCATAATAGGTCTACTGACTGCACTTGAAACTTCATTTCACAGGGCTGTTTGTATTCTGCTCACTTGTCCTTCAATCCCAATTCTTCACCACGCCTGATGGGAGAGGCCAGGCAATGAAGGCAGGATGTTTCTCTTGGAATGAAGCTGTCATTACGGGCTGATTTATTACAAGCAGCCTCCTGGCTGGGTGTCAGCTCAGATGTGGTGTTTATCTCAGTGTTATTTTATGACTCTGCCACTTTCACCTTCAAATGATACCTGTAGGTGAAGGTGGTGACAGCGTGAGATTCTCACTCTGACCTAGATTTTAATTCCAATATTATTAGTAAGAAAATGGGACAGAATCTTGCAGGTCATGGTCTAGACAGCCATTTAAATAATAATTATACCGTATCTGAGTATGATTCATAAACATATGCATAAAACGTGCATAGTATAAACAAATAAAAATAATTATCCCTGTTTCTCTAATACAGAGAAGTACTTCACATCCAATAAACACACGGTACCTTATTCAGTTTCCCTCACTAAGTATTCACTTAGAATGCAAGGTTTAAAGAACAGAATTTTTTCTTAGCATTTTCTGTAGCCATCTTCATTCTTTTTTTGGATACCTACATAAAATCTAAATACTCACTGTATTTAAAAGAAGAGAGTGCACATCTGTTGGTTTTAATGATAAATATAAAGACATCAAACACTTGCATGTAGATTTGTCCAAGGCAGAAATGATTAACTTAAAGCTCAAGAGCCATCTCTGACTAATGTCAGATGAGATGGTTTCTCAGCCAACATACAGGCAGTTTAAAAAGTGTAAAAAGCTGTTTAAAATAAATGGCAAACTTATCAAAGTGTGTGATATTTTATGGCATGTGAACGCTAGCTTTTCTGCCATTATTTTACACTGCTTTAAAGCTTTGTAAGTAATTTGTGGTGGAAGTTGTTCAAAGAAAAAGCACATACAAAAGTACTACATTTTACACTGTTCTTTTTACACTGTGATGCCTGGCGATGTGTGGCTAATTATTCTGCTGTTTTTTACAGCACACAATAAGGAGCAGATTTATCAAGGGTTGAATAGTAAATTCAAATTTGAATTTACAAGTTTCAAAATGTACACATTCAAATTTTTATTCCACTGTTCGAATGTAAATGCGAATGTGCGATTTATCACACCTCACCATGGAAACAATTCTAATTTTCGCCACCTAAAGCCTTCCGAGTTCATGTACAAGTTAATGGCAAAGGTACGTTGAGCCATTTGGAGATGTTAATAGCCTTCCTGACATTCAAATGTTTTGTTAAATAACCTCTAAGTCGAATTGTGAGTATATAAGAATTAAAAAAAAATTCACATGAATTAGAAATTTGACCTTTGATAAATGGGCCTCTAAATCTCCCCCTTAGTGTAGACAGACTCTTTGTGAGCAGAAGCAGAAGAGCAGGCCCTCCTTCCCTGGTATTGGATCTTTAAGGGTACTGAGTGGCAAGGAAGCAGAAACAGGATTCTTGTGTAGTATGGGGGTAGTAATCTCTGTAGAGATAGTTGTCACAGAAATTGGCGGTGGTCCTGGGAAACAGGAAGTGAAGAGTGGAACTATGATTGGTTCAGGATAGATTGATAGCAAGTGTGTAACTGGCCAACTCGACATGGGGTCCTCTGTTGGCAGAATGGTATATACCATTGAGTTGGTGTACTACGGCTGATGGGTAAACAAAAGTCATTTGGGTTGCAGCAGTATTGAAAAAAGGTATCGCACACAAGATTGTAATCTAATAATCATTTTCCAGATGGAATCAGGATAGGCATGTTATGAATGTTAAAATGTTGTCTTGTGTTAAAAGATTGATGCTTTTATTAAATGTACATATGTTCAAAAAAGTGTGAGCCTGTAACGGTTAATAAAGATGCTGCAGCCAATATAATCGAACAAACTTCTGAGCGTTGTCTGTTTTTATTGGCTGTTGTAATTGTCAACATTGGGGTCTCATGGGTGAATGTTAAGTTAATATGGGCCCCTTCCCTTCTATGGGCCTTTCTCAGTTAAGGTGGATGTTCTTATATGGGATACCAGAAATCATCGGGCCCCATACTGCATACATTTTTCATGCTGTCAGTCCTTGTCTCAAAAAAGACAGAAGTACGGGAGAATAAATGAATTGCAGAAAGTATACATCGCTAATCAAATTGGATTTGGGGGTGTTGTAATTGGTAGATGAAGGATACGCATTTCTATATTAGAAGTTTGCTCCCCAGGTTTAGAATGTGTGCTTTCCCCAGCTATTGTTGCCGAAGTTTACCTCCACCTTTCTATTGCTGCAGAGCCCCTGTTTGCTCATTAGGCCTTGATGATGGCCTGAATTGCTGTTTCGAGCTTGTTATTACACCTTTTCCTGGGTTTTTTGTATTCTTCACATTTTTGTAGTAAAATAAGATATTATGCTATCATGATATCATTACTATATTTAATTGTAAGATATTTTGCTGTATATGGAATGTGTGTAGTTCTAGGAGGAGTTCACTTAATTTCTGCATCATTAATGCAAAGGAAAAGTGAGAAGGATAGCTCAGAATTTTTGTCAGCATCTTGTATTTGAGCTCTTTCTTATAGTAAACACTGGATAACTTTTTTTTCTGAAACACGGAAGCTTAAAGCTCAAACTATCAGGATAAAAATTTGGACACAATACCAAACCTTTTGATTTTCCAACGCACAGCCTTGATAGTTTAAATACATTAAAAAGGATATTTGCAAGACCATAATTATAAACCTTACAAAAATTGAAAAACATGAATCTTCCTTATTTTGATTTTAAGTGTTAACCTTGCCTCATTTATATTGATTTGCAGTACTTGCACAATAGTTAAATTTCAAATGTCATCATTGTATCTTACATAATGAAAGGCAATATTTAAACACTTATCTCATACCTTCAAGGTCAATGTGCAATTTACATATATTATTACAAAATTTTATATATATTCCAAAGTTCAAAATTCATGCAAAATGACTTTCATGTGTTTCTTGAAGGATGACAGAAGCAGGACATAATTTATCATTTGCCTAGCAAGGCCATCATCCAAGCAATAATATGAATTATATACTGTCCTGACTCTGTTCAGTAATGTGAGCACTAATGCAGTACTTCAGCACACCATCTGCAGTGATGGAGAGAGTTACAGGCTGTGCTGAATAGGATGAACATATATTATCCATGGAAGATCTTCATTACTTATAACCCAGTCTCTAAAGATGATGAGCGGTATTGAGACCCATTATTCCAGCAGTTCTTGTTCCTTGGACATTTCTTGCATTGTGAATTTGAATTGCTCAAAGAGGCACTTTTACTCAGAAAACAATACACATTCCAGAAAAAAATATTATGTACACATTGGCATAAACCTAAACAAGGTGGAGATGAGTTACATATACAATGTGTTTTTTAAAGGTTACAACGTGTGCATAAGAAACTATTGTATAAATTGTTCTTATTGTGTATTTCTTCATTAACAACTTGTATTACAATGTATAATAACCATAACTTTATAATATAAGGGTGCAATTCAAACAGTGCCATTGTAATTACCATTCCATTGATGTATGCACCTTTATGTTAGAAGCATCACATTTTATGCACCTACTGCATTTAGTAGCGCTCCAGAAATCAAAATTCAAGCTTGTGAAAAAAGTGGATATGGGAAAAAGACACTGACAAACTTTCTGAAATGCTAGCTTATTTAAGAAAAATAACTACACACATTTTTCATGGGAAAAAAATACATTGTTCTGTTCATTTTCAACTGAAAATCTTGATTGTTTTAATAAAATGGGAAAATAAATAGTGATGGGCGAATTTGCGCCGTTTCGCTTCGCCGGAAAATTCACGAATTTCTTGCGAAATTCGCAAAATGGCGAAAAATTCGCTTAACGGCGCCGGTGTCTCGTTTTTGACGCCGGTGGCCATTTTTGACAGCGAATTTTCGCTGGTGTTGCGCGAATTTATTCGCTGACGGCGAATCGTGCAAATTCCCTGTGAATTCGCGCCTGGCGAATAAATTCGCCCATCACTAAAAATAAATAAAGTTGTTGGAGAAAGAGGAGCTTTTATGTTGGAGAAGAGGAGTTTAAGGGGTGGTATGATAACAACAGTATAAGGGGATCATATAATAATCTCTCTAATGCTTTACTTACCAGTAGGTTCTTCCAGTTGACACAAGGGCATCCATTCCAATTAGAATAATTAATTAGTAAAAAGGTTTTACAGTGAGAGCTGTGAAGTTGGGTAATTCCTTAGCTGATGTGGTTGTACTGGCAGAAACAGTGTATTAGATAGCTTCAAGGAAGTGTTTCAGCCTTTTTACTAGTGAGGAAATACAGGGTTACTTAAAAGATCTCATTGTATGAAATTGATCCAATTGTCATGGAATGAATTTAACATTTTAAACATTTGTCAAATGCAATCACCAAGCATATTTTTTCAACCTAAGTTACTATGGGGGAATGTCATTAAAAATCACAGGCGAATGTTTAGCACTGCTTGCTATATATAATCATTTGGTTGTGAATATTACATTGTATATTATCATCATGCAAAGGTTTAGCGTTAACACCTGCCCAGGAGTTTCGTTTTGTTGCAAAAAAGGTTTGCGATTGTAAAATTTTATTACTTCCACTGTGAACGTTCACAAAAACTATTTGTTTGCAAACTTTGTGATGAAGACCAAATTAAAGACCAAAGACTAATGTTCGTAAGCGTCTGTTTTTTTGCGCTAGCAAAACATATTACATTCCCCTTATGTATGTTATCATATGTTATATGTTTGTCTCATGTTTTACCCTAAATCACCTGCGCATTTACTAAGCAAACAAGATGACATCAGCAGTAACAATATGGCACCTTAAAAATTTAATTAACTCGCATAATTCTAAAGAATGGATGTAATGAAAGTATTATTTGGGGGGGGGGGGCTTTACTTATCCTTGAACACCCCAGCATCAGTAGTTATTTATTTAACAGAAAGAGAAGAGACTGAAATAAAGTATGGGTGATATTTTGCCTGTTTTCCATTAATCAAAATGCAAAGAATGCAGACAATTATTATGTGTTTTATTTTATTCTCTCATGGGATGTTCCTTTCTGAATTCAATTTGGAAGCAGAAGGCAAGTCACTGTGTTGACTAAATATACAAATTGGGTGAACAAATGGTGTAATATTTAAAATAGAATATAAGTTTTATGGCTAATGCAGCATTTTCTGACAGGAAAGTTTAGTGGCCAGAGCCTCATGAAGGTCTGATTCAGTCTGCAGTATCCAGTAATTCTAGACATTTCATAAATTTGCCACATTTGGTCCGTGTCCAGAATCGCTTACTGTACTGAAACAGAGGGATGCTCGAAAAAATTATTATCCTGCCCACCTGACTTGTATAAATCTGTATTAATAGCAGCAGGGATTTAGTCTTCCTTTTTTCAAGACATAAAACTCTTAACAGTTTATCACAGGCACAGATCTGTGAAATCTCATTTTACTGAATCACATAATTTTAAATGTCACTATTCCCAGTATAATAAATAAGTGTATCTTCTAACTACTGTATGTCACTACTACTGCAGAGCACTACATAATGAGCATTTGTAGTGTACTGGGGGTGCATGCTTCTATACAGTGTGGATTTTCATTAATTTAAGAAACTAATAATCCACAAAAAGTCACTGGGCTTTTTATTCCTGACAGAACCTGAAAAAAATGATTTAAGGTGTTAGAGCCTGGTAAAAATGAAGGCACAATGAATATGTTTAAATAAAGTCTCCAAACTTCTAGCACTGCTATTATTATTATTATTAATAACAATAATAATAATACACATTTATAAAGCCCCAACATGTTTTTCAGTGATGTATCATTCTAGAGGATTTGGGCCTGAGGGAAGTTCAAAGGACAGTTAGGCTGAAATGCTTATTTTATGCCATTTTATTTCACTTTTGCTCCTTTCACTTCTATATAGTTGCGCTCTTAGGCCATACCTGCCTCCTGTTACAAGATAAGAAAAATTGCTGGTGGAAATTCGCCCGCGTCAAAAAAATTTGACACCTGCGTCGAAAAAAACTGACGCTGGTGTCGAAAACGAATGCCAGCCTCAAAAACGGACACGGCGTCAACGGGACGCCTGCGTCAAAAACGGACCAGGCGTCAGAAACGGACACCGGTGTCAAAAACGAGACACGGTGCCATTTCGCAAATTTTTCGCCGTTTTGCTTCTCCATAAAAAATTCGCAAATTTCCTGCGAAATTTGCGAAACAGCAAAAAATTTGTGAAACGGCACACCTGCCCATCACTATTTTCAACAACTCTTAATTGGAAGTCAGTTGACTTCATTGATTTCCGTATACGCTGCTATGCTATGTTTTCATCTTCCAGGTTTAACACGACATTTTCAAAACTTAAAACTAAGTGAATGCTATATGTAAATGCTGATACTTGCCCTTTTATTAAAGCTTTACCAAAACATCCCTTTAGCAGAGTAAGGATATTATGTTTTGTCATGCTCTGTATATTCATATATCATGTGACATGCTCAAAAGATTTGTAGTCAGGGCTGTAATGAAGGGCACTTAATAAAATGTAGCAGGAAGTGGAATCTAAGGGTGGTATTAGCGTATAGTAAAACAAGAAGCAAAATCCTGGATACAATTCGTTTATATTGTTAATTATTTTATTCTAAAAAAATTGTATGTCCACTCGGATCCAAAGTTTATTAAATTGATCTAATAGCAATTTTCTATATTTTTAAAGGGTTAAGCATCCTTTAAAGGGTTAAGAATATTGTTGATAGTTTTCATCCCATGTAAAATGCAGATGTAAAAAGAAGTGATAGCTAAAATGAATGTAAACATTTGTAAAACTGTGATATATCTCCAAAATGGTTGGAGCCAATGGGAAGGCAAAATGACATTGTGGTTAAAGTAGTTTTAATAAATATATATATATATATATATATATATATATATATATATATATATATATATATATATATATATATATATATATATATATATATATATATATATATATATATATATATATATATTGCACTACAATGTTAGTGAAGCTCTTTTCCATTATGCTACAATTGTTTTTCACACAAACAAAATGGTATCCTTTCTCCCAGTTGCTCAGGCCATCATTTTTTAAAAATCAAATTCAGATCCCCTTCATTGATATGGAAGGCAAGGGGCAGATAATAATGAAGTCTGCTTTTTTTCCACAAAACAGACCTTGTTTTTTTCTCTTGCGAAACAGATAATATGTTAAAAATTGTAGCACAAATTTGTGAAAATTTATAGTTACTTTGGATATGTTGACAAAAAAAAAACAAAAAAAAATGACAAAAAAACTCTGCAGTAACTCTGCAGAACAGATCTGGAATGTCATGGGGGCAAATTCACTAAGATTTGTAGTTGCGCCAGGCGTAACTTCGCCGCACTTCACCACACTTCGCCAGGCGTAGTTTCGCTAGCGCTCCGCAAAGTCACTAAAATCCGAAGTTGCGCTCAGGGGTAGCGTAAGGTTGCGAAGTTGCGCTAGCGTTGATTCGCTAAGCGAAGTTGCGCTAGCGATGTTTAATTTGCATACGGCGCCAAATTCAAATTTCAATGGAGGAATATGTAGCAGCACTACAAATGCCTGGGAAACCTTCAAAACATCAAATAAAATTTTTATTTTGCCCTACACATGTGCCCACTGTATAGTTAAGTTGCCATGAGTTAGGAAATGTAGGGGAGAAGGAGGGGAGCCCCAAAAAATTTTTCGATCTTTTTCAGCCCATCACCCATAATATAGAAAAAACGCCAGCGTTCAAAGAAATGTGAACTTTTTTTGAAGCAATCCCTATCTACTCTATTGCGATTCGCCTGGTCTGAGGTGCGAAGGAAGTCTAGCGTAAAAGGTAGCGTTCAGTACAATGCGCGCCTTAGTGAATTTGCGTAGTTACGTCCGTTGCGCAAATTTGCCAGGTGTAAGGGTGCGAAGTAACACTAGCGAATGTACGCCAGCGTTCGTTAGTGAATTTGCGAAGTAACGAATATGACCAATGCTAGCAAATTGACGCTAACATTAGGCGCTTCGGCTCTTAGTGAATTTGCCCCATGGTTTTCACTTTGGATTATAAAAAAGACCAAGAATAAGGGTAGTTTCACACGCTGCTACTGGGGAAGCTAATCTCCCCTAAATGCCTTCCCGCCAGCTAGAGTGTAAATCACCAGCGGGATGCCACTCGGAATGCTTTGTTTTCCGAGGTTGCCCAAAGTTGCCTCACGAGGAAACTTCGGGCAACTTCGGTAAGCAGAAGCAATCCGAGTGCTGTCCTTCTGGTGATATACATTCTAGCCGATGGGAAGGCAATTTGGGGAGATTAGTCGCCCGAAGAAGAGGCAATTTGTCGCTGGGTGACTAATCTCCCCCAGTAGCAGCGTGTGCCACTGCCCTTATTCTGGGTCTTTTTTATAATCCAAAATGAACACCATGACATTCCAGATCTGTTGTGTAGTTCTTGTGGCCCAAATATTGCCTAAATTCTGTTTAAATGCTGTTTATTTGACTTTTTAATTTAACCATTGCATTATTATTGTTATCGCTATTTAATCATTAAATTAGTCAGGTCCCCTCAGATTTCCAAGAAAAATTGATTCCAAAAATGTATTTGGTCTAGTTGTTTGACAAAGGCCTTCGGTACTCATTCTTTTCCAGCTGGAAGCATATCATACACATCCCGAGTTGAACTGAAGCAGCTGCTCAGATGAGTGGTGGAGATGTGACACGTAAGTAAAAAGGACCTACAAGTTCTAGGAATGCAATCACTTAAGTAACTAGTACAAATGGGCTTCATTTTTTATCTATGACTATGCAGTACATTAAGTTAAGTGCTTTTCACGCTATTTCTGTTCTGCCAAGGGCCCTTGTTTTGCAGCCCCGGAGGGCCCCCAAGGCTCTAATCTGACCCTGATCCTACCTGTAGGACTATCATATGTAGCAAATGCTGTACTCTGAAAGAATTTGATAGATTTCATTAACACCCCCCAAGCACTACACTATGTTTGTCCGTTGCTATTATCTAACTAATTCTTCTGTAAAGAAAGTTCCACACTCAATGTAAAGAACAAAGAATAGGGTGTGTCTATGCAGATTTTTTCTTTTTCTAAATTGCCAATTACACTAAAAGCATAATAAAATAAGCATTCAAGAAGAGTTATTGAGGTAAAATCTCTGAAGGTTTTAGCTCATGTAAAAGATGCTGATTCTGCCGCACTCAGGTGTGATAATGAATGAAATACAAGTCTGGGCTGTGTGAGATGGAGAAATATAGTACAAATGTTAAAACTATTGGACTTTTGATATTTTAGCTGTAAAACCATGCCCAGGTATATTTCACATTGTGGCACCATTAAACCATGTGGGCTGAAAAGGGAAGTCAAATTTTAAATTAATTTTCAGTATTTTGACATAATTTTGGCATAATTTTGGCCCAGCCTGCCTTAGCCCGGTTCAGCATAAGCTTAGCATTAGGGTCTAGACAACTATTTAACTAGACATGGGAGAAAGAAGTGCGGTACTTTATTAGCTGCCAACAGTTAAACCACTGGCAATGCATTTACCGGTAAAGAAAATTGTGAAATTCTGTATAGCTGCACTCGGCCTTTCTGCCTTTCATTGCGAATACAGTGCTGCTGTGCCTATTGATGCAGGAGAACCATGGAGTTACCATCACCTATTGACCAGGTGGAAGCTTCAAGGTTCTCTTCATGGTCATCATCAATAGGTGCAGCATTTTGTGCCTAAAGATCTGACACAGATGTCACTAACACACCAAACAGAGAGAACTACTCCATCAATAGCACCACAATTACTTCAAGCTCAACAATCTCTTGAAATTCTGGGATGACGCTCACAATTGTAATTTGCTCAATACATTTGCAGACTTAAATAAGCCTTACAGTATTTGCCGAGGAGTGCTAATTTTTCTAGTAGACAATGCAAACCTAGGATTGCATGGTTGCACAGTAGTTCCTCTGTTTACTCTCTTTACTCACAACCTGACTTCAGAGAGAGAGTGACTTATATTTATATAGAGGTTAGCAGTTCACTCCTGATATGACACACAATAAATTCTGCCTTCCCTATTGCATAACAATACACTTTATTCATAGGGGAATAGTATCTTTAAAAAACCTTACAATATACTGCAAGTAATCTCTTTTCTTTTATTGTAATTCTTTGGTGTTTCTATGCAAATTTTCCTTTTTTTCTACATTGCCTTTTACCATTATTAGATTTTAAATGATACATGACCCTAACAACCAGAAAAGTAAATCAATTTGCAGAAGTCAAGATTTTTATTTGTTTATTTATAATAGTTCTTCTTTTAATTGTGATTGTCTATGATGCATTATGGCATGAAAATTCCCGGATACAACAGTCCGTGAGCCTAAAGCTCGCCATAAAATACCAGATTTGCTTGTTTGACCATCTGGGCCCAATTTGACTACCCATGCACAGAGCAAAATTTGGCTGATCTGGTCAAATCATGACAGATCTTGGGTTTTTTTTAGAGAGCTAGAACTGGACTGGCTATTTCTGCTTGAGAGCATCATTTTGGTCCCAGCATATTTTGCATTTGTATATGACACATTTGAAGAGTAAACATAAATCTTTACCAATTACATAATGATTTGAAGGGATCACAGATAAATGCACTATATGAAATGCACAAAGTAAAATTGTACATATTAACTGGACTTTAAGAAAGCTAAATGTTTTGAAGAGTTGGAAAATCATTAGAACACATCTCTGTGCTTTTTCAACCCACAGGGAACTGCATATGCTGTTAAGAAAGTCAGCTCCAGGTAATATTAATAAATGAATAAAAAAATAAAGTCTAAATGTTTCTTATAACTTACACTTAATATGTAATCATATGCTGCAGATAGGTATTGGAAATGATCAATGTGTAGGGTTTATTTAAATATTTACATGGGTTACAAATGGAAACACATACATGCTCAATGTTTCAGATCCTAAAACTGCAAGGTACAAATTATTTGTCTTGTAGGGGACTGATAAATAGCTACCCCATTTATTGTGCAATCCCCTGAAATTTGACCACCAAAGGGGCCTTTAGTTTATGGAGGGAACAATACTCCTGTTCCTGGGTCAAAGCATGACCCCTAGATTCCCCTGGTTCAGTCACAATTGGCAGTGTATTAAGATATACAGTAGAACCCCCATTTTATATTATTCAGGGGACATGGAAAATATTATGGAAAATCCGGGAAAATCTAAAATCCGGGAAATGTGTTAAAGTAACTTTTTCATCAAGTACTGAAAGGATATAAGCACAGGAGTCCCTTTTACTTTGAGATACAATATTTACTGTGTTAATAATAAGGTTTAAGCATTGCTGCGTTAATGTTACACCAAGGGGGGTATGTCCAAGGCTCTCTGACAGTCACATACACAACCTAAAGCAATAAGTGATTTATGCAGGACTGTATAAGGGGTAGATTAATTGGAATGACCATTTACAGGCAGAACAATGGCAAAATATACATCTGGTTAGTATTTTAGACTTCTTTATTTCACAAATAATAACATTCACAGAGGAAAAAAGCAGTTTTTGGGTACACCATGACAAAATTTTGATATAAAATCTGGGAAAACATTACTTAAAATTAGTGATGGGCGAATTTATTCGCCAGGCACGAATTCACTGTGAATTTGCGCGATTTGCTGCTGGCAAATAAATTCACCAAATTCGCAAATTTTTCAGCTAAACTGCGCAAATTCGCCCATCACTACCTAAAATCAGAGAAATTTACCCATTGAAATGCATTATAAATTGGTGGGACCACAAATAAAAAATGTTTAGGTTCTACTTAAAAAAATTAGGGTCTACATGAAGAAGAGTCCCCTGAGGAAGAATAGAAACTCTGGATGTTATTCCTCTTACGAGTTCTATTGAAGGGTATGTTCTTCTTCTATTCTGGTTTGTAGGTAGGTACTTTTCAATGACTGTGCCCTATGTTGTTGCAATATTCTCCTTTGTGGATTGCTCTAAATAAATCAGTTCTGGTTAATGTTCTAAGAATGAGAGGCGCTCATTCGTTGCTTGCCTCCACGCCATTGTGAGGGCTCACACCTGGGAATAATAGGTTTCATCTGGAGCAAAAGATAGTTTTAAATAAAGGTGCCACTCCATTTTTAATAAGTTCTGGTGCGTGATGCACCTTGGGTAGTGCTGGGGCTGGGAGAGCATCAGTGTAGACATGATTGCTATTCCTTCTGATACCAATTATTATTTATGATATGGTTCTTATTTTAGAGCTTCAAAGTAATTTAAAACTTTTATTTTAGCTACTTTTATATATGGGCTAGTCCAAAGGAAGCATACTATTTGTATTGATCTGAATTAAACTTACTAATAAAATCATTATATTGTTCAGTTTAATCCTTCACGTTGAATTTATATAATAGAGGGAAACTACCATGCAAACATGGCAGATCTCACCTATGGCTCATTAGCAGTTCATTACAGCACTGGTTTTTGTATGAGGCTTTGATGTGTGTAGTCAAAATGCTACTAACTCATTATTTTATGTTTATGTCTTACATTTTTCATATGCAATGCTGACCGGCACTGACATGAGATGTCATAGAGCAACTTGGAGATCCAGTACAGATTGTACCAACTTATTATATGTCTTGTAGGCTACATGACCATGTCACTTTGATAGGGCAATTGTTACATTGCCAAATGTACATTGTTTTGAAATTAATGATTCAAATTCTTCCATGGCACTAAATTATACAACAAGAAACCTTTGGTGTATCTGCTCCACAGACTCCACAGATGTTTGTTTCTCTGGATTTATGCAAAGACTGATTCCTGGAGAACAAAAGTCCCTTTTGTTTACAGGGAACTGTAGCAATGATCATAGTCCAGTTGAGGCAATTTTTTTGTGCTGTCTTTTCTGTCTATAAAATTGGGACAAGCACCCTTGAACCTACTTGACTAGAGGTTTAAAGGACAGCGTACCTGCAGAGTTTAGGATGCAGCGGCACATTGACCTAAATACAAGTGGGAACAGGGGCAGGCATAACATATAGCCTGTCCAATGAGGTTATATCCTAGTATAGTTTATGCAGTGATTAAACTACTAAAGCCAATTAAAGAAAATAATATTACATTTTAGCCTAACCATTTTTCCTAGCCCTAAATGTAATGAATGGGAATGCAGCACATGTGAAACAGATGGGCAATGCTAATAACCAGGAAGTGCTTAAACCAGGAAGTACTTTAAAAAAGCGAGAGTGTATCACCAATAGTAAAATCACCAGGTTTCAGATCCTGTTACCAATTAGCAGGGAACATGATGAGTAAAATATATCAGGCAAAAGGCCACCACAGTGCTCACCCTCCCGTCAGGAGTGGTCAACATCTTCTCCTTTGATATTGTTTTACCACGTGTACTGCTCCACAAAACATTTTAGATAATAGATTTTATACCGATATATATATATATATACCGATATATATATAAGGAAAACACTGAATTCCAGAGAATCTATATGTCCAATGTACAACTTATATTTAAAAGAATTCAAAACTTATTTGACACAGGCAGGGTCAGATTTACATAACGCTCCCCTAGGCCGCTGCTGTTAGTCACCCCTGTCAGTCACCCCTGTCCCCTCCCCTTCATTTCAAATCTTCATCATTAGGTCGAGAGCACTGGGGGTTGGCACATGGGAAATTTTAAAAACTATTGTATCTCATGATCAGCCCCAGAGCTTCTGAAACAATGCAGGTGTGGTTGGGCTTCATGCCACCCCCTAAAATGCTACCGTGCTAGGCCCGGGCCTTGGTGGCCTTTCCACAAAACCAGACCTGGACACAGGCCTGATTTATTGATCTCAAGTCTCATGTCTTTGCTTTTATTATACATACTATATATGTAAATGCTAGAGAATCCCAGATAGCTTAGATTTATCTAAATGGGAAGTGTACACCTTCTCTCTAGCATGAGCCACACAATTAGGATTAAAAGCATGGCCTGCTTATCTTTTAATAAAAAGTGACCTTTCTGTATTTGCTTCTGCAAACATGACAAAGCAGGGATCCTAGGAAAATAATTATCTTACTATTAACAGTCTAAACAAAATCATAATCCCTGACTCAGAATTTAGCAGATCAAAGATGTCCTTCTTACCATCATCAAAAAGGTAAGTTGGGAGAGAAACATCATGGGTTGAGGATGTGCATTTTATTTTCTGACACTCTTGCTTCCTGCATGGGAATGAAAAATGATACCTGGCCTGAGATGGCTTCATTATTTAGAGAGAATAGTGTGTGGACCCCTTAGGCTACATTCCATAATAACCCATTGTGCATCTGCTTCGCATCTTTACTCCAGCATTACAGAGAAAGCTAAATGCAACAAAAGTCAAATCTCAGGGGGCTAAAAGCCCTTAAACATAATGTTAATAAGTCACATGGTAATAGGGAACATTCCAATCGGACTCGGACTTTTAAAGAAAAATCATAAATTTTTTGGAATTTATTAAACCCCGAGGATGGAAAAGTCTGAATCTGAAAATCCAGCATCTCAGACCTGTCGAGATTGCATATAAGTCAATGGGAGAAGTCCCAATGATTTTTTGATGTTGCTGTGTTTTTGACTAGGTTTTTGGGAATACCCCAAAGTTTTCGTGCAAAATTTTGAGTTTTCGGGTGAAGAATCCAAAAAAAACCTTGAAAATCGGATGAAAAATCCGAAAAAATCTTGAAAATCGGATGAAAAATCCAAAAAAAATCATGAAAATCGGATTCATTGACTTTTAACAGGACACATCAAGGGTTTTATCTTTTATTATTGTTATCAGCAATTAATCATTTGATTAAATTGCAAAAATGTAGCCCACAGCATTTTGCAATAAATTGATTTTCATTATACATTTTGGTGGTGAGCACAACTTTCCCTTGTTTGTTATAGTTATACAGGAGCAGTGACCAGCTCCATGTTGTAGCTCCCACCCTTCCCAGCTATAGTCAGGTGATCCCACTGGTGTCTAATAAAAGGGCAGCCAAGTTTGGGAGTTTTACTTTGAAAGCAGCTAGTAAGTTGCAGGTAAAACGTATTCGTCCCTTTTATAAAATGTATAATGAAGCAATAGAATTCTTAATGAATCAGATGAAAATTAAGCGTAGGACTGGCCAGATATGGGATGACTTTGACGTAGTTGGCCATCTTAAATATATTGCAATATATGGACAAACAATCCCTGTTTTGTTTAAAGGGTAAGGCATTTTTCAGTAGCAGTATGCACATAATGTCTCTGTCTTAAATATATTGATAATGGGTTGAGTGCTGCTTGTAATTGTCTATATATATATATATATATATATATATATATATATATATATATATAATGTAGGATTCATAAAAAAATCAACAATGCAAACATCTATGCATATCTCAAATGCAGAAATAACTTCGGTATATAGTGTTAAGCATATATTTGCTTTCTTCTGTAGGGTCTCCTACAAAACGGAAGTAAACCTAATTTCTGGTTATTATTAGACTTAATGCTTATTTTGTGAAATGAGTTTAGCCCTTCAGTGGCCCAAAGGACTCCTGGTACTGAAGAGGTTAATCAGACAGCACAGTAACAATGACCTGTGACATGGGCTGTCTTTGTTCCCTGCGTATTAGCTGCAAATTGCTCATCTGATTGAGTAATTCCAACTTTGTAAGAAGAGGAAGCCTCTGTCGGTTGGTAGAGTGCAGCAGGATGTGCTAAATTCATATGACTGTCTGATGATAGATCTGGTGGCGGCAGAAGCACCTGCCCCATGTCAGCAAGTAAAAAGTGTGCAGTCAGCTGGAACTGCAGTTCATTTAAAGCTGCTTAAAATGTCTCCATGGGAATGCTATTAATTAGCGATCTCATTAAAAGTGTAATCTGATTGGGCTTTCTGGAATAATATTAGAATGGACAGATGGGAAGGAATTTATGAAGCTGGTTATATGATCCTGATTCCCCTGCTATTTATTGAAAGTGAATGTTTGTTGGGTTATACAATGTGAGATCCTGGTACCAAGGGAATTGGAGAGATTTATGATGTCTTACAGTTCTGGATTTCAGGCCACTAGTAACCAACACATGTAACGTACTAGCTAATTGCATATACAAAGTAACATTATCACTGCAGCAGGCATTAAAGGACAAACTGTGCATTTTTATTTTAAAACACAAACATGTATTTGTGGCATTCCTATAACTGATATAGAATAATACATGGTAAATAACCCTTTACCAACAGTGGACAATGTTGAACCTACATTAGGGGTCAGCGTGATAACTGTTGGTTACTCAATAATAAATCCTTGAGAATATTAATGTAAGGTTTCTTATTAGTCACAAACCTATTTTAGTCAGTGTCTTGAAATATACAGTTTTATATGAGCTGTTTTGACCAGAACAAATTGTGAAACAGCTGATAAGCAGATAAGTGCAAATGCATTGGAGCATCTGTGGCAGTGCCTAGGAATAGCGGTGTCTCAATGAATTGGTAGTACATGAATTGCTGTCTGGCTCAATTAGAATATGCTTTTGGCCACTGAATTACGTCTTTAATTCAGTGGCCATGTGACCAAAAGACCATGAAAACAAATTCCTGTTTTATTTATTTGTGGACCATAAATAATGTAAAAGGAGAAGCTCCAGACATTGAATCTTGAAGTCAAGTCAAGGAATGTGCTGAGAAAAGTTGATTTTTGGGCTGATGTGCTGAACATTTCTGCAAAAACGCTACTAACCCTGACCATCTGTTCCACTTCCTGCTGTCTCTTTCCCAGGGGACCTGGCAGCACTCAGCACATTGCAATGTGGGATAGGAACGAATCAGAATTTAGGCTGACCTGATAGGGAACTGAAGCTTGGCTTTGCGTGTGTGACTGTAGGGCTGTGATTGACTACCCCCCACTGTGCTTCTGGCAGGGACATGCCCACCCCTTATTTTAAACATGGACAGCAATTGTAATGAATCTATAAGGAGCTCCAATAAAGTAGCCTTTTTAAAAATAATATACATTTTTAGTCTAAAGTGAAACCAGTACCAAATATTATCCATTATTGCCTACAAGATGGGGGAGATTTTCACTTATACTATGGGGTCTATTTATCATGCTGTGTAAAAAACAGAGTGAAATATTACCAGTGTTGTTGCTCGTAGCAACCAATCAGATCTTCTTTTTTTTCAAACTGTTGAAATCCAATTGCTGATTGGTGCTCTAGGCAAGATCATTGTTAATTCTTCAGTCCACTTTTTACATAGATTGATAAATAGGCTCTAGTGTTGCACTTTAATAAGTAGGGTGTAGATACCAATCTTTTTTTAAAAAATAATTAGATACCATCATACTGCAGATATCTCCCTGATATCAAAAATGTCAGTGTTTATTGTGTTCTCTTGAATTTCTGGATGTTTTTTTTTCTCCAACTTAATGGGAGGTAGTATTCAGTGATATTACCATCCAAAATTATGGGATACTAAGATAACTTTGTAAAATACTAATCAAATCCAGAAATCTGTAATTGTCTAATTATTGCAGAAAGGATTTTCCTGTGCCATTAATACAATAATTGAGATCATTAAACAACAAAACAGTGCAAAACATATATTTATTGTTGCTGCATAAAATGCTTGGGTTTGTTACATATTGGAATCTACTTATATATTTGACATGTGTAAAGAAAAAAAGTACGCTAAAAAATAATATATTTATGTACCTGTAAGTGTATCTGCGTATGCTCAGTCAACCTCAGCAAAACCACTGAGTTTGCCATTGAAGTAATCTCAAAACTTTACTGCTGAAAACAATGGGAATAGGAAACTTTCAGGTAGTGAACTATGCATTTTCTGCCAGATTTTATAGAGACTAAATTATTCAGACCACTATAAATATGCATATTCTTTGCATTCAATACACTGCACGGTACCTTATCTGTCAAATATCAGCGGCACTATAAAAGGATGAAACATAAAGACACAAAGATACACATTTACAATGTTTGACACCTGAATGCATTTTCCAATTCACAGACTCATTTATTTAGTCAGTAAATACAACCAGGTACCCCATTTTAGCCACGTCATTATTCAGCTTCATGTAATTGACATACATATTTGACGAAAGTGAAGAGATTTATGGCAGGAAGTGGGTGTTAGATTGACACTATAAACACTGTCAGTCAAAGCTTCCCCTTTGACATAACCCTCAAGAAACATCACATAAATGTTCCCCTTCTGCAAGCACTAATAACCTGTTGAAGCTTCTGGTACAACTGGTAGTCAAGAAAAATGAGTATTTCCACAGCCATTCTCTGGCTTACCTTTGGATAATTTTGGACAGCTACAGCGGGAGGTTCTGGTTAGATCTTTGTGAAAACATGGTTACATATGTCCCCTTATTTAACCACCATTCTTTAATAACACAGCATTATAGTATCCCATTTTATAAGATAGATTAGCCACAAGATTTCAGCCTGTCATTAACTGGCTATAACAAAAAGAAGGATGGATCCTGGATGAAATGTATTTTCTCTTACTTTCATATATATTTAGCAAGACGATAGAGAGAGAAATGTCGGCTGCAGCTGGCAGGTGTTACGGCACCATTAATAAACACGCCCAGTGTTTCACCAGATGTTCAGTATCTGCTTTCCCAGTTTTGTTTGCTCGACCTGCCCTCTGTGATACTATCCCAATATTTCTTTTTCACCTGTGGCCTACTCATTAACTTGAAACCACATGATCATAAAAACAAGAAATGATTGGAAACATAAAACCAACACAGTTGCTTCCCCCCCAACACACACACAATAAAAAAAGGTGACCTGGTCTTTCATAAACCTGCATGTCCGTTAGCCTGGACATTCCACTGATTTTATTAGATGGCACCCTGGGGAGCAACTAATGGGATTTGCAGATTTTCCCTTTTTCATTCTATAGAATTTTTCTTTGCATGGAATACTGTTGCTGTGATTATACATGGACAAATATATTAAAATGGTTTATAAGAGAGGCATTGTATAAACAATTACTTTTCACTAGTCTCTGGATACCCTAAGCGTTTCTATAAAACACTAATTCAACCACAGTGCACAGAGCGACAGTTAGCCTGGACTTATATTGTAGTCTAACTGTAAAACTACTGTATAGTAATCACCTTTCTTGCTCATGTCAGGCAGATGTAACATTACTCCACAATGTGTAGAACTAAATCGCATTGTTATTTATGTTGTTTATTTTTCACCTATTATTTAATCAGTATTAATACATGTTCTGTACCTAACTGCAAGTGTAGCAATGCTGGGGTAAAATGCTGCATTGTGGGTAAAATATGGTCACTTGGGCAGTCTTGCACTTAAGTATTTTAAGTATCTTTAGTAAATGATGTACAATATTTCTGCTAGTATGATGTACCCCTGTGCTCCTCAAAACTTGCTATTATTAAATAGGAATAAGGGAGGGGATCCCAAGGGCCATATTAGAAGGCTTTCCTGGACTGCAATATATTCTTTAAGTACTCCTTCAAAACAAGCGTTAAACAAGTTGTGCATGGAACAGGGCTACAACACTATGGCACGCTGAATAAACTTCCTTGCAGTGTCAGAAATATATGAAATAAAGGGCATTATACTGAACAATGATGAACAATTAAAAAGTTGAAAGCAGCCGATGAACAATGAGAGTCTAAAACAGTTGATGAACAGTGAAGTTGAAAGCAACTTATACATGGGGTGGGTATTTCTCTCAGCATGATTTCTGATAGTAGGGTTATTTCAGTAACCTCTGGGTGAAGGGTTAAGTGTGTAGCATATCACACTATTGGTGCATCACCTGCTAGGAAGCCAGGCATGCTACAGACAACCTCTCAGGCCCTTGCACTTTGTCTCTAAAGTGTACACATACTGCTGTGATAAGGAACCCAATGGGAAGGAAGGCTTGGAGGTTAGGAGGGCACCCCCTGCTTCCTTTTTCTTCCTTTTTTCTGGGATTGGACAGTTTAATTGTCTCAAGAGGAGGTGGGGGAAGAGTCACACAACAGGACATGGGCTTACCTTGGCATTTGGTTCCAGGCGGCGGTATGAGCAGCAGCTCGGAAGCGTTCCACCATCCCTACCTATGAGGTGAGGCAGGGGGCTGTGTTTGTTGTCACAGTTGGCGGGGTGCCATTACTTTGAGATCCAGGGGGAAGAAAAACAGGGTACTTGAAAAGGAACAGGAGTAGCTTGGTCGAACTGGGTTCCTAACAGGAAGGTAATCAGCAATGGTTTAGAGCAGAGAGGAAGGAGGCAGGACCCAGGCGTTACATGAGGATTAGGTTCTGCTCCCCTTGGAGGTGAGTAAGAATTATTACTTTAAATGTTATGGTTAATAAAATGTTAACTGGGGCCTTCTCTTTACAAACTGCAGTCTCTGAGTGTCTTTATTGGTAAAAATGGAATTGGTTTAGGGGTTGTTGGGTAAGTGAGGGAGGGAAGGGTTGTGGTCTCAACACTGCACCCGGTCGTGGCTTAATTTTTTAAGACCATTGTACAAACCCAAATGATGTTTCAGTTCTAAGGCCCAAGGCTAGATCTGAACTAAAGCTGGATGTGAATTCTGGAGTCTGAAATCAAGTCGCCTTAGCAAACTCAAAAGGGTGGAAACCTACAACATAAGCTGCCCAGCTGTGAATAGTCTGGAACATTTACATCTAGGCTGTTGCTGCCCATTCACATTTGGGCAGTAACCTGTAGCAATCGTTAGCTATGTCATCCACCTGCAGGATGAAAAATGAAAGCAACATTTTTATTGGCTGCCATGGTTACTGCATTAGTGCAAATGTATTTACTTTTAGTAAATGAGCCTGAGTGCATTATATTATTTAGGGAACCCTGGCTGTCAAGGGTTGCTGTGAGATATACATCAACATGACATATTACATTGTTGCATTAGCTCCAATTAATGTATTTTATTTTGTAAGCAGGAATCAGCAGTAAATAAAGAAGTCTGTGAAGATACTTTTCCCTCTGAGCCTTATTTTAGTGATTTTTGTTGATAAAAAGTTTGCAAATGTGCACATCAAAGAGACCAGTGTCAGGAGATATGGATATTTTCGTAAGTTAATTAGGACAAACTTATTTTGGGTTTTTTTTTTCTCTGCAAATAAGTGTTTATTATAGATGCCATGACTAGATGCAAAGCAGAAATGTCTTCATGTAAAGCTAAATAGATTTTTTTAGGGATGCACCGAATCCAGGATTCGGTTCGGGATCGGCCAGGATTCTGGCTTTTTCAGCAGGATTCGGATTCGGTTGAATCCTTCTGCCTGGCGGAACCGAATCCGAATCTTAATTTGCATATGCAAATTAGGGCCGGGGAGGGAAATCGCATGACTTTTTATCACAAAACAAGGAAGTAAAAAATGTTCTCCCCTTCCCACCCCTAATTTGCATATACAAATTAGGGTTCTGATTCGGTTCAGTATTCGGCAGAATCTTTTGCAAAGGATTCGGGGGTTCAGCCGAATAAAAATAGTGGATTCAATGCATCCCTAATTTTTTTTAATAATCTGCTCTATAATAAACAGGGGCAGTTTCACCTCAGATATTACTTAATCTGATTAAGCTTCTTTTGTTAAGAGCTTAATGACAGCCCCATTTCTTGGCAGAAATGGTTCATTTCAAACTGAGAGGTTAATTATTCTTCTCAGTCAAATGAAGTGGTTCTTTATATTTAGTCTTCTGTGAAATCAAACTTTACTTTCCATTAATATATTGTTCCATATGAATGATGACCTTCCTGGATGTCCATGTTCTCTCCTATCAATAATTGTTGCTAATTACCTGTTCATGGTTCAAATCAAGGCCAAAGCAGTGAAACAGATTTCAAATGTACCTGTCATAATCAGGATCTGGGATTTTGAAAGCAAAACAATGAAATTGCTTTGCCTGAACTGCAAAGGGCTCAAGATATTTATCTATTATTTAAGGTCCCTGTGCATTAATTCTGCTATTAGTCCTCGTTCATATTGTTCAATAAACAACAAGTAATAGGCAAAGCCTTAAATAATACATAAATATCTTGTGAGGTAAAAAGTGCTGCTTATACAGGTATGGGACCCATTATCCAGAAACCTATTATCCAGAAAGCTCCAAATGAAAAGAAGGCCATCTCCCATAGACTCCATTTCAATCAAATAATTAAAATTAAAAACAAAACTTTCCTTTTTCTCTGTAGTAATAAAACAGTACCTTGTACTTGATCCAAACTAAGATATAAATAATCCTTATATGAGGCAAACAAGTCTTATAGGGTTTATTTAACATTAAAATTATTTTAAGTAGACTTAAAGGACCAGTAACATAAAAAAAAATGTTTGTACTCAATGAAAAAAACCCACTTAAACACATTTAAATTTAAATTCGCAAAGCCTTTATTAAGAAATAAGTTACTGATTCTCCGCTTGCGCTCTTCAGAAAAGGCGACAGGGCTCCGCACGATGGATCGTCACCCTGTTACCGTTTCTGAAGAGGAGCACAAGCAGAGAATTGGTTAGTTATTTCTTAATAAAGACTTTGTGAATTTAAATTTAAATGTGTTTAAGTGGGGTTTTTTTTCTTTGAGTACAAACAATTTTTTTTTTACTGGTCCTTTAAGTCTACTAAAAATAATTGTAATGTTAAATAAACCCTATAAGACTTGTTTGCCCTATAAGTTATTTCTTAATAAAGACTTTGTGAATTTAAAGTTAAATGTGTCTTGGTGGGTTTTTTTTCGTTATGTAAAAACAATTTTTTTTAAAAAAAAATTATGTTACTGGTCCTTTAAGGTATTGAAATCCAAATTACGGAAAGATCCTTTATCCAGAAAACCCTAGGTCTTGAGCATTCTGGAAAACAGGTCTCCTATGTGCATATACAGATAAAAATCAGCCATCTGATTTGCCATTTGTTATGTTAACATATCTAAATAACCTACCACTGACCCTGCAATGCAGCATTAATATTATTTACATCTTCTCTTACATTCTTTTATTTTCATCTATCTCTTGGACACTAAAGCAAAGAACACTGCAGTTCTACATCGCTATGCATAACTATCCATCAGTACCCTGCTTTTATTTGCTAATTTATAGTAGACCAATTAAAACTAATGAATGATTCATTACTAATGGTAATTACCCAGGTGTAATTTAGCACCTACACAGGAAAAACATGATGATGGTTAATATATATAGTGCATGTCTATATGTCTTTATATAGCACTAATTTGTATGCAGTGCTGTATATGTTTTTTAATGACAAACATTGAGCTTCTTTTGCTTTCATTAAATTTGGTAACATTTCTCCATTTTGCAATGGCAGGCAGGTTCCTGTTGGCATATATTAATGTAATTGTGGAGCAAAACCATGTAAAGACCTACTATTGTAGATTTACCTAAGCAGGATACAGGTGTGACTATCTGATATGCTTTGTAAGGACAAAAGAGAAGCAAAACAAAGATCTTTGAAGAGCTACGTAAATTGAAAGGTTAATATAAGAATAAAATGTTTTGAAAATGAGAGTATAGAAGTACATGAAATCAAATGAAGAGCATGAAGCACCAGCTAGTGCAAGTTTGGCTGAAGATCAGAGGCAACAGTTTAGACAGGGATATCATAAGATGGGGGACAGTACAAAGTTCAGTAGTTGAAAAAGAGAGAGAACTGCAGAGGAAGAAAAAGGACACAAACTCTACCCTGGAAAGAGAAAGGAGAAATCAATAAATAGACTTATACTTAGTGCTCTCATTTCAACTAATTTGATAGAAGTAGGGCAAAGCTTACTGAAGAAAAGATGTTTATTTCATATCAGTCTTCAGCCAGAGTTGAAGAAAACATATTAAAGTTACCAGATGGATCGACTTCTTGAAGCCAATTTCATGCTATAAATCTACAGAAAAACAAAAGCTTCACAGAGCTCAGAGGGAAAATGTCAAAAGCAAACAGACTAAAGTAAGATGTCTGTAAAATGTTCAGCTGCACAAAGTACAAACAGGCCAGAAATTTAGCCATAAATATCATGTTTCTACAGGCAACTTAATTCCACCAGTATTATCTTTTATTTATATAGTACCACCATGTTATGTGCTTTACAAAGATTGTTCATTATTCACATCAGTCTAACAATCCATGTTTCTACCATGCTAACAGACACACTAGAATAATACTGGCAAGAGCCAATTAAGTGGCTTGTATATTTTTTGGGTGTAGAAGGAAACCCATGCAGACTTGAGGAAAACATAAAAACTCTACATAGAGCAGAGTTCAGATTCTTCACAGAACTGTAGCTTTGCATTCCAGCAATAATAATCATGGCACCACCCTGCTGCCCACTTCACTGGGCTCTGACATTGCTTGCACTGAGAAAGAAAGTTGTGATCTCAAGGTTTTTTTTGTCTTTTCTATGCTCCTGATGTGAAATGGTTCAATAGGCAGCTTATTAAATATTCAATACCAGCTAAAGAGAACATCAAATCTATTTCTGCCATTGCTTAGTAAACAAAATGTTGGGTATACTGTAGCAGAAAAGATGTAGGAGGTAAATGGCCTTAATAGTTATCTATTGATTTATATTAACTAATTAACAAATTGGCCCATTTATCAAAGCTTTTCCTCTTTTTCCTAAAGTGCATTTCCTCAGAAAGTGTTCTCCAAGAAAATCAATGGTGCTCCATCGGTTGCTATGGGCAGTAATCTTATCTTATTACAGAGAAATACCAAAAAAGAGAAAATTGTTTATTTAAACATTACTCTTTGAGGAAATTACATTGCCATTTTACGTTAAAAGGGGAATATATGACATGAGCTCATTCAGTTGGACATATTTAAACACTATCTGGACTTCCCAAAAATAGATATAAATGTATTTCTGGGAGATGAATTTCTTATGCTTTCTGTGCACAATCTATTATGGAAAGCAAAGGGGGTTTAAGTTCCAGAACCAATCACTTCACAATAAAAAAAGATAGATTAGGGATTTAATTACACTGTGAGCCCAAGGGGGTTGGAAAATAGTTTCCATGGTCCTTTAAATCACCATACCTTAAAGGAATTGTTCAGTGTAAAAATAAAAACTGGGTAAATAGATCGGCTGTGCAAAATAAAACATGTTTCTAATATAGTTAGTTAGCCAAAAATGTAATGTACAAAGGCTGGAGTGATTTGATGTATAACATGTCAGTCAGAACACTACTTCCTGCTTTTCAGCTCTCTTGGTTTACACTGACTGGTTACCCTGACTACCAGGCAGTAACTTGAGGGGGGGGGGGCACATGGGTCATATCTGTTGCTTTTGAATCTGAGCTAAATGCTGAGGATCAATTACAAACTCACTGAACAGAAATGTACCATGTGGCCCCCCTTCAAGTCGCTGACTAACTCAGAGTTATAGAGCTGAAAAGCAGGAAGTTGGATTCTGGCTGTTTTATTAGATATCTGTTCACTCCAGCCTTTATACATTAAATTATTGGCTAACTAACTATATTAGAAACATTTTTTATTTTGCACAGCCTATCTATTTACACAGTTTTTATTTTCACACTGAACTATTCCTTTAAGTCTACAAAAAAATTAATAAACATTAAATAACCCCAATAGTATGGGTTTGCCTCGTGTAAGATTAATTCTATTTTAGTTGAGATCAAGTATAAGGCACTGTTTTATTATTTTAGAGTAAAGGAAATAATTGTATAAATTAGAATTTGTTGCTTCAAATGGGCTGGCTCTATGGGAGATGGCCTTCCAGTAATTCTGAGCTTTCTGGATAATACCTGTATTATAATTAACATGTATTTATCTCTAACATACAGTAGTCTGCTGTACAATAAATGGATGTATACACTTAACATGTGTTACAAACAAAGCAACCAATAACAGATACAAGAGGTGGAAAGTCCTGCCCAAAAGAGCTTACAATTTAATAGTATTACTTACCTTCATTGATAAATATATGGAAATGCAATATTGAATTTGACTGTCTCATTGCACATTTCACCGTATAGATATGCTATTATATATCTTCTGGTAAATATAGAGACTGTAAAAACAAATAGTTATTAGAAAACCATAAAATTCAACCTCATGTATCTGCCAGGGCCTTGCGTCTTTAAGGTTGAAGTCAGGACCAAGGAGGAAGCTAATATACAGGCTTGACAAGAATTAGTCCTATTAGTAGTATCCAAGGTCTTAAGAAAAGTTTGCGATCGCATCCAGGCAAAAATCAGGGCAGCGGTTAAACATAATCAGAAGACAAAGCAGAAAGGTTAATAGCCATAAAGCAGTCTGATAAGAATTATAACGCACAATGGAACACCTGGAAGTAGAACCTATAATCGAGCATTTAACCCAGGATGCTGGCGTCTCTTTATTTCAAATTTTCGCAGCAAACCGCAAAGTGCTGAAGTCACGTTGTGATGTCATGCATTCCCATGGGCACCGCCATCTTGGTTATTTTGCGTGGCGAGCACTGGAGTGCTCCGAACAGTATCTAAATAATTTCAGCCAAATTAGATTTTAAACAACCATGGGTCCAAGCTACCGAAACTTAAAATAAAAAAAACAGTTTTATACTTTCATGTCAAGGTGATATGCTTTAACAACTGGTACACCATAGTAATTAGGAAAATAAGATAAATTATTCCATCCTTAAGCGAATAGGAGGCAACCTGAAAATATGGCAATACATTCATAATTTGGTTAAAAGTGTCTCTCTTATACAGTATAACTACATAAGAACAATAGGACTTTACTGCCTTAGAAAGGTACATCCCTAGCAATGAAATATTATACCCAAAAAAAAAAACAAGTTAATTTATCTTTTCATGCCTACTGCACAGTTGATGTGCAATATATATCTTGTCATGTGCAGCTGAGACTTATAGCACCCAGCTACAGTAAGTGTTTTTTACATTGACAGTATAAAGTATTTGAACTGAATACTCCTGATTATTGTAAATCTGGATAATGTGATATAAATCAGTTAAATATGGATAACAGTGCTCTATACAGGAACTCATCAGAGTTAATTTTAAACTGTTGCCTATCATATTAGGTCATTTTTATTTATGGAAATGAATACAACAAATCAAAATATCTTAAGACAGGAGGTAGTAAGAACAATGGCAGGAAACTGAGCTTCTGTCGCCTAATCCACATTTGCTACAATTCTATTTCAAGCAGACCATTTAAAAACACTAAATGAATTGCTTATCCTAAAAAAAAGATTTGCTGTTTTTGTTATTTTTTTTTTAAATGTATTCTTTCATGATGATATTTATGTTTGAATCCCTGTAGTGCCTAATATGTACAGTATATAGCCCCATTTATGCACACGTCACTTTTCAGAGGACCTTTTTGTAAGATAGACAAATACTGTAGGTAGAGAATAGACAAATGGTTTTCCTTTGTTACTAATGGATTTTAATTGCAGGATAAGAATCTGGTATCTGAGTTCTACTGTCAAGGGAAAACATACAAAAAAAACAATATATATTTACTATTAAGACTACAAAGTTGTAGAAAAAAGGGGAAACAAAATAAAGGAAAAATATTCTTTTGGTTCAGGCAGCAAGTTTGAAAAGTTTATGGTGTAACATGGACCCAAGGACAGGAATAGATCTAGTAATGCATTTTCCTATTAAATGAAGGGTAGCCATTATGCTCTGTTCCATTGTAATCTCAATGGGGCCCATTCACCAAAGGGTGAATTTTCGCGCCACCACTACACTAATTCACTATTGACTTAAGTGTACTAAAACAAATGTGGCATGCCCCTCAAATGGTTGGGAAAAAACATCAGCATTTTTTAGAACTTTTTATGACTTTTATGACTTTTCGACTTACAGGATATGATGTCACTGACATAAGTTAGAACAGTATGTAGCTTTATCTTATCAGTTCGCCGGATCTAAGGTTTGTGAAGTAAACTCTGGCGAAAGGTAACTTTCTGTAAAATTCACACTTTTAGTGAATTTGCGGAGTAACAATCATTCTCCTGAGCAAATTCGCCTGTCGATATAACATGAAACTGCACTAGCGACAGTCTCCTTTGCTAGCGAAATTGTCCTCTGTGCCTTTTAGTAAATTGGCGATGTTCCTACAGATGGGATTCCTGGCAAATTTTCGCTAGAAACTGCCACTTTGCCCTTTAGTAAATCTGCCCCAATATTGCATAGAGTTTAACCTCTTTTCCATTGTCGTTTATAAAAAGTGTAATCCTTTACATCCCTTAAATGTAAATAATAATGGTACAGGTATGGAATCTGTTATCCATAAACCTGTTATCCAGAAAGCTCTGCATTACGGGAAGGCCATCTCCCATAGGGGGTATATTTATCAAAGAGTGACATTTGAAGTTGCCGCAGTCCTCTAGAGTGAAATTCCACCACTCCCCATTCATTTATATGGGATTTTGAAAGGCGTATTTATCAAAGGATGAACTTTCACTTTCACCCATTGAAAAATACTCTTTTAAAAATCCCATAGGAATTAATGGAGAGTGGCAGAATTTTACTCTAGAGGACTGTGGCGATCTCTAACTTCACTTTTTATTAATATACCCCAATAGTCTCCATTTTAATGAAACATTTTTTTTTAATTATTTCCTTTTTCTCTGTAATAATAAAACAATAATAATCCTTATTGGAGGCAAAACAATCCTATTGAGTTTAATTCATGTTTAAATAATTTTTTTAGTAGATTTAAGGTACAAAGACTCAAATTACAGAAAGATCCCTTATCCGGAAAACCCCAGGTCCCCAGCATTCTGTACTAAGCAATGATTGCAGTCATAACATCATGGAACTGAGACTTCTTAACCGCAAAATTAGTATGTATAAAGTATGTGTGTATACTGTATAACTAGTATGTGAATATATAAAAAAAACAGTAGTGCTAAGGATAGATAACATCTTACCTGACAATCCTGTTAAGGATTAACCATCATCCTAGGTCTAAAAAACATAAAATATTTAAAAAAAGTAATATTTGTTACATGAAAAATATTTTAAGCTGTATTGAGCAAATATATGACTATAACTTAGATTAACAATTAAGCGAACGGGACAACATAATATCTATAATAGTTCTATGTGGAATAACCAGTAAGTTTGGTCACTGTCTTCAAAGGAACAATTTGATTAGAAATTATTATGTTGTTAGCAAAGCAGTTAGTGGCAATATATTAGCCACCTTCTTCAATGGTTACTCTGCTACATGGGGTAGTTTAAGTCATGTATTTGTCTGCAACAAATAGCTGAAGTAGAAAGTTTACTTACTGTTGTTCTAACTTGTGTACTTCATTGACAAGTACACCTTGTACTTTCTTATCAAGTTGATCAGTTGGTAAAGGGCTTCATCTGAAACATGTTGAGTTATTCCCAATTAAAGTGATTACAGTTGTTAATGCTTCAGGTAGTGCAACATATATAAATATGCATTAAATATTGTACAATATGCTAGTGCAATTGTGTTAGGCCAAAATAGGAATTATACAGCAATATCAACTACTGAATGAAAGAAAATGATTGCTTGAAGACCGCAATGATGATACAGGCAGAAAATGTATATGGACAAGCAAGACAAGATATTATATAATAATAAAATGTATAGTATATTGGGATAAAGATCTTTCCTATTAATATCATAGAGGTCATTTACTTTCTGCGCACAGTGGGCTATTTCAGGCAAAATTGGCATGTTTTACCCACATTGCAGCATTTTTTTCCATGATTCCAACATAATTTGTGGTCATTGGGGGAAATATGCCTGATGCAGTTGGGGCCGACAAGTCAAGATTTGTGCAGCTTTTACTTGCACTTCAACATTACTCCCATTTGCTATATGAGTGACACCCTTTTCTTTCTGTGCAACTGCACTTGGTGATTGAAGAAGGCTGCTGAGGAAACCCTGGAGCTACCTCCTGATTAAAAGGTGGTGATAACTTTAGGGTTGCCCCGTGTCAATAGGCGCAACTGAAGGAAATTTGGAACAGGAGGAAGGAGAAACTGAGTGGTGACGAGTGCAACTATATGGAAGTGAAATAGAGCATGGTGGTGCAAGTGCATTTAATGAATGGAATTTTTCACAAAAATGAGGGGAAATTTTTAGCCCCATAAATGACAACTTATCTGTGAATCAGCTAATAAGGGGGAAGTCAGAAAATGAAATAGAGCCGCATTTGAGAGAAGGCAAGAGAGAAGAGAATGACAGAAAGGTGAAGAGGAAATTAATTCTTAGCTAAAAGCAGAACAGAAAAGAAAAGATACAGTATGTGAAGAAAAACAGAAAGGAGAGAAATCAGAAGATTAAAGTCTACTGTGAAGTGAACTGGATAAAAAAGGCTGAAAATAGTATATCCTGCTGTCTCCTGAACTAGCTGGGGTTAAGAGAGACTCAGATATGCATATCCAGCTGTGTTCTAGACTGGCTGTGTTTTTAAACTAAGTGCTCAGAGTCACTTCGCTTTCCTTTCATAACATTATATATAATTATTCAATAATTGCTTTAAATTTGTGAATTGAATCATTACAGTTTGTCTGGTGCACACATAAAAACTTTACCATGCAGGAAACTTAACCGTAGCTACTTGGGCAGCCACAGGAAAACTTTACCTGAGAACCACTACAATAAATCATGGATGACAGGCCCAGCATCAGTCATACACATGCAGGATCCAATTAAATGGGAAGCAACTGCAGTACAAATAAATCATTTTAAAAAGTATACATAATTAAAAATATATAATTATTTAAAAGATTAAATGTTGAGAAGTGCAGTGGGGAGGAGGTGCATGCCCTGTATGTCATACAATATAAATGACAGTGTGGTAAGTGTTGCTATTTATTATGGACAGCTGCTCATAAGTGGAAAGGCAGAATATAAATCTGTTCTAGTGTTCCGTTCATGTGCACTGGTGTGTATTTCACAATGTGTGTGTGTTTTTTCAAATATTGGAACTAGTTTGTTCACCTACAATTTACAGTTACTCAGAACAAATATTTAGGTACAGATGTACTGTGTGGAAAATGCTAACATTCTATTTAACAGGTTCTTCATGTGCCTCTTTTCCTTTCCTTTAACTTTTTAACAGTGGTATGTTTAATCAACAGCTCACTTGATAAGTATGCAGTTTATCTGATTCAATAAACACAAGAAGGGGTTTAGCCAGTGGTTTCCCCCATCGCAAATTCCCCCATCGCTACTTATCATTAATCATGAGAATGCCAGCATGAAAAAAGAGGTAAAACAGGAAGCTTATGGGCCTATTCTACCTAGCATGCCTTCTGGAGAATTACAACATAGGGTTTCTTTTAGAAGAGTTACTGGTGTTCTGTTAAATGTAGTTGCCATAAAATTGCCCAAAAATGTCAATAGATGAAACTGATCATGTCCTTTATTTTAAGAGAAGTTTCCATCAAAACTGTTATCTCCTCTGCAAACAACCTGAATTTCTAGGTGGGAACATTTAGAAAACGTAAAATCAGTTAAAAAGTCCATTCTTCTTCTTTTGAAATCTGCTTTGATTTGATGCTTCATGTTTAAATGGAAAACTATAGTTTCTATTTGTCTTTCCGCATAAACACACATACGCATCTAAACTAGATATTGTTGTGTATCTTCCTTCTTGTTATTATTTGCAGACCTTTTTTTTATTTCTTGCATTATTGTTATTTTTATTATTTATCCTTATTAATATCCGCATAATTATTTTGGTTAATAACTTTTTAGTATTTAATATTAATATGTGCTCGGCTGACAAAGGGTTAATATGAGCCAAGATCTTAAGCATTACTGGCTAAAGTTGTGAGCGTACAATCCTTATCTCCAATCTGCTTCACTCAGAAAAGATGAAAAATAATATATTACGACATCAAGCCTCTAGAAGGCCTATTCTTATTTAAATCCCACCATTAGACAGGTTAAAAAATGGAGTGAGATTTAAACAAACCTCTTTAAAATCATTTTACGTCTTTCCCACCACTTTGTCCATTAAAACAAATGTTCGAAGAAATGGCCATTTGTCAGATTGTCATCATAGAACTCCTGAAAGATAATTAAACAAAAACTTCATTATGGACTGACGCTAATGGCACATTGTTTGGTTAAACTTCAGGCTCCACTTTGGAAAATGTCATTTTTATAATCACAGAGTGATTTTGCAGACAGAAGACTGTAGGGTTTATTAAGAGGTTTGCAGTTTTTTGGCTTATTCTCTTCCATTCGGAGAAAACCTGGTGTCTTTTATTAAGACCATTATTTATATAGTACCTGTAAGATCCCACACAGCCTACATTATACTGTTTAAGCATACAGTAACAATATTATTTTATCTGTACATAAATTAATTTTCATTGTTGTTTTCAAGTATTTTTTATGGGGCAGTGGCAAGAATGTCCAGCAACGTCACGTACCTTGGCATATACTGTAAACAGTTTGCCATGCATTTATCTTATGGTGCATTCTTGCTGGTTATCAATGGAGAACTACAAGATCACATGGTTTAGAAAGTAACCCCCTAGATGTGGAAATCTTGCAGCAAAGGGAATAAATATGATAAAGATTATTTCATTACAGTTTTTTTAACCGGGGGTTTATTCTTTTTATAGAAACACGTTTTAGGCTTTAGGCTAAATGTCTATGATTGAGGACAATATTGCCCTGAAACACATAAGATTGTTTTATCTTTTCCACATATGCTTTTATTCATTGGAAAATATAAGCTATGTTTTCTGGAATTGTAGATTTGTAGGTGTAACTACTATTTTCTGACTTCACTTTGTTTAAAGAACTTTGTTTTCACTTTAAGCTGAGCACTATAATGTGTTTTTAAAATGATAAGCTTGTGGAAAGATAAGTTTGCTTTCTAAATATACATGTAAAGCTTTTTAAGAAAGTATTACAAGAATTTGTAATGCCTCTTTATCACATTACTTTTTGTTACTACTACGTTGTTAATACTTATCCATCAGGCTTTATTTATAGTGCAGCAGAGATACTGCACATGGTAAATTCACAATCAAATAGACAGAAAGGTAGTAGCTTGTGCATATAGATTCAGCAGTGACTGGTATGCCATACTATGCCTTTGACAACATTCAAACTGGCATAATAACTTTTATGTAGCCTCTTTACTGACCTAATACACAGATGAATGGGGTCAAATAAGCAAATAATAATGGATATTTATAGTAAATGCAAGCTTTAGAGTTGCTTTTCTGTCTTTTATGGTTATGGTTACATTATGGTTATTCATTTTTTATTTTTTGAGGTTTTTATTTGCATTTTTAGAGCCAGCAACACCAGAGTTAACTGAATTTAAAAGCTGTTGAGCTGAAAGATAATATGTCAATACCATTTAAAATAGAAAATGCAATGTTCAGACATTAGAAAAATGGCATTGCTGAAAAGCAGCTGCATAAATTCAAGAAAAGAATCCAAGCAATAAATTACCGAAATGCTGGACTACAGGGCAGTGAAAAGGCAGCCGACTGGTGAGAAGACAGTAGCAGAACAAACTCCTAATTAGGAAGTAAGAACATGGCAAGCAGCTTGCTTGCAGATAGGAAGGTGCAGTGAAACAAATATAATACATTATACTCAAACTGGAGAGGTACTTTACTATTGCAGGGTACAGTGGAAATAGGCAATGGGGACTATTTACTGCCAATGAGTAAATATACACAGAGTAGGAACCAGCAGAACATGTTAATCAGACAAGTGCTGGTGAAATATGAACAGAAAACATCTTAATGGTTTCCATGAGTTATTGCATTGTTTGAATTGGTGAAACTGCTGAGCATTGTCATGTAGCATTCTCCCTTATTGACCTAATACACAGATGGATGGGGTCAAATACACAAATAATAATGGATATTTATAGTAATTGCAAGCTTTACAGTTGCTTTTCTTTGTTTTTCAAGAGGGATCTGAATCTGTTTTAATTTGTGGATGGACTCTACCTTGCATGTGAAAATGTCTGAAAATTCAGGGGGAAAGCATATGGAGGTGAGTTGTTCTGTTAAATTGGGATAAAACAGTGTTTTGACTACAAAAACAGATGGTATTGATTAGTAATATTTATGAGTGTACTATTATAGACTTCCCCTGCTTGAGAGCAGAACAGAGATACAGAGTAGCAGAAAATACGAGGCTGTGTTTGAGCTTTCCTCCACAGTCACTCTGCACATGTGCATAAACTATGTGTCTGACTTCAGGGCATTAGTAACATGCTTGAAGCTAGTGCTATATACATAAATAAATGATGAAGCATAATCTGCAAGAGTCAATAGTAGCTAACAGGGTGGGGGCTAAAGACATGAGGACAACTGAGGGTGAACTGTAGCAAAGGGAATCTGCATTTAAAGTGGGTTACCAGAAAGGGCAGCACTCACAGGTTCAAAAACAAAAAGTATAACAAAACCTAAGCTTATTTAAAATGACTGATCAGCACAATCCATCTCTCATATTAACAAACTATCCTGTTCATATAGGGCAGCTTTTCTCTACAATGATGCTCTTTCAGCAGTTCTCGACTCCCTTGCTCCTCATACCACCCATCACAGCTAAACCCCAATCCTGGCACGCTGGTTTAACACAGTACCTTAGCAGAAGTAGTAGATCAGTTGAACGATGATGGAGAAAGTCACTGACGCTGACTTCACTGATCCTGACTTCATCCACTTCAAATTCATGCTGTTATCGAGCTACAATCGAGCTCTATCAATAGCTAAAGAACAGTACTTCTCTTCTTTAATCCCCACTCTATCTTCTAAACTGCAGTGACTGCCACATTT
Organism: Xenopus laevis; assembly: GCF_017654675.1. Lineage (NCBI taxonomy): Eukaryota > Metazoa > Chordata > Amphibia > Anura > Pipidae > Xenopus > Xenopus laevis. The sequence continues at coordinate 75,912,252 of NC_054385.1, forward strand.
AACTCAGTCCTTTGCCCCCCTCTGCACCCTCCACCCATTAATGTAACTGCCCAGAACCATGCATGCATGCAGATATGCATCTGTCTTTTTCACCACACATCCAAAAACTTGTCGTATTCAGCTGTGCAGCATTGCCCAAATACCAACGTATCTCAGTTCAGACTCAACCAAAACACTTATTCAGTCTCTCATCATCTTCTTCCTTGATTACTGCAACCTACCCCTCGCAGGTATTCCAACAAGTCACCTTTCACAACTCCAATCTGTTCTAAATGCTACTGCTAGACTCATTCATCTATCTCACCACTCAACATCCACTGCTCCCATTTGCATGTCCCTTCACTGGCTCCCAATCTCCTCTAGAATCAAATTCAAACTACTCACACTTACATTCAAGGCCCTTAACAGTGAAGCCCTCTCTATATTTAATCACTGATCTCTAAATACTCTCATTCACGCAACCTACGCTCTGCTTCTGACCTTCACCTCACTTCGCCTCTCATCACTTCTGCCCATTCTCGTCTACAAGATTTCTTTTCGACCTCTGCTTTTCTCTGGAACGCTCTCCCTCAAGCTATCAGACGTTATACTTCTTTCCAAACTTTCAAACACTCCTTAAAGACCCACTTGTTTAAAGAAGCTTTTTCAGTGAACCTTAATTAATTAATCATTGTATGTATATTTCTTTTTGTATAGCGCTCATTGAGGGCAAAGCAGAAAAACAATATATTAGTAGTAACAAAAAAGGGGTAATTGGGCTTACACTCTAAATGGGAGAGTAACATACAGACACAATTTGGAGGGGTATTAGTGCCAGTGCCAGTTCCCAGTTCAGGTGTTATCCAGGTGCTCCCAGTGGTAGTCTTTGAGTTTTATTTTAAAAATACCGAAGAAGGATTCTTTCCAGAGAGATTCAGGAATGGCATTCCAAATATAAGGAGCTGCAAGAGAGAAGGGTTTCATAGGTTTTGGCCAGGAAACAAGATGAGATGTAGTTAGGTGCAGAGGAATGAAGGGCTTTGAAGGTTAAGAGGAGGAGTTTATAAGATATTCTTTGTTTTATAGGAAGCCATGATAAGGACTTCATCAGCGGAGGGGCCTGTATCCTTTTAGATGAGAAGAGGATAATTCTGGCAGCAGTATTTAATACAGACTGTAGAGGGGAGAGATGGGAGTTAGGGAGGCTAGTTAGTAGAAGGTTACAGTAATCTAGTCAGGACAAGATGAGAGCATGCATGAGTGTCTTGGACGTAGCAGGTGAAAGGAAGGGACGGATTTTGACAATATTGAATTAGAAAAGGTGACAGGTTTTGATAGTGGTGTTAATATGATCAGAGAAGGAGAGAGAGGAGTCAAAGATTACCCCCAGACAGCATGCTGAGTTGACAGGATTAATGAGCATGCCATCAATAGAGATAGTAAAAAGGGGAGTAGGACCAGGATTAGGTGGAAAGATGATTAGTTCAGTTTTTGTTAGGTTGAGTTGGCACTGGTTCATCCAATTTGAGATAGCTAGGAGGCAGTAAGAGATTTTAGTCTCTGTTACAGCTGTTAATGAAGGGGTGGATAAATATATTTGGGTATCATCAGCATACAGATGATAATTAAAGCCAAATGATCAGATGAGATCACCCAAAAACAGAGTGTACAGGGAGAACAACAGTGGACCAAGTACAGAGTCTCGCAGCACCCCCACATTAAGTGGAACTGGAGTATCCTAAATCACAAAATTGTTTCTAAAATCCTAACGTCTCAATTGTACCCTAGCCTTTAGTTTGTAAACCTTTGCGTGTAGGGTCCTCTAATCCTATAGTACTCTGTAAACCCTTGTTTTTATCCTAAGGTAAAGCACTGTGTAACTTGTCGGCGCTATATAAATAAATGATGATGATGCAGGAAAATATCAAAGCTGCATTATAGAGATAGATAGATCTTACATATATGCAAAGCAAAAAGGGACTCAGAGCTACGTGTAGCTTTAGAGGACAAACAACGTGTTTCACATTGATAAATATATTAATAATTAAATGGTGCCATCTTCCTATTTTAATTTGAGCCTTGTAGTCAGCAGCGTAACAGCAGGAGCAGTGGGTGCTAATGGACCAGGGCCCGCAACCCGCAGGGCCCCCCGGCACATTGCCCCCTGCTGTAGCTGGCTGCAGTTGGAAGAAAGAAAATTGGTGTGGGGGGCGGCTGCACCAGGGCCCACCCCCACCTAGTTAAGTTACTGCTTGTAGTCAGACATTTGGTTTATCCTACTATACAATAACTAGTTTAAGGGGGAAATTCACTAACGGGCAAAAATTTGCCAGCGCCAGCTTTGACGCCTTTGCCACACTTCACGAGGTTTAACTTTGCACAGACAACACTAATAAACTAAGTCGCCGCGAAGTTGCGCTAGCATTACTATGGCAGGCATACCGAAGTTGTGCTAGCGTTAGATAATTTGCATATGGCGGGAAGTTAAATTTCAATGGACATATATGTTGCAGCAAATAGAGTACACTACACAAGCCCAGGGAACCGTAATAAAATAAAATAGAGTTGTTATATTGCCCTACACATGAGCCCACAGTATAGTTTATGTGCCATATGTTAGGAAATGTAGGGGGAAGGAGGGTACCCAAAACAAAATGTACAAACAATCTTTTTTCAGCCTATCACCCTGTAAAAAGGAAAAGACACCAGCGTTTTTTGGGACTTAGAAAAAAGTCCTATCTACTCTATTGCACTTCACCTGGTCTGAAGTGGCGAACGCAAGTCTGGCAATAGAGATAACATTCATTAAAAACAACAACAAAGTGAATTTGCGTAGTAACGCTCTTTCGTCAGAGCGAAAATACGCCTGACGTTAGAGTACAAAGTTGCACTAGGGTCTATCTCCTTCGCTAGCGTAATTATACCCGTTAGTAAATCAGCGAAGTGCCGAAATGACATCACGCTGGCGAATTTTCGCCAGCGTTAGTCACTTCGCCCTTTAGTAAATTTACCCCTAAGACTGAACTGTATAATACTGAAGTGTCTATGTGGGCCTAAAATGAAAACTGAACCAATTACCAGGACGTGTATTACAACATCACCATCCCACAAAGATTTGAGGGCGTTTCCACTTTCTACTTTTCTACCAAGTAATTTTAACAATCAACCTGAAAGTATCCACTGTATGTGTAGGTGGGTCACCCAGAAGTGAGACCTCATTGCATTAATATCCAGACTGTTATAGGGATGTCGTGAGTTGTAGTGCAACAATATATCCAATTTTGTAGTTCCAATGTAAAAGACCATACTTATCAGACTCACTACAGCTTTGTTAGCATTAGGTTTGTTGTGACATAAATCTCTGTGCAATATTCATTTGAATTCAATTTGCTTTTTTCTAGAAATGGAAAGACAAGCCGCAAGGCGAGTCAGGAGAATTTATCTCATAGTACAAAAGTATGCCTTTTGCTTTTAAAATTCACTTTGCAGATAAACAATTTGATGGAGCATGAACTCTGATTTCATTCCCAGAACCTTACACTTATCACAAATAAATAACATAAAATTGCATTGCATTTTTAGGCTTGGCAGGGTGGCCAGACTGCAATTTTTTCTTTCCTTTAACTGGCTCCATTTTGATTTAAAGAATAGGAGGCTGGGGCCCTATCGGAATGACATAATTCACCAGCACCCCTCAAGCTGTTGATTGTTCAGTATAACTGAATACTGAAATGATCACTTTAACAACAGTTGGAGAACCACAGATTGGATATCCCTGAGATATACTAAAATACCAAACTCATTCCCACCCAAAATACTTCAACTACTAATTATTTGTCTAACCAATCAGATTGTGTCTCATCAAATGCAGTTCTTTTTAGCTGGAAGAGCAAGGATTAAAGAGTCAGAAATGTGATCTTCCATGAACACAAAGTAAAACATGAGACTCTTCCAATTTAGTTAATTTTTCTGTCTCACAAAAGATCACTTTGCTGCAATTATCTATCCAATTTTTTTCAAGAAACATTCATAAATAAGACTATGAAGATTTTCATTCATCCAGTTCATGGTAATTCAATAAGTAATTCAAAAAACAACTGGACTTGCTGAGTAATCATTGAAGACGTTTCACTACTCATCCGAGCAGCTTCTTCAGTTCAACTGACTGGTGTGGGAAGTTCTCGGCATATAGACTCTTCCACTAATCCAATCACAATGGCACATTGTAACTCTTCTGAAATCGGAAATTCACAGAGGTGTTGATTTTTTGTAGTTACTGTGATAGGATTACCAATGTGTCATGCAACTCCTAGAAACAGGTGTTACTTGTGAGCGTTACATGAATGGATGTGTGAAGTGATCTTAATCCAACTGGGTAGAGATATTAGAACAGCACTGTATGTATCAGACAGGTGGTGGTGAAGGCCCCGCCTCTGTTCAGGGATGTTTTCTCCACCTTGACATGAATCGCCTCTTTCAAACCATCGGTCTTCTTTATCCAAGTTTTGGACATTGATATCTTCAAAGGAGTGTCCCTTGTCTTTTAGGTGTAGAAAGACAGGCAAGTCTTAACCTGTAGAGTTCGCCTTCATATGCTGAGCCATTTGCTTGGTGAGCAGTTGTTTTGTCTCCCCAATGTATAGATCTGTGCACTCCTCGCTACACTGGACTGTGTATACCACATTGCTTTGTTTTTCTTTAGGTGTTGGATCCTTTGGGTGTACCAGTTTTTGTCTCAGTTTGTTGCTAGGTTTGAAAAACACAGGGACGTGGTGTTTGTTGAAAATCCTCCTGAGTTTCTCCCACACTCCAGCTTCATATGGGATGACTATGTTTCGCCTACTATGTGTCTCCTGGTGGTTATTTCTTTTGGTGTTCTTGTTGGGCTTGGCTGCTGCTGTTTTGACAAAGGCCCAGTCTGGGTAGCCACACAATTTCAAAGCTCCTTTGAGATGTTTATGCTCCTGGTCCTTGAACTCTGTATTGGTTGCCACACATTCTGCCCTGTGGTGAAGAGTTCTAATGACACCCAGTTTGTGTTCCACCAGATGGTGGGAATCAAACAACAGATATTGATCCGTATGAATGGGTTTCCTGTATGCTTCTGTTTTCAAGTTACCCCCCTCTTGGATGCATATAAAACAGTCACTTCATTGGATCTGATTTTAACCCAAGTGTCATCCACATATCTGAACCAGTGACTCTGTGTAGTTCCCTGCAATGTAAGTAAGGCCCTCCTTTCCATTTCCTCCATGTACAAGTTAGCTACAATAGGAGAGATTGGAGAATCCACTGCAGAGCCATTTTTCTGTCTATAAAAAGGTCCTTGTACTTGAAGTATGTGGTGTTAAGGCACAAATCTAGCAACAAACATACTTGGTTAGGATTGAGTTTCGTTCTGCTGCTGAGGGTGTTATCTTGCTGCAGTCAATTTCTTAAAGTCTCAATTGCCTCTGTAGTAGGTATACATGTGAACAATGAAGTGACATCATCTGATACCATTGTTTCTTCTGCCTCTAGTGTAACGCCATGAATCTTTGTTACAAAGTATCTGGCATTCTGGGTATGATGTACTACCTACCAATGGGGCTAAGATGTTGGATGGAGAAACCATCCCTGGACAGAGGCGGGGGCCTTCGACACCACATGTCTGCTACATACAATGCTGTTCTAACATCTGTACCCCGGCGGTTTCAAAACACTTCACACATCAATTCATGTAACTGTCACAAGTAACACCTGTTTCTAGGAGTTGCATGACACATTGGTAATCCTATCACAGAATCACCTCTCTGAAGAGTTACAATGTGCCATTGTGATTGGAATAGTGAAAGAGTCTATATGCCGAGAACTTCCCACACTAGTTAGTTGAACTGAAAAAGCTGCTTGGATGAGAAGTGAAATGTCTTCAATAATTACTCAACAAGTCCAGTTGTGTTTTGAATTACTTATATTAATATTAATAAATTCATTTCATAGAAGAGAGTTTGGACGGATTTGTTTTCCAAAAAAAATTAGATTAATTTGAGTTTTAGTAAATGGGCCCCAAGATGTTTATATGTTTTTTGGGTAGACTTGAGGTTTGGTGATTCACATTGCTTAAAGATCCATTATCCAGGACATACTCTATCTTGCTTATTTTTATTGTGTAGTTTTTTTTTCTATATTACACTTTTTACATTACAAATAATTCACTCTGCCATATAAAATGTTATTCCTGAACCAACAAGCATATTTTTTTAGTTGTTATATTGGTATGTATACAGCCATCTTAGGTCAGTGTATTGATTCTGTGCTTTCAGAAAGAGCTAGCGCTTGACAATGGAACTGCTTTCAGATAAGCTATTGTTTCTCATACTCAATGTAAATGAAGGAGTTGCAGTGGGACTTGGATTTTTATTATTGATTCCTATTCTCATAACTTCACCTAGCAATGCAGGTGTCAGGGAGCAGTTATCCTGTTACTTTCCCATTGTTCTGATGATGGTCTTCTGGGGGGGGGGGAGAAAGGTGATATCACTCCAATTTGCAGTGCAGCAGTAAAGATTGACTGAAGTTTTTTCAGAGCACAAGTTGCATGACTGAGGACATCTGGGAAACTAACACAATGTCTAACATATCAAATCTCAAAATGAAATGTAAAAAAATCTGTTAGCTCTTTTGAAAAACAGACTTTACCGCAGAATTCTACTGGATCAGCACTATTAACTGATACTTTAAAAAAATGTTTTCCCATGACAGTACACAATAGAGGAAACTGCTTTTCCAGTTGAAAAGAAATCATATGGCACAGAGAAAACCCAGACAGGACCAAATATATTTTAATGCGTAAATACTGAGCGGTACATTTCCCTTCAACAGTGCAATGAATGAGATAAAATTAACTATGCATTATTTATTTAGTGGTGCATGTTGTTTTCTTCACATTTACCCATGCTATGTGACTCTTAGAGCACTTAATTACCTACAGTCTGTCCTCAATGTTCTGCATTAGTGTACGGTGTAAAAACATCCACTAACCTTATGCATGACCTCATTTTTTTGGCTGTGATTCCTTACAGAATGAAATGTCATAAATAAAGATCAGCTCTTCACAATATATGGGCAGATTACAGAGATGGAATGCTCAAACTCCCACAAAATGACATCCAGTCGCTGGTGTCTGGTGCTGAACTGGAAGATCCAAGCCTGCCACGGGATCATAAATATCTCAAGTCAGTTTTCCAGCAGCACACCAAGTCAGTTGTAGTGATTGCAAAGGTTGATTTATTTGCCCAAAAACCACATATCAAACAGGCAACGTTTCGGGCCCACTGGTCCCTTTATCAATCCTATATGGGCAGATATAAAACTATAGCCCAGGATCTATAACTTATAGTTGTACTTGTAACGTTTTGGTATTTTTGGTTACTCACCTTTTGGGCAACTAATGCTGATGTGTTTGTAAGCTATTGCCAATTGCTTGCAAACATTGTTAATGTTAATTCACATTAGTAATTCACCCAAGTGCCTGTTTCTGCATGAACCCTGAACCATGAACCCTGAAACTACCGCCACTTAAATGTGGTGGAAATTCCAGAGTCCCCACAGCAGTCTGCATCAATAGGTGCAGCAGACTTATGCCAACAGAGTTAAATAGTTTTGCCATTTTCATTTGTTGCACCCACTGACACAAGGGAAACCTGGAGCTGCCACCACCCAGAACTGAATAGTACATGGCAGGGTTTCTACATTAGGCTGCATCAATAAGTACCTAAACAATTCACACAGTAATGCTGTCTGAACATTGGAAAAGAGACAACTTCCAAACTAACAACATTTTGGCTGCAAAATATGCACTGGTGCATGGTTCTGTTAATGTAATATGTAATTCTGCATCTATTTGTATGTATGAAAGCCTGCATATAACCAAAAATATTAGAATTATCATTTACCAATTCCATTGCTGACACCGCAATATCATCAGATAACTCTGTGCAGAGATTCAGCACTTGTATTTAGCTCCCTAAAAGTGAAATCTCAGTCTATGCGCCTCATTCTCTGTGACCCATCATGTGATACAGCCTATCAATTCTGCACATGAATTATAAGATTGAGGATTTGTCTCCTTTTCTGCCAATCTGCCTTTATAGGAAGGAATCATAGGCAATGTGAGCTATGAGATGATGTGTTTCATAACCTATTTGCTGAGTACTCATTAAGGTGCTCAGGGAAAGGTGGGTGAATTTCCTCTCATTGAATCCAAATCACAATCTTTCTGCAGGATTACCTTCTGTCTCTTTGCACTTTTAAGATCTTATCCCCACCAAGCAGAGCCAAGAAAAATAATCATTTTGTATAAATTGCTTTTCCTTCTCGGCATCTTTCTGGTCACATACAGTACACCATTGTGGAATCTTCAAGCAGGTTTTAATTTTAGAGAGACATAAATGAAAAACACAACTTTTACTGGAGAAAGGCAGCATTTGTGAAACGATAAACAATTATTTTATACTGTTACAATCCCAGCTGTGTCAGTCAGAGCGCCCTTTATATTATTTTTTATTTGATACATGCACATTTATTCATATTATATTTTGCTTAAAGGAAATAGGTTGACACTTTAAATGTCAGGGTAAATTAGTCTACCAGCTGAGGAACATCACATTGAGTCACAATGAACAAATGATGGGGAAGGGGGAGGCTTTCATATCTCAGCATAAAGTGTAATGTTAATAATATGTCATGGTTAGAGAGTAGGAATAATATAGGTTATCTTTGGTGGCAGAGATAAATTTGCTTCCTGCTCACAAGTCAGCTTGATTGAAATTCAGGACCTGAGAGCATGCATATTAGTCTGCTGCTTCTCCTCTGCTGCATGAGAATAACACCTGTACAGAGGTCTAATGTGACCTTGTGCCATGAACTAACATCATCTATAAATGCTACTGTGCCCCATGTTGGAGATCAGCAGAAATGATATGAAGTAGCACACAAGCTCTTGCATTTTGTTTGTGAAGGGGTTCTGTGTGTAATTGCTTTTCAAACACATCAACATTGCCATTTGTTAAGCAGAATATAACTAAGCAAAGATGGTCTGATTATGACTTGTCCTATTGCTGAACAAATGGGAAGTATTCAGTGGGTGTACTAGATATCTGATGGCTGTGGCGTACAATTTAAATTTAGCTGAATCAAGATAAATTATAGGGGTCATTCAAACCTTATTGAATCGTTTGTACCACATGACCACAGTAGAACTACTGGACGGAGGGATAGAGCTCTCTCCTCACCTCGCATGTGGAGTCGACTGCGCTTATACGTTCATTCAAACCTGCAACTGCTTTGTGCAAGGTGCAATTTTGCAAGCTGACATATTTTTCCCCTTCAATGCAGAGTTTTTTTCCCCACAATTTTAGTGTAACTGAGGCCGATGAGGTGGCAATGCACTTGTTGTCATATATGGCCATGCACTAAAACACTCGCAGTTGTGCTTGTGTTTCAAGGTAATTAGGTAATTGTGCTGAAAACCTTGACTAAAGCAAGGGTTTATTCTTATTAAAATAATGAGACAAACCACACAATTTGCTGACAGGAATAGTCACATGCCACAGCAGTTTTTTATAAAGTTGCAACCATAAAACCTCTTATTAATGTAAATCCATTGTACACAGGCCCGGATTTGTGGAAAGGCCACCTAGGCCCGGGCCTAGGGCGGTGTGATATCGCAGTGCTGGGTGTTGTGGAACTGGAAGAATGCACACAAAGATGCCAGACTGCAGGGTAGAAGTCAGCTTTATTCCTGGCTGCTCTCTCCACACTGTTTGCTCCTCCTCCTTCACTTCCCCTTCCTGTGTCCATAACCTTTCTCATTACTCCACCCAGTGCTAAGCTGCTAATGCATATTAAACTGAACATTTAACTTCACAGGAATGGATGGAACAACATTACAGGCGGCAGGATTTTATGGGGGCGGCATGCTGCCCAACCACACCCACATTGGTTCAAAAACACTGGGCATGTGCAGAAGATACAATAATTTTGTAAATTTACCGTGCCCAATCCACATTACTCAGGTCCCTATTATGAAAATTTGCAGGAATAAAGGGGGGGGGGCACAGGTGACGAACGGCAATGGGCCTAGGGGCGCCCACTATGCAAATCTGGCCCTGATTGTACATGGCATAAATATAAAAAATAATTTCAAAAAAGATTAATAATTTACAGCCTTCTACGTATCTGAGAATAGTAAACTATTGCAATTGAAGAAGGACTTCTTTGTGTTTCTATTTATCAAGGTGGAACTTCCATCTCCAATTTTTAAAGTCTTGGATAATTCTGATGCTAACACCAGCAGTGTGCAATTAAAATGCTCCCCCATGTCTGCATGGATTTAATCCAGGTAACCTCCAGGTTTCCTCCCACAGTTACAAGAGAAAAAAAATTCTTTTACATTAATTGGTTCCTGATGAAATTGACCTTAGAGTGTGTTTGTGTGTCTGAGCTATTAAACTTTGTAAGCTCCACTAGGGCAGGAACATTATATAAATCATTAAACTCTGTATATCACATCAGCAGCATATTAAAAAAATATATGGCAAAGTATTATAATGAAAAGTAAAGCATTTTCCTGGAAAAAAAGGCACGTTTTTCAAAGAACCTCTGAGAAGAGAAATTTAAGAAAAACAAAAAGCATATTGAGTTTATTGATTCATTCAGCGACACCTGCTCATTTGTATCAGGGTCAGGCAGAAAAGAACAGTTCCATCTCCACACAAGCGGCATAAGTTAATCACACAACCTGCTTTGAGTCATTTTCTTGTTTTTATTTTGTATGGAAAGGAGATAATGATTTTGTATTGCATTTACAGGATTTAGATATGGGAAAAAAGTATAACATTGAACACTGAACAAGAAAGGTAAACTGTCTGTCAAACTGCAAGATGCCCAGAAAGGAAAGCGCTGGAGCTATAAACGCATGGGCTGTATGACAAGGGATTCAAATGACCAGCAGCCAAATTATACTGGTCTATGTTACAGATGGGCAGAATCACATGTAGCTGTGTTTAGGTGAGAAGGAATGAGTTAAAGCAGGAGATGACCGAGCCCAGGGGTGGAGTAAGAGAAAGATGTGCTGTCAGGGATAGAAGCAGTTCACTTCCTTATCTTCTGAGCAGGTAGAAACATAAACACCCACCCTCCCCTATTTTGCAAATTTTGTGAAATGTCAGGAGTTTTCTACTTTATGTTCTCATATCATCTATTAATAACTGAATATGAATGTTTTAATGAAAGCACTGTTATATTGTGGTTTCTGTATCTTTACACATTAGAATTGTGAAAGTCTGCATTGTATTTATTTATGTTAAATGAATGTGAAATGCTTGATCCAGGGAATGTTTCTGATCCCCATTGGGGTAAGGAAGGAATTTTTTCCCTCTCAAAGTATAATTGGCACTGGCTTCGGGCTGGGTTTTTTGCCTTCCTCTCGATCAAAACAGATCAAAATGATATTATATTTTAAGTTGTATTTGTTACAGTAGTGGTAGGACCTTACCAGAGTACTGCACAGGTAAGTTTAGAAGAGGGAGAAAGGAGGTTCTCTCCTGTGACTGCACGGTGATTTGATTGATACAGACTCTACTGCTGCTTGTGCTAGGGGGCAGCCTGCTTGGATTTCCTATCATCGACACACTGCAGATGCAGGTCCGACAGCAGGGCTGCTGAACTTCTCTCATGTTGGCGGCACAGCATAGTAGCGATCTCTTGTTAAATTCTGGCTTTAGAATATTGCCTTGGGTTAGGCTGGCAAGGTCCTATTTATTTGATAAAATGTGAATAAATGCTGTCGCCATTTTAAACCCATCTCTGTCTCCTGGTTTCATTAAGGTGTATAATAATGGGGTCCAGTGGGATAGCTCTAGGTCGAATTGTGGAGTGCCCTTGTCATGTCTCCAACACTGTTGATGAGAGTACCAGCATTACTGAGCTGCCTATGATTTCACTAGCCAGTCGGTAAGCCAAAAGATATTCCTTTATAACAACCTTCAGAAAGAACATTCACATCCGAACATCCCAGTGACTTGTTTTAAATATAAAAGATTGGGTAACATTTACTCTTCCTCCTCCATCCACACCAATATCAGCAGACTGCAAATATATAAACAAATCCAATAGTGCAATCATATCCCAGTTCCCAAGTGCTACCCTGTTTCACCTAAGACTACGTTTACTCAAGCAGTTCTGTGCTTCAAATGTAAATCAAACCAATGTCAGTCTCACTTCTCACTGAGTTGTTTTGAGCGCAGAGACCTTTAGCTCCCTCAATAAATAAAGAGAAGTCTGTTTCTCACCAAACTAGCTAACGGGTGCCTGGGACTGTGGTGAGGATTGGTTAGGGTCATTAAAGGAAGGCTGGGGTAAAGGGAAGTTACCTTACCCTCCTCCTCTTTCGATGTCACAGGCACCTGAAGTGCTCTGCAGGTCTTGGCAGCGTCTCTGGTCTCTCATAATGGCTACTGATCAACTCATGCCCCACCCTTTCCGCAGTCTGCATTTGGCAGCACCAAATTCATTGTGGGTTGTAAGGCATGTCCCTGTCCCCTTAGGCAGTATGCACAGGGCCCCATTGCACCCTGTATCTGTCACTGATCCCTACCTTATGGCAACTATACTTTGCACCGCACACCAGTATCAAATACTAATTGACTCCTGTATCTCCCTGACTGGTTAATTTGTTCACTCTCCTTATGATACTGGTATTACCTCTGCATTGCACCAACTTAGCCTTCACCTTCTGGTAAAAAGCAGATACTGCACTACAACTAAGGCCCTCCACAAAGAGTGAGAGCTAACAGTGCACTTGACTCCTGGACTGCTTTTGCCAAATAGGTCAGATAAACTGTGCTTTAATAGTTAGCCATATAGGTATAACACACGGAGGTGTATCCTTGGAATCATTTAGGTGGGGACACTGCATATATATGTACTGTGTTTCATAATTTCTTCCACTAATGCCATGAATGGTTCCCACGTTTATCTTACCACCATCAGGGAAGTTCACAGATAAAAAAGGCATGCAATCCTACCTTAAAAGAGACAAGAAAGGGTTACATTATTTACAAAAGCGTTTAGCAGATACCAACTGGATGGCAAAACCAAAAAAATGTCTCCCTTTAACACAGCTCTTTCCTGTAAAGACATTTCTGAGCATCGATTTTGGTTGAATACCATCTTAAAAGGTAACACAAATTTATTTTTCGTTTTCTTTTGTACATAAAGATACTTATCTTCAGCAGTAACTCTCTTTGAAATTAAAGAGTATAAAAAGAATAAATGATAATCATTTTACTTTCTTCTTCATGCAAACAGTTTGAGAATAATATTGTGCGTGACCTTTATTTTTACTTCAGGCTCATAGATTCACTGTACTAATGTCACCAAATTTGTCTTACTTTCTCCATTCCCACGGAGATTAAGATGACAAAAATATGGTTTTATCTGACCTTTCTCACAAAGAAACACATGAGGATGATTTCAAAGCCTCAATAACTGGAGATAAAACCGATACACTTTGGAAAATAAACTCACCTCTTGTACAGGTTAAAGGTTAGCCCTCAACAATCACTTTGCTGTACAGAAATGTTTGCCACTAGCTCATCTGTTAATTAATGATAACAAACATAGGTCAGTCCATATTTGATTGGATATTTCTATGTCTTTCCCACAACCCCAAAAGAAAAAAATAGATATTTCTTTCCTTAATGGAAGTGCGTCAGGTTATCTGTCATTTAGTAGATGCCCCATTTCTCCATATCCTCCTGCAAGAATGGCACATGCTGCATAGATAGTTTTGCATTCACTGTAACTCATTCAATAAACTCAAATAGTATGCTCTCCAGAGTATTGGACCTAACCCCCCTCTGCAAGTATTATTTACCTATTATTTTTAATGAAAGAAAATCACAGGTGTTTTAGGTCAATACCATACTAAACTTGACATATATTTCTTCATAAGGTATTTAACCATACAACGATCAAAGAAGAAATGTTAATATTTTTGTTTAGACCTGCAGCTTTAATTCTGTAAAAATTTTAAATCAAGACATGGTAACCTTTATAACATGACAAATGGCCCCCAAAGGTTACACAAAATCTTTCCACATTGCAGTCATTAGTATGTAATTTATTCTGGACTGAATTATAAATATACTTCAATTAAGATCCTAATATTTTGTCAGTTTTATACCGAGTTGGTGCCAATAAAAGCAGCTTGCAGCATTCAGAAAAACAAAGGTATAAGCTGCACCTTTTTTGAACAGTCAAGCAATAAAAATATATAAGTTTTACTATCTTTAGCTTTTTTGAGCTCTCTACAAACACCACCGTCTGGTGTAATTATTATAAAAAATGCTTTGTGATAATCCCTAGCTTTAGCAGATGCCCCATGTGGCATATGAAAGTGATTGTGACCTTTGGAATGTGTGAATGTTGAAAGAATTTACTTAATTCTTTATGGTTATGCTCTGGGGGCAACATCTGGAACCCAAGTGAGTATGTGGGTTAGGTTATACCCCTCTAGTTGTCAGCAGTTCATCAAGGGCAGTATGTGAATAGCCTTCTTAATATATGTGCTATAAAAGGAATAAACCCTCACTATATTTATCAAAGATTCTCAAGTGTAGAGGACAGATATTACATGTAAAATTAGCATTGATGTACAATATTTGGAGATAAACAGTAGAAACATGGCTACTAGCAAGTTAATAAAAAGTTGCAACACTACCTGATAGCATCTCAAGGAAGATAAATGTCCAATCCCAGATAATAGCATCCAATCACCATGATTCACACTTATGACTTTCAGGAAGAAGACAATATGATGTTTTCCCCAGCTGTGTAGTAGAGGAAGGCACTTGTTTCAAAAGAAATATGATTTCGGTAGAAATGATTTGTGCTTTTCAATAAGCAGTGGCAATATTAAGGAGGACACAGACTTGTAGAATCTGGTGTTCCAGACTGAACCCTGAGAATTAATGGACACACAGAGAGGGTCATTTGTTGAAGGAACACTCACGCTGTGTTATTACCTGTGGTGACAGATGTGTACACCGGCACTAGAGATTACTGAAACCCATTAATCCTTTTTATGTTTGGTAAGGTGTGTACAGGGGAAACTTTGCCACTGAAGAACATGTGCTCACCTACACAGACAATGAAAATTAACCAATGATATCTATGATCTGCATCATTCTCAAAAGAATTATATATATATAGTGTGGTGAGGTGTAAGGAAATTCTTGAGTTAATACTTGAAACGCATGATATGTGAAATGTAGCTTCTTTTACCAATAACATGTCCTTGTGATAATTGTAGCTTCTTTAACAATAACAAGTCTTTGTGATAATTTGAAACAGTGCATTTGTACGCAGCTAACTGTCCCCTGAATAAATGACGTGAACGTTGGGGCCATATCAGCTGCAGAAAGATTGTAACATTTTACAGTATCTATAAAAAGCCAGCTACTTTCTGTATTAGCTGGTCAACCTGCAGCTTACTTCTGTATTGCTTGTCCCCTCGCAGCGAGTATAAAACTTATCACATTCCTCTGAACCCTGAATGGTCATTGGCAGATTTTTCTAACAACTTGGTCCTTCGAGCCGGAAACCAACATCTGTCTTCTCAAACGGGAAACGTGACTGTGGTCACTGCAGAGGGTTAATCCTATTCTCTCTGTGGACTGAACCGAAAGACCTCCGACAGCTGTCGTAAAGAGAGGCCAGTTGCACTCGTTTGGGGGAACAGTGACGGTTTCCAAAGAACACAGCGACCAGGGTCACTGGAATCTGGTAACGTATATGTTTTCTTTTTGTTGTTGTTGTTACTAGTTGTCTACGTAGAGGTCCCATCACTAGACTGTTGATATTAAGGTGTTAAGTGGCGTAATCGCCCGCCTTTGATAAAGAGACAGGGAGTGATAGTGGGTCCAGTCACCTAGACTGTTGCTACGTAAAGGTCCCGTCACTAGACTGTTGATATTAAGGTGTTAAGTGGCGTAATCGCCCGCCTTCGATAAAGAGACAGGGAGTGATAGTGGGTCCGGTCACCTAGACTGTTGATATTAAGGTGTTAAGTGGCATAATCGCCCGCCTTTGATAAAGAAACAGAGTGACAAGCGGACGAGTCCATAGTCTGTGTGAGAAGACTACAGGAATAACTAACTCCGTGTGCACGTTAAAGATAAAGAGTACTCCGGGGACCGCTGAATTTGTGTTTGAAAGTGTGTGAAAGAGAGTGTTTGGGAGTCAAAGAGGGAATGGTCAACCCCTCAGACAGGCCGTAAAGGGCGATACATTGACCGGTGAACGTTTTCGGCAAACGGACTACCTTGCTCCTCAGGTTTTACTTGGCCGAGCTCCAAGCTGTGAGGCCATATCCGTGAGTACTGCTTCACCAGGCGTTTGACTCCACAAAATTGTTTGTCAATTGTTTGTCATCTATACCTACTAACCATGGGAAATAAATGCTGTAAAAGTATCAATGATCTAACTGAGGACGCTCAGTTCATGCGTGATCAGAATCCAAATAATATCAGGTTCTTAAAAGGTAGAAAGAGGATTCTAATTTTAACCCTATATTAGACAAGGAACAGTATAGATTGCTTGTTGGAGAGGTACTGACGATAAAAAATGTACAACAAAAGTTACCTATAGGTCACGTTAATTGTTTTTTTCTTTTTTTCTTTCCTGGGAGGTTTGTTTTTGTAAGTAATTATTAGATGAAGTTTCTAAACCTGACTGTTTTGTCAGCCTGTCAGTTAGAGATTCTAATGCTAACGGCCTCCTGCTGCACAAATATGGCAGCCTCCTCATACAGGGAAAATTGGGCATCAGACAGGTAATGTAAAAGCATTGTGCAAATACGTTATTGTGAAGTTATAAGTTTCTTTCCAATGCAATATTATGAGGAATGTAATAGGAGGGAAAATAAAGAAAGGAATGCCAAGAAAGGCAAGGTACAAGATCAACTATATGTCAGGTAATAAGATAATGAAGGGATTGTGGATTGATATTATTGTAAACTGAAGGAAGTCTTTGACACATATAGTGGTGTGCCTATACCAGATCAGGGCATGGTTAATGATAGTCCTTATGAGCTACAACTAAAAAATGCATTCCTATGAGGATGTCTTAGCAGTTTTGTGAGTCAGCATATGGTAGACCACCGGGTAGCCAGTTTGCAAGCAGTCCTTGAGTATGCCAGACATGCTGAAAGACATCTCCAAAAAACAAAACAAAAAAAAACCGAGGGTTAAACTATGTGTTTTAGTAGAGGAAGATGTGTATGTGGTAAAGCAGGATAGAGGACGAGATAGGCAGAGAGAAGGGGGGGTTCAGACCCCATTGAGATGACAAGCGAGAAAGGGAAATACTGTAAGTAAAAGACGTAGGAGAAATTAGGTTTTTTCATTGTGAGAAACCGGGGCATTTTCCTAGAGAATGCCGAGCAGAATTGAGCAATGGGGATGACAGGAGCCCCCTTGGGGAGGCATGACTATCTGAGAGTATACATTCCCCTATAAATAACTTAGAGAAAAATGAGGATAATTCTTAATATAGAAGACATAGAATGTAGTCTCTTATGTAAGTCGAAACCCCAACTCACACTTGAAGTTGGGGGAAAATCCATTACCTTCCTATGTGACACTGGGGCATGTAGATTCCTTATACACCCCCCTGATGTGCCAACTATCCAAAGAACTGAGGAATTTACTTTTCTAAGAATAGCAGGGGGACAATTAGATAAAGTATACTTGTCCCCACTATTAGCCGTAACTGACCCTGACATTCAACAGACTATTCTTAATCAGTTCATTCTCTCTTCCCATTGTCCATTCAACTTGGGAAGGGACATGTTGGTGAGATCAAAAGGAAAGTGCCTTATAACCACCCGGATGGTTAATTGCCTTTTGCGACCATCCGCTTAATAGAATAGCAGCCAACCCGAATTAAATACCAATCAAACCTCTTACACAATCACAAAAGATGAGGAAGCTAGAAAGCTAGAGGGAGAGATAAAGCTGCTAGCAAAGGGGTTAAGTCAGAAAATAGAGAACAGTGAGAAACAACACCAAAAGGAAAAACACCTTAGACACAATTTACCTTTCAGTGCTGAAAATAGCAGCTCTGATACTGAGGAACAAGCAGTTCCCAGCCCCCCAGCCAAGTTCTACCCCGTCGGCAAAATACAAACTAGAGAAGAGGGGTAGAATCGGAGGCTGCTGCTTCAACATGTCACATTACACACACAGAGTACATTCCATGGGCAGCATCAGATCTTAGAAGGATTTTTCAAGACGTTCCACATCCCCGCACCAATCCACACAAATTTGTACAGGAACTCATGTTTGTCCAACCCTAATTGGACTGATGTTAGTTGTACTCAAACATGTGTGTGGTCCATGGGCTTACCAACATTTGTTGGTCAAAATGAATTGGGACACTAATCCTGCTGACCCAGCCCAAGTAGGGGTCCGCTTACGTGCTCTGGAAAGTACCAAAGGCACCAGTTTTCCTGAAGTTTATTGGGAACCAGTTTTCACATTTAACCATGATGCTCAAGAGTCTGTTGTCCAGTATGCAACCAGATTTAAAGAGAGGGTCAATGCCTGTGGTGGACCTGCTGTCCTAACAGATGAGGAAAACCTGATGGGAGTTGTTGCATGCTTTAGGACCTACAAGCAGTAAATCAGGCCGTTTTCCAAGATCTCATTAGGAAATGCCAAAGCTTATGCGGCTGCTAAAGCACATTCACATTCAAGCTTTAACTGCATCACCAGACACAAACTTTTTAGATCAAGGGTTACTCAAAGACGTGCAAAATAATGTCACTGAAGCAGAATGCCACAAATGGGTTTCTAAAGGGGCCCAACTTAAACAGGGCATATATTATTGCCCCAAAAGGAAAACCAATCCTTCCTACTACACTCTTTCACTATGTTGCCATTTTAAGTCATGGGCAAAGCCATGTCTCAACAGGAGGGATGGTAAATAATATACTCATTTTAGATTTTAGATCTGCATGGATTTTATCAAACTCAATAGATGGGAGAACAAGAAATGTTGCCTTGCAATTATAGATGCAGATTACAGATCATTGAGGAAGAGGCAGACCAAAGTTTGGCGGAACACGTGCAGAATGTTAAATAAACAAGAGCTTACTCCAAATTCTCTTCCAGATACCGGAGAGCCCATCCCAATAGAACTTGTGAAGCCTGGAGGCTACATGTGGGTAAAGATAATAAAAAGGAAGAATTGGGCGACTCCATGGTGGGAAGGGCCTTATCAGGTAAAGTCGCAGAAAGAGTGTCCTGGGTACACTCCAGTCATTGTAAACTAGTAAAAGAACTAGGGCAAGTGGCTAGGGAAACCAAATAGTCCTTTAGATACAGTCTGACTACAAAGGGGGTTCTCTCCACTAGGGAGGGGGTCGTCTCAACGTCAGTGAAGAACCATGGGACTATTTGGGAGCAGCAGCAGAAGTAGGGAAAGAGTAGAACAATATGATACCTGGACACCATTCTCAAGGTGGGGTTGTGCAGGCATGTTAGCACTAATAATGTTTTTCATCTTATTCCCTTGTCTTTTCTTCCCCTTATATCATAATGCCACCAACCAGAATAATACACCTGTTGGGGAGCATCCCTCATTCCCAAGAAATAGGACTCCCCAGAGTGTAGGTACAACAGGCAGACAGGATTGGGGACTACCTCCCAAGGATTATTCATATCCACTGTGGAGCAAACCTCTAGACATTACCATTATCGAAAGAACCACTACCACAGTTGAATTTGATGCCAGTGAATTCAGTGTGATTCCTTAGAGACCGCTAGGTCCTTTGCCTGGGAAAATAAGTATATGTGCATCATTGCACACCCCAACCCCGGACTAAAGCCCTGCCTGGATTGGTCCACAGTCTGGTGTAGTACAGATCCACAAGGGTGGGAGATAGCACCATGGGTAGGAGACTTAAAGAAATTCATGCAGCAGCAGATTTCCATAATAAAGAAAGCCCCATCTGCTTACTGCACGATCAAGTCATGTAACCCACTGCTCCTAACCATTAAAAATCCACATCCCAGAGACCAAAAACTTTTTGGTCTCGGGATTGCCATCACAGGAACAGAACCCATGGCATTAATTAATGTAACCATAGATAGGGCAAAGGTCATAAAGAGAGATTCCACAAACCCATTCCTCAAAGAAAAGATCTCTATCTCTGGTTTTCTGAGCCCAGGCTCTGAATGGAGGGTGACTTACTTACTTACCCAATCTCACCCTTGAAAAAAGCTTTTGGAATAGAGACAGGTGTCCCCGAGGGGAACAAATGGTTAAAATCTGTCCCATACATGGCCCCCCATGCAGGGAAAGATAACTGCTTCGCTTGCGCAAAAGCACGGCCAGCCATTGGTACGGTGCCATTCCCGCTAAACCCTGATAATGACTTAGAAGGGTTGTAGTGTGTGCTTAAGTTATATACTCAAAAGCAACCCGCAAACGGTACCACCCTGTCCTTTCTCTGCCCTGCTAGATTTGCCACCTTCCATTACAGTATATGCAGGTAACCACACCTGTTTCCATAGTCAAGGGCGTGGTCAGAAATTACTGGCACTGCCAGCCTCCTTTTGTGCCCGAAATAAAGTTCTGACACAGAATGACACCACATTTAAAAATGATGGTTCCAGGACCAGTGTGCGGGCAGATATATGGTGGTTATGTGGAGACATGAAATTGCGCCCCTTACTTCCAAGTCTCTGGAGTGGGAGCTGCTGTTTAGTACAACTGATATTGCCTTTCTATGCTTTTCCCGTAACCTCTATTCCGCAGGTACCAAGATAGGAAATGATTCACCGCTCCAAACGAGAAGTCCGAGTTAAAGGGTCTTTCGACAATCATGTATACATTGATGATATAGGAGTACCCTGAGGAGTCCCAGACGAATATAAGGCCAGAAATCAAATCACCGCTGGTTTTGAATCCTTCCTCGCCAGGTGGGCAACTATAAACAAGAACGTCGAGTGGATCAACTACAACCAACAGAGATTTGTCAACTTTACCCGTGATGGATTTAAAGGTATAGCAAGTCAACTAGAAGCCACCTCCTTGGTTGCCTGGCAAAATCATATAGCCTTGGACATGCTTCTTGCCGAGAGAGGTGGCATGTGCAAAATCTTCGGTGACGTGTTGCACCTTCATCCCAAATAACAAGGCTCCTGATGGGAGTTTCACTAATGCCTTGGAAGGACTGACTATGTTATCTAATGAACTGGCGGAAAACTCTGGGATAGCCAACCCTTTCACCGACTTTCTTCAGACTTGGTTCAGGAAATGGAGCGGACTTGTATCCAGCGTGTTAATTTCAACTGCCATACTTGCAGCTATTTTGGTAACCTGGGGGTGCTGTTGCATCCCTTTTATTCGTGGCTTATTGCAACATCTTATTGATACTACCTTTTACTAAAACCATGTATACTGCAGCTTCACTCTGCTCTTATGACTATGTGGATAATTATAACACAGATATATGACGCGAAGGATGAAAAGCTATGCTAGTCCTGATCACTGATGTTTTTCTGTCACACATAATGCATTCCCAAGTATAAAAAGGGTGGAAATGTAAGGAAATTCTTGAGTTAATACTTGAAACGCATGATATGTGAAATGTAGCTTCTTTTACCAATAACATGTCCTTGTGATAATTGTAGCTTCTTTAACAATAACAAGTCTTTGTGATAATTTGAAACAGTGCATTTGTACGCAGCTAACTGTCCCCTGAATAAATGACGTGAACGTTGGGGCCATATCAGCTGCAGAAAGATTGTAACATTTTACAGTATCTATAAAAAGCCAGCTACTTTCTGTATTAGCTGGTCAACCTGCAGCTTACTTCTGTATTGCTTGTCCCCTCGCAGCGAGTATAAAACTTATCACATTCCTCTGAACCCTGAATGGTCATTGGCAGATTTTTCTAACATGAGGTCACTATCAGGTTACCTGGAAAAGTCCAGGACAGAGCTTACATATCTCCCAGATTAACAGAATGTTAATGGGACTGCTAGTTCAGCCCGAGTGTTTTAGGTATACCTGAGGCATCTCAGGGGGATTATTAAAAAAGCAGCTCAAGCCAGAACGGAGAGCTCCAGTCTGGGCAGAAAGACACAGGAAAGCTGCCTGTGTGAGCTCACTAAAAAGCTTGGATTCAAAAAAAGATGGGCACTTTGTGTTTCTTCATATTTCTCAGTTTGGGAGACAGACGGTAGGTTTAATGCTGGTTACAGCGCCGTATTTTGTGGGCGGGCACCCCGAGTCCTGTCGCCCAGCCGCACGGTCCTAGCGTACACCTTTCCCTACAAGTGCGCATGTGCGCCTCAACAGGAGCGCTCCCCAGTGCTTCACAGACAGCGGCTGGGCGGCATGCCGCCCCTAATTTTTTGCCGCTATAGGCCTGGGCCTATGTGGCCCAGCGAATGGCTGGTTAGAAAGGAAAACTGACCTGTGTTAGTTAGAAGCCAATTAAGTGGCAAGGATTTTATTTTGAACTGATTATTTTGTTTATTTGTTGCAAGTGAAAATAAACTGTCGGAAAGAGAATAAACTCTTATAGGTTGTGATTGTGCTGTGGCCTGTTTTACCCCCATATAGCTGGTCCCAGCTACCTAATTCCTGACACTAAATACACATGTACACACACACATTAATTGCAGAGGGTCATTTGGTTCATTTCTGATGTCATGTACTTTGTTTAAAATGACCTGCAGATTTGCTACCTTAAATGTATTTTTTTGTTTTGGGTATAAAGCAGTCAGCATAGAAAACCATATCTAAAATAAAAAGTTACATAATATAGTATCATGTAAATAAAGATGTATTTAAATGCCTATAAATAATAATAATTCATATGATTTTAGAGTGAAACTATAACTTGTACATTGATCACAGCTCAGAAATGCTCATGTATTCTCTGCATGACTTGCTCTTATGTCATCAAAGGAAAACATTCATATCAAAAGCTAGGTTGATGCCTTAGATATGTATAAAAATAATTTTTCGTCTGTGTCAATTAATTTCTTTGTTGAGTATTGTGCAATATTCTTTATTAATGAAGTAGAAGCTCAAGCTTAAGATTTTTTTCTTTATGAGCCATCCATGAGAACAGAACATCAGTATAATAAGTATGCAGAAGCACAAAAAGGTAGAGGTAATTAAGACTTACTACTGCTAGTGGCAAGTGGAATATTGTTTTAAAGCATATAAATTCTTTCCATAGTCTACCTGTGTTCGGCATTTTCTACTAGTTCACCTCAAAGGACATGGTTTGGTGTAAAGCTTAACACACAACTTGCATGAGCTGCTTCTCCCTGCCATGGAAAAAGCTTCAGCTGCTGCCAATGATTATATCATTACAACTGAAAACATTAACTGGTTTATTTGAAAGGTTACATCAACAACACATGTATCATTTGAGCCACAGTTGAAGGCCAGTGCTGTGTGAACTGTTTTTAGAAAATATTTTGTTTTTTGGGGTTCCCTATGAATCCATCATTTGTCATGGAAATAAAAACATATGAGATGTGAGCTCTCTGCAGGTTGCTAAACTCTGAGTCAAATGGAGGAAATGAGCAGTTCAGAGCTTTATTTTAACACCAAAAACCAGAGTTAAAAATGTTCTAAACATAATGCCCTTGGTAACATGAACTCACATATGGATCTCTCACCTAATGTATACAGATGTCTGTCACAGACTGGGAAAAATAGGCAAAATCAGATTTAAAAACAATATACAACTAGTATAAGCTGTTTAAAACAGTTTCTTATTACCATGTTTCAGCCTTGACAGGCCCTCTGAAGGCTGCCTGTAATTCATGTAAAGCCACAAAAGCCAGAAGACTTAGATTTGAAAAGATGTGGTGTGACTGTGTGTCCTTCTTCAGTTTACCATAGGAGTGTTGAGCTGTCTTCTGTAGGGAACATTTCTAAATTAGCAAGCTGGACTAGAATGCAACATAGTAACAGTCAGAACTGTTTGCTGGAATTGGCATGAAGAAGAAATAAAATACAGAATAATGTACTAAAGCAGGTACACTAGGTAGTCAGCCATAGCCTTGACTAAAGGTGGCCATACACGGGCCGATAAAAGCTGCCGACAGACCGAGTCGGCAGCTTATTGGCCCGTGTATGGGGGCCCCCGACGGGCTTCCCCGATCGAGATCTGGCCGAAAGTCGGCCAGATCTCGATCGGATGGGGTTAAAAATCCCGTCGGATCGCGGCCGCATCTATTCGTTGATGCGGTCCCGCGATCCGACCGCCCGTTTGCGTTCGCTAGGATCCGATCGTTGGGCCCTAGGGCCCACGATCGGATCAGCCCGATATTGCCCACCTCAAGGTGGGCATATCGGAGGGAGATCCGCTCGTTTGGCGACATCGCCAAACGAGCGGATCTATCCGTTTATGGCCACCTTAAGTCAACAGCTGATAGAACAATGAAAGAAAAAAATGTGGTTGTTATGGGTTATTGCACTATTGCAGTTTTTTACCATATATTCAAACAAAAAAAGTAAGGAATTATTATATAAAAGTAAATCAATTTGTTCACATTAACCCCAAAACAAATAAAAACTTCAAATGAACCAGTTTGATAAGCAAAGTCATTCGAATTGTGTCGTAAGTTTATTTGCTACTGCAAAATTTTTGTGTGTCTGGTTGGGGGATGCTTGTTAGCAGAGACAATAGATCACATTTATTTCAATGAATAATATTCTTGTAAGTCTGTGTCTATAAAAAAAAACATTTAATTATCTTTCAGTCCTTTTGTTCTGATTTGACATCGGTAAGAATATTGTTTATTTGTCAGAAGATACATTGGAGGAGGATGCATTGATTAAATAATGGGCAGATTTAAAATATAAACAGCACATAACATAATCCAAAATAGTCATGATGTTTTGTTGTTATTTACTGGCAACTTTCCCACATTTAAGATGCTTGGAAAGTTCTCAAAGTAACACGATATTATCAATAAGAGTTTTTTAACAAAGTGCTACAGTTTTGTCCTCCTGTGCTGTGTTGTGTAATTTGTCAGTTTCCAACTCAAAGCCTACAGAAACATTTCTTCACAGCTCTGCATATGACTTAGTCCCTCTTGTCCCTTTTTACCCTTTTAAGTCCCAATGTTGTACATTCCAGTTTTCCAGATTACTATTTATTCAATGTGAATAAATAGTGGCACGTGCAGAACATCAACTGGTACACAAAGGGGCATATAACGATTAAAAAATACTACAAAAGTACTTATTGAGTCAATTCTGTACAAATCCCATTGTCCAAGATGGACAATAAAGTACAATGATCCAGGCCGTTATCAATGTACTATATCAGGGATCGGACATGTTAACAATTTTAATCTGCCAATTTACCATATTTGCCAATTTATGTTGCATCGATAGATAAGTAAGAAGAGCAGAAGTCAGAATTCCATAAGAGAATTCCATAGATTGCTTCTATGCTCTGCTGTTTCTCACTGAAGACTTGAAATCAGCACTATGTCATTATATCCACCTTAGGCTTTTACCTACAGAGACCATTGACCCAAACTCTGCTACCAGAAGGAGCTACATCTCCCACCATGAAAGAAGTTCAGCAGCCCTGCTACCAGTCCAGAATCTGCGGTGTCTCGATGATAGGAAATCCAAGCAGACTGTCACCTATAATAAACAGTAGTAGTGTCTGTATCAATCAACCCACTGTGTAGTCACAGGAGAGAACCTCCTTTCTCCAACTTGTAAAATTTCCTGTGCAGTACTCAGACAAGGTCCTATCGCCACAACAAGCCCAACTGAAAACATTCAGTTGGGCTCATCCCCACCATAACTTTATAACTATTGGTTATTATTTCATAAAACATACAAAAGGAATGAAAAATTAAATATTCACAAAATATAAAAAAATTGTCTTTGTATTAAACATACTGTACCACAGGATGGAATAAAATTGGTAATTAGCCCTCTGATATAAATGTTTTTTTAATATTATATGTATGCAATAACATAAATGCATTCCTTTATTAAAATGGAAAAATGGCAATCCGGAAGGAAAAGATTGAAAATGAAGAGTGCTTTGCAGCAGAGGCTAAGACTAACCCCAAACTGTTTTTTAAGTATATTAATAGTAAAAAGATGCAGGTTGAGAGGTTGTTGCCCCTTTAAATAATAGTATGGTGGTAACATATACAGAAAAGGCAAATGTGCTAAATCAGTTCTTTTCTTCAGTGTATACAATAGAGGAGTCAGAGTTCCCAGAACCACCTTATAACTGCACTGTTGGCTCAGCTCAATCTAGTAAGTGTCTGACTCAGGATATGGTCACTTACTAGATTGAGCTGAAAGCAGAAAGCTTTACTAAAAGTTAATGTGAACAAGGCACCAGGGCCTCTCTGCTATCTTGCAAGCTCTGCATGGATTAATCATGTATATAGAGATGAAATCTAAGACTTAATAGAACCCAGCAACATTAGAGGTCAGACTACAACAACAGGCTGCTGAATAAATGAACTATATCTATAGAAATACTGTATAATAAGCAGATTTACTAAAGCAAAGCCCAGACTGTATTCAGGCTCTGCACCTATTCCTAACTGAGCCTCACAGCTCTCTCTGTATACCCCAACCACAGCTCTCTGTATTGTCTAATGATTTGCAGTAGCAGGAGCTCAGTGTCATGATCTGGATATCTATATAATACAGATGGCGCCGTTTGGCCCCAGGCTAACCCATGCTACCTGAGTGACTACAGTGAGATTAACTTCTGTGAAACAGCAAGAGAATAACAAGCAGCCTGGCCAAATAATTCTACCCCCCAAAGCCAGCAGTATAGCAAGGAGTTAATGTGCATATACTACAGCTAATAACATTATATAAAATAGAGAGCTCTGTCTCATGTTTTTACCTGCTCAGAAGATAAGGAAGTGAACTACTTCTTCCCTTGACATTACTTCCATCTCTTTCTCCGCCCCCCCAGCCCAGCTTTCCCTTGCTTTAACTCATTGCTTCTCACCCAATCACAGCTGCATCTGATTCTGCCAATCTCTAAACATAAACCAGTGAAATCTGGCAACTGGTCATTCAGATCCCTGCAGTTATAATGTAGGGCTTTCCTCTCTTTTGGATACTGTACAAGGTTAGACAGAATATGGATGTGTTGTTTTCAGAGACTGTAGGGTTCGTGTTTTAAATAGAAGGGTAGAGTGCCATACACTTACCAACTGTGATTGTATCTATACCTTGCCTTACAAAATGTTTTCTGTCTGACTAGGATAATGAGGAGATAAGATATGTATGGGCATGGATATGGGCAGGATTTAACTGTTCCCGATGCATTATCACCCTTAGGCTCATTAATAGATTCAAGATTTGGTGCTGGTTGTTGAAAGTACTTAGAAAATCATGCTTATCTGACTCTTCCATATCAACAGTCATTGTAAAATTATTTCACTTGATAAAAAAGTAAGCCAATAAAATGGCTAAAGGCAACTATAATGTGGTTATTTATAAACCATAAAAGATACATATTTAATAAAGCTCTCACAGTGAGCGCAATAGCCATAAATAGGCATAAAATGATACATGAATGTAGGGAAACTGTAAGGAAACTGTGACCAATAATATGCTAAAACAAGTAAAGCAATGCAGGTATAAAAATATATCAGCTACACGTTCCTAAACACATGTGATAGCCCCAAAAAAAGGGCAAAGAGAAATATTACAGGTCACCTATATTTAGGCTTTTAACCTTTTTCACCTTAATGTTTTGTTAACATACGGTACCTAAAAATAATTAATCATTAAATAATAACCAATTCTTTAAAAATAAAAAAGGGTAGATATTTTTTCTCTGAGCCTTAGCTATATTCTTAACTCAAGAGTTATAGTTTTGCCATTGTTAAAATGCCTAAAAAATAGTACACTTTTATGCAAATTGTTCTAATAGCCATGGCTGCTGCTGCCAAACCTCTACTTGGCACATTTCTGGATAATTCAGATTACAGTGAAGGCAGTATAAGGGAATAATATAATTGCCAGCCCAGGAATGCCAATACTGCTCATATAGACACCTAAGAGCAATTAAAGAAAGTCAACAGTTGCTAGTTGAATATTTAAAGGAAATCTATACCCCAGCAGATAATTTAATATAAATGAAGTGGCATATTAAAGAATGTTTCTCTCGCCTTAAACCACCATTTTGTGATGTTCTCTGTGCTACCCTTAAAATTTTTAAGGCTACCCTGTTCTTCCTATGAACCACTTGGCTGCTACGGAACTTTGAGTGTCCTACTCCCATTCATGGGCCTGTATGAAACAATTAGGAAAAAAATTTGAAGGGAAAAGCCTCACGGCAAATATGTCTGGTGTGAAAGAAAATATATACTTAAAATAAAAACAGAAAGAAAGTTTACATATTGTAGAAAAAATTTATTTAATTACAAAGGAATGTCACGTAGAGTTCTTTGAAAGTACAACTGTTTGGTATTTTTAATTGTGCATTTCATTTTCATTTGACAAGGCAAAAAGCTTTTGAACATTTCCTGATTAAGCCTTATTGTGAGATGTGATTGAGTGTTGCATGGATTTTGTTAGGTTATGATTATCTGCACAAAGAGTAAGAGCAATTCTGCCTAATGCTATAGGTTGGAGGTCACCAAAGCATTTGCAAATGTTGGAGATGAAGAGCAAGAGTGTGCTTGCACTATTTTCCCTCTGTGCTTTGCTTTGGATGCATTACAGATGCCTAGATGGAAAATAAGAATAGACAATAAATATATGTATACTTTTCGATTCCAAACACGTATTTTAAGTGGCGAGATACATACAGCGAAACTAAGCAGCATGTTATCAGACGATGGAGTGTTTCAAGATAAACCAGATACATTAGGACTTTCCAAGTTCAAGCAGGGTTAAGAGCTGTTTTGATCTGTAAATTGCAACCCTTTAGAGAACTAAGCTGGGCTAATGCTGATGACATATTTAAGGGGTCACATCTGTGTGATCTGTAATTATTTAAGTACTTTTAAATATTTTTTCCCAAATTTAACCATAAACACAGCTATACGAACCCCGGAGAGAGCTTGATTTCTTCGGACTGATCATTTTCTTTGATGTCACTGTGTGCTAAAGGAACATTATCTTCAACCCGGAATTTTTGATACACTTTTGCAATTTATTTAGTTTAACTTTACCATATCAGTTTATACATTCTGCTAGAGGCGGCATTAAGAGGATGTCCATGTTAAGTTAACCATAGTAATAATACGTAATGTATAAAATAGCCTGCCGGAATTTCTGCCATTTAATGATGCAACACAAATATATCCCGGGGGGGGGGGTGTAGGAACAATTATGCAGAGGTGCTCTTAGTTTTGAGGTACAGATTATGAAAAAATATGGAGAGTTTATGCCAGTCTAGGATCCATGTTTCATTTTTAAATCATGTTGGAGGAGTGTTATGGGAAGTGATACAGAAGGTATGGGAGATAATGACAGCTTAGGCCAGGCTAAAAGGGCAGTCAGTGATACCTTCACTAAAGCTGTTGGAAAACAAACGGAACATCATTATACATTTCAATTTGAGTACTTGTGTTAGACAAACACATAGGGGAAATAAAGCTAAAGCTATAATGCTCCTTTAATAGCAGCATTAATAGACATGGAAAATATAAAATACAAATATAAAATGACTGTAATATAAATACTCCAGCTACAAAAAAGACAAGGCATTGATGTATGATATAAGAGGGTCTGCTTGGTTCAGCTCTCGGGTCACTGTGTTGTTTTACTTGAAAAAGACACTTTTATTATAAGGGTGTGACAAACAGCATGTTGATTGAACAAGCAAGAAAACAACATTCTTACTCCATGGGCTACTGAGGTATAATGCCATAAATAAATTCTGGTTCACTCCATATCTGTGATTTTCATACGGCATAAAATCAATTCATTTCTTTACTTGAAAAGTGCTCTTACATTGACAGCAAAAAAACTGCCACACTAATGTGATAGGGTTGATCCTCCATTTACATAGCTGTATGCTGAATTAAAGCCCAAAATATCAGAGTGATGTACAAAGATGGAATGTCACTCATTATATTGTAGTTGCTAAAGTTGTCATCTTGGGTCTAGTAACTTTTGTCTGCCTCCTTAAAGGGGGTTGTCACCTTTGAGTTAACTTTTAGTATGATGTAGAGAGTGATATTCTGAGACAATTTGCAACTGGTTTTCGTGTTTTATTATTTATGTTTTTGAGTTATTTAGCTTTTTAATCAGCAGCTCTCCAGTTTGCCATTTTTAGCAATCTCGTTGCTAGGGTCCAAATTATTCTAGCAACTATTGAATGAGAGACTGGAATATAAATAGGAGAGGCCTGAATAGAAAGATGAGTCATACAAAATTAGCAATAAATATAAATGTGTAGATTTATAGAGCCTTTGTTTTTTAAATGGGGGCAGTGACCCCCATGTCAAAGTTAAAAAGAGTCAGAAGAAGAAGGCAAATAATTAAAAAAACGCATAGAAAATAAATAATGAAGAGCAATTGAAAAGTTGCTTAGAACCGACCATTCTATAACATGCTAAACGTTGACTTTTAAAGCTGAACTACCCTTTAATAAAAGAGCCCTGCTAAATAGTAAATGAAGAAACCCCATAGATACTATATATACCTATATATATATATATGATAATGATTAAAAGCATGTTGTCACTCCTTTTAAAGTGATTGCAGGAGTGGTTAAAAAGAAGCAGACCCATACAGCTTCCACCTTCATTCCTGCTGAATACTCCCTCTGGGAATGTTGCACAGCACTGTTTAGTAGTCCACAGTGGTCCTGAGGTCAGTAGTATTTATACATTCAAAATAGGTCAAAATCATCTGCTGCTGTTGCGGTGGCAGAACATCTGTTTCACGTCTGGTAAAACCGCATCATGGGGTTTTAAAGGTCTGTGTTATAGCTAACTGATGAGACATATTCAAAACCTGCATCCTTTACCAAATATGGAGTCAAATATTTTTTTCACATCTTATAAATGAACCTGGAAACTTTAATTGCTGTGTTGTTTCTCTCCATACATTGCTTTTTTATGTCATTGTTAATTTTGGTGCAATTTTAATACAATTAAAGAAGGTAAGCCAGATAAAATTTTCTTTTATAGTAAGCACCATAAAGTAGCACAGGTTGGATAAATACTCTAGCCTGTCATCTACCGCACATCCTTAGCCCTCTATGTCCAACTGCTCTTCACCTATAGCTAGTGATGGGCGAATTTGTCCCGTTTCGTTTCGCCACGAATTTTACGAATTTCCAGCTAAATTTGTGAAACTGGCGGAAAATTTGCGAAACATCGATTTTGCCACCGTCAAATCTTTGACTTTGACGGCATCAGAATCACAAATTTTCACCAGGGAAAATTCTCAAAATGTATCGAGAATTTGCGCCTGGCGAATAAATTCGCCCATCACTACCTATAGCCTTCTGCCAGCTGATAAAAGCATGAAGAGTTTGTATATTAAGGGGCAGATTTACTAAGGGTCAAATTTCGAAGTACAAAAAACTTTGAAATTCGACCATCGAATTAAAAAACTTCAAATTCGAATATCTAATTCGAAGTTTTTTCAACAAATTTGTCAATCCTGCGGTCGAAAAAAAAACAATCGAACGATTCGAATGATTTTTAGCGATCGATCAAAGGATTTTTATTCGACCAAAAAAACCTTAGAAAAGTGCTGTGGAAGGTCCCCATAGGTTAACATTAAAGA
The DNA here is from genome assembly GCF_017654675.1 of Xenopus laevis. NCBI lineage: Eukaryota > Metazoa > Chordata > Amphibia > Anura > Pipidae > Xenopus > Xenopus laevis. Next base: position 75,944,070 of record NC_054385.1, read on the forward strand.
TTGCTTGAATTTGGCGAAGTATGAAGTCAAAGTTTTTTTTTAACGATTTTTACTTAGAATCGTTCGAATCAAAGTCGAAGTACCCAAAAATTTACTTCGAAATTCCAAGTTTTCGAAATTTGAATATTCACTCGAGCTTAGTAAATCTGCCCCTAACTGTTATTGGGAATGCTCAGGACCTGGGAAGCTCCAATTAATGTGTTCTGAAAATTTGGACCACCAATTCACCATACCTTAAGGCTGCTAACAAACATGTAAATATATATAAAAAAAAAAACCAATAAATTTGTTTTGCCACCAATATGGGTTTTAACAGCTCAGTTACCATAAAATACAATGTTGTACTGTTTTAAAAGTAAATCATAAACAAAAGTAAGAATTATTTGCTTAAACTGAACTCTATGGGAGATCGACTACAGAAGTTTCTGGACCTGGGGTTTCCCAATACAAGAATCGATACCTGTCCCTAAATCTGGGAATAGTAATACTAAACAGAGTATAATTAATTATAATTACAATTAATATCATTGGCTGTATATTTATTAAACTGGGCAATTAAATGATAAAATGTAATCAATGCATTCAAGCAAACTAAGCATCTAATGTCAAATGGTACAATGATGAGGGAATCGTTTGATTTGGTACCTTGACATATACTATACACACTGTTGAAAACCCCTGATAAAATCAAGAATATATGAAATACCTTAGCAAGTATCGTTGTTTCCTCTTTAAGCTGTACATATACTGATGGAGAACCATTGAAGAGAAATGAGTTTCTGTATCATACTCAAGTGAAGTAAATATTTTCTTTTCATATGCTGAATATCCTGGCACAATCTGTTATTATGGAAGAAATGAATGTGATTTCACCTCTTACACTGCCTGAATAGAATGATTTACATTACATTAATGTTAAATCTGTCACAGCAGCTTTAAAGAGGAAAATATACTCCATATACTCCATATACTCCAATTCAAAGGCAGTATTTATCTAAAGGGGCTGAGGCAGTTCTTATGCTTGATCTTTCTATAATGTTCGGTAAACATACGGTATACTGTAGGTATAATATATTCCCAGCTGAAACCTTTATAGTAGAAATTACACAAATTAATACAGTTGTGGGAATTATTATACAGCAACTGATATTTCTCACAAGTTATCATCAAACATATAAAACATTGCTTAATAGGTTTTATCTAACAAAAATATCTTGAATCAATTACAATGCTCCTGGCCCAGCTGCATGAACCATGAGCAAGTAATTTGTTTATAGTCTCTAAGGGGTGCAATGTTGAGATCCTTCTCTAGCACTTGTTCACCTGCTCATCAAAACTCATCATTACTGAAACATACTTATTATTTAATGGCTTTAAAGGGGCTGATAAGGCTAAAACTGTTCAAACCACAGATTTATCAATGGTTGATCTTCTTTCATGATGGGAAGAAAATTCAAGGTAAAAATGAAAAAAGTCCCTGCGACATTTGTCACTCGTAAGTTTGTTGAGTTGAAGGGGTTGTTCACCCTTACATAACCTATTAGCAGGCCCGGACTGGCAATCCATGGGTTCTGGCAAATGCCAGAGGGGCTGCCATTCCATAGAAAGTCACTATTTAGTGGGCTGGTGGGGAGCTGATTGGGCATCTCTGTACTTGTAATGGCAGGGCCTATTTTGACTCCCAGTCCAGACCTGCCTATTAGTATGATGTAGAAAGTGATATTCTGAGACAGTTTTCAAATGATTTTCATTTTTTATTATTTGCAGTTTTTGAGTTATTTAACTTTTTATTCAGCAATTCTCCAGTTTGTAATTTCAGCAATTTGGTTGCTAGGATCCAAAGTACCATAGTATAAATGCATTCATTTGAATGAGAGACTGGAATATGAATAGGAAAGGGCCTGAATAGAAAGACGAGTGATAAAAAATAGCGATAATTGTAGCCATGCGGAGCGAAGGGCAAATAATTAAAAAACTATTAAAAAAATAAATAATGAAGACCAATTGAAAAGTTACTTGAGATTGACCATTCTGTAACATACTAAGGGGTCCATTTACTTAGTTTGAGTGAAGGAGTAGAGGAAAAATAGTTCAAATTTCTAATGTTTTTTTTGGCTACTTCGACCATCGAATGGGCTACTTCGAATCAAACGATTCAAACCAAAAATCGTTAGACTATTCGATAGTCGAAGTACAGTCTCTTTAAAAAATTCTTCGACCCCCTAGTTCGCCACCTAAAACCTACCGAGGCCAATGTGTGTGTGGTATTGCAGACCAATGTAAAGAGGTAAATTGCTAACACTCCTATTAAAGCATGTCTGCTTTGCACTATGATGTCATTAATCAGCTCCCCTATAAGAATTATGCGAATAACACATACATGAAGACAAATGGCAATCAGCGCTTGTACACAAACAAGGAAGGTCTACTATTTATCATGTTTACTGCTGAGATTCACATTTAGAAAACTATTCAACTCTCTATAATGCCGTGTGAATGATCCTGACCATCAGTCACGGTGGCAGTGAAATAGTTATTCGTCTCAGATGCCAACATGATAATTTCCCCTAAAAATATTCAGCAGGTTCCTTAGAGCTTATCATAGCTTAATTAATTTGATTCAAGTCTCTTTCTTCCTGGTATGCGTGTTCATCTCATTTTAATTGAAAGGTAGCTTATCACAAATAATTCACTTGAAATAGCAACCTAATTAAACAAACAAACCAAGTACGAATAATTATTTCATTAATCAAAGGCAATAGCATTTGGACAACATGTTCAAGGGTTTTTTACTGACAGAAAATAGGATAGCTCAGACTATCATCATACAGCAACCTTGTTGCCCAAGTATAATGAGTTTTTCATAGTTTTTTTTTTTATGATAAACATATTTAGTTGTTTCAAATATATTTGCATGCTGAGATGAAATGTATTCATCTGTAGATTAATGTTTTAATAAAACATGGATAGAGTGCTGAGTTTTCTAATAACTGCATGTCCCATGATACCATATGTAACTGTGGGTGCAGTGGTAGTTACAATAAGCTCCGTTAATGCTCCAACATTTCGCCAATGGTATATACAGAAACATTACAATCCAAAAATGTAATGTCCGGTCCTTTCATTGTGGAGGCCATGAATATGAGTCTGTCAGTTGGTGCACAGTACAGAGTAAAGTGAGTCTTTGAGCTCTAAAGCTGGCCATACACAGGCAGATTAAAGCTGCTGATATCAGTCCTATAGACCAATTCAGCATCTTATCTGCCCCTGTATAGGGTGTTCCAATATCGCCCTGCCTTTGGTGGGCATATCGGGTTAAGATTGACCTTGCCAAAGAAGCAGATCTTATCGTGTATGGCCACCTTTAGGGGCAATTCTGTGCACACCTCCAGTATTTGTGTCCAACCTCACGGTAGCCCAAAAATGTGATTTGATCATTTCCAAGAACAATAAATGTGTAGCCTTGCAGAGCATTTGTTTTTGGATGGGGTCGGTGATTCCTGTTTAAAAGCTGAGAAGTGAGAAGAAAAAGGCAAATAATTTAAAAAAATACAAAAAATAATGATGACCAATTGAAAAGTCATTGGTCATTCTATAACATACTAAGGGGCAGATTTACTAGGTTGAAGTGACTAACGCTGAAGAAACTTCTTCAGTGTTATGTCTTTCAGGCACTGCACCAATTTACTAACAGGCGCAGGTGTAACTTTACTAGCGAAAGAGACAGATGCTAGCGATCATTCGCACTCTACCACCAGGCAAATTTTTGCTCTGGTGAATGAACGTTACTCCGTAAATTCACAAATTTTTTACTGAACGTTACCTCTTTCGCCAGACTTGCCTTCGCCAGCTCAGACCAGACGAAGTGCAGATGTTCCTCAATTTTTAGTGGAAAAATGTTCTAAGTCCCAAAAAATCCTGGCGTCTTTCTAACATATGGAACATAAACTATACAGTGGGTTCATGTGTAGGGCATTATAACAACTTTATTTTCTTTATTAAGGTTCCCTGGACTTCCCTGTGTGCAACATATATGCCCATGCAACTTTATAATTTCCCGCAGTGTGCAAATTAGCCAACGATAGCGCATCTTCGGTTAGGTTGCCGAAGTAGCGCTAGCGAAACTTCGCCAGCGTTCGGCACCCTGGACGCAACTTTGCATTTTAGTAAATGAGCATTGTCCTAGCGAATTTACGTCTGGCAAAGTTTTTCGATGCCCCTAAAAGTTAACTTAAAGATAAACCGTCCCTTTAAAATCTAGGAGATTAGCTAAAACTCAGGGGTAGTGACCTGCCTTCCCTCAGTGACATGTTAAAAGGTGTTTACCCCAACTCAGCAATGGCCCTGGATACCAGGGTTTTATGAGGGACTTGAATTGTCATATCTGTTTGTGACTGTTTTTGTTTCTATTAGGTTTGTCATTTCCCAAATACAAAAAAAGAAAGAGTATTGCCTTAAGAAGACTAAGCTGGCATTTTATAATTAAAATCGAATGCTTTGTGATATTCTAATGATTATTACAGATAAAGAATTATCTGTTTAAATGTCTCATCCTTTTGAAAATCCTTTGATTATTGAGGAACGCTTTATGATTTAAAAAAATATTTTTTAAATGGAAATGTACTCTGGTTACATAATGGTTTTTGTGTTCTCCTTTCAGATATCATCCATACCACTCTATCTGTCCTTACCTGTCTGTCTATCTATCTGCCTCTGCCAGTCTGCCTTTTACTGCTGGTCTGTCTGTCTTCCTCTGCTGCTGTCTGCCACTGCTAGTCTGTTAGTCTACTCCTGGCAGACTTCAGAAAAGCATCATGTTTTGTTATGAGATTATCATTTCACTGACATTCAGCAGATTTCTTTTAACCTTTTTAATAAAAGCTTCCCTTGGGGTTTTAGAAACAGAGAAATTACATTTTATATGAAGTTTATTTACAGGAGGGTATGTACAAATGTTGTCACATCTCCACTTGTAGGTTGTATTTGCATCATCTTGTTTGCATTGTCAAAAACAGTGTGAATGGAGTGGTGGGAGGAAAAATGAGAGTGCCGAACTGTTATTTGTATATTAAATATTTTCTGTGAGAACTACACTAGTGTCATAAACCGTGTATGCTTGAATGTAACCAAATTGTGCATCACACTCAATCTGCCTCATGCTTTTTGGCAGGGAGATGATGGTTCAACGAGAGCCTCAAAAGGTCATCAGCCTGGATGTTCTTGGTGTATACACACTATTTTATTTTAAACAGGACAGGGCCCACATGAAATATACTTTAAAACACTTTGGTTGTGTCTGTAGCGCCTGTTCTACTTTTTTCACCCTTAAACATTTTTGCAATATTAAGTGAACTTTCTTCACTCTGCAAACAGTTCTGTGTTGCATTCTGAATCTCAGAACAGGATTCATTATAGTAGAAGGAAATTAGGTATCATAAGCCTTGAGAGACTACCCAGTCCAAAGTTGAAGTTAATTTCACCAGAAACACAGAGGTGTATGAAGGGAAATTTTGTTAATTGGTCCCAAAGGGATAATTTGAGAGACATAATCTGATTCATTAGGAGAGTGACTGCAATTCTCTTCAAACAAGTCCCCATATACCAGGAGTTTATGTGTTCTTTCTAAAATCCAGCTGTTTTGAGGTTTTTCTTATTGATTCAGGGCTCAGATTGATTCCCTAAAGTGTATATGATGTCAGGCTCTCTGTGTGGCCACCCCTCTAAGATTAAATCTTAGGGGAGCCCCCCGGTATAGACTCAGTAGAAAGGAAATAATATTTTTTTCTTCTTGCCAAAGAGAATTAGCCTAAAACATGGGAACTGTATTTGAATGAAAATAAATATGAGTGGGGTGCAAAACCAGGTATTAAGGAGACGATACACAGGCTGTGTTATTCTGCTGTTTCGATGTGCAAGAATGGATAAATTATTTAGCCAACGGCCCTAATAAGCAGTTCAGGATCGAAGTAAGCGGTGGCTTCATTCCTTAAAGGGATTCTTTCATGATTTTTATGATGTTGTTTTTATTTCTAAATTACACTGTTTACACTGCAAACAATTCACCCTACCATATAAAATTTAATTTCAGAACCACCAAGTGTATTTTTTTTTTTTCATATTTGTGTGCAGGCAGCCACCTCAATTCATTTTGCCTGATCATGTGCTTTCAGAAAGAGCCAGCATTTTAGGATGGACCTGCTTTCTGATTCAATGTAACTGAATGTGTTCCAGTGGGACCTAGATTTTACTATTGAGTGTTGTTCTTAGATCTACCAGGCAGCTGTTATCTTGTGTAAGTGAGCTGCTATCTGGTTACCTCCCATTGTTCTGTTGCTAGGCCGCTGGGGGTGGGGAAGGGAGGGGGTGATATCACTTCAACTTGCAGTACAGCAGTAAAGAGTGACTGAAGTTTATCAGAGCACAAGTCACTTGACTGTGGGCAGCTGGGAAACTGACAATATGTCTAGCCCCATGTCAGATTTCAAAATTAAATATAAAAAAAATCTGTTTGTTCTTTTGAGAAATGGATTTCAGTGCAGAATTCTTCTGGAGCAGCGCTATCAACTGATGTGTTTTGAAAATATGTTTTTTCCCATCCTCACAGGGACATTAGCAGATCCCATTCACAGTCCATACAGACACAGTTATCTAATGGGATCACAGTACTGTATTTCTAAAGTGTCTGTCAAGTTGCCCATACATGTACTAATAATCAAGCAGTAAGGCCTAAATCAAAGAGCCAATTATATTGATGCAAAAAATAGCCAAAGAAAAGCAAATGATACAAGGTTTGGCCTAATCCTCAAAATGTTAATGAAAGCACTCAAATACACACATACAAATATAGGTATATATTCAGCTTTCTATTTAATTTTAGATTGATTTTGTGCATCCTTAGTTTGCATTTACTTTATTTTGATGCATGTTTATATCCAATTTTTATCTCATCGTGTGAAACACTGTCACAAAAAGGAAGAAAAAAATATAAAAATTACCATTTTTCTTTGCTCCAATGCAGATTTATTTATAAACTTGTCTTCTAACATGATAAAAGTTGCTCCATTTGGATAGATTTTTTTTTCTTATGCCTTGGGACCCACAAATGGTTCCTTATGATGTTTAGGTAGATTATTACGATCCCCTTCAATATAAGATTACCAGAATATGTGCAAAATCCACCTGAGGTGATGTTTGCAATACTGCTACCAGTGGGAGTCCAGGGGGGCAGCATCGCTAGAGCAGAAAAGCCTAATTTCATGTGCTGGAGGGGTTTCCAACTGGGGTGTGGAGTTTCCAACTGGGATTGGGGGCCATCTGCGGAAATCCTGGTGGGCCATGGACACCCTGATCCATCACTATATATCGCTGCACATAGAGTATGCACTGGGTTGGTATACTCCTCCTTATCTATTTCCTGTGGAGTAGGTCAGTGACAACCCACAATCCTTTACCTGAGGATGGGAATGAAGTGGAGAGAAGAAATCAATGGCTTTGAGCAAAAGTACAACTCTCCCTAAACCCCAAATAGTTAACCCTGTCTCTTTTACAGATATATTTACAAACACCAAGGTTCTCATAAGCTTAAAGATTGATCTGTGTCAATAAATACCACAACAAATTGTTCATTGATGACATTAACCATTTGCATGCCAGAAACATGAAAATACCAGAATGCCAATGTCGTCTCGTCTACCGTATGTTTCTGAGTTGTCTGGCAACAGAGTGCAGCAAAAGCAAAAATGAGAATTCTCCATGGAATAGTGAAATTTAAGGAAAGGCTTCACTTTCACATGCACTAGTCTCAATAGAGGGAATTTTCAGCAGGGCAGGCAATGACACAACTTGACATTTCTGCCCCCCCCCAGCAGTAACTAATTCTTGACGCCCCTTGCACCATTTTCCCAATCAAATTTATATCAGAGCAGGTCAGGCCAGGGAGAAACCTGAGTGTTTTCTTGGCCCTTATCTGGCCCAGTAATTATAAATTAACCGCCTCCTGTAACCAATTTTAATGTTGAAATCTCGTTGACTAATGTATATGATGATTGCTTTAGTAACTATCATCCTTATTTGTCTTTTCAGGATTTTCAAGTAACCCAATTCTTAATGCAGTACCATTTGAATGTGTTTTCTTGTTGTTGTATTGTTTGTTTGTAGATCCTTGACTTGTACAAACAGTCCAGCTATACCTCTTCTCGTTGACCTTGAGCTTTAAACGAAATTTGGATGGCATAATCTAGCAGAAAGTGTGAAATCAATCTTGTCTCCAACTGTGTGCAGACACATAACCTAAAGGGCAACTCCTGCAGCAATCACATTGTCATATTCAAGGTTTTTTTTTTATTTTTTTGAGAACTATTGGAGATGTTAGTAATATCTCCTGGAGTCACAGGTAATATTTTTTACTTTGAGATGGTAAACACATGTCCAGAGAGCTGGTAAATGCTGTGTATGTATAACAGCACATTATTCAAGTCTATGGAAAAGCTGTTTTTTCATTTTGACCAGCACCTAGGCAATGTGTTAGACTGTTGTGAGTGCACCAGGTTGGATATATTTTATATGTGTATATATATATATATATATATATATATATATATATATATATATATATATATATATATATATTTATATAAATATATTTAAATTTTTAAATACAATATATATATATATATATATATATATATATATATATATATATATATATATATATATATATATATATATATATATATATATATATATATATATGTATATATATGTGTGTGTGTACCTGTCCAGAGTAGCACTAATTTTATGGCTGTACTTCTTAAGACAAGATGTATAACACAAATATGCAGCTACATTTCATGTAGATGCAAATATGTAAGGAAGAAGCATTCCACCCACACTAAACCATTACCTTCATAATATAATACTGTGTAAGGAAAAATCAATGAAAGATAAACTTTACTTATTTATTTTACCCTGATACTAACCCCTCACTTCCACAGATCCCTCAAGCTGACTGCAAATGCACTACAGAGATGTTATGACCTGCAGGATTTAACATCTGTCCAGCTCACCCACAGAGACACACAGGACCCATAAATCATGCCTTTTATTTTAGACTAGGCAGGGTTTGTATAACAAATGTAAACACTTTAACTTGTGTTATTTAACCCTGAGCTTCCAAGAATAACAGAACATCCCTCTTTTCTCTGCTGGACATTTTGTAATAGACAGTAAATTATATTTCCTCCAAGAGTCTGTCTCCCACTTTTGTCTCCCTGTGTTGCAAGACGTTATTCAAAGCAGTGTGCTTTTCATGTGTCATATGAAAGTAATCACCCTGCTGATGGGAAACCAAGACATTTAGCGTGAATTTGAACGCTCTTCACTTCTATCACATTATCATGTGAATGTATGACACATACTCCTTGGAAATCATCCTTGGGCTAAGAACTCTTCATGATAACAGTAATTCATGAATGATGCTTTTTTACTAGCATCAGTATTCTAGGTTTTGTTTGGGACAAAAACAACAAGCCTTCTTACTAGAGTTGCCACCCGGCCGGTATTTTACCGGCCTAGCCGGTAAAACACCTGCTAAGGCCGGGGCCGGTATTACAAATTTACCGGCAATGCAGTTGCCGGTAATTTGTAATACTCTTTAAAAAAAGCCCCTGGCCTGCCCCCAATTCGCACAGAACTTGCCTTTTTTTCCAGCACTGTGGACATCTCTGCGATGTTGCTCCGCCCCTTTTGAGGCACACCATGTAGATCCGCCCCCTTTTCCACATCACGGATCGCCCCCTTTTGTTGCCCGCCCCCCACTGGCCGGTAATATTTTTTATTAAAGGTGGCAACCCTACTTCTTACTCATCTGTGGACCCCAGCCTACCTGACCAACCAAAGCAGATGCCTCAGTCTCTCGCATTAGCTCCCTGGCTCCTTTATCTATACGGCCTGCTATGGGGAACAAAACCTCTCTATGTTAGATTCATCCCTAATGATGGGTGAATTTATTTGCCAGGCATGGATTTGTGAAGAATTTTCACATTTCGCCTCCCTCAAATGTTTTTGCAAAACAGCAGCGGAAATTAGCCTTGGAAGATTTGCTGCGACAAAAAACAATTGCCGTGCATCAAAATTGTTTGGATGCCCATTGACTTTAATGCATTTGGACAAGAGTCACACGTAAAAATAATTGTCACTCATGTCAAATTTGTCGTGTCAACATTTTTGGGGGATAGATTCGCCCATCGCTATTTATCCCTAATGTGATCCATGACCTTCTGGTGCAACTTGATGTGTACGAATTTTGCGAAAGCCATATGCAATACTGCTACCATCTTTGAAGTTTGCACCATGTAAATATGATGATCCCTTTACTAGTTTCAGAGGTCTACCCAAGTGTCAGCAGCCTTCCTTAGCATCATAAATACATTCCATAAACTTACTTATTAACATCCCTGCTCAAAATTTCACAGGCTCTTTGTAATTGACAAGGCTGTAAGAACTAAGATCATATTTGCCTTTGGAGATAGTTAAAAAATGCAGAAACCATTTATTTTTGGAGAATTTTGCAAATTAATATTCTTTACATGTCTCTGTTAGCCTTGTTTCTAGTTCTGTTGCCATTTATTTTTTAGCAAGTGCAAATCCTGGAAGCAAATCATTAAATTCTGCAAAGTTTCCATCCCCCTCTTCTCCCTTTACTGCTACACAGGCAATTGCATAGACAAAATGAGATTGTTTCTTTTATTAAACCATTTGGGCTTAACCTCAAATCTTAGTGGTTTCTCCCTGGTGTACAGCCCAGAATGTGCCGCTTCTCTTAATAGATGCAAACATATTCAAGCTGTCATCTATTAGCAGATACAATTGTAAAAAAGGGGATTTTATGAGGTTAGATCCTTTGAATTACAGCTAAAAGCCCACAGAGGACTTATATAGCTCACAGCAGGAGAAACAATGCAACAGGCTAGAAAATGTTTCCAAGGAGTCTGGATGTGCACATGTACAAATAACACTGTGCAGAAAATGATGTTAGAGAAGCCTAACTATATTCTTGTAAAAGCAATCAGTTTTGTCTTTTTTCATCGAGCGAGCATACTTTATAATAAAGAGAGAATCAGAACAACCCCAAGTGGAAAATATATTATAATCATTACTATAGTATATTCTTTACTGCCCAGGTTAGTGATGGAAACAGTGGGGAAGGCTCAGAGTTCACATTTATTTTAATGGCATATTGGATATTTTGACCACTTCTGTGATCTCAGACAAAACTGAAGCAGTCAATACACCTTTACCAACACCTTTACCCCTTCCTAATACATATCAATGGGAAACATGCTAGCTATGGCAGAAACTGACACTGTCAGCCAGTAATCACTCAAGGGCAACAGATCAAGCATTTCCACTTGTTGCACCATCTGCTAAAGACAGTACATTTTTAGAATCCAAATAAAGTATGTGACGAAAAATAACACAGGCCTGGTTCTGTTTCCCTTTAAACAGTATTGTTTTTGCATTCCAGTTATAAAATTATTGACATTTTCTAGAATATATTGGGATTGATTTATTAACATATGAACATGTTGATACTTTTTTTTTACAAAAAAAAGCACTACCATGTGATAAATATTTGTACTATTATATATTTTGCCCCCATACTTAAATTCAGTTTCTATCCAATATTCCACATACCAAACCCCAAAGGGCTCATTTACAATATACTCAATGAAGGTGCAAGGTGCTCTGGCATAGCAGCTAAGTTGCACCATTGACTCTGAAGCACCTAGAGCCTAATTTACTAAACCACAACCAGCATTGATATACCAGGCCCAAACAGTGTCAGGCACAAACAAGTAAAAACTGGATGATAAATAAGGCTGCTTTTTATGTTGTTCTAATTTAGAAAATCAGTTCTTAGATACGTAGCATCTTGATCTATTCAAACCTCCATTCCTTGCTGTGTGAATAGTATAGGTGTCAGGCCTCCCGTATGTTAAATTGACCCTTTATTTTATCTCAGAAAAATCACTGGGTCCTTAAAAGGAAACCAACAAAATTATAAAATAAATCCCTAAGTTGTACAAGACGCTTAATAATATTTTTTCACATTCAAGTTTTAATATTTTGTTTACCTATAGTTTTTGAGGTTAAAATGAAAAACTGACCCTAGTATGTAGTGAATAGGATAGGGACCTTAGATTTAGGCTCCACTGCCATTGGGACACTTTTTTTTTGTAAAATGTGCTTTGTAAAAAATGTTGGCACTATATAAATAAAAGCTTATAATAATAATTGGTACTGTATGTCAATTCCAATGAACCACTTTTATTTCTGATGCTGTTGGTCGTTTAATACACATCCAACTGTTTATTTCACATTCTTGTCATACTGTTAAAATTCTCAGGGGGGGCAAATGAAGCTGTCAAGCATCAAGTTCAGAAACGCCTTCCAAATTTATAAATTCATTCTAATTTAACACAAATTAACATCATCAGCAAAGAACAATAGATAGACTTCTGCCTCATTATTTTCTGTGCCTGTTATCTTTTAACAATGTAATGTTGAGCTTTTAGTCTTAATTTCCACTTGTTAAATCTCTGCCTTGAGGGTAATATTGAAAGGAAAGCATTAGTCCTAACGTACAAACTTTTAATTGTTTTAAGCAAATTAAATGCAAGAACATGCTAATCATTTATTAGATATGGCTGGTGTTCAAACAAAGGTGGCTTCTATAGCGCATTTAACACTTTCCAATAAAAGTATTCCATTCTGTTTGGTATCGCTATTGTTTTAATATCCTATTAGGATTCCTTTGGTATGTAAATAAATCTTTTTATATAGTTTGTGTTCTGTAAATTATGAAATCTGCCAGTGGCAAACATTTTCCAACCTTAATATCTAATATAACTTATAAAGTATAACTGGGCGATTTTATCAGGTACAAACTTCACCTGACCATGGTAATGCATACAGGCCTGGACTGGCAATCTGTGGGTTCTGGCAAATGCCAGAAGGGCTTCTGTAAGTTGTGATAGATAGACACTTACTAGGTATTGGGCAGATGGGAGGCTGTTTGGGCATCTGTATACCTGAAATGCCAGGTCCTATTATGATTCTCAGTCCAGTCCTGAATTCATACAAAAGTAAACTAGAATTTACATTTTCTTTTTGCTTTGAGACATAATTATTGTTTCTAAAAATGTAGTAATGTATTCTTTTATTTTAGGCAAAAGTAAGAAGTTTGTATCTGTAATCATGCTTTTTAAAGTTGGCCGTACACATTAGTGAGCTCTCCAAATGTGCATATATTTTCCCTTTTTTGCCACATATGCACTGGGCTAAATAGGAGACGAATCCATTGTTGACCTGGGACCAATGATTGGATAATATTGCAAACCTAGGGAGACCCATTGGAGTTTATTTATAAACAGTGGGCAAATTTGCACTTGGGCAGTAACCAATAGCAACCAATCAGCAATTTTTTTTTTCCAGCTAGCTACAGGTTGAACAGTGAAAGCAAACATCTGACCAGTGCTTATAAATTAACCCCATTGAGCCTTGCCTTAAGGCACTGTTGTGGCTCTCTTCCAATGGGATTTTTAAATGTGACTGGGTGATGTTATGTCAGGTATTGATTGGGCAGGCTTTACTCAGTCTGGAGGCACCATCTTATATCAGGTCGTGCATAGGCAGCTTAACTCACACAGACACATTTACCTTTTACTATCTGCTAGCTGTATCTCTGCATACAGAGTCAAATCCAATTTTAGCACACATTTACAAGGGAAAAATAGTAAGAGCCTCATTAACATTTATAAAGATTGCTGGTGTAACTTCAGGCGTTGTTTTCCACGTTAACAAAATCTATCCACCTTTTTATTTCTGTTCTGTTAAACTGTTTATGTTTAATACATTAGGGGGTTGATTATCAAAGGCCGTGTTTGTGAGTTTTCTACCTCGAATAAACCTACAACTCGAATGTTTGCTTATTTATGAAAAAACCCAAATGTAAAAAACTCGATTAAATAACTTGGATGCTAGAATTAATCGAGTTAAAGGCTAAAAATACCTCACATACCTCGAACTGTGAGCTTTTGAGCAAAAACCACCTTAAAAAAATAAAGGAAAAAAACATTTTTAAATGGTAACCAGGACCTCTCGCATTCTACTTGACCTCAGTAGGTTTTAAATCTTAAAAAGATTTTAGTGAAACTATTCTTGGAAAATTCTAATTTTGTTTTAGAAAAACAGAACTGGACCTTTATTAACCCCCTTAATGTTAATACTAGCATCTAGCTTAAAAGCATCTAGCTAAATAGCTAAATCTGTATTTATACATTTTAAAAAATAACTTAAAAAGCGATGCATTATAAGACCATCCAAACTTATACCTGTCAAGATAGAATATTTGAATATATAAAATAATATTCTCAAAAACATGCTTTTTTTTCTATGATCACTCACAGTTGCAGTGTTGTACAGATTTTTAGAAATAACTTCTTCCACGTGTTCTTAGAAGTTTGCGTGATACAATACTGCTCACATTCCATTCACAGCCTCAGCTTCTTAAGACCTAGATGCTGAAAGTGACTTCTAGTATCATAAACCTTCACCATGAAGGAGGACTCATCTGGATCCACTTTGCAGAAAACCTCTGCTAATTTTGCACGCGTGTGTTCTCAGAGAAATGAGATCTGTGAAATGCTGTAGATGAATGTGTTTAACTGGAGTAAAATATCTATGTGCCAAGCGATCACTATTACTCAACTAATTGTGACTCTTAGATCAGATTTTCAGGTAACTCAAAACTCTGCCCATCGTACAAATCTAAATTTCAGTAAACTTTGTGATGTTGTTAAAGAATGAATATTCTTTTAAAAAAAAAACTGTAACTGATTTCATGTTTTTATAAATGTGTTATAACTACAATCAGAACATTCATCTAACAATTTGTGTTCTAAAACTGAAAATTAATTTAAAAACAATACTATGAGAGTACTTTTAATTGTTTAAAAGTGAAGAAAGCTACACTGTATTTGTGAAAATCAAATACAAACTTGCTTTCTGTTTAAGGCAATGACAAACGGGGCATTCTTGCGCGATTACATGATTCAACTGGCTAGGAAGGAATGTTTCAAATATTAGTCTATGAGTAGGGATGTAGCGAACGTCGGAAAAAAAGTTCGCGAACATATTCGCGAACTTGCGCAAAAACGCGAGCAGTTCGCGAACGGTTCGCGAACCCCATAGACTTCAATGGGAAGGCGAACTTTAACATCTAGAAAAGACATTTCTGGCCAGAAAAATGATTTTAAAGTTGTTTAAAGGGTGCAACGACCTGGACAGTGGCATGCCAGAGGGGGATCAAGGGCAAAAATGTATCTGAAAAATCTGCCTGTGTGTGCTTGGAAGAGATAGTGTAGGGGGAGAGCTGTTAGTGATTTCAGGGACAGATGATAGTAAGTTTGCTGGCTAGTAATCTGCTTGATACTGCTCTGTATTGGAGGGACAGAAGTCTGCAGGGATTTGAGGGACATTTTAGCTTAGGTAGCTTTGCTGGCTAGTAATCTACTGTTCTCTTTAAACAACTGCCATACGTTGACCTTGTAGGCATTGTTTGCCCAGTTTTTTTGGACGCAGCCACTGAAGCACAGTTGCCAGAAAAAATATGCCATATAAATGCTGAAAATAGTAATTTTTCGCCATACGTTGACCTTGTAGACATTGTTTGCCCAGTTTTTTTGGTTGCAGCCACTGAAGCACAGTTGCCAGAAAAAATATGCCATATAAATGCTGAAAATAGTCATTTTTTGCCATACGTTGACCTTGTAGGCATTGTTTGCCCAGTTTTTTTGGTCGCAGCCACTGAAGCACAGTTGCCAGAAAAAATATGCCATATAAATGCTGAAAATAGTCATTTTTTGCCATATACGTTGAGTCAACGTATGGCAAAAAATGACTATTTTCAGCATTTATATGGCATATTTTTTCTGGCCTCTGTGCTTCAGTGGCTGCGGCCAAAAAAACTGGGCAAACAATGCCTACAAGGTCAACGTATACACTACTACAGCGGTGGATACGGATTACGTAAAATATATTATGGCTGCTTGAAAAAAGTCACTCCGGTGTTTTTTCTGGAGACGGTAATATTATGGATATTTAGACAGAATGTGAACAAGGTCACACAGCTCGATGGCGGGTTGAAGAAAACAGTGTGCAAATAATGCCTACAGGGCAAATAATGCCTAAAAGGTCAACTTATACACTACTACAGCGGTAGTAAAATAAAAAAAAGTAAAATAAAAAAAAAATGAATATTAAAAAAAAAAATTAAAGTTGGTGCTGCTGAACTACTAGGAGCAGCAGATTAGCACACCAGTCCCACTCCCCAACACTGCTAGACTAATAGCACTGGGCTCTTATAGTAGTAGTAGTAGTAGTAGTAGTAGTAGTAGTAGTAGTAAAACAACAAAAAAATAAATAAAAGCAGTCCTTACAAGGACTACTGTTATTGCAGCAGTCAGCAGATGAGATCAGAAGCAGGACAGCTGCCCACTGCAGCTACATACAGAGCACTGCAGTAGAAGGTAGATTACTAGCCAGCAAAGCTACCTAAGCTTAAATGTCCCTCAAACCCCTGCAGACTTCTGTCCCTCCAATAACAGAGCAGTATCAAAACGATTACTAGCCAGCAAACTTTCAACTGTCCCTGAAATCACTAACAGGCAGCAGCTCTCTCCCTACACTATCTCTTCAGCACACACAGGCAGAGTGAAAAAACGCTGCAGGGCTTCGGTTTTTATAGGGAAGGGGAGTGGTCCAGGGGAGAGCTTCCTGATTGGCTGCCATGTACCTGCTGGTCTGGGGTGAGAGGGCAAAAAAAAGCGCCAACAATGGCGAACCCAAAATGGCGAACGTCGCGCGACGTTCGCGAACTTCCGGCGAGCGCGAACACCCGATGTTCGCGCGAACAAGTTCGCCGGCGAACAGTTCGCGACATCTCTATCTATGAGAGGGAATTTCTCTCAGTTTTTTCACCCAAATGAATTGTGATTTCCCAGTGCAAAAAGAGAACTGTCTTCACTGTTTCACTGGCCTTCCATTTTAGCAAAATAATCTATTATACCAAAAATATATGTATTAATATTGGCAAGAATTGACTCCCCACTTGTCTGAACAAACTGGCTCATATTATACTGTGTAATGAACTTGCTATTCAACAGTAAAATGGTGTTAATAGTGTTACTAACAGTCTCTAGCAGGATAGAAGAGCAGCAGCTTTTGTGTTTTTGTTATGGCAAACTAAAGCTGGCCATAGATAGTCACCGTGAGACAATTGTGCTTTTACTCAAACTGTAGAAGGTTATAGCCAATGATGAACAGTATGGATTGCAATGTTATAGTGCTTGTAGTACTTCTCCAGTAAAGTAGAAGTGGAAATAGTTGCATCTATATTAACCTATAACTGGCATTAGAGATAAGTGAACTACTCATCATTGATTTTGAGGTATGGTCTTGGAAAATTTTCATCAAAAAATCTATTGAAACATTTTTCAGTAAGTGGGCAATGGAATGCATATTTTCCATGACTTCACAACTGAGCTACTTGAAGAGCCTGTTTCTCAGGAGAAAGTCTTGGAATGACTGTTCCAAGGAAAGTGTTATGATCGGCACCCTAAATCCAGAACCAATGCTAAGCACCCTGGTCTCGGCTCTTGCTTCTGCCTAAAACAGCCGCCTTTCACCTTGGGAGGAGCCCTCGGCAATCGGATGCCGCTAGGTCTTATTAAGAGTGGTGCCAAGCTAAGGGTTCTGGACGAGCAGAGGGGCACAATTGTAAAGAAAAAGTCTTTGGGCAGAAGGTCTCAGTACAAGGAGTAGACAGAAGGCATAGTCAAATCAGGGCCTGGACGGTGCAGGCAGAATACAAATGGAGTCAGACAGGCAAGGGTCAAAACCGGGATATCAATCAAGAAGAGTCAGATTACAGAGAGTAGAATAGTCGGTTACCAGGCAGGGGTCAGAATCACAGAAGTCAGCAAAGTCAAAGACAGGCAGGGGTCACAACAGGAATCAGATCTCAGACAGGAATTCGAATAAAGAAGCACCAGGAACTCACTAGGAAAGATTCTATAATGGGCAAAGAACTGCAGACTGAAGTCATACACCAGCGCCAATGCGCCTATAAGAAGAGGAGATGCTTGACCTAAGAAGCCGCCATTTTGGAAGAGGATGGACAACGTTGCAGGCGTCCCCGCCGACCCCCTCGAGCCACTAGACCACCAGGGAGGTGAGTTGTTACAGAAAGGATATGACTTCTTGAATCAACCTAAATTTAGCACATTTTTCAAACTATCCTGAGGTTTTTCTAGCAGTTCAATACAGTATATTACACATTTTTACATTTTTTCCTGACAGTCTGGAAACAACATTATTTTCCTATTAGGTCCTTCCTTTTGGCATACTGCTTTCTCTCCCCTACAAACAAGTGCAGGTGTGAAAAGTGCAATTGTGTGTCATTCGCTGTGATTTTTACTTATAACTGAGGGTATTTTCCCACAATTCCAGTGTATTTGCAGACATATGCAAATCCGGTAATGGCTTTTAGAAGTTGGGAGTACTAAATCGGTAAAATGGGGCTCATTTATGTCTGCAAGTGTAGTTGCAGTCCCACAAGTTTCCCTGCAGTGAATCACGCATAAAAAAAACTGAAGGTAGTTGCATCAAAGTGTCACATAGTTCTTCTTGCCTTCCTTTCTGAATTGAGTGCTGGTGCTCCTATTGA
This sequence comes from Xenopus laevis, assembly GCF_017654675.1. Classification (NCBI taxonomy): domain Eukaryota; kingdom Metazoa; phylum Chordata; class Amphibia; order Anura; family Pipidae; genus Xenopus; species Xenopus laevis. The sequence goes on from NC_054385.1 coordinate 75,962,857, forward strand.
CACAGGAGAACCCTGGAGCATTGTAGTGATGCTAGAATTTTGGGGAAAATACTGCATTGTGGGAGTAAAAACATGGCAATTGCTAGTGAAATTTGCTGCACTTCCAGCTGTAAATGAGCCCCATGGGGGAATGTAATATACTTAGTCGGCTGCGAAACATGGAAATCCGCCGCAAATTCGCGCCTTCCGAATAAATTCGCACATCACTATACGACAGTAGTATAACGGTTCTAATTATAATTTGCAGCAGTGTGCATTATATGTAATAAAACTTCTTACTGAAAAAGTTGTTACTTTTGCCCTTCAAGCACGTCTTAAAACTCTGCAATGGGCAATTAAGATTTGCAATGCAATAAAAGCCTAATAAAAATATCACATTGTGACATGCAAATTTTGTGAGCAAATTTGTTCTCTTTGCAAATTTTATTACATTTCCCCCCTAATGTCTAATTAAGGGCAATCCTTAGTTCTAATCCATTAAAGCACATGTTAGAAGGCTGTATAATACTATAATTAATACTGGACCCTTTTGTAATAGAAAAATATCTCTGTATTAGAATTTAACTTAAGACCACATTGACTGATATTCCTTCATTTGTGAACAAACAATATTTATGATACAGATTTTACAGTCACAAAATGATTTCCAGTTCTTAATTAATGGAGTCTCTTTGCCTTAATAACCATCTCTAATGATTTTTATGTTTTTGCTCTATTAGTCACTCTCTTTGGGACGCTAATGACTGTGAAATCATTATATTTAATATGATATCAACTAAAATCCCACATAGAAACAATGATCCTGTGACACATAATACACTACATTGCTCATAGAGGGGAACACATGTTTTCAGAACAGCAGGGTGTTTATCATGAACTCTGACTACAAAGAACACCCATCTACCTCTAGCCAGTTGCAGTGAGTGGCATGTAGGTTTGTGCCTTTATTCTTCACATCTCAGTGACCTGGCAGGGTGCAATGTCTACTGCACAGAGTGTTCAGTCTAGAAGGATTCTTTGTTTTTTTTCTCATGTGACAGCTGCAATATTGACACAAGTGTCCACCAGATTGGGATATTCTGTTGGATGACATTAAATGTCCTAGAATGTCAACAGCTGATCCCATTGATGGGATATATGAACCATTAACCCTTTAATTTAATGCCATCACTTACAGCAGATTTGCAGAGCTATCACACAAGATTTCCTAATCTCTCGTCTCTGAAGTTTACAATTCATTATTTATATTCTAGGATTCTAAGGTTCCAGTGAAGCTGAGTTTTAATGCTTGTGCATTAAGTACACGTTCCTTAATTTATTTGCTCCCTCTGTAGGTGCATGTCAATTTTATACTGAGGTTTTTAATTTGTTACAACTGCATATGCAAGGCTTACTATTCATATTAGGGGACTTTAATTTAGTGTTGAACCGGTGCATTTTTTTCACCGGTATATAATTCATACTCTTGATCTGACCATGCCTCAGTACAGATAATATGCCTACTTTCAAATTTCCCACAACCCAGAAACTCCTGGCTCCGTGATTAACTAATATCTGTATCCCTTCTGATAGATCTCTTAGTTTGACCCTTGCCTGTCTGACTCCGCTTGTACTCTGCCTGCCTCGACCTAGCCTGATTGACTACGCCTTTTTGTCTACGCCTTGTACTGCGACCTTCTGCCCAAAGACTTTACTTTACCGTTGTGCCCCTTTGCTCGTCCAGAACCCTTCGCTTGGCACCTCTCTTAAGACCTAGCAGCATTTCGATTAGCTGAGGGCTCTTCCCGAGGTGAAAGGCGACTGTTAAAGATGATAGCAAGAGCTGAGAACAGGGTGCTTAGCATTGGTTCTGGATTTAGGGCGCCGACCTTTATAAGAAATTTATTATAAAATTTTTTAAAGAATTGTTGATTTCCCTAACAGGGGATTCTAACAGTTCTTTTTAATGATATGCTAGCAGGCCAGAAATGTTTCAAGTCAACCTCTCTCTTCTCCCTAAACAAAATAAAGACCTGACTAAGGTTCAGAATTATAGACTGATTTCAGTATTAAATTTTCCAAAATATTGGAACGATAAACCCAGATCAGTCTGGTTTTATACCAGGCAGACAGACTACTGATGCTGTCCACAGACTAAATAATTAATCATACAAGACACTAACTCATCAAAGTTCCCTCTGCTTATACAAATGCTTAATAATTAGAAGGCATTTGATTCCCTGTCTTGGCCGTATTTGTTTAACATACTCCCTGATATAACATTTCAGGTTCATTTGTGGAAGGCTTTCATGTACTATACAATAATCCAATGGCTTGCATAAAGATGTTTAGCATACCTTCTACTTTTTTTAAATCAGCAGAGGACAGAGGAGCACGACAAGGTCTCCCTCTATCTCCGATTTTATTTGCCCTAGCCATTGAACCTTTAGCATACATGCTAAGGAATGATATTAACATCTCAGGCAATGAAAAGGGGCCTAGATCATACAAACTGAATTCAAGTGCAGATGATCTCTGTATGACTATTACAAAACTGTTAACAAGCCTCCATAATCTTTTACAGGTATGGGATCTATTATCCAGTATGCTTGGGACCTGGGGCTTTCCGGATAATGGATCTTTTCAGTAATTTAAAATTTTCATACCTTAAGCCTACTAGAAAAGCATTTAAACATGAAATAAATCAAATAGGCAGGTTTTGCCTCCAATAAAGATTAATTATATCTACGTTTGGATGAAGTACAAGGTACTATTTTATTATTACAGAGAAAAAGGAAATAGTTATTTAAAATTTGGATTATTTGGATAAAATGGAGTCTATGGGAGAAGACCTTTCCATAATTTGGAGTTTTCTGGATAATGGGTTTCCGGATAATGGGTCCCATACCTGTATTAGGTAAATTTCACCAAATGTCTGAACTGAAGGTCAATATTTCCAAAATGGAAGCATTACCAATCAATATGCCCTCACATCAAATTGTTACAACTTAATTTCCCTTTTCAGTGGAAGCATATTTAGGAATAAAAATAACAAAATCCTATACCACCTTGTATAAGGTTAATTATCCCCAAACGCTCAAACACTTACAAAATAAATTGTCTGACTGGTCTAAGTTACCAGGGTTAGGACGAATAACCGCTGTACGTATCTTCATTTTACCAAAAATATTTGAAACATTGCCTGTTGCAGTAAAATATAAAGATATAGCAACTTTGCCAAGCACAACACTGCAATTCCTATGAGATAAGAAACTGCACCAAATTAACAAATCTATTTTATATCAATCCCACTATCAAGGTGGTCTTAATTCATTTTGCATGTTATTATAAAGCATCCAGATTGAGCCAGTTGACACAATGTTATGCTCTATCTTCAAAAGTCCCTTGGGTTGATTTTAAAAATGCAACAATTGCACCACTTAGAATGGCCTTCCTACTATGGCTTACTAAGATATACTGTATAATCCAATCATTATATTTCATTTTAAATGTTTTTTATTTAAAAAATATTATATTAAATCATAAATTACAAAGTTTTCTACAACCCACAGTAGGCAACCCAGACTTTATACCTGGATTATCCCTCCCCCCAGGTTTTTGCTTGGTGGTCAGAGCATAATTTTTATAAATTAAGAGATTTACTGACACCCAGAGGTATAATATAATAATATCATATGCGTATCTACAAGAAATGTATCATGTCCCACCCTATGAATTTCTTTGTTATAGACAAAGATCACTTTGACCTACACTGGAAGGGTTCTTATTTGAATCATGATGTAAACATCCAGTATAAACAGCTAGGGCAGTCTCTCAACTTTAGTCCCAATTAATAAAGATTCTACAGGATAACACCCCTACCTATACGCAGGCATGGGAAAGTGACTTATTCATCCTGATACCACCTGACAAATGGGAAAAATATGGCAAGCAGTGCGGTCTATATCTCCATGTATTAGTATTAAAGACACAGAATATAAACTCATAATGCTGTGGTACACAACCCCTGTACAAAAACAAAAATTAGTTCCTAATTTCCCTGCCACATATTTAAAGATACAGGGACATAAATGAATTCCTGATTGTCTTGTACTATTGTTGCAAAACTAGTTTGGAGAGATACATTTCAATTAATATTTGAGACACAGGTTGATTTAGACCCCAAAATAGCTATAATACTTCTTCCTTCAACAAAGCTCCATAATAAATTATCTTCCCATATATTGGCAGCTGGGGTAGAAAATAGTCTTGAAATGGTTATCACCTTTTCTTTCTTTGTCTCAAGTAAAAACTAGAGTTGACCATGAACTGTATGTTCAATGTCTTATTTATCAGCCCCACTGAGTGACAACGTAGACCAATATAAACAAATTTGGAAACCCTGGAAGTCATTTTGAAAAGGGGCATCGGACTCTCTGTCTTGATAGTTAGTAGGCGGTCATAGTAGGTGTCATGCTTTTGACTTTCCATGAAATGTTTTATAGATGCTTTGTCAAATTATACTGGGTACATTATATGCTCATTTAACTTTCCTTATACCGCACTTTACTTCTTAGGATATGCCTGATATAATTGTTTGAGATAACAAAAGCCAGACATTGACTGTTAATTCTCTTTTTTATTTTCCTTTTTATTTTTTTCTTTGCTTTTTCCTTTTTATAATTTGTTAATGCAAATATGTTTCGTTTTGCTTGCATTTGCTTTTATTTTGTTATATCATTGAAAATGCATAAATAAAGAGATAATAAAAAAAAATTGTCTTTAATAATAGTCTGTTATAAAAGGCAACCCCAAACGAGTAACTGGGTCCTGGTATAAGTGTGTTCTCCTACAGATTTTGGACTGGCCTTATGGAGAGAATCCATAATTTGTAAAACACATTGAAGTCATTGGGCAGTCAATTGGAGTTTTTGTTATGGTGATTTTTTTGTCCAAATGCATTAAAGACAATGGGTGTTTTTCTTATGGCGACTTTTTTGTCCAATTGCATTAAAGACAATGGGCGTTTTTCTTATGGCGACATTTTTGTTGCTGCAACTTTTTTCTAGTGGAGATTCCATGACTGTTGAAAAAATTGCTCATCACTTCCACTAAGATGAGCATGGAGCCAAACATATAACTCAGGAAAGGTCTGGGCAGGTCCGGGCCTGCCGGGGATGACTTTGACGTAGTTGCTCAGCTTAAATATATTGCAATATCTGGACAAACAATCCCTGTTATGTTTAAAGGGTAAGACTTTTTTTAGTAGCTTAAAGCACAAAATGTTTCAATGTCCTTAATATAATAATAATGTGTTGGGTGCAGAGGACCTTTTGTATTTGTCTCTCTCTCTCTCTCTCTATATATATATATATATATATATATATATATATATATATATATATATATATATATATATATATATATATATTTCACCTGCTGCACTCCATGTATAGCTCATAGCATTCCACTTCCAAAGACTGTCAAAAACCAGCAGGAGTAGTAGCTATTTATGTTTTAAACTACCAAACTTGCATATCTATAATAGTTGTTATTTTGGATTTGATAAATACGCATCTTTTTAGTAATAATAAAAATAATAATGCTACAGTCATAACAGTTATTTGATCAGAGACAGCTGAACAGATCTGTAACTTTTCTCAGCAAGGACAGGTGCGTACCAGCCCAGTCTTTACCATCCAGACAAAACATAATGTACAGTAAGAAGGCCCTGTAATGCACATTGCACTTGGAAAGTTAATAAATAGTGACCTTTATTGCATTCCCCAATGCACTGAAGGCTTAACAGTGAGCAATACTTTATAGTCATATAATATTAGTAAAATTTATGACATCACTGCTAGAGTCTATTTGCAAAGAGTAGCGAGAAAAAATATGGGTGTTAACCTCTTACCTGCTACAGGGTGGGGGAGGGAGCAGGTATTGCTTTTATTTACTGTAGATAATATCTGTCTGACGAGGCCTGTAGAACAAAGCCATCCAATTGTTTATTATGCAATAACAATGGCTAAATTATGTAATCAATAAAAGCAAGTAGGCTACTGTCAAATTGTAATCACCTTGATGAGGCTCTAGTGAATTATTTAGGCTTTCTTAGAAGTAAGGGTCCCTTGAAGGATAAAGCAATTAGAAGTTATTGCATTCGCAAAGTAATACAGAATCTTTTAGTGATTGCACATCATGGTTCTCTGGTATGATGTAAAAAGAAAAAAAAAAAGAAAAGAAATCAGTGAAATACAAAACTTCAACAGAAGTCACAGTGGAATCTATTTAAACCCCCAAAAAAGAATGCAATGAATAGCAGCAGTATTTCTAGCTGTAATTTTGTATTTCTTGCCACAGTTAACTGGAAGCAAGCATTGCCTTCTTATATAGTCGTCATTAATTATGAAGAAGCATTGGCAAGCTAATGAAAGAGAAAAAAAACAATGTTAAAGCATTGGAGGGGAAAAAAGCAAGATCCAAGCACCAATAAACAAGAGCAAAATAAAGCTACGTGACCAGGCAGTCCACATTCTGGTGTGGGGGCAGTGTGCAAGACTTCTGTGATCTGTTCAGGTCACTTTAATGAGGATAAATCAGGCCTATGGGTTACGCAAACAATACTGCAGGTGGGCTCAGGAAACAACAGAATTCACAACACATGTGAAAACAATATAAATGAGCCAGCCACCCCAAAAAACAAACAATCTGATTATCCTAGCAATAACCTAGCGATTAAAAAATGGGTGGTAATTAGGCACCAATAATATTTATGTACAGGATTAGTCTAATAAAGACATTTCTTATTTATTTGGCTATAGTATCTGCATTTTTTTAAAATCCATCTTGGTTTTTATTATGTATAAGACATATCCATCATCATGTATCAGAGATAAATTAAATTTTTTTGCCTAATAAAAAAAAGTGCCACTCTAAGCAACTTTCCAATAAACATTATTTACAAATGTTCCATGGACTTGGATATTTCCAAATAGGAATCTGTCTGGTTATTTACTTTATCTGCCCTCCTGGTTCTGACTCCTGAAACAGCGTTGCAAGCCAGCCGATACATTGTTTTAAGAGTCAAACCCAGAGAGGACAAACAAATACCGCCTTCGACTGCAATTACTTTCACATATAACCTCAAATCCATAGAATGTGCATTGGAAAGTTGCTATATTTTCTTTTATTATGCAAAAAAAAAACAGTTTTTGGGTGGAGAACTCCCCCCTTTAAAATGGCAAAAAAAACTTCTAAAGCTTATTCACATGCCTAAGTTTGGGGGAGCACCTATAAAATGAAGGTAATACAATTTTATATTAAGAAAGTCATTTTATATTAAGAAAGTCACTTTTTCTACCCAACAGATAACTGGCTACAAGCATTCAGTGAAAAAAAATGCAATGTAATAACTATGTCTTGAAAGACTATTATACAAAAAAAAATAATGTATGCAATTTTTTTTTCTGTTTATGTATTTACATCCCCTCAAACAACTTTGGAAAAGGAACTGTTACAATGGCAGGTCAGGATTTAATTGAACTGGTGGTAGCACTTGTGCTGCTTCTTCTTGGTATTTGCTTTAATGTTCCCTACCATGGGGTGGCTGGGTATGATGTGATCTTATTTTTTTTCTTTTGGACCCTTTCAGTACTTGTACTCTATAACTGACTTTCCCCATAGTTACATAGTTAAATTGGGTTGAAAAAAGACAAAGTCCACCAAGTTCAACCCCTCCAAATGAAAACCCAGCATCCATACACACACCCCTCTCTACTTTTAATTAAATTCTATATACCCATACCTATACTAACTATAGAGCTTAGTATCACAATAGCCTTTGATATTATCTCTGTCCAAAAAATCATCCAAGCCATTCTTAAAGGCATTAACTGAATCAGCCATCACAACATCACCCGGCAGTGCATTCCACAACCTCATTGTCCTAACTGTGAAGAACCCCCTACGTTGCTTCAAATGGAAGTTCATTTCTTCTAGTCTAAAGGGGGGGCCTCTGGTACGGTGATCCACTTTATGGGTAAAAAGGTCCCCTGCTATTTGTATATAATGTCCTCTAATGTTCTTGTAAAGTGTAATCATGTCCCCTCGCAAGCGCCGTTTTTACAGAGAAAACAACCCCAACCTTGACAGTCTACCCTCATAATTTAAGTCTTCCATTCCTCTAACCAATTTAGTTGCACGTCTCTGCACTCTCTCCAGCTCATTTATATCCCTCTTAAGGACTGGAGTCCAAAACTGAACTGCATACTCCAGATGAGGCCTCACCAGGGACCTATAAAGAGGCATAATTATGTTTTCATCCCTTGAGTCAATGCCCTTTTTTATGCAAGACAGAACTTTATTTGCAAAAGGTCTCTGCAAAGGTCACCCTTCTGATCCAAAGCTCAATTTGAACATGTTTGGAGAGGAACATTTCTGAAACTTTCAGGAAAGCAGGAACCTAAACCAGTGCACACAGGCTATTTTGTGACTCTGTGCTTATCCATAGCAATCATTGCTTGCTGCTTGTCTCATTGATGATTTTGTCCAGTATTACAATCTTCTGATTTCACTTGCTCAGAGGGATGACTCAAAATGGGCTCCAAGGGAGCAATTTGCATCACAGACCATTTCTTTCAAATTGGTGGGCTTTTAATGGACACTTAGAACCTCAAAGAGTCTTTGTCCTTAAAACAATAATCAAAGCTATTGACGTATCTGTTACACTGATACATGTGACCTGCCAGCTCCAGTGATTCACTAACTGATCCCTCACTTCTCTTCTCAAAACAAAATAACAAGGCTCACTCACTTCTCAAGTGCTGACAGAGTCTGGTGATACTTAATAAATGTGAATGGTAGATTATAGTCAGTGTGAGACACTTTTCTTGACCTCAACAAGGTCTTGGAAAAAAGCAGTATGATATTTTTTTTCTTATAGTAATAAATCTCCCAAAAGGATGAATCTCCTTTTAGAACACCTCTGGTCATCAGGCCATTAATTGGATAAATTGAGTAATTTTGATTATCCATTAATTAAATGATGCCAGTTATGGGGGTGGAGTCCTGGCCCCATGATGTAGTCTTACTGTAAATAACTTGTTTGTTGGTCACACACTGTGTAGCATTGTATAAGGATTTTTCTAAATGAGGCTACAAATCAAATCTGACTTATTTCATGCAATATTTTAACACCATTGCCTGCCAAAGGAGCTTATGTTACCCAGATGTACAAGCAGTACCAAACATATTGCAAATGTCAAGTTTCCTGCCAACCCAATTCCATAAGCAAGAGCTGAGCTTCAGCTTCGGTGTCTTCTGTTGACCTTTAACAGATGTAATACCAGCAATAGTTGCCTCTGGGCCTGACACAAAGATCAGAAACAGTAGTAGAGGCTGTGGCAGTGAAACTTTAGAAATTGGTGATAAAGTGAATACAAATTACAGTAGGTAGAATAACAGAGATTTAAAATAAATGTAATTATTTCTGTTTGAAAACAAAGATTTTTTTTATACATTGTTTTGGCTTTAGTACACAAAAATAATTTATTCATTAGGCACACTTACAATTATTGGAGGAAAACTGCATACATAATTTAACATAATTTAAAGAAAATACCCAGTAGCAAACAACAAAGGCAGAACATGACATCCAAAAGCAAGAGATGGGTCAGAATACTTTCTCAGCTTTCAATGAAAATAAAGGTAATACTAGCGACTGGAGACTATTATAGTGGCCTTTTCTGATGAGCAGATATTATTTTGTGGGGTTAAAAGCTATAATTATGAAGGTCACCAAAAATTCAGTTCTAAATGACCTCAAATATTATTTTTGACAAAGGTTGGTGATCCAAATTAAATAGTGAACATCTTTCAATTATCAGTTTATTTCAGCACAAAATATTGGTGCAATTGTAATTTTTCTTCCACTATACAGCATTTTCTCCCAGAATCCTACTACAATAGTAAACAGATGCAAAGTACTGTGTGCCACAACTTCCACATTTGCAAGGCAAGTGCCAGTTTTTTTTCAAGCATGTATATGAACTGAGTCACTGGCACCCCAATGAGCAGGACCATAAATGGCATTACCAGGAAATTCGCAAGGTGCAAGTCTGTTCACAGTCTTGAAAAAGGTTTTCTGGGGGGGTTCTTTTGCATTTTAATTAAGCTCATTGTGTCAGTGTAGTGAACAGCAGTACTCAGTATTGAAATGGCTGTAGTGAATTTCTGTAAGCCGAGTTTTTATACAGCATGATTTTTCCTGGATCTGATGAAAATGGTGGATGCAGATCTCAGCCCCATACAGTATGTACCAGTTTGCAGCTTATTTTTTATCATGTTACCCTTTATATTGTAAGTTCTTATGAGCAGGGCTTTATAACACCATTTTTGTTTTGTAATCTTGTTTGATAAATGATTGTAAGAACCCTGTATGTTATAAATTGTTATAAAGTGCTGCTTATTTTGCTGGTGCTATATAAATAAATAAATGATGATGAGGCCATGATGAAACACGTTCCAAAGAGAACATGAGGTTAATTAATTGAAACCCTCTTATGCTAGTTATTTGCAGGTTGCAGGGTGATGGGATAATAAGTGGTGTCTCATAGTTGAAAGGAATTCCTCATGGCTGGATTTTAACCCAGATAAATGAGCTTGACTGGATGTAGCTTTCCCATTCTGGACACTGTTTATTATTTTCAATGTATTTTTATTTCAGAATATCATTTTACTTAAAGGCATAAGAATTAGTAGTGCTAATATTAAAAAAGATCAGCTTTTTTTTTTTTTAGAAAATGGGAATCAGTATTAAAGCAAATCAAATTTGCTCCATAAGAGAGATTATTACAGCAACTCCAATTTAGCCATTTTCCGTAGTGTGTTTTTGCAATGCTTTCCCATCTTTTTTGGTGAATTAAAAAGTGTTTTGATTATTATTATAGTGCTGTGCTTAAAACAGGCTTCTCCACATCACTGGGGTACATGCATTTCCATTTTTTCCCATATCCTCCCATTTCTCTAGAAAAAGAAAAAATCTTATTTTTAGTCATTGTTTTTGGATTTTATTAATCATATGGCTTTTAAACTCAGCTCCAATAAATAAAGGAATGTAGATAAATAATGTTCCATGGGCAGAAGAACATATGTAGTTGTTTTTTATTGAACATTTAAAGAAACATAAAGTGGGATTAAACTATACTTTTTGTATACAGTTTTTCTTAAAATAATAAGAAATCCCATTCATAGACAATACATAATTCCCACTTACAAGCCACTTCACTGTTTTTGAGAGAGGTAAAAAATACAAGAGCACAAACAGTACCTTGCATGAAATCCCTGTAAACAGCAGAATAAGTTGGTGCAAATATTATATACAGAAGGGAACAGAACAAGCACATTCAGACACACCATGTAAATAATTCATTGGAAACGGAAACTCACATCTAACATCTATCTGACAGACTGAATAATTGTATTTTTCTATTTATGCTCTATATCACATGGCAGGCTAGAAATCTATTTATATTCATTTAAATGCTATGGAAAACATTGGCAACGAGTTTACTTTCTGCATTTTTCCTTCCTGCCATCAAATTTACCAAGAAGAATGAATTTAGGGGATTCTATTGTTTGGATGTACCCACAACATCCCTGGAAAGATGAAGGGTTATTAAAGGAGCTTTTTATTTTTTCTATTTTGTGCTCCCACTCATTTTAAGTGAAAGGAAGCTAGCCACTTAATGCCTCATACACCTTATACCATACAGAGATTTTTTATCCATCTCTTCACCAGAGAAGCTTAAGGTCGTGATCACATTCTTACAATATGGTCAGAAGTCAATTTAAGGAAAGGAAGGGAGGAAACTCAGGAAGCAGGGAGAACATAAAATCAAGCTTAAAATAGGGAAAATGAAACTTTTCTAAGAATTATGCCATTGATTAAATTGAGTTCTTGAAAAGCCTCTACAGGACATGGTCGTTACACTGCCCCCTCATGTTTTCTTCTGGTTTATGCATACCCTAAAGCTGGTAAATAGTGATGGGCGAATTTGGGCCGTTTTTCCGAAAAATTTGTGAATTCCCTGAGAAATTCACAAAACCGCTACAAAAATGGCAAAACGGCACTGGCACACATATTCGCTGGCAAAAATGCGCCGGCATCCAAAAAAACAGACCCCTGTGTCCATTTTTTTTTGTCGCCGGCAAGTTTTTGTGGTGGTTTGGCGAATTGCGGGAATTCGCCGCAAATTCGCCCATCACTACTGGTAAATTGGCAGACTCTGACCAAATATGATTGACAATATATCTTATTTGGTTTCCACTAGTGAATTGTTTCGCCAGGCATGGATATGTGGCAAAACTCAGCATTTCTAATCTCTAATTTTTCCACTAAACTGCGACGAATATGTGCTGTGCCTTAAAAATTGCTGAGACAAAAAAAGTGCCCACAGGAAAAACACCCATTGACTTAAATGCATTTGGACAAAACATTGTCAAGATAAAAAAGTCAGCACAAGAAAAAAAGTCCACTGACTTTAATGCATAAAAAGTTGCCAGTCAAAAAAATTGTTGCCTATTAAGTTCAATGCATTTCGTAAATTTCGCCAACAGATTTGCTTAGCACTACTTGTATAATTCCAAAGGTACAGATCTGTGAAGCATGTTTGTGCCCCATGCATTCAAAGGAGGCCCTGACATTTTAATTACTCAAAGGTCAAAACAGCACAACACAAGCTTAATATAAAGCACATATCTATGGCACCTTCCAGCAGGCATTCTGCCATTTGCCAGGGCTTTCTTATTTCCAGTACAGGTGTTTGCGGCCAATTCCTTGAGTATGTGTGTGGTTTTTTTTTTCATTATGTATGGTAAAAATTACAAAAAGGCTATGGTAATGTGCTAAAACACTGATGTAAAAGATTTATTTACTAGAATAAAAAAAAAACACATATGTATATCATTACTAAAAAAGGTAAGTCAGTATAAAAAGGGCATATTTTGTTAATTATTATAAAACTATTAAAAAAATCTGTTGGAATGGTCTGTGTATGTGTGGGATTTTGTATCATCAGAGTTTATGCACAATCTTTATTACTCCTTCAAAGTTTATTCCTTTCTCCTTAGGAAGACTTTAATGTAGGAATAAACATTACAATATATATATAGGAGCATGATGCAATAAAATATAATTGCCAGTATCACACCATTATTTAAAAAGAGAAAATCTGCTTTCAGGACTCAATGAAAGTAAGTTAAGCACAAGAGTCACAAAGCAACGATTACATTTTATGTTATGGCCAGTACTGAGAGCTGCCGGTAGTGACAGGGTTGTGTCCTTTGAGACAAGCAGCTCCAGTCCACCACTCCACTTGTCAAAAAGTCTGTTTTCTATTCCACAAGGTGTTCTGTCTCTTCTTTGTTTTAATATAGAAAGGAATGACACCAATCACTTGAGGCTGTAATGTCATAAACACAACAATAAATCTTATAAGGAGAACTATATGCTTCAGAGGTACATAAAAGCATTGTTTTTATTCAGCCATTTGGCCTGCTTTAATCAAAATAAGCATGTGAAGACAACAAACAGAAATAAAAACAGACAAAAAATATGAATAATAATTAACATGGGTTTCAGCACTATATTTTTCTTGTTCATTCTCAGGCTTTAGGGAGCAGATATATTGTATTATAAGTACTGTATACAGCAACCCTTTGGGGGTTATTTTATAAAACTCTTAAAAATTGCAACAAATGTGTGTGTCAATTCAATTTGTACGACTGATGCTCCGAAAACTCAACTTTATTGAATTGTCGCTGCAGAAACTAACTTTATCGGATTACTGGACGAAAACCAGCTTGGATCACGACACCAAGAAACATCTTCAGGGACATTTGCCATTGACTTATACATGACCTCGACAGGTTTCAGATGGAGTATTTTCAGATTTGGATCTTTACCAGCTTTGAGGTATAATAAATCTCTAAAAATAAAATTCACTCTAAAAATTCGAGTTTTCCCTTTCAAAAATTTAATAAACGGGCCCCTTTCTCTGGGTTATTATTCTGTCTGAGTGTGAGCTGTCATTCTGGCAAAAATTCCATGCTTGGTAAAAATTATTTATGGTAGTTTTTTTTAGAAGGTGTCCAATAGGCATGGAATATGGTAAAGTAAGCTGTAAATAACAAAAGAAATAGGTTGAGCTCTGAAGAATGTCTTCCAAATGTTGATTTGACCAAAATCAGTAGCACAGGGAAGGAGATTGCAGGTGGCTAAGGTAAGACAAGGATTGTGCTGCTGAATAGAACACACACAATGCTCAGCAATAGGCATGTATCTGCTCTGAAGAGTGCCCAGAACCAGTAAGGCAACTACTACAAACAGAATTCACTGGACTAAGTAATTCATTGAGAGTAGAATATCAGGCTGAAGGTCAAAATGTATTAAAACAAAAGTTCCAGTGGGTAAGCTCTAAAGACAGGTCAAGCAAGCAGACAAAAAGCCTTCCAGTGGAAAGAGAGAAATCAAATTAATCAATTCAAAGGAACAAAAGCAACTCCAGCTGCTATATTAAATTGCTGAGTATGCAAAGCCTTCATAGTCATATGATATGCAAGCAAATTAAGTATCCAGGCACAGAACACAATTAACCCTAGTGTGCCAAAACAGCCCCTAGAACCTTCATGGATCCCATTTTACTTTAAAAGAAATGATATATAAATAGTCATGCTTTTGAATTCTAATTTGTCTTCATTTAAATAGCACCATATTCTGCAGCGCTTAATGGAGATTATACTCAATCTCATGCCCCAGTGGAGCTTACAGTGTAAAGCACATACACTATGGGCAGTTTTATCAGACAGCAAGTAACCTTATTTGCACTTTGTTTAAAAAACAATTCTAATCCTGAGAAAATGTGTTTTTTTAAAATGTTTGTGCTCTAAGCATATACCTGACAATCAGTGGCAATGGTTCCAGTAAAACAAAGTTCTTAAACTGCCACATGTACAGGCAGTGGTACTTTACTATGTGCTTTATAAAGCTTTTAAAGTTTTTATCTAGAAGTAAGAAACAGTAAATGATAAACAGATTTAGGTTGAAACATGGCCCTTCACAGCACTTATGAACCTCTTGGGCTAATCTATTCTACCCAGTCACATATCTGCTTAAACCAGTGCTGGACAGCACTAAACCTATTCTAGTCCTTCTTCTTTTCAGTTTATGTTCAGTACTAAACTTTACATAATATACCTTAGACCATATAGTAAAATATCTATTACTGTGTTCCAGCACTGGGACACAGATATCTAGTAGGACTGATGCATAACACTCCATACATAGAAGGCGAAACTCTTCTTACAGAAGCAGAGAAAATGCACAGACTTCTATACAGTACAATATCTGCCCAAAGCACTATTTTTGCCTTTAGAAAGGACTGCTGTTTTCATGAGGTTAAAAATTATTTTATCTTCCACAGAGCAGGAACTTTTTTAATTGCCCATAAATGAGCAATAGGGAAGTGAAGTCAAAGGGCATTTTCAGGCATACTTCCCTGCGGCAACAATTAGGGCCAAATTATTGCAAATTAGGGCACCTTTTTTCCATTTGCCTTTGACAAATCTATAAAAATGTTGATGCCTTTCACAACACGATCTTTTGTTGGACTGTGGAGAAAAAATTGTCTTGTAATGGAACCTTTTCAATCCACTTTAATGGACAAACAGCACCTAGTTTAGTTAATGTTTTAAATATTAATTCGTGGAAATTAAGAATTCTACAATTTGTTACAGAACGACATTTTGTAATGAAGTTTTACTTAGCAGTGAATGACATTATATCATTCCAGCTGAAAATATCATTAAAATACACCTGTTAGCATGTGACTTTATAGAGGGAAGCATATTCTGTTGAATTATATTCACAGGTTGAATGCAAATATTTTAGTGCTCAATTAAGACAGCACTTGCAGTTGGGGTTGTGCAAAAATATACAGTTATTATACACATTGTACTATCATCCAAAGAAAGTCCTTGTTTACAAAGCGTCGGTTCTGCCTCCTGTTTCGAATCATGTGCAAGTGTGCTATTTTTATTAACTTAGGTGAATCCTGGAGCTACCCTTACCCTGAAGGGGTCACTCATTAAAGGAACAGTAACTTAAAAAAATAAAAGTGTTTTAAAATAATAAAAATATAATGCAGTGTTGCCCTGATTACACAGCAGATAGCAGATAAGCTCTGTAGAACATAATGTTATCTGTTATCCACTCTTTAACCTGTGCTATATTGACTTTTTTCCATTTCTGTCATTGCTACACAGCAGCTTGTTTATATGAACTATAGTAGTGTTTCTGACGCAAACAATTCAGTTTTACCAGTTCAGGGCAACAGTATATGATATTTTCATTACTTCATATTTTGGTGTTACTGTTCCTTTAAAGGTCCCCACTGCAGGCTGCATCAATAGGAGCAGCAGACGTGTGGCTAAAGAATCACACAAATACATCATTTTTGACACTGATCACTGAAAATTATACAATCACAACTTAGCAAATGCAGTTGCACATGTTTTGCAGCATCCCATATAATTGCAGCAGATGCAACTCCCCTTGAAGGGGGTTTCTGGGAAAAGTATTGCATTCTAGATTTATAAACGTCCAAATTGCACCTAAAATCACACGTTCTGCACTGCAATAGGACCTCATATCCAACAGTTATTTTTTTGGTTGCACATACACATGAGTGGTCATTTAACAAATGCATATCACCTTGTTTTTTATCCATAATGCAGAAGTGCAACAATTGCACTGGTGTATAAAATGGATGCAATTATGTTTATATTTTGATGCAAATTAGATGCAAGTTGCATTTTCAGAGAAGGGGTTGCATTTGATGAGTGTGAGTTCAAAAAGTCAGTTGATGTTACCTTGAAGTTACTTCCAAGTCCAGGGTGGCAATAGTTCCAAACATCCCTATAGTCAATAGGTACAGTTGTGTAGCATTCATCAGAAGAGAGAGGAAGGACATATTGCCAGCTATATTGTAGTGCAGGACCATTTGGACACAAGTACCTTAATGAAGTGTGTTGATATTGGTTTTTCATTGCATTCATCTTAAAAGCACTCCCAGTCTTGCAGGTGTATTTGTGAATGATTATGGGGTCAAAATGCCTGAATGTATTCCCATTTCCATTTTTGCTGGAAAGTGAATATTCAAAACACATTGATAGGTTTTCCCACATATGACATTGCCCTAAATAGATGAACTAAGAAATAACAGGAGTGGAAAGAAATCATATAAAAGCAAAGTATAAAATATATGTCTGTTAATTTACAGAACTTAAGTTCTACTGAGGGGAACTGTCAAGGCTCAAAAACAGTTGCTGCCATTCTTCATAGCAAAACAGACTCAGCAACTAGCATAAGGCTATATTTATAACAACAATGATACCCATTAGACAGCTGTAATCAAGGTCACTACATGTCACATGCATCTGCAGTATATGCTGTCATCTATAAAAACTCCAGGAGTAACCATCTAATCCCCTTATTTTCATATATACAAACTAACTAAAAGACTGTTTTACAATGCAAAAAAGTATGGTATTAAATGAAATGTAGCACAAAGTAGCCCACAGAATAGGCTACCTGGCTACATTTAAAGGGGAACTCCACTAAACATGACTTAAGCTTTTTGAAAAGTAAACATAATTTCAAGCAACTTTGCAATAAACTTCATTTAAAAAATATGCAGATGTTTCATGATTTTTAATGGTTTCTGACAGCCCAGCCCCCTGCTCTTCTGCTGATCTTTCTGACTACTTTGCTGAGCTGGCTGACTACCGTTACTTTGTATCAGTAGCCAGCTATACTTAGCCTGCATCCTCCAAACCTCACAATTCCCTGCACATGTGATTTCAATAAGGAACAGAACATCATAGTACAATGCATTGTGCAGTTCCTGCATGCTGTCTATATGCTGTGGAGAAGTTGTCAAGATTTCAAATAAAGCAGAAAGAGAAGAAATGTGAAACAGCTGGATTTCAGCATAGGAAATGGCATTTATTCATACTTTGTGAAGAAACTGATAATGGCGATAGATATATTGGGGGTTTCTGTGTTATATGGGCCTCTTTGTCAAATTTTGGTTTGGAAGCCAGAGTTCCCCTTTAACTAACTTGTATAAATCAATGGATCAAACAGACATGATCACTTTGGAGGAAACTCAAACTATTTACTTATAGGCAATCTGACTGTTTTAGATGGATATTGTGCATAAAAGGGTGACTGTCCAGCAAAAAAAAGAAAGTGCTAGAATAGAAAGAGCAGAATTGACATCACTACTAAATTAAGTGATTTAAAGGGATTCTATAAATATTTTTAAAGTATAGTCTTTATTACTAAATGACACTGTATACATTGCAATCAGTTCATTCTACCATTGAAAAACGTATTCTTGAACCAGTAAGTGTATTTTTTTAGCTGTAATATTGGTGTGTAGGCAGCCATCTCAGATCATTGTGTATGGACATGTACTTTCAGAAAAAGCCAACACTTCACAATAGAACTGCTTTTGTTTCTCCTACTCAATGTAACTGAAAGAGTCGTGACTTGGATTAGCTGGACCTGGATTTTTTTCTATTTACTAACTCAGTTCTCATATCTATCACTAGGTGGGGCATGGGAGCATTTTTAGCAATGGAGGTGTCAAGGAGGTGTTATCTGTTCATAGGTTACTGGGGGAGGGGTAAAATCTGCAATGCAGCAGTGAAGAGTGACTAAAATGTATCAAAGTACAAGTCACCTTAGGGCACCTGGGAAAACTAAGAATAAGTCAGATTTCAAAATAAAATTTAAAAAAATTTGCTCTTTTGAAAAATGGATATCAATGCAGGATTCTGCTAGAGGAGTGATATTAACTGAAAGAATCTTGGGAAAATTAATTTTCATACTGGGGTCACTGAACAATCACAAGTGTTTACAGATAACATTTGGACAATGAAGGGAAATTTGGAGAATTCTGGTCCTGCCATTTGGACTACCAGAAATGAAGCAAATTGGACTCCCCTAATTGCCCTGTACATTAAAGCGTAAAATTACAGCTATTTTAAGCAGGATTTAGTTATATCTAATTTAACAGAAACATTTAGTAGAACATTTGGTACGGGTGGAAGTTCACAAAAAGTACTGTATAATAGTATATAAAAAGTACTATATACTATATTAGCATACAACATTGCAGAACTGGGCCCTCAGACTTGTCTGCTTCCTAACTGACAGGTACCCTCCCTAACTAGGAGAATCACGTATGGGCCCAGGCAGTTGATATCCCGACCTCAGAGAGGCAAATGGTATATGTATCTACATGAAGACAAAGAAAAGTCAGGCTGAAAGAATGATGGCCTGATAGGTACAATATTGGTGCTGGGAGGTGCTACAGCAGCCCAATGTACTTCCACAAGCAAAGGGTCAATAGTGTTTTGTAGCTTTAGATATTTTTATTGCATTTTAATGTCCTTTTTAAAAAAAAGTTATGTTTGTCTCTGCATGTTGTTAATCTGGGACAAAAAAGTGGCAATTAAAGCATTATTTTAAACAGGCGTTTTTTGTCCTTCTGTTATTGGCAAGCAGAGGAGTTGTGTGTCTTTTGCTGTCCTCATTCAAATACTAAATACTAAATGCTTCTGCTTTTTCTCTAATGTCCATTTAGTTAATCTGGGCTGAAGAGTTAGCTGGGTGTCTCATTTAATCAAATTGCATAAGGGGAGAGCATCTGTGTCTTTATTCTTTATGTGACTAATTTTATCCTTAAATGGGTAGATTTTCTGTAAGTGCCAAATGAGAGGCTATTCCTTTGTGTCATGTAATCTAATCATCATCTCAGCATAATCTAAATTGAACTGTGTGATTAAATATAGTAATTAGAAACTCTAAAATGTTGGTCTCCATTATTCATTATATATTGTCCCTTTTTCACAACAGATTAGAGGGTTTGAGTGGGGATTATGCTACTGAATGAAAGTTATCTTGATCTGTTAAAAAAGGGTATGGAACACGTTAAACAGCCTTATGTAAGGCAAGAACATTTGCAGATAAAATCAGTTTGACATTAATAGCATTCACAAAGAAGATAAGTTGACTGGGGTGTGAATTCAAAACACACTTGTTTTTGCTCATCAGCAAATGTGACCTTAATCAGGGATAAAGACAAGCAATGTGTTTCACGGCCTAATAAACCAAAGCCCTAAACAAACTATAAACAAATAAAAAAGGTCCAAAACCACAGTTGTCCCAAAACAAGTCACACTCACTTAGGAAAACTCAACTCCATGAACAAACAAGAAGTGCAAAGTGGGAAAAAAGTCATATAAAACCATTTTAGAAGTACTGTTTTTTTTGGCCACGCAAATTAAAGAAAATAATTTAACCCTGTACAAATGAATGTACACAACATAAGTTGTTCATGCCATTATTTCTAGCTTTATGATAATATATATTACTCATCCTATGTCTGTGTACAGTGCCTTCCCCACATATTCTTCATGAGCACCAGGCCAGACTCACAGCATACTCATTTTATCAACCTATAAATGATCATAAAATGCTACTTTAGAATTGGGTATGGAAAGTGAGACCCTTTAACTATACTAATACAATTATAGCATTGGTTGGGTTGTTCCTTAATAATCATGTTTTGGAAAACTGTTTTGGAAAACAGTTTTTCTGTGTCTCTTTCTGTGTCTCTTAAATGACAAGGTGTGTTTGATGTGATGTGTTTGATATGATGTATGTGAGTTGATGGTATGCCAGCAGTCCCCCCTTACTTTTCATTCTCTACTGCCAGTAGAATAGTATCTTAAAAGATGGGGGAGGGGGCTGATTTAAGACTATCATGCAGCAACATTTTTTCTGTTAATTAAAACAAAATATCAGGTATTCTATTGCCCGTTTGTAACTCAATACTACATTGTACAGTCTATGTAAAGATACGCTTTAGGAAAACCAGTTAATTACATGAAGGTATTATCCATTTAACTCTCAGTGATTATGTAGCTTTAGGTCTTTCCTGCGAAAAAGACTAAAGATATAAAATAGTGAGCAGTTTGTTGGGAATGATCTTTCTACTATATCTGTAGTTTAATTGTTGTTTTTATGATGTTTTTTCAATTGTTTTATTGTTTTAAAGTTTTTTTTCTAAAATGTTCGTTTATAGTAGCAGCTCAGTAAGCCTGACTCTCGAAACTCTTGGGGTTATTTATCGAAGAGCGAGTGTTAGAGTTTTTTTTCCTCAAATGAACTTGAATGAACTCAAAACTTGAATGATATCTTACTTAAGAATAAACTCGATTGTGAAAACCCGATTCTGTGAGATCCGAAAACTTGAATCAATTGAGTTTTCGGAGAAAAAAAATTTGAATCACTCGAATCATTCGAGTTTTCTGGAAAAGCCCTCCTCGAACATCAAGCAGACTGTTAACCTCTTCAAATTGTTAAAGGGACCCCTGCCATTGACTTGTACAGAATCTCGACAGGTTTTAAGTGGTGTATTTTCGGATTGGAGCTATTTCCAAGGTCGGGGTATAATAAATCTCAAATGTCTTTTTTAAAAAGACTTAATTGGTTCAAGTTTTTTTAACCTGAAAGAGGGAGTTTTGACTTGAATTTTCATGGAAAACACAAATCTAACCTCAATAAATAACCCCCTTACAGTTTCTTATTGTTTTAATTAATTAATAAAGTATTAGGAAAAAAACATATGACATTAGGAAGCAATTAATAGTTGTTATCTGTGGTATAGTGCACAACGCAATAACTATATTATAGTATTGTATAGATAAGGATTTAGAACGATCCATCAAATTTTTCAGAGCAGATCCAGCAAAATGTCAGTCCCTTTATGTAAACAAATCACTCAAGGTAATGTATGTGTGTGTGTATAGCAGTAAAAGCAATTTCAGTGGTCATGGTTTTGTTTTGTTGGGGTTGGTCTAGATTTGCATGGTGAGTTATCAGAGTGAATCTCCAATGTGATAACTGTATTGCATTCAATAATGGTCATTTGCCAGTACTTATTGCTACCAGTCAATCACTTGCATCCACTTATACAGGTACTTCAAACTAGAGATTAATTGTGCTAGCATTAATGTTCCCTTATACAAAGAATGGGTAATCAGATCTACAGTGTTTTAGCTTCATTTGGCCAAGCAATGGAATTCATCTTTTTTTAGCCTAATATCGCCCTACCATAAAGCTGGAGATTCTCAGGAAAAGAGCTCCTGACATAACAATAAATGACAATAAATAATATGTGGCAGCTAAAAGGTTTAATATAAGTAATATAAAAAATATACTGTAATATATAAAAATATAAAAAGTAAAAGTCATAAATCTGCAATAGATATACATGACTATTGTTACAGGTGTAATAGTAGGTGTAGTTAGTGTATACCACAAAGCAGCAACTAATTTTGTGGGAGATGGAAAGATCAACAGTCACATTATATATCCGTAAAGGGAATGAAAATGCATCCCAGTAATTTTATGGATTCATTTAGAACCCTTCAAAATAACTTACTTGACAATATAGTTTATTTGGACATTGGCTGCTCTGTGTTATGCATTGCTGTAACACAAGTGCCATATAAACTTGCTTCCAATAGTCATTGTATTGAAAGTTCCTATACATCATTTTTATACTGATATATAGTATATATACAACTTTGAGAACGTCTGGGGTAACAGCCGACACGTTAGTGTGTTTTACACAATAAACTAGTTTTTGTATTTATTAGTAATGTGAATGCTGCCTTTACAACGTTATTGATAATGGGTTGAGTGCAGAGGACCTCTTGTATTTGTCGATATGTATTTTGTAGTCACTGTCTCATTGCACCCCTGCCTAATGGTTTTTAAAAATTAGTGGAGAGCAGACCTTTACCTTTTTTATATATATAGCTCTTTTATATGTCATAAGTTGTTCTTTTATAGATAGTTCTTATAACTATCCATAGTTCTTTAATACCTGCTTCAGTGCAGGACCCCAAACATCAGAAATAGGATTTCTTAGTTTGAAGTATACAAAGCTGTATTCCAGATAATGTAAATGCTGTTTGTCTTACTTTGTTTACTGTATATGCTTGTTCACAGTGCCTTGTGACAGAAAGGATTTTCAGTAGGTATCCAAAAACATGTAGGCCTGTTAATTCTCTTCTGATTAAACTGAATCTAGCAAATGCCTGTGGCAGGGAAAATTAAATTGTAAGCTCTACTAGGGCTGGGACAATAATAATCTTTCCTCTTTACTCATCTCATTTTATCCTTTTTAAGAGTGCTGACATTTTTTTAACAAGGATGAAGCTAAGCCTAGGTTTCAAAGGCAGAAAATGCCAAGTACATTTTTAGATGCATAATTTTCTTTATGAAATGATGTACTGTATATGTAGAAAGTGTGATTGTGATTGTATCACCGATATACTGTATTGTGTTCTGCAGAATTCTCAACTACTTTATTAATAAATCTGATTAGGGGATTGCAGGGGGTATTAACTCCCCGCTTTCTACTGAATTTCCATAAGTGGTAGGTGAAAGGACTAAACAATATCCAACCTGTGATCTTCTAGCTGTAGTTTAACACAATACTCCAGACATTTGATTGATTTGACTAATATGAGATTTGATTATATGACATATCTTCAAAATGTAAATGCTCTCCAACACACTCCTAATGTTAAATATCAATTATGGCTCTATCTCGACATGGCCATACATAAACATATCAAGGATGAAGGGTGCCGCACAAACTGCAGAGCCGTGCTGTTACTTTTTAGTGCAGAGCATGTTTTGGTTCACATGAACAGTACAAGATTACCACGCTTGCACACCCTGGCTCTCCACGATAAGATGACCCGGTGCACTGTGATGGAGGCCTCGGCAACCTCAACAATACGAATACAGGAAGAATTCACTGGCACACAAGGGTTCTTTCAAGCAGGTACAAGCCCTTGCTATATTTTATTTGCAGAGGTGCAACGTTTCGGGGTAAACCCCTTTATCAAGCATACAAAACGTAATGTGAGCAAACTATTTAACACCACCATGTGACTAGTTAATTAGCATAATTAATTCAATGCAGCTTCACCCTTTGATTAAGGGGGCGTATATAAGCACAAGTGTCCATTTCCAAATTCTCCAAGGGACAGTGAAAAAAAGGTCCAAGGGAAAAAATTCTAGAAAATATTTAAAAATATTTTTTATATATATATGCTGGACTATAGAGTGAAAGTTCCAAACAAAATTGTCCAAAATTATAAATGTCCAAAGAAAATTCGGTTATATCCAGGAAAAATTTAAAAGGTATCCAAGAAAAGAATCAGTGCAGCAACCAAAACCAGAAAAAGAAAAAAGAAACAAAGTTCATTTCGTTACATAATTGTTACTTGCAAACTTAAATGTTAACAAAATTACAAAAAAGTAACAATGTAAAATTCAGGTACTATCTTACCCTACACAATAGAGGTGAGCGAATAGTATCTGTCCCTGCGGCATATTCACTTTGCTGGTTATCTGTAAAAAATGTTAAGAAAAGGTTAGTAGTGTTTATAAAAAGCAAGTCATATTGAATTCTTCGTTTAACCCCTTAGGGTGTCTGGACTGCAATTTCCATATCCAATAACACTCCTTCTGTAATAACCTTTTCTTTTTATCCATACCCTGTTGAATTGTGACCTTTTCCAGAATTTGCCACCGAATCTGTGAAACCTGATGGCCATGGTTAAAGAAATGTGTTCCCAATAAAGTTTCTTTCTTAAATTTCGATGTTTCCTTTTTTGTTTGTATTTGAATTTGTTGTAACCAAAGGTGGTTTATAGTTACGAATTACGGACTTGTGTTCGTTCAGCCTTATTTTAATGGGTCTACTGGTTTGTCCTACGTATACCAACCCACAAGGACATTTTAAACAGTATATGACGTTACTGCTATCACAAGTATGGAATCCATTAAGTTCAATTTTCTGACCTGATTGTGGGTGAGTGACTGAACCACCTGGTATTATGCCAGTACAATGTCCGCAACTCCTACATGGGAAGGTGCCTTTTGTTTTTACAGAAGAGGAAGGTCCTTGTTCAGTTCCTTTCCTATTCTTCACCAGATCTCTTATACTTTTACCCCTTCTGTAGGCAAAAACGGGTGACTGTTTAAAGAGATTTCCGTATTTATCATCAGATTGCAATATTCCCCAATTTTTCAGAATAATATTCCTACAGGCTTTTGCATTAGTATCAAATGATGATATAAATGGAATACGCGGATTAGTGGAATTACTCTTAGTCTTTCTAACCAAAGTGGTTTCTCTTGGAATGGCTGCAACCTCGTTGCGCGTAGACATTAAGTTGGATGCACTATACCCTTTTTCAACAAATTTTGAAACCATATGTAGTGATTCCTGTGCGTACAGTTCCTCAGAAGAGGTAATCCGCTTCACTCGCATAAGCTGACTTTTTGGAAGACCCTTAAAAAGACCTTGTGGGTGAAAACTTGTGGCTTTTAATAGGTTATTCCTATCTGTGGGTTTCCTATACAGAGAGGTGACAAAGGTGGCATCAACAAACTTGACATTTACATCAAGGAAATGTAACTCGGTCTCATTCACCTCCATTGTAAATTTTATAGTGGAATGCACCCTATTTAAATAAACCACAAATTCTTGGAGCTTTTCTAGAGTACCTGTCCAGATGATAAACGTGTCATCCACATATCGCATGTAGGTGTAAATAAAGTGGCAAAATTCCTCATTCGCAAAAACAAATTTTTTCTCAAAAAAATCCATGAATAGGTTGGCGTAGGCAGGTGCCATGTTGGCACCCATGGCACAACCTTGTTGCTGTAAATAGTATTTGTTTTTAAATAAAAAGTAATTTTTAGTAAGCACCATGTCCAACGGATCACAAATAAAATTGATTTTATAATTAGGTAATTCGTTAATATTCAGATAGCCGCGTATGCACTCAATCCCCTCTGTGTGTGGTATGGACGTGAAGAGGTCCTTAACGTCCAAAGAACAAAGATAAAATTTACAAGATGGTATTGTGAGGTTGCTTAATCTGTTTAAAAAGTCTGTGGTGTCAATTAAACAGGGTGTCAGAGTTGGCAGAATTTCTTGCAAAAACATGTCGATATATATGGCCAAAGGTTGCCAAAGTGATCCTACATTCGACACAATGGGTCTCCCAGGGGGGTTTTCCAGACTTTTATGAATTTTGGGGAGAAAATAAATATAAGGAACCTTAGGAAATTGTAGAAAAAGAAGCTGGTAATTTCATCAGTTATGATTCCTTCCATTACTGATGCATTCAAAAAAATATTTAACTCATTTTTATATTTTTGAGTGGGGTTACCATCAAGTTCCTTATAATGATTCTCATTCTCTAATTGTCTCAAAGCCTCCTTATCGTAATCCGATTTGTTGAGAACCACTGTTCCTCCTCCTTTATCAGCCTTAGTGATTATCAAACCTTCATTAAGCTGTAATGACTTTAAGGCCGTTCGTTCTGCTTGAGTCAAATTTCGTTTTCTAGATGCATTACTCCTTTTGTTAAACAATTTGTTTGTTTCAAACATAACAACGGCCTCAAATGAGTCAATAGCTGTGTATGTACCAGGGGGCACAAAGCTGCTTTTTGTGTCCAGTTTACACTTTAACCTTTTGGCAAACTCATCCCCTTTATTGCTGGTTTCCTTGTCGGAAAAATAAGCTTTTAGCTTAAGTGATCTAATAAACCTGTACATATCGATAGAAAAAGCAAAGGGAGGTGCGGTACAGGTAGGCACAAAATTTAGACCTTTGTTTAGGACAGACAACTCATTAGTATTTAGTTCATGAGAAGAAAGGTTAAAAACGGTATTTACCTGCGGGTGCGGCGACTCCCCTTGTATCTGGTCTGTGGGGTTGCTGGAAGTTTTACCGCGCCCCCTCCGTATTTTCCTTCTTTGTCTGTGTGGCCTGCCCCTAAAAAAAGGCACCCTGGATTGCTCTGTCGTTGGCTGCGATGACTGCGATGAAGCAAGCTCCGTATCCGATGACTGTGTGGACGATCTGTCTGAAGAGACTGTAGATGTCGGACGTTGCTTGCGCTGGAATCGCCTCTTCTCCCTCCAGGTATATACTTCTCCTGCCTCGTAATCGCGGGTATCCCGCTTGAATTTCCGCAGTTTGACCTGCAGAATCTCGTGCTGTAACTGCTCGATCCTCCTTTCCAATTGCGGAAGTGCAGAGTCGCCGGTCACGGACGTTTTCTCCTTGTACTCCTCCTCGAGCGTGTGAATTTGTTGTTTTAACTCTTTGGAGCTGGTTTGCAGCTGTTGGACCGTTAAGGCTATTAGATCCAGACTGCAGCGGTTTAATATGCCTTGCCATTTTGAGATAAACTCGCAGTCGGTTTTGAATAAAGCTGGTTGTAGTGTAATTCGAAGTCCCCGTGGAATCCTCAGGGCCTTTGCATATTCCGCCAAAGCAGACGAGTGCAGCGCCCATGCTGTATCACGGCGTTTTAATGTCTCCAGCTTCTGCAGGATATCCGTTTCAGTGGGGGGTAACGAACTCGGCAGGGTTTGTGCTGAATGTAGAATTCTCTTTCTTTCTGCCTCTGTAAACCCAAAGGTTTCAGCTCTACGGTCTGTAGTAGCAGCGATGTCTGCAAATGACATGTTCAGGAGGCTCTAGGTGCGGGGTGCTAAGCGGGTGTAGCCGGAAAAACTGACGATCAGTACAAGATTACCACGCTTGCACACCCTGGCTCTCCACGATAAGATGACCCGGTGCACTGTGATGGAGGCCTCGGCAACCTCAACAATACGAATACAGGAAGAATTCAGATAACAGATACAGATAACCAGCAAAGTGAATATGCCGCAGGGACAGATACTATTCGCTCACCTCAATTGTGTAGGGTAAGATAGTACCTGAATTTTACATTGTTACTTTTTTGTAATTTTGTTAACATTTAAGTTTGCAAGTAACAATTATGTAACGAAATGAACTTTGTTTCTTTTTTCTTTTTCTGGTTTTGGTTGCTGCACTGATTCTTTTCTTGGATACCTTTTAAATTTTTCCTGGATATAACCGAATTTTCTTTGGACATTTATAATTTTGGACAATTTTGTTTGGAACTTTCACTCTATAGTCCAGCATATATATATAAAAAATATTTTTAAATATTTTCTAGAATTTTTTCCCTTGGACCTTTTTTTCACTGTCCCTTGGAGAATTTGGAAATGGACACTTGTGCTTATATACGCCCCCTTAATCAAAGGGTGAAGCTGCATTGAATTAATTATGCTAATTAACTAGTCACATGGTGGTGTTAAATAGTTTGCTCACATTACATTTTGTATGCTTGATAAAGGGGTTTACCCCGAAACGTTGCACCTCTGCAAATAAAATATAGCAAGGGCTTGTACCTGCTTGAAAGAACCCTTGTGTACCAGTGAATTCTTCCTGTATTCGTATTGTTGAGGTTGCCGAGGCCTCCATCACAGTGCACCGGGTCATCTTATCGTGGAGAGCCAGGGTGTGCAAGCGTGGTAATCTTGTACTGATCGTCAGTTTTTCCGGCTACACCCGCTTAGCACCCCGCACCTAGAGCCTCCTGAACATGTCATTTGCAGACATCGCTGCTACTACAGACCGTAGAGCTGAAACCTTTGGGTTTACAGAGGCAGAAAGAAAGAGAATTCTACATTCAGCACAAACCCTGCCGAGTTCGTTACCCCCCACTGAAACGGATATCCTGCAGAAGCTGGAGACATTAAAACGCCGTGATACAGCATGGGCGCTGCACTCGTCTGCTTTGGCGGAATATGCAAAGGCCCTGAGTATTCCACGGGGACTTCGAATTACACTACAACCAGCTTTATTCAAAACCGACTGCGAGTTTATCTCAAAATGGC
Source organism: Xenopus laevis (assembly GCF_017654675.1). Classification (NCBI taxonomy): domain Eukaryota; kingdom Metazoa; phylum Chordata; class Amphibia; order Anura; family Pipidae; genus Xenopus; species Xenopus laevis. Next base: position 75,991,784 of record NC_054385.1, read on the forward strand.
AAGGCATATTAAACCGCTGCAGTCTGGATCTAATAGCCTTAACGGTCCAACAGCTGCAAACCAGCTCCAAAGAGTTAAAACAACAAATTCATACGCTTGAGGAGGAGTACAAGGAGAAAACGTCCGTGACCGGCGACTCTGCACTTCCGCAATTGGAAAGGAGGATCGAGCAGTTACAGCACGAGATTCTGCAGGTCAAACTGCGGAAATTCAAGCGGGATACCCGCGATTACGAGGCAGGAGAAGTATATACCTGGAGGGAGAAGAGGCGATTCCAGCGCAAGCAACGTCCGACATCTACAGTCTCTTCAGACAGATCGTCCACACAGTCATCGGATACGGAGCTTGCTTCATCGCAGTCATCGCAGCCAACGACAGAGCAATCCAGGGTGCCTTTTTTAGGGGCAGGCCACACAGACAAAGAAGGAAAATACGGAGGGGGCGCGGTAAAACTTCCAGCAACCCCACAGACCAGATACAAGGGGAGTCGCCGCACCCGCAGGTAAATACCGTTTTTAACCTTTCTTCTCATGAACTAAATACTAATGAGTTGTCTGTCCTAAACAAAGGTCTAAATTTTGTGCCTACCTGTACCGCACCTCCCTTTGCTTTTTCTATCGATATGTACAGGTTTATTAGATCACTTAAGCTAAAAGCTTATTTTTCCGACAAGGAAACCGGCAATAAAGGGGATGAGTTTGCCAAAAGGTTAAAGTGTAAACTGGACACAAAAAGCAGCTTTGTGCCCCCTGGTACATACACAGCTATTGACTCATTTGAGGCCGTTGTTATGTTTGAAACAAACAAATTGTTTAACAAAGGAGTAATGCATCTAGAAAACGAAATTTGACTCAAGCAGAACGAACGGCCTTAAAGTCATTACAGCTTAATGAAGGTTTGATAATCACTAAGGCTGATAAAGGAGGAGGAACAGTGGTTCTCAACAAATCGGATTACGATAAGGAGGCTTTGAGACAATTAGAGAATGAGAATCATTATAAGGAACTTGATGGTAACCCCACTCAAAAATATAAAAATGAGTTAAATATTTTTTTGAATGCATCAGTAATGGAGGGAATCATAACTGATGAAATTTACCAGCTTCTTTTTCTACAATTTCCTAAGGTTCCTTATATTTATTTTCTCCCCAAAATTCATAAAAGTCTGGAAAACCCCCCTGGGAGACCCATTGTGTCGAATGTAGGATCACTTTGGCAACCTTTGGCCATATATATCGACATGTTTTTGCAAGAAATTCTGCCAACTCTGACACCCCTGTTTAATTGACACCACAGACTTTTTAAACAGATTAAGCAACCTCACAATACCATCTTGTAAATTTTATCTTTGTTCTTTGGACGTTAAGGACCTCTTCACGTCCATACCACACACAGAGGGGATTGAGTGCATACGCGGCTATCTGAATATTAACGAATTACCTAATTATAAAATCAATTTTATTTGTGATCCGTTGGACATGGTGCTTACTAAAATTACTTTTTATTTAAAAACAAATACTATTTACAGCAACAAGGTTGTGCCATGGGTGCCAACATGGCACCTGCCTACGCCAACCTATTCATGGATTTTTTTGAGAAAAAATTTGTTTTTGCGAATGAGGAATTTTGCCACTTTATTTACACCTACATGCGATATGTGGATGACACGTTTATCATCTGGACAGGTACTCTAGAAAAGCTCCAAGAATTTGTGGTTTATTTAAATAGGGTGCATTCCACTATAAAATTTACAATGGAGGTGAATGAGACCGAGTTACATTTCCTTGATGTAAATGTCAAGTTTGTTGATGCCACCTTTGTCACCTCTCTGTATAGGAAACCCACAGATAGGAATAACCTATTAAAAGCCACAAGTTTTCACCCACAAGGTCTTTTTAAGGGTCTTCCAAAAAGTCAGCTTATGCGAGTGAAGCGGATTACCTCTTCTGAGGAACTGTACGCACAGGAATCACTACATATGGTTTCAAAATTTGTTGAAAAAGGGTATAGTGCATCCAACTTAATGTCTACGCGCAACGAGGTTGCAGCCATTCCAAGAGAAACCACTTTGGTTAGAAAGACTAAGAGTAATTCCACTAATCCGCGTATTCCATTTATATCATCATTTGATACTAATGCAAAAGCCTGTAGGAATATTATTCTGAAAAATTGGGGAATATTGCAATCTGATGATAAATACGGAAATCTCTTTAAACAGTCACCCGTTTTTGCCTACAGAAGGGGTAAAAGTATAAGAGATCTGGTGAAGAATAGGAAAGGAACTGAACAAGGACCTTCCTCTTCTGTAAAAACAAAAGGCACCTTCCCATGTAGGAGTTGCGGACATTGTACTGGCATAATACCAGGTGGTTCAGTCACTCACCCACAATCAGGTCAGAAAATTGAACTTAATGGATTCCATACTTGTGATAGCAGTAACGTCATATACTGTTTAAAATGTCCTTGTGGGTTGGTATACGTAGGACAAACCAGTAGACCCATTAAAATAAGGCTGAACGAACACAAGTCCGTAATTCGTAACTATAAACCACCTTTGGTTACAACAAATTCAAATACAAACAAAGAAAAGGAAACATCGAAATTTAAGAAAGAAACTTTATTGGGAACACATTTCTTTAACCATGGCCATCAGGTTTCACAGATTCGGTGGCAAATTCTGGAAAAGGTCACAATTCAACAGGGTATGGATAAAAAGAAAAGGTTATTACAGAAGGAGTGTTATTGGATATGGAAATTGCAGTCCAGACACCCTAAGGGGTTAAACGAAGAATTCAATATGACTTGCTTTTTATAAACACTACTAACCTTTTCTTAACATTTTTTACAGATAACCAGCAAAGTGAATATGCCGCAGGGACAGATACTATTCGCTCACCTCTATTGTGTAGGGTAAGATAGTACCTGAATTTTACATTGTTACTTTTTTGTAATTTTGTTAACATTTAAGTTTGCAAGTAACAATTATGTAACGAAATGAACTTTGTTTCTTTTTTCTTTTTCTGGTTTTGGTTGCTGCACTGATTCTTTTCTTGGATACCTTTTAAATTTTTCCTGGATATAACCGAATTTTCTTTGGACATTTATAATTTTGGACAATTTTGTTTGGAACTTTCACTCTATAGTCCAGCATATATATATAAAAAATATTTTTAAATATTTTCTAGAATTTTTTCCCTTGGACCTTTTTTTCACTGTCCCTTGGAGAATTTGGAAATGGACACTTGTGCTTATATACGCCCCCTTAATCAAAGGGTGAAGCTGCATTGAATTAATTATGCTAATTAACTAGTCACATGGTGGTGTTAAATAGTTTGCTCACATTACGTTTTGTATGCTTGATAAAGGGGTTTACCCCGAAACGTTGCACCTCTGCAAATAAAATATAGCAAGGGCTTGTACCTGCTTGAAAGAACCCTTGTGTGCCAGTGAATTCTTCCTGTATTGGTTCACATGAACCCACATGGCACTTGAGAAAGAGTCCATGTGATCTGAAACATGTCGTGCAATAAAAAGTAGCAGCACAGCTCTGCAGTTTGTGTGGCTCCCTTCCTCCTTGATATGTTGATATATGACTACATATGTTGATATTTGTGACTGCTTTTAGCCCACATTACTCTAATATTTCTGGTTCTTAATTTGTTGATACACTGCAATGTGTATATCCTCTTTATTTCTGTGATTTTGAATGTTTATGTCGGCACGATTCCTGCAAAATAATTTTATATATCATGGCTGTTGAGCAAGTAAACAAAAACATGTATTCCCCTGCACCTCCATTAGATGACTAACACCTACCAAATCAATGTAATCGTTGACATCTCACCCAAAATCAGGATTGTCAATACTCCATTTTATGTGAAACTCCATTATATGTGACTGGCTAACTTTGTTTATGGTCCATGGAGACAAACAACTGAAGCTTTTCCATAATTTTGATATGTGGTATTTAGTGATGGGCGAATTTATCCTGTTTCGGTTCGCCGAAAAATTCGTGAATTTCAATGGGCGTCAAAATTATTTATATTTTCGAAGCCTGCGACAATTTTTATACGAGCGACTATTTTGTCTAAATACATTAAAGTCAATGGGCGTCAAAAATATTTTTGACAAATGACAATTTTTATGTGTGCAATTATTCTGACGCACGCCAAAGATTTTTCGCTGCAACGGATTGTTTGCAAGCGAATTTTCACCGCAGTTTTGCGAATTTATTCGCCAGCGGTGAAATGTGGAAATTCACAGCGAATTCATGCCTGCTGAATTTATTAGCCCATCATTAATGGTATTTTAAGATGGTTAGTGTAGTGCTGGAACCTTTAGGGTAATGGTACAAGGGGCATTTTGTCACCTTTCAATAATGTTTAATAGGAAATATATTTTCCTTTCACAGTTTTTTATGAAATAACAATTGTATAATTTGTATAATCAGATGTTTCTCTCATTCCTACAATGGTGGTCATCAGCCACAGCATTCTTACTGACTGTGATACTATAAGATCATAACAGACACTTTACAGTAACAATTTGTGTGCAGCATTTGGAAAATGTAGCCACAAATGTGCTGTGAGCAAAAGTTATTATTGCTGACACATTTTTTTGTTGAATAAGAGGATAGTAGTGTTTCCATCAAATAGTAAGGTTTCTTTTTATTGTGAATTAGATGGAGATGAAATGTTACCAAAAAGGCAACCAGGTTAACTAGGATTTAAACAAAGGAAACAACTGCTACTTACCCTGTGTTAACTATGTTCAAAAGGTACCCAAGTTTAAAAAAGCACATGTTTTTATTTAAAGTTAATTATTTAAAAAATACATGTACTATGTAAAGGACCGCCACCAGAAAAAATATTGGTGGCTAGGGTTCCCACATGTTAATAAAAAATAAAAAGATATTGGTGGTCAGGGCCCCATAAAAAACATTTGTGGCCAGGCCCCCCCCATTAAAATATATTGGTGGCTAGGACCCCATATGAGAAAAAAAAATTGGTGGCCAAAATTGGTAGCCAGGGCCCCCCCCACATTATAAGAAAATTAGTGGCCAGGACCCCTTAAACGTCCATGCCTTCCCGAAGTCAGCAGCTCTCAGAAAGATGGGGGCCCGTCTAATCAAGTAAGTGTGGCGTAGCCGGGCCCCCCTTACCCTCGGTGCCCCCTACAACTCTCCCCCCTGTCCCTCCCTGATGGCTGCCCTGTGTACAACAGCATGTGAGGATAACCTTAGTCATCTGTACATATTGTGGCTCAAAAGGCTTCCACAATAGCAGATAGATATATAATTCTTAGTGTTTTCTATTGGTATTAAGCAACTAGAAATATAGTTATAGGATATTGGTGTTGATTTCACAGTATCATGAAAGTGTAATTCCTAATTATTTGCCTTAGCCATAACCATAAGCTTAGAAATGCTTTGTTAGCTCGTTAACAAATGTTCATTATATAACAAGCTCTGTTTTTAAATCCTCTTGTGTTTTTGGGATGACAAGAGCAGGTAGTGTGTAGGATATCAGCAAGGGCCTATGCTGCCTGGCATAATGCTTTTCTCATCATACAATAGGAAAGTATGATAACATTAAATTACAAACAAAATACAAGTTATTTTATAACAGTCAAAGGCAGCCTGAATCACATTATGAAAGTACAGTCTTCTTTTATCCTTTTCAATGGAAGGCATTATGATTTGCGCTATGAGCCTTTCATTTTTGTGCCATTAGCAGTTCCATGAGTTCCATGTGTGGGTGTAAGGCCTTTATCCACTGGAATAGATAATTAATGAGAAGATTCTAAATCTGAAATAGTGTCATATTTGCTACAATCATAAGCAAAGGTAGAACTGGGTAAAGGCCTTTGGCAGTTTAATAGTTAACTGCAAAAGGTAAAACTCTCTTTGCTTTGTCATTTTTTGTATTTCAGGCAATAGAAAACACAGCACATTCAATCCAACAAAACAAGCTCTTTAGACAATTTGTGCAGAAAGTGTTCTAATTAGAGCCTGCCCAGTTGGTAATCTGCTGTGATCTAATTTGCCAGCAGGTAGAAATTAGGGATATTATGTAATTAGCACTAAGACCAGAAAAGTGTAGGAACAGCTGCAGGGTTTTGACGGAAACAAATAAACAAGTCCTGTTTGTCCATGTGGTGTAAGGAGGATTGGAGGGAATTTTAGTAATGGAGTGACTATATTAAGGTCTTGTTGAGTTATGCTATTACTTTGCTCAACTAGGGAACAAATTATAATTTAAAACCCCGTAATCACCAGGGGGTCTTTGTTGGCTAAGTCACCTGCTATAGTGCACAAAACACTTGTAAATACCAGAAAGGTTAACCTGACCCAACTGGTCTTCTGGGCTTCTGGATATGTACAGGAATGATATTACATAGTATGGTCTTTAATTAAAACTAAGGTAAGGGGCCGATTCACTAACTTCGAGTGAAGGATTCGAAGTAAAAAAACTTCAAATTTTGAAGTGTTTTTTGGGCTACTTCGACCATCGAATGGGCTACTACGACCTTCGACTACGACTTCGAATCGAACTATTCGAACTAAAAATCTTTGACCATTCGACCATTCGATGGTCGAAGTACTGTCTCTTTAAGAAAAAACTTCGACCCCCTAGTTCGCCATCTAAAAGCTACCGAACGCAATGTTAGCCTATGGGGAAGGTCCCCATAGGGTTTCCTAAGTTTTTTTGGTCGAAGGATATTCCTTCGATCGTTGGATTAAAATCCTTCGAATCGTTCGATTCGAAGGACTTTATAGTTCGATCGAAGGAATAATCCTTCAATCGTTCGATTGCACTATTTGCGCTAAAATCCTTCGACTTCGATATTCGAAGTTGAAGGATTTTAATTCCCAGTCGAATATCAAGGGTTAATTAACCCTCGATATTCGACCCTTTGTGAATCGGCCTCTAAAAGTTCTAATGAGTTGCTTCACAGTTATAACTCTGAGCAGGCATGTTGTTTTGGAAGCATACAGGCATGTTTTCATATTACTGATGATAATATAAAAAACAATAATAAACATTAAGTATGAATTAACCCAGGAGTTGGATTAATAGGTGAAAGTACTTGGAGCGAGGGAACCATGTAGTTTGAGTCAGTCATCCCCTTAAATTTGCCGCTTGGTGTTCCCTGTAGCAGACTGAGCACAAACTGATTGAAGTGAACAGACTGTGTTTCTTTGTGATGGAAGATCCACTGCAGGGGAATGCATTAAGAATGCCTGTGTGTAAAAGCCCTTAAGGCTAATCTCATTTGTTAAGCCCTAACCATTTGCATGCAACATGAAGCTATACAGCTTACTATTTCTGCCTGTGTGTTGAACCAATACTTCTTGTGCAAATTAAATATTGCCTGTATGCTCTAATTAGCTCAATATACATGTGGGTTCAATTGAATACAAAAAGATAACATCCTAAATGAATTCTCCCTCCCTGCCCTGAAGAGTTTACACTTAATGAGTGGTCTTTTTTTTTTTTTTGTACATGAGAGATTTTTTTCCTCATTTGTGTGTATTCTGATGCCATGTGAAACTAACAGCTAATCACCAGTACACAAAGAAGTGTGAATCTCCTGATTCTAATGATAGCAGTTTGTGTTTCATTTATTGCCACTTAATAATACAAAAACAAGATGAACCCTGCGAGAGCAAAAACAAAGAAGTTACTGGTAATTGTCCTTTAATTACTGTAATAGAAACTGAACATGCAATTGCAAATCCTTGAAACTACAGAAAGACTTGTCTACAAGGTATCATTGAATAGATTATTATATATATATATATATATATATATATATATATATATATATATATATATATATATATATATATATATATATATATATATATATACACCAGCACACATGTTTACAAGTATTACAGTCTAGATACACATTGCTACTCACTAATCACTGGGGTCTGCATTCACAGATGATATGCAGAATGCTTGACTGGTAGCATATAGCTGGGTTACATTGTTCATGTTAACTCCCTCTCCCTATACAGTATAAATGTACTCAATACTTTTTGTATGATACAGCTGGGGCTTATTTATTTATCACTGGACCGGACAGTGGAAAAAATTGCATCTGGGCAGTAACCCATGGCATCTGATCAGTGATTACATTTTTTAGGCAGCTACAAGTAGAACAATGAAAGCAGTAATGTGATTGGATGCCATTTAAGTTTTGTGAGTAAATTACACAAGTGACATCAATACACACCTTTTAGGCAGTTGCCCTACAAGTAACGAGAGGGGGGATTTCTAGCAGTTTGCCTATTCTCTATGGAGCTACTAACTGACTAGGCTGTCAAATGTGCAGAAATCTGCCCTTGTTTCTGATATATAAGTTACTTGATCTAAAGCCATAATTTGGTATCAAAATACAACTTGTTTTTATTTTAGCAAACATTATGACTCATTTGTAAGGTGCCCAATGTGTTACTGGTTTTTGATAATGATGAAAAAATGTTTTTCTGTGAATACGTGAGCCCTATATACTGTGATGTTGGAAGCAATCAGCTGTTACATTCAGCATTTTTGTCTATATCTGTGTGTTACCCAGATCCAAACGTTGCTTATTGTAGTAACCTGCCTGTGTGGACATTTTGGTTAAGGGCATTCCTGCTGTTTTGCCATTGCCTTATGATTCATATTCCTGTTCCTGTTTCTTCATGTTTAAGCTGAGAGTGAGTATGGAGCAGGCCAGTCAATAAATGTACTAGAAGTTCATGAGGTTGTTTGACTGCTTCACCTGTACCAACACAGCAGAATCATTTAACCCACTGGTACCCCAGAAGTTTATCACACTTATTAACAAAAAAACAACAAAATGCTTACAATGTTAAAAATACAAAAAAATGACGTTCATATTTGTTTGTTCAACATCCAGGTTAGTACATAGTGTTTCTGGTAGATGGAAGATAAGATAGTTGGGAAATAGTTTTCTTCTGTGAGTTGTGGGTTACTGACATCTCACTTTATGCTTCCTGACAATTTCCCTTTGAACAATTTAAGGAAGGTCATTAGAAAGTTTAAAGTGACAAATCAACAGCATTGTGTGGAAATGTGTAATGTTTTTGCAGATTTGGTGCTTGAGAGAAGAGGCAAAGCCTGTCGGGAATCCTTGCTCTTTATGGCAACATTTTTACTGACTAGCCAACAGCACAACATAATAAACTGGTTTATTAGCTTTGCCCTTAAAATTCCTACAAAATACTTGTTAAATTCTGGAGTTTTTCACAGTTGAAGTGAAGCAAATAGCAACACTGTGTGTTTTGGGCCTACTTGTTTCAGAAAAAAAGCACCACAATCCACCTCTGCCGCATTCTGAATTGTGCACTGCCCAGTGTTTTGTATCTTTTATATTGCTTATTGGTAGATTCTAAGTTCTATTTATTGACTATTATATTGCATGTTTTTGCAGGGTTACTAACCATGCATGGCCGCAATTTCTCCGTTTTTTTGGAGACAATGAACCAGGTGACAGGTATTTAATTTCTTATTAGACTACTGTGGAGAAATGCTAAACCAATCACATGCCAGCAGGCAGACACCAGCTACCTAATGTAACAGCATGGGTTACTAGCAGATCTACCAACTACTGGAGTGTCAGAGGAGATCCACCCAAGTATGTAGAGAACGTGGGGCTTTTTTGGTTAAGGACTATCAAGATAATTAACAGATGAATACTACCTTATTATTTGCAAATGAATAACTAAGTAAAGGTACAAGTTCTGTATAAAATAGAAGAGAAATGTTTTTAATTGCATATAACAGACCAGCTGACAAAATACAGTAGAACCCCCATTTTATGTTTTTCAGGGGACCAGGAAAAAATCCGGGAAAATGTAAAATCAGGGAAATATGTTAAAATGGTTTTTTTCTTCAATTACTGAAAGGATATAAGCACAGGAGTCTGTTTTACTTTGAGATACAATATTTACTGTGTTATTAACAAGGGTTAAACATTTCAGTGTTAATGTAACACTATGGGGGGCATGTGCAAGACTCTCTGTCAGTCACATACACAACCTAAAGCAATAAGTGATTTATGCAGGACTGTATAAGGGGCTGACTAATTGGAATGACCATTCACAGGCAGAACAATGGCAAAATATACATCGGGTTAGTATTTTAAACCTCTTTATTTCAAATAATATCATTCATAGAGAAAAGGCAGTTATTGGGTACATCATGACAAAATTTTGATGTCAAATCTGGAAAAAAATTATTTAAAGTAATACTGACACTAAAAATTTTCTTTTTAAACTATTAATTTGCATTAAAAGTTACCTTTTAATGTTGACCATTTTTCTCTGGTACTTCTACTTTTGTAAGTTATTGCTACTTGAAGTTCCTAAAACCTGACTGTTTTGCCAACCTGACTGTTCGTTGTTAACCTGTCAGTTAGGGTTTCTAACTCCTTCTGCGCAAATATGGCAGCCCCCTCATAGAGGAACATGGGGGTAAGACAGGTAATGTAAAAGCATCAGGCAAATGCTTTTATGGCAAAATTATAAATAGCATTCAAAGATAATATTATGATAGAGATAAAAATTGCTTGATATGTTGTTGCAGCAAATTGGGGAAGTAATGTTTTTTTTTACTGTTTCCTTTTTTCCCAGAAGACTCAAAAGCAAACTATCATAAGCAAAGCAGCACCTTGTCTGCAAATATTTGTGCTATTACTGTTACTGTGTTCTCCTTATTGTCTGCCAACCAGTCTCCAACGGTCAGTGTGTACACCTTGTGTTTATTGTTCAAACAAGTCTACAAACAGGCTTCTTGATTAGGCCCATTTAAAAAATACCATATGCATATAATTAATATTATTTGTATATTATGCTATATTAGACAGGCTTTTCTCTGATTGCCACAGCAGTAGATGTTGGGTTGTATATATGTGTGTACAGTATATATATATATATATATATCCTTGAGAAAGGTCCCCAGGAGGGACCGAAATTTGGATTGTGATGTGAGAAATAAAAGTTTTTATTCTTTGAAACGAAAAGGAGAGTGCGGATCCTCTATTCTTTATACCTTAAACATTGATCAAGCACCTCCAACCAACCAACGTCAGAGGTGCGGGCACTCCAGAAAAGTTAGTGTGTGTATATATATATATATATATATATATACTGTAAGTGTCTGTAAGCCCTCTCACTCTCTAGTTAGCAAATCAGCGGGGGCCCTCAAGCCCCCTGCAGTCAATTCCCATGCTAATGATTCCCATGTTCCACTAATGGTTCTAGCACCTTGGCTATTAACCCATTCATTACTCCAGGCCTACCTCTGCTCCATGCAGCCCCTTGGCCTGTGCATTTTTTTGTACTAATGAGTTTTAGTATAAGTGATGAGTATAAGTGTGAAATAGGCAGCTAGCTTAAAATGGTTTTCATGAGCATGTCTAAGAACTAAACAGTTTTTAATAGCAATTATGTGGAAAAAATTGTCCTGCAAATATTATGAAGTTCATTGAATTTTTCACACTGCAAATAGGGTGGTTCTTGGCAGCCTTAGTGGAACTGACTTTAGGATTGGGGTCAGCTAAGCAACAGCACATCAGAGGGAAGACTTACTCAGCTGGATCCTTCTATAGGAGTGCTGTGAAATGGAAGGTCCACAGGACACAGGTGTGTCCCTCCAGGTTATTTGTTTTTTCTCCAACCTGCCCAAAGGCTCCATAGTCCAGCCCATGGAAATTGGAAGCAAATAAGTGCAGATTATTAATATTAATACTTTGCTTACATACACATACAACGTATATGCCTGTCATTAAGATTGATTTATAGTTTGTCATCTTATTTGAGATACTACTTACTACCAACTGATAAATAATTTACTGAATTTTTTAAACTGTTCCATTTTAGTATACAATTCCAAGTAAAATCCCTGGGGTTGAAGAAGTGTCCACCCACTGTAGGTATTGGGATATCTACTGTGCCCTGGAATCATCTGCCAGGTCATAAATACCATAAGTCTCTCTTGGTTTAATTCATTACATATTGACAGGGTTTTGATTAATTTGTTCAACCTTCTCGGAAAGAAAAATCCTAGATAAAAAAATTACTTCTAGTGAATCTGTTACAGCCCCCCCCCCAGTTCTTAGCCTCCTTTTAATAGAGAAATACCCTGTGGTGTTCAAGTCTGATGTAGCTGACAAACAGCTTCTTATGTTTTGCTGTAAAGTCAATAAAAAAAATTGTAGTTGAGAAGCTTTAAATGTATCTATTCAGTGATGCTGTGTGACTTATAATTCATTACTAGTGATGAGCAAATATATCCCTTTTCACTTTGTCAAAAATTTGCAAAACTGAGGGACGATTTGCAAATTGGCATACATTTGTAAAACTCATTGAAGTCTATAGGTGTTTTTTCATGGTAATTTTTTCCGAGAAGATACAATAATATCTATGGTCATTTTTTACTGCAACTTTTTTCATGCAAAATGTGAAAATTTGCTGCAGTTTCACAAAAACATTCCCCAATGACAAAATGCATGATCTCACCACAAAATTCATACCTAACAAAAAATTTGCTTATCAGTAGTCATTACTAATTTTTTTCTGTATAAAAAATCCTTTTTGAATAATATCCATGAAATGTAGTCAAGTTACAGTGTTGTGTGCTAAGAACCATGACTGGAATCTCAATAGCCACATAAATTATTTTATAGAATAGAATAAATGAGAGAATAAATCTTTGCCAACCTAGAACAGTCTCTTTTGGAAGCACTACGAATTTTGATACATAGATCACTCCAAGCTAAAAGGCCATCAGATATTCAGAGGAAACTCGTCCTCCCTTATTCTTTATGAAGGCAACCAGATTTATGCATTGCTTGCCCCCCACGGTCTTTCAGTAATCTTTGCTGACCCAGTCTGACGGCAAGATAAATTTGCCATACTCACAAATGTCTATCTACATGAAATATGATGATATTACCTCTAAAGTAATTCTGTTTCATCAATTTTTATGCCAGACACTGAAGCAGAATTATATTCGGCACATCAGGAAATGAGTACATAGAAAAATCAACTGGTGGCCACACTTATCATCACTCAGAATACATCACCCATCCCTACTTGTTTCTAGGAGTCTATTTATCCTCAAAAACATATTTCTACCTAATTCTGACTACTTAGTCAACTCAGTTATTGCCTGGGTGGATAAAAAGTCTCCAAATTCTAAAAAGGCAAAGAAAGCTCACTCACTGGGATAATGGCACACCTATTAAATGTGAAACAAATCCTGATAAAAGCAAGCTGAACTACTTGGATGAATATAAGGTGCAAAAATACTTTAAAATGACACCAACATGCTTGGTTTCTATTAAATGGATAGTGTGTAACATTACAGACTTTCACTGTTGAAAGATATTATATAACAAAACAATGCTTAGTTAGGGGCCAACGACGTCAACGCCAGGACTGAGAAAAGAAGTCAGCATTGCCTGTAACAGGGGTTTAAGCACTTGGTAGCAATCCTAATTTTCTACAGTAAGGAGAGACACTGAGAAATATAATGGTTGTGACGAATTCAAACTAACCATGTCTCTGTGGACTGCCAAACATAGTACCACCATAGAACGGACAGGGAACATGAGCGCATGCATATCAAAGCAGCTGCTGATAGGTTCAGCTGTTTGAACCCAGAGTGAGCATGAAACATAAGATCACAGAGACTGCTCAGCTGAAGTAACATTAACCAAATAATAATAGTCTATGGCACAGTGCGACAGCTCAGGGGCCCAAGGGACATATATATGACTGCAGCTCATAAAACTGGACACAAGTCTAAATTCCTTATTAAATCCTCTACCCATTGATCTGGCCCCAGGAATAACACAAACTATGGAAATGGTTTCAATAGAGGAAGTCACTTTCAGGTGGAAGGAATTCAGGTGACATCATGGTTTTCAGCCAAATGCCAGCCAACTTGGCCAGGCCTTTATTACCCATTATTTATTTTAAGCTTATAAAATCCAGACACAATATCTATCAGAGGAATTTGTGCCGAACACATTGAGATGCAGCTGACCCCTTGAAAAGCCAAGAGTGGAAATTTGTTTCTCCAACACCAAAGAGCAGTCACAATCGCTGAAATGTTCCTTTGTTTGAGAGCAGTTGTACCAGGTTCAAATTGCAGTACTGTCGAATGAGTTTGCTCGTTGGTGCCATTTGTCTTTAAGTGAATATGTACTTTGTAACAGTTACTGGCAGGCTGTCTCAGGCACATTGCTTTGCAATATGTTGCCGACTTTTCTGGCACAAAAGCCAATCAATCTGAGCATGCAAAGTTCTGCTTGTCCTCAAGTGACTGCATCAAGAGACCCGGGTCTCTCATTTGAACCTCTGTTGTTTTTGGTACTTATTCTGACAAACTGGCATCTCCAATCAGCATGGAGCCGAACATTGTAAAATAAACCTTAACTTGGATTCCTCTGAGTTCTGCAACTGCTCTGATTAATTATTGTGAAGACGAAAAAGGCATTTTATACCCAAACATGGTTTCCTGTTTTAGCTAGAAATAAAAAAAAGAGTAATGTGAAACATCGAAAAATGATAAGGGGGTGGTTTCTTTGGTTCCCCGTCTAATTCCATTTTCATTTAAATGTGGTACAAACTTCTGTTTTCAGTTTATGATTTGTGGGGGGTAGCATACATCATTGCTACGAATGTGTAGGAAAATATAAACTAATGGAATCTTTTTTGAAAGAATGAGCTGTAGAATTTAGAATTTATGCAGTCTTAAGAATAATATCTATTAGAATTGTGTCAATAACAAAGTGCATTAATGTTTTTTTGTAAGTTTGTCATTGTACTGAAGACTCACTGTCACCATATAAGAGTTGACCCTCATTTGGACACAGAATGTTCTAACGGACAGAAATACATACATAAGGGTAATCTTTCTAGCTGAAGTTACAAAGAGTGAAGTGCTTGTCGAAAGGGTCAGGGTTTTTAGAAACTGTAATGGAATGACATGTAAAGCAGGAATGATGGAACTTCTTCCCCAGATCTACACCTTAAACTGAAGCGAATACTCTTCCAAACTGTGCACCATTAACGATGTACTCCAGGTGCTTTGCCAAATCTGTTGCTGCTTTATGCTCTCACTCTAAATAGAGTTGTTGTTTGTTGATTATCTCTCCTCCTACTACCATCATTCGTCACTGCAAAGAGACAGGATGAGTTTTACCTCTGTTTTTTTTTATTGATTTATTTGGCAAATCAAAAAAGAATAAGCAGGTTTCTACTGCAGGTAACTAGCTACCTGGCAGTAGAAAAAAAAGTGTCATATCTCTGGGAAAATAGAACACTGAGGGGCATATTTACTATGGGTCGAATATCGAGGGTTAATTAACACTCGATATTCGACCATCGACGTAAAATCCTTCGACTACGAATATCGAAGTCGAAGGATTTACCGCATTTAGTTCGTTAGAACGAAAAGGATTTTAATCCATCGATCGTTCGATTTTACTTCGATCAGAAATTTCTTAGAAAGCCTATGGGGAAGGTCCCCATAGGCTAACATTGGTGCTCGGTAGGTTTTAGGTGGCGAAGTAGGTAGTCAAAGTTTTTTTTAAAGAGACAGTAGTTTGACTATCGAATGGTCGAATAGTCAAATGATTTTTAGTTACAATCGTTTGATTCGAAGTCAAAGTCGTAGTCGAAGATTAAAGTAGCCAATTCGATGGTCGAAGTAGCCAAAAAAAATCGAAATTCAACGTTTTTTTCATTCTAATCCTTCACTCGAGCTAAGTAAATGTGCCCCTGAGGGTTTTATATATTATAAGATGCAAAGTTTGCTGCAGTTCTTATCACTTATAGCAGCTAATCAGCATGTAGCATTTATTTGTCACCTATTTAAATGCAGATTGCTATGATTTACTGGCAAAAGTTGTGCTCACCACTTAATAATTTAAAGTTATTAGGAGGGGGTGTGGACGTGACAAAAAATTTCTATTGAAAGAAATCCTCTGCACTCACACATATAAATGTATTTTGAGTAGTGATTTCGCATTGAATTTCCATGTTTCGCCACAAGCGAATTAATTCACAAAACTGCAGCATCAATTCTCCAGCGAAAAACCTGCGAGTCAATATTGGTGCGTATAAAAATTGTCGTGCGTCAAAATTATTCGGACGCCCATTGACATCAATGAGTTTCGTGGATTTTTGACCACCTTGCGAATTCACAGTAAATTCACTAATTTTTCAGATTCATCCATAACTAATTTTGGGTAAAAGCATACCTTTCCCTTAAATTAAGCATTACTAGTCCATATATTGCAATACTGTATATTCAACCTGACCAACTTTGTCAAAGACATCCATTGCCTTGCTAGTCCTACACTCATTTTAATTATATTTATTAAGAATTCTACTATGGGTATGGGATCCATTATCCAAAAACCCTTCATCCAGAAAGCTCTGAGTTATTGAAAGGTTGGTTCCGATAGTCTCTATTTTATCTAAATAATAAACAGTACATTGAACTTGATCCAAACTAAGATATAATTACTCCTTATTGGATGCAAAACAATCCTTGGCTTTATTTAATGTTTCCATGATTGTCTAGCAGACTTAAGGTATGAATTACAGAAAAGATGTTATCTGGGAAATCCCAGGTCCTGAGTATTCTGGATAACAGGTCTAATACCTGTATTTCATTATACATATTTCCATCTCCATGTTTAAAACCCCCAACTGAGTTTTATTGGCCACCACTGGGATCAACTGACTTTAGCTGGGAATAATGTTAGCTATAACATAAAGCTGTCTCCTGTACAACCCACAGAATAAGTGAAAGTTGTGCTCACCATTAAACAATTTCAAACTGTTGAAGTGTGAATGTAATAAGGAAATGCATACAAAGTATAATTTTTTATGAATAACAAACATCTTATTCAGGGGTATCCAAACTTTTTGCAACAAGGGCCAGATTTGGTGAGGTGAAAATGTGTGGGGGCCGACCATTCAGCCTGACTTTCTTTGAACCATTAACATCATTTGACTCATTAAAACAAGGAACCGCGTAGCCGTAGCAATTATATTAGTGAAATGATCTGCCACTTGGTCTATACTGCTGCCTGTGTGCTGAAGGTGTTAGCAATAGGCACGTACTGGAACTTAGTGACGCGTCGATCTTGCATACTTCTTTAGTTTACTGTACTGGCACTTCGGTACATCTATTGCACCTTCAGCCCTAAAGCAGTATGTTAGAGTGGTGTGTCACTATGTGTCTATTGCTAACATCTTCAGCACACAGGCAGCAGTATAGACCAAGTGGCAGATCATCTCACTAATGTCCCCAAATATTACTGCTACGGCTATGCGATTCCAGAATTGCACTGTGCTGGAGGGCCGCATTATTATTAATTTTATGATGGAGGCTGAGGGCCGGTGTAAATTTGAAAACGGGCCGCATTTGGCCCCCGGACCTGACTTTGGACATGCCTGATCTTATTGGTTGCAATAGCAGTTGACATTAATTTAGTTAAAAGCTGGTCACATTTTCCAAAGCAAGATTGATGCTACAACAAAATCAAAGTAAGACCAGAGTGGTCACACATAAAGAATTACACTCAGACGTCATTTTGACAAAGAGAAATGCTACATACCCAGCACCGAAAATTGTCAGCACAATTGCATTTGATTTACATTGTTTGTGCATATTATGAATCAACTGACGCAATTGTCTCCAAAATTGTACTTAATGCACTGCAAGACCCTTTATGTCTCTTCAAACAGTAGTTAACATACCCTTCAGTTCGTATTATCACTGATTCAGATGTATAACCCTTGGAAATATAATTCTGTTTAGTGAGAAAAAAAGCCAAAACTTTAAAATCCTTCCTTTTCCCAAACTGTGGGAACATTGCCTTGTTCTGTTTAATCATCCAATGATTTTCTTAATAGTTCCGAAAGCTTGTGACGAATATCTTCCATAATAGAGGTAACTTCTGCCACCAAACTGTAGAACAAAGTGTAGAACAATCAATATTTTTTAAATTGAGTAGATCAATCTCTCTTCCTATGCAGAAAGGAAATATTGAGTTACACTTTTGTGGTATTGCTACCTGGCAATTCGCACATTAACTAGTGCATGTCTGAAATACAAACGCAACTACCTTTCACTATAACTGTTAACTGGTAAATACTTCACTAGGAACGCACCGTCCACAAGATTTTCTGTTTTCCATAAATGCTAACTAAACATAAACCAGACTTTATTTGATCATATAAACAATAATTAGTGATAATATCTCATCTATTGTTTAAGAAATCTTATACCATCTTCTGTGCAGCTAGGGAAAAGTCTTTTATACTTTGACAGAATATTCTTGTGCTATTTATTCTGCTTGTTTCCATAGTTTCCACAGGGTGTGAATAAAGATATCAGACATTCATTTGTCAGACAAGTAGGTCTGCTGTATCTCTTTTTGAAAAGAGCCTCTTATAATTACGACTTGCATTGGCCTAGACTTCAAGTGCATGCAACATGTCTAAAATAAATGTGGAGAGATACACATTAAACTCTTGGCCATTAAATGAACTCTGCAGCATACTTTATAGGCATTAACTCATAAGGGGTAATTTACTATAACCCATGCTAGAGCACTAAGGGGCACAAATGCATGTACCTAATATTTAATACAGGCAGTACTTGAGTATAGGTCTCTGCACTCCGAATATGCAGTAAAGGCCCCATATTGGGTGCAGATTGCAGCCTTTTTTACATTTTTCACTGTGTGGTCCCTAGTAAATGACCAGCATACATTTTCTTTGGCACACCACTTACGTTTCTTACTTTCTCTCCCTAGTAAATGACCCCTATGGTGCTACCAGGCACTTGGGTAGATAATATTGTACTTTGAATTATGGCTTTGGTCTAAATAGTACTTTATTCTACCAGGCAGGAAGACTGTTTTGAAACCTGTAAGGGGTACATGCAAAAGAGGTGATTTTGACTAACCCCTGCTTTCTTCACCAACTCTTTGCCTTGTGCCCTAAAAGCCAGAAGTCCCCAATCTGTTGCCATCATTAGGCAAAGCTCCAGGTTTTTAAAGCCCCTGAACAGTCTATTCTGGCTGTCTGAACATTGTTTTCCTGTCAATTATCTCCTCATTCAAAGCATTACTAGGCCAGTGCTGCCCAAAAAGTTAAATTCTTGGGGTAATTTATAAAAAACAGACTTTATTCACCATGTTTTTACCCACAGTGCAACATTCTTACACAGCTTTACAACATAAATGCATGCACTGGAGTGTTAGTCAGTGTCATCTCCATAAGTAACAACTGGTGACAGTGTTTGCAAGAGTCTTATAAGTCAAGTCAGGTAAAACCAGTAAACTGGAGCACAGCACATGGATATAGGAGAGCATATGTATAATCATTTTAGTAAATTGCAATTTAATTTTAATTCATAGCAATATGACTAGTGATAGACACAAAGCCCTTATATCTCCTCTTCTTCTGCACTCCAGTGTCACTGATACCATTGGTATTCTACTTCTGTTCTATCAGTGCCTGTTAGTGGGGTAAATATGGGCCCCCCCTCAGAATTATTTTCCTGGGCCCCAACCCTCTGGGTGAATTAGCAGGTCACCAGTGAAGCATGCACGATCGTGGGTCACCTACAATGTGAACAAAATTGGAGGTGACCTTTGATCGGCTACTCCCTGTTTCACTAAAAAGTCTTAGCTTATGTTGAATATCTTGGAATACTCTTTTCCTTGTAATGTGAATATTGACTAATGTGTTTATTTAAACATGGTAAATAAAACTGAGCTTATTCACTACAGCAAGTGCAAGTTGACTTGTTTTTTTACCCACAAGGCAATGTTTTTTCCCAAGGTTTCAACACAATAGTTGCCGAGATGTGGCGATGTAGCTAATGAAATTGTGCCAGGGTTCTCCTGCATTGATAGGCTTACTGGACATATTTATCATCACAGACTGGTAGAGCACATTTGTGCTTTATGCCAAGATATGCAAGTGCATGGAGCAGTAAATAAGCCCTAATGTTCTTCTAAGCCAGAGGTTAGAATTCTAGATTTAATGAGCTTTACATGTGGCCCTTGATAACTCCGAACGGCTATATTAGATTTCATATTTGTGAGTGCAGTACCAATACCTTTCATTAAAAGAAACTCAAGTTTTCTTTTGTGTAAATAGCATGAGAAACATAGTATGTGTCCCCTGGGCCAACTGTAAGCCATTCACTACTTTAAGCTTTAACTTTTGGGAGAAGAAACTGACTTTCTTTCAAGTTATACCTAGAATGTCTATAATTTTTTTAAAGAATGAGTACTTTAGAATCCTTTTAAGGAAGAGAGGAAATAAAAAGTAGTGGGTACTAATTCCATCTGTGGGCTCTTAGCACGAAATGACCCTTCTGTCAACATTCCTTCCTATCAACATTCCATATCCTCATAATGCAGAGCCCATATGTTAAATACTACAAGACCATAAGCCCTGGACAGCTGCAGACCAGCTAGCTCTGTGATATAAAATGCATCAAAGAAGGTTCATGGATTTTTACTTCATATAAGGCTTTGTGAAGCACATCTACCTAGCACAGATGTTTATTGTCTGACTCCAGCATTAGCCTGTAATGGTTGCTTTTTACCAACGAAAATTAAAGCTGCACAGTCCTATAATAAAATATTTGATAAATGTATATTTTCATCGGATGAGTAACAAAACCTCTCTCACCCTATAACAAACGTGACCTGGGTGTAAAAACCCCAGGTCCAGCACTTGAGCGTAGAATACAAAATGAAGTCACTTGTAGAAAATGGGAAAAACACTCACCCGACGTATCAAGGGGTCCAGGTGCATCGCCCGAACCCGTAGCAAGGGGTGTGTGTACTTTCAAGTATAAAGGAGATCGGCAAGCACTCCGGAGTCGGACGCCTCTTATGGTAGGTAAAATTCAACTTTTATTTCAAACACATTAAAACCATAATACCCTTGTAATGGTTGCTTCCCTCAGTTGATCATTGTTGTGTGAAAGAATGCAGTAAACACACCAACTTGAATTAAAAATGAATGTAAAGATCCATTTGTACAAGGAACATCATACTTTGTATTGAAATAGGCAATGAAAACAACTGTATAAATACATATTTGAATAGAATGTACCATGATTCCCTGTGCAAATGAGAAGCAGTGTTAAATAAGTGAGATAACTATGCACCTACAACTGCATACTGTAGATATTGAGTTAGTTAGTTAGTGAGGTGCATCTGAGTTCCAGTGTTACATCAATTTTGCAAATGTTAGGGACTCCTTTTTAAAGTTTTTTGTACACCCTGGGTGATGATGTTAAATTAAACTTGGATTTTGTATCTTTATAATAAAAGTTAATTATAAAATTAAACCAGTTAAAGATGTCTATAGACTAAGAGAAATAAAATGTTAGCTTTTACTCCGTTTCAACATTTTCATTAAACTTTAGCAATAATCAGTACGTTAACAAATTAAAATGAAATCGCCAAATTTCTAAGTGCTTTTAATTATGACATTTTGCTTCAAGAGAAGCAGGCGCCTTGTAGTGCTGGAGTCCGTGAGTTCAACTCCAGTTTAGGCAATCTCTTTGCAGGTGTGTGTCTGGGTTCACTCTGGGTATTCCAGTTTCTTCCCACCCTCCACATACTGTATGTGAATATGATAGGGCATTAGATTGTAAGCTCTGCTAGGGCAGGGACTGATGTGAATGATAAACAATCTCTGTGATAAATCATTTTTTAAAAATACATATTTTTTTAAATGTTTGATTTTATAAAGGTTACAACTAATGATTGCCCTTTTTAATTGGAGTGACTGTTGCCTTATATATTTTGCTAAACGTGTTTATTACAAGCCGTATTCATAAGCTCATGTTGATACTTTAAGATAAAGTTGATGTACTTATTTATTTATTTTAGCAGTGAAGTACATTTTGTCTTAGTTAAAAACAAAAAACAAAGATTCCACCATCTTAACCTCTGTGACTCCAGGAATGCCAGTGAAATTGTGGGCAATTTAACAGACATGTCATAGATCTATTTTTGTCTTTCTGACAGATATATGGAAGCTCCTAGGAAATTATATGTGGCAAAAGGCCATTTCATCCATCCAGATCATAAACGATTGTTCTACATTTTTTATCTGTCCCACAATTGTCTTGTATTCCAGCAATAAGTGTCAGCTTTGCGCAAACCGGCACAACAGATTGGATTTATTCAAAAATACTTTTTTGCAATTTACTTCTAGGTTGTTATAATTTTTATTAAATATCCACTACATCTTTGATTCCAGAATGGATTTTCTAGTCTTCATACCAAACATTTAGGTGGGATCATTGGCAGATGAAAACTACAATGACACTTGGGTGTTTCAAATGTCAACTCCTAGGGGCAGATTTATCAAAGTTCGAAGTGAAAATTCGAATGAAAAAAATTCAAATTTTGAGCTAATTTTTGTGTACTTCGTCCAAATCTTCGACTTGGATGATTCGCCATCTAAAACCTGCCGAATTGCTGCTTTTGGCCTATGGGGGAACCTCCTACAACCTATTTGGAGTTAATTGGTGGACTTTGAAAAATCGAAGTTTTTTTTGAGGAAAAACTTAGATTCATACAATTCAAATGCGATATTACTTCAGTTCGTACGATTTGAATTCGAATTCAAACTATTCACTTGCAAAAATAAAACTTCGATTTTTTTTATAATAGATTTTGGTTGGTTCGACGTTTTTTAAATTCGAAATTCAACCCTTGATAAATCTGCCCCCTAGCCTTCAGAGCAATAGCTGTTTGGGCTGGGTGAGTCCAATTTCCTATTGCTTTGGGATCACTAAGAAGCCAACAATACTGTAGTCTTAGATAATGTTTCCTATGTAAAAAACAATATTACATTATTGGTTTCCCATATGTAAGTTTCATTCAACCAATACGTATAAGTAAAACATGATTTTTATACTGTAACAGCTAACAAACATTAATATTACATTTTTCTGAATCAGTATACAGAAAATAAAGTCATGTACAGTAGTGCTGGAGAAAATAAAATATACAGTAATTCTGAAGAGAAATGCCCTAGGGAAAAGGTTATTTCTTACAATTAGTGAGCAATTATCATACCGTTCTTTCCTGTCTAGTTGATGAGAAGACTATAGCAATATTTGATAGAATTCTTTTCCACTGAACCTGTTAATTACACTTGCCTGCTGCGCTGATATTAAGATATATTTCTGTCTTGCTAGTTGTTGATCTTGATACATCAATTTGAAACTTATAAATAATTAATTTATTTCAGGTGCATCCTTAAGCAGACATGTCTATCACTGCCCCACTTACCAATTTGCACAGCATTCCTGCCTGCCATGCATAACAAAGTTTGTATTTAAATTGTATATATATGTCTGATATTTATACCACCAACTAAAACATTCAGATATACCCAGCAGGGTGGAACAGACTAAAATGAAATCAAATATTAAAAGTCAACAATGTCTTATAGAGAGTCTCTGGCTGAAATACAAGCTGCCCAGCATGAAACAGAGTTATCTTCCTTAAGATAAAGCAATAAACTTCAGGAAGCTCATACTCTTTCTATCCATATCTATTCTGCACAACAGAATGTTATCCTGGACACATAAGTAAGGCACTATAGAAAAATCAACATGAGTCAATTCCTCTTGCAGCAGGAAATGAGGATTCTGGAAAATATATAATATACAAACCTCTGTACTAACCACTATGTTTGTATGGTATATGTTACCCATAATGCTTGGGACCTTGGGATTTCCAAATGGCTTTCTGATATGCAGATTACTGTCATCGGAAAACATGTTTTTTTCAAAACTCACCAGTTAATAGTGCTACTCCGACAGACTTCTGCACTGAAATCCATTTCTCAAAAGAGCAAACAGATTTTTTTTATATTCAATTTTGAAATCTGACATGGTGCTAGACATTTTGTCAATTTCCCAGCTGCCCCAAGTCATGTGACTTGTACCTGCACTTTAGGAGAGAAATGCTTTCTGGCAGGCTGCTGTTTTTCCTTCTCAATGTAACTGAATGTGTCTCAGTGGGACATGGGTTTTTATTATTGAGTGTTGTTCTTAGATCTACCAGGCAGCTGTTATATTGTTTTAGGGAGCTGTTATCTGGTTACCTTCCCATTGTTCTTTTGTTTGGGGAAAAAGGGAGGAGGGTGATATCACTCTAACTTGCAGTACAGCAGTAAAGAGTGATTGAAGTTTATCAAAGCACAAGTCTCATGACTTGGGGCATCTGGGAAATTGCCAATATGTCTAGCCCCATGTCAGATTTCAAAATTGAATATAAAAAAATCTGTTTGCTCTTTTGAGAAATGGATTTCAGTACATAATTCTGCAGCACTATTAACTGATTCATTTTGAAAAAAAAAATTTTTCCCATGACAGTATCCCTTTAAAGTTTAAATTGTCACATGAATCTTGCGTTCTAAAAGGGGAATTGCTGAGATTACCATAACATTTGACTCTCAAATATACTTCTTGATAATCATGCTTCGTCAATGTTTAATTGATGATGTGTTTAGTGATGAGCAATTTTCCCTGTGTCGCTTCCCCAAAATATTCTGGAAACGGCAAAACATTGGCAAAACACATTAAAGTCTATGGGTGACTTTTTTGTCTCTGTAACTTTTTTGTTGCAGCTACTTTTTTTTTCCTGTGACTTTTTTGTGTCAAAATATATTAGTCTATGGGCGACTTTTTTCTCACTCAAATTGCATTAAAGCCGATGGGAGTTTTTTCTCACTCCAAAAGCATTGATGTGAATTTTTCTTGCATTTTTTCTCGAAAAATCTGCTGATGGGGAATTTCGCTGTGAATCCATGCATGGTGAAAAAAATTGCTCATCACTATTTGTGTTTGATTTTCAACTTAGTTTTTCAAACTTTTTTATTTTCTAAACATTTGTTAAAAAGAAAGCACATTTTTTTTCTCCAGAGTTGTAAAACAATCCATTTTAGGTGCCAAAACAAGTATCTGAACATAAATCAGGATTAGTGATGGGCAAATTTCTTCCGTTCTCTCAAAACTTGCAAAACTTGAAATTGACCCCCACGTCAATTTTGACGGCTGCGTCAATTTTGATGCCGGCGTTAAAGTCAATGGGCATCCGAATAGTGTTGACGTGCGGCTGTTTTGACGCGAGCGACTTTTTGGAAGCGTGTCTAAAAAAATTTCACTGTCGAATTTTTAGCAAATTTATCCGCCGGCGGCAAAAAGCCAGCCTAATTTATTCTCCCATAACTAATCAAAATAATTTTTTCTGTTCGTTAGTTTTCCTAGAATAAACTTCTATAACAAATATTTTTGTCAAGAAGAAGCATAGGAAAGATTGAAATTTTTTTTGTCTTTTTCAGGTTATGATAAAAAGTAATCATATATATCTTTCCTGAGAAAAATTCTCCATAATGTACTAATATATTCTCCTGCAGATGGGGAAGGGGTTAAGGATTTCAGAGCCATATTACATGGGACAGTTGCCATGTGAGCAGTGAAACATCACACCTGCTAATTTGTTTGTTGTTTTTATGGAGTGTAAATGATTTCTGAATATTTGGACTGGTGTAAATGTGTCTCCACTTGATCAGATTTCACAGATGTCACTTAAACTGTAACACTTTCCCCAACATGTGTGTATTTATATATTTCTTCACTTCGAATATACACTGTACTGGACAAGAAAATGTATTTTAGTTTAATGCAAAAGCATAATAGAGCGAATGAAATCTATTAACATGAATTCCATATAATGAAAGGTCTGAAATACTGCACTGCCCACTTAATTTAGATAGTTTAAAGGGAGGGATCCCATAGGTTTCTTTTTAATCAAACAATATTTCATTGTGACACGTTTTGTTTTTCTCCTTATAAACAAGACTGCTAGGGGCCTATTTACTTAAATTTGTATTTTTCAAATTTTTTATTAAAACAAATTCAACCGAAATCCCAATCGCAAATTGCCTTAAAAAAGTATCAGATCAAAAATAAAGTATGTGCAGGAAGTTGCGACAAAATTGTGCGACAATACGAACCGTTTGACTTTTTCAAATTGTTGCCTGAAAGCAACAAATTTTTTGGATTCTTGGATGAAAACCAGCGTCAAACAGCGCAAAATCCTCTAAAATCATGAAGGCAAAAAACATCATATTGTAAAAGGCACATCTGCCATTGACTTTTACATGACTTTGACAGGTTTTAGCTGGAGTAATTTTTAGCAGCTTTGGGGAATAATGAATGTAAAAAAATTAAGTTTTTTTTCCTGTGAATTATTCAGATTTTTTCCCTTAAAATCTTGACCAGAGGTTTAATAAATAGGCCCCTTAATATTAACTAAGCTAGAATACATCCTAGAACAATCCAATTTTTAAATACTTGAATGTTTATTCATAGCCTCAAGGCTTGGTGTTTCAAACTAAAATTACAGGTTTGAGATCCATTGGAAACCCTTTATCTAGAAAGCTCCAAATTACAACAAGGCAATCTCCCATAGAGTCCATTTTAATCAGATAATTCAAATTTTTACAATTAGGGGCAGATTTTTTAAGGATCAAATGTTGTATTTTGGTCAAAAATCTATTTTTTATTTTAAAAAAAACCTCACATTTTTCAAGATTTACTATACCCCAACCCTGGAAATAGCTCAAATTCAAAAATACACCTTCTACAACCTGTCAAGGTCATGTAGGAGTGAATGGCAGAGGTCCCTTGAACCATTTGAAGATGTTAATAGCCTTCATGATGTTCGAGTTTTCTTCTGAGAGTTTTGCCCGAAATTTGATCAGTTTGAGCAATTTGAGTCTTTTTTCCCAGAAAACTTGATCAATTCAAGTCCACGCAATGGACCCTCTGTTCAAACCCACAAATGCCGCTAACTTTTCTAACCTTATTCAAATCCCTACTCCCCTCTGCTTATCTACCCATTTTTTTATGCGCTTCTTACCCACTCTGTTACTAACACACAGGAGGAGTAACAGGAGAAGTAGGCATTCTGCTCTCATCTCACTGCCGCTTTAAACTAATCTCTATACCTCCTTCCTTCTTGTTCCCTTCTTTTGAGGTACATGCATTTCAACTGTTCTACTCTCGAACTCAGGTCCGGACTGAGAATTAAAATAAGCCCTGGCATTTCAGGTACACAGAGGCCCAATCAGCCCACATAGAGGCCCAAACAGCCCCCACCAGCCCACTAAATATTGACTTTCTATGGGACCTTATAGCAGCCCCTCTGGCATTTGCCAGAACCCACAGATTGCCAGTCCGGGCCTGCTCACTGCACGAGTAGCAGTTGTTTACAGACCTCCTTCTGCTGAATCTTCTGCTACATTTCTCTCTGACTCTCTGACAGCCCTGCAATTATATTGGGTGACTTTAATTGTCACATCGATGACTTGTCTCAGTCATGGCATCACATTTTCTCCATTTAACTACCTCCAGCAATGGACAAATACTGCAACCCATAAGGATGACCACTTCCTTGATCTGGTCTTTACTAAAAACCCTCAGCCAAAAATTCTAATTTGTAACACCCGCACTGTTTAAATAACTAGCCTGTGTCAAGTCCATTCTGAAAAATGCTACACTGGACCCATCCTGTTTGTTTAACTACCACCCTGTCTCTCTCTTATCATTTGCCTCTAAACTTATGGAAGGTCTTGTCTTTTCTCATATTAATAACTTTTTCTGCACCCATAATCTGGGCCCTCTGCAGTCTGGCTTTTGACCTGCACACTTCACTCAGACTGCATTATGTAGAGTTGCAAATAATCTTCATCTTCACTGCTAAGGCCAAAGGACATTGCTCTATTCTCATGGACTTATCGTCTGCTTTTGATACTGTTGATCATTCTGTTCTAATGCAAATTCTCTTTTCACTTGGTATCAGGGTTCAAGCTGCGTCCTGGTTTATTCTCTGTTAACTTTGCTATCAAATACTCTCCCCCAGTTCAGCTTAATGTGGGAGTTCTTCTTGTACACTCTCTCTTTAGGAGGCCTTATGTCTTCACTTGGCCTTAAATATCACCTGTGAGCCAGATACATTTAGACACCCCTTCACTAACCACTGACTTTCAGTCCAAGATCGCAAACTACCTTCTAGCTATTTCCTCATGGATGAACCAAGTCCATCTCATGTTTTACCTGCTTAAAATGGAGCTCATGGTTTTCCAACCTAAACCTAGCCCAGCTCTTCCTTCCACCACTATTGATGGCATGACCGTTAACCCTGTTAATTCTGCATGATGCCTGCTGGTAATCTTTGACTAGTCTCTCTCTCTCTAATCATATTAATACTACTGCTGCTTCTTCCTCCGCAATATAGCCAAGATACATCCCTCACACATAACAGCCAAAGCACTAATACATGCTCTTATCCTATCCTGTTTGGACTATTACAATCTCTTACTAACCGGGCTTCCTGAATCCCATCTCTCTCCCCTCCATTCAATCCTAAACTCTGATACTTGGATCCTCCTGCTCTCTCCTCAACCTGTTCGAACCCCAATTAAAATCCTTAGCATTGCTGCCTGTTAAGCAAAGGATAGCATATTAAATCCTTCTGCTAGCATTCAAAGTCCTTCACTCCTCTGCTCCTCACTACATTTCTTTACTTGTCTCACTGTACGTTCCTGGTCGTCTCTTCCATTCCTCTCAGAGTCACCTTCTTATCATACCATCCACATCCACTGCCACCTCTCATCTTAAATCTTTCTAGTCTCTGATCCTTACCTCTGAAATTCCATCCCTGAATATCTCCGTAAAGAGTGCTCTCTCAATCTCTTCAAGTGCTTTTGGAGCACTAGAATATTAGTCTAATCCTGGTACCTATTGGACAATGCCTTTACAATTTTTCCCCTCCAATGTATGTCTGCATTTTAGCCACCAACCCACTTAGACTGTAAGCTGTGCAGGACAGGGACCTCCTTCCTACTGTGTCTCTAACCACATAGCACTTAAGCTCAATGTCCTTAAATATAAGCTCTGTGTACTGTCCACATTTATCTATTATGTGACTTGTCCTCTTTTTATATATATTTTATATATATTGCACTTTTATATATTGCACTTTTATGTATTGTACAGCGCTGTGACTTCCTAAAAACACTTTAAAAATAAAGTTATACATACATACATACATTTCTCTTCAAGTGATAAAACAAAGCTAAACAGTACTATTTCATTTGGTATATATTCCATTCAAAAACAACAACTACAGACTTTTTACCTTTTGTGTAAAGCATTTTTTCATAAACAGGGAGGAGGTGGAGTTTTCTTAGCTTTTGCCATGTAGTGATAGCAAATATATTTCTTGGATGAGAATCTTTGATGCAATGACTCTGAAAACATAATAATAATGATGCTAAAATAGATGCATTGATCTCATTGACATGATTACACTTTAACATGATTGCAAACATCCATATCTCAAAGCAGCAGCACAAAATAAAACAACAGCAATGAAATACAAATAATTTACCACCATCAAATATGAATATATGGTCTTTGCACTCTATGAATGATTTACAGAATGTATCCCCACTTGCCAATCTTCCTCAACTGCTAAAGCATTAAATATGCCTTTTGAACATACCAATGCTTAAAAAGTCATTAAGTAATGGATAATTGATGATGTTTAATCTCAGGCTTTAATATCCAGAGGTTAATTCAGTTCTGGGATTTCTGGGAACATATTTCAAAGCTTGACAAGATTCTGATAATAGCAGCATTTGTGCTTTTTTCCCTAGACTGGCCACAATTGGATGATAAAACATTGCTCTGTGTTTATTTGGATTACTGATGTTGATATCCTAGATGAACAGTTTGATATTTTATACTGAAATTAATTCAAGGAGACACATCCAAGATGTCAAACACACTCATTTCTCCCATCTATACTTTCAAGTACAAATGACTTTCCATCCTTCCTCTGGTTTTGATCGAAGTTGAATTACAGTCCCAGGAGTTAAGCAATTTAAGAAACTTGAGTAGAAATTGCAGAACAAGAGTGTGCTGGACTCTCTCTGTTCCAGAAGTACTTCAATATCCAAGATATTTTGTATCAATAACATTGCAAGTATTTTGTATTTTCCTGTACTCACTTCTTCTAAATTGATATATTTGCACAGTCATTTGAGCATCACAATGATCTTTACATCTTATAAATGAAATAAATATCTTTCTTTAGAAGAAAAGACATTGTAAATATTAGTGACTATGTCGAATGGTTTCTAAAAATGCTAAAATGTTTAGCACTTATTCACCTGCCGAGGAAAAGCAGTTGATATTATACATATTATTATAAAACATATCTTACTGGAAAAGTCATAATGTATAGATAGTTGAAATGAAGCTTATATAAATAATGATATCTTAAAAGAAAAGTGCAATATGGCATAGCAAAACAATTTTACAGGTTAGGGATTTGTTTTTTCGAATAAAAATTTTGTTTTGTTGTCATTCTTTCATTGTATATTGAAGGAAAATCCTACAGGTATGGGATTTATTATGTGGAAACCCAATATTCAGAAAGCTCCAATTCATTTTAATATAATACATAATTATAATACAATTGATTGTTAAGCCTAGGGAGAGGTACAATACAATTCATACATAATAATGGAGCAGCCATGTAACTATAGTGAAACCAAGGGCAAATATATATATATATATATATATATATATAACTTGTCAAGATGGACCAGCACTCCAGTTTGTTCAATCAAACGTGAATATTTATTTGAATAGTCACTCTCGTGTCCAACGTTTCGGCCCACATCTGGGCCTTTATCCTTGATAAAGGCCCAGATGTGGGCCGAAACGTTGGACACGAGAGTGACTATTCAAATAAATATTCACGTTTGATTGAACAAACTGGAGTGCTGGTCCATCTTGACAAGTTGCATAATACCACTTGACCGGGCACCCACCACGAACTGAGAGGGTTAAAGTGCAGGTACTTTCTGAAACTTATATATATATATATATATATATATATATATATATATATATATATATATATATATATATATATATATATATATATACACATATATATACTATATATATATATATATATATATATATATATTTTTTTTTTTTTTTTTTTACATCCTCCAATTGTTAGTAATATGACATGAGGGCACTAACAAATCCTTGTAAACTGTTAGCTGTAATAGCTACATATATGTACTGTATGTATATATGATATGTATGTTGTGTGTAAACGCACTTGGACTATCATATTGCACAAAACAAATGAATAGACACTCTGTAATCAATTTGAAAATATCGGAGATGAAAACTTTTAATTAAATGCCGACAGATAATCAAAGGTGTTAGTGATTGCACATCTGTAATTTGGAATATTGATTTAGAGTCAGGTTTTTACCATTTAAAGGTAACAGACAAGTCTTATAAGCTTCCTTAACTTCATACATGTTAATTAAATCTCTTTACTAAAAAAAACATTATTATTGTGTGTGGTGTATGACATAAACACTGATATAGTAATGGTGGATCTTATAATGGGAAATACGATAATGGATGGTCGCTGTGCATCCTGTAGTTCTTTCCTGATCAATAAACACTTGCACTGGCAAAAATTCTATATGTAAATCTCTGCATTTCTCATCAATTTTTTGAGTTGTTTGCTTAAACAAATCATAAAAAGGCTCAGAAAGATCAGTGACATTTTGTGCATATCCATGAGAGGATTGGGGTTCCCAAACTGTAAATAGTACTTGCATAAACAAAGTAAGCCCTTATTGATTTTTTTTTATATAAATGGAAGCATCTGTCAATAACAGCTCTCCAACTACCTTTCTATAAGCACATTTCTCAATGCTAATGCTGTTGTTACTTTGTTGAACAGTGGGACCTGGCACTTCTCAATCAATAGGTATTTCTCTTTTGAAAATAAATTAAATTTGCTAGGCAGATTGTGCCTACATCACACTCTTGGCCCCAGCTGTCTGAATATTTTACTCTTTTATAATAATTTGCTTTGGGTTAGAGCTAAGATTTGTTTAGGTACATGAGAGGCTAATTTTGTATTCTGTTGTTCTTTGCTCTGGGATCATGTAGGGGCAAAATATACAAACAGACTGATACATGGGCTGTGGATGGATTACTTTGTTGTGATTTTTTTTCTAGTGTGTGTGGGGTCAGGTATTGATCTGGAACATTGTACAGATCAAATTCTTGCTGTGAATACCACCCCAGTGATGCCCTCTCTTCCAGATTAGCATAGAAAAGAAATTTACTGTTTGCTGTCAGAAGCACCATTTAGGTTTTGCAGTGAAAAAAATCAATAATGTAATGAATATTTTACACCCCTTGAAATCTGAACCATTGGTACATGTGTAGGCTTGGATACATCTCAAACAGGACAGCACTTTAAAGCACATTGATCTAACAACAACCATAGAAAGCTGTCTTCTGCTAGAACCAAGCAAATGATGCAGTTTAAGATCATTGTTCTTAAGTGACCATTTCACTACTGTGATAGAAGACAGCATGCTTTGATAACTGGAGAAGTCACTGCTTTTCCATTTCAGGGCCTTTTCCAAGAAATATGTACTGGCAGCATAAGTTGTAGCCAGGCAGAGGTTTTGGCCAATGTGGTTCATGGAGAAGTTGCTTGTCCTACATCTTTCTTCCAAGAAGGTTTTGTAATTTTCATTACCCAATTCTGTTTAGATGAACTTGATTTGTGTATATAAGGGGGGTACCCGTCCCTCCTCTAAATCCAAAGAATCTGTAAAAGATACATTCTTATTGCCATCTCATGTCTTCTATCAGATTATTCAGACAATGCTTCGAAGAATTTGAATATCACTGATTTATGAATTTATGGGGAAATGTAATAAAAAGTTTTCTTAGGTCTAGAAACCCAAAACAACCAATCAGCCACGTTTTTGAGATCATTAGATTGTGTTTTAAACTGGTGTCAGTTAGGATCTATATATAGTTTGATCGATTCTGAAAACGAAAACACCCTTCATTGGCTTAGAGTTTAAAATAGATCTTTGATATGAATGTTAGACCTACTTGGTCTGCTAAATTTGTTTTTATTAAAGTCTGTTTAACCCACTGGACACATCCCTTCCTCTATATGACAATTACAGAGAGATGTTCTGAATACATGATAGTATTAAAGCTATTATTCTCATTCTTGCAAATATGTTGGCTCCAAGGTATTGGTATTCCCAGCCTTTCTAAATCCTTATTAACCTTAACATTCTTAACGGAAGCAAAAGAGCTGCTGAACTGAATGAAGCAATAGAATTGAAAGGACCATGGGGATATGTTGCTTTTTCTTGACTGTTCATGTGGTAACACTTAGGGAGACACATTACCGTCCTGGTGGAGCAGGCTATTCCTCTGTCTTTCTCTAGAGACTGAAATGATCCTCCCGGGGTTCATTGAGACAATTTGGAAAGATGTCTAGTTTTTCCTATTTGACTTAGTAGTAATTTGCTCA
This sequence comes from Xenopus laevis, assembly GCF_017654675.1. NCBI lineage: Eukaryota > Metazoa > Chordata > Amphibia > Anura > Pipidae > Xenopus > Xenopus laevis. The sequence continues at coordinate 76,025,341 of NC_054385.1, forward strand.
ATGTTTTGTGTCCATACATATGAAGCATTTTATTTACAGTTGCTCCACTGCAGTTACTCAGTGAAATGATTCTGCATAAGCTGCATTTCATGGTTACATAGGTATAAATAATATTTGTGTTTTGTGATTAATTAGGCTAATACAGAGACAGCTTTTCATACAGCACTGCAGAATATGTTGGTGTTATATAAATATTGAATAATAATAAAATTCACCTTAAAGTTGAAAGGCCTTATGTTTTCATACACATTGGAACATAATACAGTAAAACAAATACAAATTTGAATTGGGTGGTTCCAACTAGGGATGTAGCGAACTGCCGATTTGGTGTTCGCGAACGCCGTTCGCGAACACCGGCAAAAAATGCGAACGTTCGCGAACAGTTCGCGAACTTCGAACACCCGCTAAAATCGTTCGATTCAAACGATCGAAGGATTTTAATCGTTCGATCGAAGGATTTTCATTCGAATCGAACGATCGAAGCCATTCGATCGAATGATTTTCATTCGATCGAATGCTTACAATCGTTCGAACGAATGGAAATCGTTCGATTTTTAGCGGTCGAAGGAATTCGAATGGTCGAATGGTCGAACGATCGAACGCGAACTCAAAATGCGAACGTTCCCAAACGTTCGCGAACACTCGGCGGACGCGAACGGTCGAAGTTCGCGCGAACTAGTTCGCGGGCGAACAGTTCGCTACATCCCTAGTTCCAACACACTTTCAATTCACATTTACTATTGAGGGCAGCCTTTTGTACTGTATAGTGGGTGAGAGCTCTTCTTGATAAAAGACCTATGGGAGAAAAGGGTTCTTGGCAATAGATATGTGTGCTTATTTTATGTATAGAGTATTTCATATATTCTGGAGACAAAATTCATGCACATTGCTGTATAATATTGGTTGTGTAATAGTATTATAGTTATAGTTATGGCACTACTTCTGTATTTACTGTGCACATTATAATTAATTCAGATTTAATATGTAGGTTAGGTAACAAAAAAACATAAAATTATTTTAGCCTTTAATATTACAGAGAAAGAGGAAATTGTGTTAAAAATCTTGAGTTATTTGATTACAGTGGAGTCTATTAGAGATGACCTTCCCGTAATTTGGAGCTTTCTGGATAATGGATCCCATACCTGTAATATTTTCAGGGCACATTTTTATGTCACAGATAGATTACTTTTTTGTGCATTCCTTACCATCACCATTATCTAAGCTGAAAGAGAATGCTGGAAGTAGTTGAAGAACAAAGGGTTTCCTATCCCTCACCTCTTTACTATTTCTAGTTTGTTGGGAACATAGAAAGCTGTAGGGCAGCAAATCAAAAGTTAAGATTTTTCTGTGGATTGTACAAGACACCCCAAAGTTCATGAATCTCCCGATGTTTTTAACATTCTGAGGTACAACTGCAGAAGTCAAAATATTATTCCAGGCCTGCAGCCTTTCTCAATAAGATGAACAGTAGATATTGAGCCAGACCCTTTTGAGAAGAGTTGCTTTGGAACATGTCAGTCAAAATATATACTGTACCATTTACAAGTTTGCTGTTTAAAAACAAACATCTATATGTTATATTAAAAGATCTTCTTCTGGGTAGAATGATTCAAATGTAACATCTAGGGGCAGATTTATCAAGGGTCGAATTTCAAAGTGAAAAAACTTCGAAATTCGACCATCGAATGGGTGTAGTACGATAGTCGAAGTCGAAGTTTTTTTCCGCTTAATTAAAATCCTTCGAATCGTTCAATTCGTTTGATTTAATTGTATGATTGTATCGATTGTACCGATTGTACAATTTTACAAAAAAAACCTTTGACTTCTCAAAACTTAGCCAATGGCTCATATAGGTTATAGGAGGTTCCCCCATAGGCTAAACAGCAATTCGGCAGGTTTAAGGTGTCGAAGTCAAAGTTTTTTAAAGAGACAGTACTTCGATTTTCGAATGTTCGAATTTGTGAAGTATTTTCATTTCTAAATGAATTTTGGCCTATTCGATGGTCGAAAGTACCCAAAAATTACTTCAAAATTCGAAGTTTTTGAATTTGAAAATTCACTTCGACCCTTAGTAAATGGGCCCCCTGGTGTTCTATGGAGCTGCATAAAGGTCAGACCCATTGTTCTAATTCCTTATGCACATGACAATTTAGGAAGTTACTGTTGTTTGTTAAGATTACATTTAAATACATATTAGTCTCAATATTATATAAATATAAAATATTATGTCCATTCTGATGCTGTCCTAGTCCATAACACCTACCATGCTCGGCATGTGAAATTGTCATTTTTAATACAACTGTATGATTTTTCTGAGCAGTCATTGTCATTATGACTATGATTGTAAGCTTACAAAATGGGAGAGGATGCTGAGAATGGTTTAATGGATCATATCAAATTCACCTGTGCAGTTGGTCAGTGTTAGAGCCTTGGATATTTCTAGGGCTAAACATTTCCCAAAATTAGGATTGCCACAATAAATTAGAAACAGCTTTCAAATATCCATTATGTTAGGAAATAATTTTCCTCCCTGGTGAAATGTCTTTTAACTGCAGGATAAATCACATTAACTGTCTCCACAGATTTTGTATAAGATGAGGGGAGGGGGGTTAATGTGTGAAGGAAACACTGTAACATGGTGCATTCTTTGGAGTTGGTCCAACCCACTTACCTACCATTTAGGCAGCGGAGCATAAATTCACTTAATACTATAATTTCTTACCTTTAGTTGCCGTATTCAATTTGTTCTGAAATCTAGCTATGTAAACTAGCTGGTCCCTCGTATTCTGTATTTTTGCTGAAGGTCCTTCGTAGGACAAGTCACCATGAATATTGTGGTGAGAACATTGCTGTTTATATTGTATAAATGGTGCTCTGTTGCTTCTCAGTACAAATCAAAAAAGATTCTTCAATAGCTATGGTTCCAACTTGAATAATAATACATAATAATATGTATTCATTCTCTCCTGTTCAGCTAGCATTTACCAGCACATATTTACATGTGCAACATATCATCATCATCATTTATTTATATAGCGCTGTCAAGATACGCAGTGCTTTACTGCAGTTATAGCAAACAGGGAACAAATGGTGGATAACAGACAAGGATTACAGAATACAATAGGGTTAGAAGGACCTAGAGATTAGAGTTTACAAACTAAAAGGTTAGGGTACAATTGAGACATTAGGATTATATAAACATTTTGTCATTTTTGATACAGCAATGATTAATTAAGGTACATCGAATAAGCCTCTTTAAACAGATGGGTCTTTAAGGAGCTCTTGAAAGTTTGGAAAGAAGGAGAAAGTCTGACAGCTTGTGGCAGAGAGTTCCAGAGAAAAGCAGAAGCCCGAGAGAAGTCTTGTAGACGAGAATGGGCAGAAGTGATCAGAGGAGAAGTGAGGCGAAGATCAGAAGCAGAGCGTAGGTTTCGTGAAGGAGTGTATTTGGAGATTAGAGATGAAATATAGGGAGGGGGTTCATTATTAAGGGCCTTGAATGTGAGTGTAAGTAATTTGAATTTGATTCTAGAAGAGATTGGGAGCCAGTGAAGGGACATGCATATGGGAGCAGCTGATGTTGAGCGGCGAGCTAGATGAATGAGTCTAGCGGCTGCGTTTAGAACAGATTGGAGTTGTGAAAGGTGACTTGTTGGAATACCTGTGAGGAGTAAGTTGCAGTAATCAAGGCGGGAGATGATGAGAGACTGAATCAGTGTTTTAGTCGATTCTGAACTGAGATATGGTCGTATTCGAGCAATGTTGCGCAGTTGAATACGGCAAGATTTTGCAAGTGTTTGAATGTGTGGTGAAAAAGACAGATGAGAGTCTAAGATGACTCCTAGGCAGCGTGCCTGTGTGGTGGAATGAAAGGTGGTGTTGTTTACGGTGAGTGATATCTGAGGGACAGGGGAAGATCTTGGAGGAAATATAATGAGTTCTGTTTTAGAAAGGTTCAGTTTCAGGGAGCGCTGTGACATCCAGGAGGAGACAGCAGAGAGACAGTCTGTGACTTGGGAAAGGACAGAATTAGAAAGATCAGGAGTAGACAAGTAGAGTTGGGTGTCATCAGCATAAAGGTGATACTGAAGTCCAAATGACTGAATGAGTTTTCCTAGTGAAGTTGTATAGAGCGAGAACAGCAGGGGGCCAAGAATAGAGCCTTGAGGAACTCCAACAGAGAGTGGGAAAGTAGTAGAAGTAGAGTTAGAGAAGGAAACTTTAAAGGAGCGGTCAGAGAGATAAGATGTAAACCATGAAAGAGCAGTGTAGAATGTCAAGGAGGAGTGTGTGGTCAACTGTGTCAAAGGCTGCAGAGAGATCTAGAAGGATTAGAATAAAATAATGACCTTTAGACTTTGCCAATAGAAGATCATTGGTTACTTTGGTGAGTGCAGTTTCAGTCAAGTGTGATGGGCGGAAGCCAGATTGCAAGGGGTCGAGGAGGGAGTTGTGAGTGAGATGCTGGATCAGGCGTTTGTAAACAAGCCTTTCTAGTAATTTGGATACGAATGGAAAAAGGGAGTCCGGTCGATAGTTAGTGGGAGAGCTGGGATCAAGGGAAGGTTTTTTGAGGATAGGAGTGATTAGTGCTTGTTTGTATAATGATGGAAAGGTACCAGTAGAGAGAGAAAGATTAAATAGGTGGGTAAGTGCAGGAGAGACATATACACATATAGACATATATATTAAGAGATATGATTCAAAGAAACAACTTCAATCCTTGACAAGAATTATAAGGCATCCATGTTGCCAATATCTATCTGTCAAATCTATATCACACTATTTTTTTTTTATTACCTAAAATGTTGCTAGTCCCTGGATCAACTTGGACTATGAGCTATTTCCCATAACCCTGTATTCCCTTACTAAAAAGCCATCCAACCCCTTCTTAAAGCTATCTAATGTATCAGCCTGTACAACTGATTCAGGGAGAGAATTCCACATCTTCACAGCTCTCACTGTAAAAAACCCCTTCCGAATATTTAGGTGGAACCTCTTTTCTTCTAATCGGAATGGGTGACCTTGTGTCAGCTGGAAAGACCTACTGGTAAATAAAGCATTAGAGAGATTATTATATGATCCCCTTATATATTTATACATAGTCATCATATCACCCCTTAAGCGCCTCTTCTCCAGCGTGAACATCTCCAATTTGGCCAGTCTTTCCTCATAGCTAAGATTTTCAATACCTTTTACCAGCTTAGTTGCCCTTCTCTGTACCCTCTCTAATGCTATAATGTCCTGTTTGAGTGATGGAGACCAAAACTGTACGGCATATTCTAGATGGGGCCTTACAAGTGCTCTATACAGTGGAAGAATGACCCCCTCCTCCCTTGACTCTATGCCCCTTTTAATACAGCTCAAGACCTTATTTGCCCTTGATGCTGCTGACTGGCATTGCTTGCTACAGCCAAGTTTATCATCTACAAGGACTCCAAGGTCCTTTTCCATAATGGATTTGCCTAGTGCAGTCCCATTAAGGGTATAAGTGGCTTGGATATTTTTACATCCCAGGTGCATTACTTTACATTTATCAACATTGAATCTCATTTGCCACTTAGCTGCTCAGATTGACAGTTTATCAAGATCATGTTGCAAGGATGCCACATCCTGGATGGAATTAATTGGGCTGGATAATTTTGTGTCATCTGCAAACACTGATACACTGATACCTTAACAAGCCTTCAAATAATTTGCCCACCACAGATGTCAAGCTTACTGGCCTATAATTGCCAGTCTGAGATCGTAATCCCTTTTTAAATATTGGAATATTTTCTCCAATCCATAGGCACCATACCAGATGACAGTGAATCTGAGAAAATCAGAAATAAGGGCTGGTCTAAAACTGAACTAAGCTCTCTTAGAACCCGGGGGTGTATGCCATCTGTGTTAGAAACAAGATTTCATTTGTTTCACGTACTGATGCTAGTGTCGAAGCAATTTGTGTAAAAGCTCATTTACAACTTATGCTGTATGTTTCTTCTTATATTATTTTAATGATGTATATATTTGTGAATTAATATACTATTTTTTTTAAAAAATAGCAAGACAACTGTAGCATCTTCTTTTCCAATGTTGTGTTGCCTCCTTTGATGTGCTGTATAGGTGAATGTATGATTACTAGCCTATAAAAAAGGAAAGTATATCCTCATATTCTGCTCGTTGGAATTCATTTAAGTAGTGACCTTGCAAATGCTGGCTTATAGCTAAGTTAACCAATTAAATATAGAAAATCTCAAAAAGCTCTTTAGACCACAGAAAGGCCCCATATAAAGTTCAGAGAAGGATAGCAAGCATTAGTGAGCATTAACATGCCATTACCAGAATGACTTTGGTACAAGTGGTATATTTGAATTTGACAGAGAATTTAAGTCTTTGGCAGCATACTCTATTACGTGAGATCATGAGTATATTGTTGGTAATTTATCTTCATGCTTGTTAATTGTTTTGCTTCATACCTCAGTATAAAAATATCTGTAAAATCCCATCTCCTCCTTTGTTTTAAGCCTAGTAGGTGATGAATTCACCTTTCTTGAAAGCTGCAGTTAGATGCAGGGCTCCGCTGTATATCCTGCATCATCAAGCATTCTAGTTAAAAGGCGCCACAGCTTATAGAAATAAAGCTCTATTTTAATGTCCCATGGAAAGTTTGAACAAGTATGTTGGAGCTGGTACAATCAAAGGATAAAATTGAAATATTTCCAACAATTTGTTCCCCTAATGCATTAAAGAAAAGACCTTCCCTCATGCAAGGAATTTAAAAGATTAAGTAAAAAGGAAACACATAAATCTTGTGTGGGCCCCTGTAATTCAAATAAACACCTGTTTAGGTGGTGAAATTAAATTAATTACTCGGAGGTGAAATTCAGCCCTCGATCTGTGACTTTATTAAAATATCTGCAAAATTGGATTTTTTTTTTCAAGATGAAATTTTGGATTATGAGCTTCAGGCCTCTACAATGTGTTTCTATAAGTCCAACACAGATGAAGCTAAATCTGTACTCATATAAATCATTTTTAACAGAATGCAGTTTATAGGAATGTGATGTTTATTAATTGAACTCTTCAAAAACACTCTACAAATGTCTCCTGACAAAGCTGCATTGCCTCTTGTGAGCTTCCTCATACAATGGAAAAGTAGTACAACGGAAATGTTATCTATATAACATATTGGCTCTCGGCATCATGTTTGTGTCAAAATGCACATTATGAACTAATACTTGTGCTCAGCTAGGATGGTGGAGACAATGCCAATCTGTTGGCTTGAAAGAGCATGTTTACAGTGCAGGAAACACCACAAGTGGTTACCTGTTTGCTTCAACTTCCAATTATCTGCTTAGGACTTTGGCCACATATATAACTTTGGGACTGATTTATTAACATACAATATGTTTTATCAAGCAGTTAACATTTTAAAAACTTTTTTTTATTTAAAAATGTATTTTCCATGCTGCAATGTTTTTTTCCAGAGGTGAAAGTAATTGTCTAAACCCTTTCTCCCTGCAGGCAATACAGTATTTAGGTGGGTATTAGTGCTTAGTTAAGATGGCTGCATACTAGCACCCCATAGGAAATTCATGTGTACAGCTGATCAACAAACACATATTGATGAATCAAGAGGTAACAGCTTTGATAAATATGTAAAATTATTAGGAAATCAGAGAAGTTTTTATAACTCCAAAATCTGATGTTAATCCTAGTGATTTTGTCCCGTTTTCCAGCGAAATTCGCAAAACTGGGCGAAAAATTTGCAAAACAACGATTTTGACGCCAGCGACAATTTGCCAGGCTCAAAATGGGCGCTGGCGTCAAAGAAGCCGGCACCCATTAAAGTCAATGGGCATCCATTTATCGTTGCCGGAATCTAAATTGGAGTGCAAGTGCTCCATAGATGAGAACTAAGGGCACACTCTTGTTTTTGCACTTGTGCCCAGGGGTTTGGTAAATTACCCCTAATGGGTTTAGTTCTTATTTTGTGGTCACAGCCTCATTGCGCCCCCCGCCTAATGGTTTTAAAAATTAGTGGTGAGCACAACTTTTCCTTGTGGGTTTAGTTCTTACACAGAGATTTACAGGGGTCAAATGCTGTTCATGGCTCTCTAGAGAATGAAATACTAAAAACCTTTTTGTTATACACTAGAATGTTTTGGGAAGAAATTGTCCATTTGTAGCTACTGGATAACCTTCCAAAATCATTGGTTCAACAACAAATAAATGTTTGTTTTTATCAAAGTTGTAATTTAAATTTTTTTAACTAATCAATTTTTTTTGCACTAAAATTCAAATTATACTCTGAAAAACTGAATAACTTATTTTATCCAGAATGCTCAGAACCTGGGGTTTTCCAGATAATGGATCTTTCCATAATTTGGATCTTCATAACTTAAGTCTACTAGAAAATAGTTTAAGCATAAAATAAAACCAATAGGCTGGTTTTGCTTCCAATAAGGATTACTTATATCTTAGTTTGGATCATGTACAAGATACTGTTTTATTATTACAGAGAAAAAAGAATTAACTTTTAAAAATGAGAAATATTTTATTTTAATGGAGTCTATGGAAGATGGCCTTTGCAGAATTCTGACCTTCTGGATAACAGGTTTCCTTAAAATTTCCATAGACAGCTCCCATTGCTTCTACATGAATTTAGCATCTTTTAGATGGTAAAGTTTTACATTCAAGCTTTACAATATTTATTAAGCTCAAAAAATGCATTTTTCACATTTTTGACCCATTGGAAGTAAAAATTTGAGCTATTCAATTTTGTTCCCAAATGTTGTAAATTCTTATTTATTCAGATTTTATCTGAATTATCTTGTATTCAGAAAAAAAACAAGCATTCAATTAAAGTTTATTCAAAGTAGAAAATACCTAAGATTACACAAGTTAGTTATCCTGCTTGATCATTTTTAGCCCCATGTTTGACATTTAGGGGGGTTATTTACTAAGCTCCGAATACCCGAAATTCCCCGAAATCCAAAAAATTCGTGATTTTTTTTTTATAAAATCTGACTTTTAAAAAAATCACGAATTTGTTGGAATTTATTAAAAAAGCCCAAATATAAAAACACAGCATCTCCAACCTGTCGAAGTTGCATAAAAGTCAATGGGAACAGTCCCATTGATTTTTGGTTGTTTCGGCGGTTTCGGGCAATTTCACAATATTTATCGGAGATTTCGGATGAAAACTCAGGGAAAAATCACGAAAAAATCGTGAAAATCTGAGCTTTTCCCGCAAACCACATTTTCGGGTAAATTTAATAACAAATAAGCGTTAAAAACCCAATCGGGTTAGGTTTGAGTTTGTAGCAGCCGATATTGAGATAAATTCGGACCTTGATAAATAACCCCCTTAGGGTTGGGACAGATTGGGGGAGATTTAGTTGCCTGGTAACTAATCACCTCTTCTGCAGAGCGGCAATCTCCCCGAACTGCCTTCCGTCTGCCTTCTGCCTGCTTGAATGAAGAATCGGCTGCGCTAATGCACTCGCAGCACTTCGATTTCCAAAGCCGCTCAAAGTTGCCTCAAGAGGAAACCCCCCCGAATCTGCCCATCTGCCCCAACCCTAAAGATGAGATTATGCTTCTGCCCTAAATCCTTCCCTGATGGGTGAAGACAACTCTTACCATATCCACCCTGAGATTAAGGGTAAACCACATGGGAGATTTTTATCAGATTTTTGGGTCGGAATTAATCGGATCTTGCCATCCAACACCACGCAACACAAGGTAGGATGCTATGAAATCTGATCCCCCATAGCTTGAATCTAAAGTCGGCTCAGATAAAGTCAGATGATGTAGTTTGATCATGCATCTATATCCGACAGTCAATGTTTTTCAATGGAAGAAAAAGTCGTTCAGGCACCATCAGATTAGATTAACTGCGTTTTGCTGTACTCACTACCCCTCCACACACACATAATAAGAAATCATATTAGGAAAGTTATTTAGCACAACCAAATTCCTCAGAAGCCTCCTGAAGTGATTGTGTATTTCTATACCACTGTTTTTTTTCCTGCTGTACTTATCATCTCTTTATAGAACTCCCATATCTTGGCTATAATTCATAGCCTTGACCTGATCTGTAATTTAATTCTGATTTAAAAGTCCTCTCAGCAGCCATGCTTGGTGTTTTTTCTATTTAAGAGAAAGTGTTAGAAAGCATCCAAGCCACATCAATATATACCTTCTCCATTCCAGGATGGGTAAAATTACGACGTGACTTAAGCAAAGTCAACTTGGAAGCAGTTAGCTTCCATGAGCCAATCAAAACAAAGAATACCACACAGCCTTGAAATCAGACCAAATCACTTTACATTCCTCCAAACAATGGTTCCAGTAATATACTTTATTGAGAACATTTGCAAGAGGTAATGAAATTGGATTGCGCCAATGTAGCTAAAGGTGTCATCTGACCTGTCTCAACAGTAAGCTTTGCTGCTCTTCATGTCCAGCCAAAACACATTTTTACTAAATGATGCATGTCAGTACCAGTCCCTAGATGGATATAATCCATAGGAATGAGCAAGAAAGGTGCACATTGATAGTTATTCATGCCAAAGGTTTCCTGTGTATATGTCATGCTGGGATGCTTCTTTTGGTATATATAGTGTGCAGTATGGTTAATTTAGCATGGAATTTGGCTTTTTGCCCTGCTCAGGAAGCAGACATGATATATACATACATATATATATATATATATATATATATATATATATATATATATATCTGCTTTAGGTCAAACTGTCTATTTTTACAAATAAGGTATTGTGAAGAAATACTGTATTCAGAGAATAGGATAAATCAGTTGCAATTCCATTGTATTTAAACATATTTTTTTTAGCCTGGAGTGCTCCCACAACCCCCCCCCCCTTGCATTTTTTGTTTTGCAGCCAGAAGCAGGCAATGCTTTTAAGTGGTTTGTAGCACCCCCTATCCGTCCCTTCAACTAAGGTGGTCTCATGCCTTTAAAAAAGGGCTTTGGTTTGGGTAATCTCTCTCTCCCCTAAAATCGATCAAGGGTCGAATTTGGAAGTGGAAAATACTTTGAAATTCGACCATCGAATTGAATACTATGAAATTCAAAGTCAAATTCGTAGGATTTTTTGCATCGTACGATCGTATTCCAATCGTACTACGATAGTACGATCGTATTATGATCATACTACGAATTGTACGTTTTGAACGATTTTATCGTACAATCGTACAATTTTCCTTCGAATACAAAAAACTTAGAAATATGCTCTGGAAGGTCCCCATAGGCTAACATAGCATTTCGGCAGGTTTATGTTGGCGAAGTATGGAAGTCGAATAGTCGCACGATTTTACTTCGAAACAAGGTCGAAGTCATAGTAGCCTATTCGATGGTCGAAGTACCCAAAAATTACTTTGAATTTGGAATTTTTTAACTTCGAAAATTCCCTCGATTTTATTTCAACCCTTGATAAATCTGCCCCTTAGTGGTGGGGGAGGATCTAGCCCTCTGATTAAAACCAAAGCCAAGGTCAGGAGACACTGATACCAAGCAATACTACTTTCAAAGGTAAACAGTTAGGGACCGCCATATGGGGTTTACCTTGACGTGGTATGGGGGGCTTACCAATTTTATGATCATAACTTTGTAACTAAAACCCCTATTTTCATACACACATGCACTTGCATATATATACTGAATTACTTGTGAGACAAAGGACCAGGGAATGTGGATTGATTAATAGGATAAATCAGTTGCAATTCCATTGTGTTTAAACATATTTGTTTAGCCTGGAGTGCTCCCACAACCCCCTTTTATTTTTTGAAAAAGAATGTACTCTTGTAGTTTCTGCATTGTCAGATTTAGGTGAGGTTTGAATGTTTGTAGATGTTGACAGGTGTAAAAAGCTGGGTACATTTTAGGCTGACTTTGTTTATTAGAAAACTGCTAGTGTTCCATAGAACAGCAGCACAGATTTGTTATTAGTGTTATCAGTACAATCGGTTGTTTTCGCAAAAGCAAGGGGTTTCCCTTGAATTGTTGCCAGCTTTGCAAGTTCGGTCAATAAGCACAATATTCCCAAAGAAACCTTCCATGTGCCTTTGTACTGACAGCTACTGCATAAACAAATATTGAACCTTTAAGAAGGCAGCAAAAAGTGGACTTTATTAGACAAATAAATGCACAAGTGATCAGTTCAGTACATCAGTGCTCTAATGCTTTCTTGTGATGGATACAGGCTCTTAGTTCATCCTGAGAGGAAGGAAGTTAAGGTGAGACTGTTATTTCAGGTTTCTGAGGGAGCCCTGTTTACTGAAACTGGATACGAATTAAAAAGAACTCAGAGGAAGTTGAGGTTGAGTTGTCTGCAGGGAGTCAAATCACAGGGACTTTAGTGTCACACAAACAAAGATACCACCTGGAATGAGATCACCCAGATAGGAGCAAATAAAGTAATTAAACATCTAAATCTATAAAACAGATGTTCACTGCTGGGGCTGAATACTCTGTGCTAGGGATGTAGCGAACTGTTTGCTGGCGAACTTCGACCGTTCGCGTCCGCCGAATGTTCGCGAACGTCGCGCGACGTTCGCATTTTGAGTTCGAGTTCGATTCGAATACAAATCGTTCGACCATTCGACCATTCGAATTCCTTCGACCGCTAAAAATCGAACGATTTCCATTCGTTCGAACGATTGTAAGCATTCGATCGAATGAAAAGCATTCGATCGAATGAAAAGCATTCGATCGAATGCTTCGATCGTTCGATTCGAATGAGAATCGTTCGATCGAACGATTAAAATCCTTCGATCGTTCGAATCGAACGATTTTAGCGGGTGTTCGAAGTTCGCGAACTGTTCGCGAACGTTCGCATTTTTTGCCGGTGTTCGCGAACGGCGTTCGCGAACACCAAATCGGCAGTTCGCTACATCCCTACTCTGTGCGCTCTTTATATTTTGCACATATGGAACAGCCAAGTCTGGAGGGGATTCTGTGGGTGCCTCTGGTTGGGTGATAAGTAGATGGTGTCTGGCAAATTTGCAATCAGTGGTAGAAGCAGACTTTTCTCACTTCTGTGTATATTTACAGTATATTTATAATATAAGCAAGGCTGTTGAGCCCAAATAAAGTGGTTTTATATGGACTTATTTGCAGAATTCAAACATACTGTACAATATACCTGACCCATGATAACAGGAGCATCATCACAGCTTAGATAATGCATTTCACAAGTGACAGATTCTTCAACAACCACAGTACTCTCCAATATAATTGCTCACAGTCACCTTCACCCTCTGTTACAATTTAAACACAAAGTTCTGAATATTTTGGTGGATGTATGTTGTATTTTATCAGCAGTCACACTTTGAAAATCATCCCAATTTTTAGCATGTGTTAATGAGCCCTGATATTTGGCATGAAAATGCATTACTCTTTAGTGGCTTTCCCCAGACTCTCCAATCTTATAGATACGGAAAGATGTAGTCAATAAACATATTTCATATTCCCAGTTAGTGTTTATCTATAGACATATACTGTACCCCTTAAGTGTCTACCTTGTTCTGTTCTGCCAATGCACTGTCTGGCATTGAGCACTGGTGGATTTACAAAAAAGTATTACATACTTAAAGGGATACTGTCATGGGAAAACATGTTTTTTTCCAAACGCATCAGTTAATAGTGCTGCTCCATCAGAATTCTGCACTGAAATCCATTTCTCAAAAGAGCAAACAGATTTTTTTATATTCAATTTTGAAATCTGACATGGGGCTAGACATTTTGTCAGTTTCCCAGCTGCCCCAGTCATGTGACTTGTGCCTGCACTTTAGGATGGAATTACTTTCTGGCAGGCTGTTATTTCTCCTACTTAATGTAACTGAATCAGTCTCAGTGGGACTTAGCTTTTACTATTAAGTGCTGTTCTTAGATCTTCCAGGGAGCTGTTATCTTGTGTTAGGGAGCTGTTATCTCGTTACCTTCCCATTGTCCTGTTGTTAGGCTGCTGGGGAGGTAAAGGGAGGAGGTGATATCACTCCAATTTGCAGTACAGCAGTAAAGAGTGACTGAAGTTTATCAGAGCATACGTCACATGACTGGAGGCAGCTGGGAAATTGACAATATGTCTAGATGTCAGATTTCAAAATTGAATAAAACAAAATCTGTTTGCTGTTTTAAAAAATGGATTTCAGTGCAGAGTTCTGCTTGAGCAGCACTATTACCTGATGCATTTTGAAAAAAACATTTTTTCCATGACAGTATCCCTTTAATATGGATAGGCATTAATTCATTTATATACATTTTATTTTTCTGACTTTCCAGAGTATAGCAAAGGAAAATCAAAATAATAAATAACAAAATATATCAACAGATGGGATCAGAGACACCAGCAAAACACACTTACTTCCAGTGTGGAATGTCACTTTAAGCCTGGCAATGAGAGCAGAAATAAAATCAAGGCAGAGCTTGCCAGCCCTTCCAAGGGTGCGGCTTGTAGTTGGCTCACATAGCTGTGCTGTAAACAAGGTAAAAATTGGCCGGATGTGTATGGCTTCCTAGAGGGAAAGTGAAATTGGAAAAGGTTTCACAAAATATTCTATTTCTGACACTAGGCCAAATCTTTTATCAGTGTCTGTGTTATTTTGTTTCAAGCAGGATATTATAGGTGAATCATGTGGTGGAATTCCTTTGTACCCTTCTAGTTTGAACAATGAGTGATTTAGTATTACAGGTATTTCTAATCAAAAATAATTTACATTTATGTTTTATAAATAAAGCTATGTTCTATTACTTTAGCTGTTACTAAAAAATCCCTTTAGGTTAAGTTCAAAGTGAGTCACAATATGTTGAGGGAAAGTGTCCCTAAACAAGTTCAAACATGCAAATGGGGTCATAAGCCAACAAGTAGAGAACAGGCAAGCACACTGACCCACAGGTGATTACTGGGATCTGTACATTTTTGGAGAAAAACAAGGCAAATCTGACTCAGAAACAGCTATGAGAAACAGTGATTTGTGATGTTATCAGTACTGAGAAAGAAAGATCTAGGAGATAAGATGATTTGTTAATGTTTCCAGACAAACAGGTTAGTATTGTCATGGGAACCCTAAGGGCTAGTCCACACGGGGAGATAGCGACGCGTTTGCGGTCGCGGCGACAAAGCGCCGCGACAGTCGCCGCGACCGGCGCAGGCGACAGTTTTGTATGGGCGCCTATGTAAAAACGCCTGTGCTAACCACACGAGGCGATGCGCTTTTCAACAGTCGCCTGAAAAAGCCTGGCGAGGCATTTTCAGGCGACTGTTGAAAAGCGCATCGCCTCGTGTGGTTAGCACAGGCGTTTTTACATAGGCGCCCATACAAAACTGTCGCCTGCGCCGGTCGCGGCGACTGTCGCGGCGCTTTGTCGCCGCGACCGCAAACGCGTCGCTATCTCCCCGTGTGGAATAGCCCTAAGACTGGTGTTGAGAGTTTTGATGAAAACAGCTAGAGTATCTTTGTTATCAGCATAAATGTGTCATTTGAAGTCAACTTATTTAATAAGTTAACCAACTGAGTTTTAGGCAAATAGTACAGGAACCAGAGCCCTATGTTAAAGTCAACACAAGTAAGCAGAGCTTAGCACATATGGGGCTCATTTATAAACATTGGGCAATTATGCAGCAATCATACGTTTGCTTTCACTGTTCAAACTACAGCTGGCTAAATCACTAATCACTGATTGGTTGCTATGTGTTACTGCCCAGGCATACATGTTCCCAGTGTTTATAAATAAACTCACAGTGTTTTAACCTGGTCATTTAAAACTTGCAATTTGAGGGTGAAATGTGCCTGTGACAGGCAGTGGCACTTTTTAGACTAGGATCACAAATTTCCTTTTACTTTTATTACTACCTTCTGTGTCATATCAGAGTGATCCCACGTTATTGCACTAGTATCTATCAAAGGCAGCTCGTCTTCTATTTTTAAGAATTTGAAATGGATTGCAAAAAGGGTGCTACTGACTTAGCTTTACTTCCCTAGGCCATAGCAAACATATTTTTTAAATCCCCCCCCCTTGCAATACCATGCACCTTGCCCTGATCCCCTTATCAGTGCACAGATTGGACAGTGCTGCTGCAGGCAGAAGGTATAGGGGCAAATTCACTAATGCACAAATTTTCACCAGTGACTGCTTTGGTACACTCCGCGCCACTTTGCCAGGTACAAATTCGTTACCACTATGTTAATTCACTAAAATTCACTAATTTTTGCTAGAGTTCATTTCTGCCTAGCCAAACGTCGCTAGCACTCATACGCTTAGGTCAATTTGAATAGGACAGGTACCTACAAGTCGTATGGACGTCTTTATTAGTAATGTTGGTGCAAATGCTTAAAGTGGCCATTTTTTAATACAAATGTCCAATGAGCCATAATAAAGACAGAAGAGATCCTCTAATGCTCTAGACATGAGCCCAGCCTTAAACAAATGTGGCATGACCCTCAAATAATTACAATTATTCACACATAAAATTGTTCACACATAAATCGATCCCGCTTTAAAAAAAGAAAAGTCGCCAGTGTTTTTTGCAACTGTAATGCTTTTCCGGCATACAGGATATGATGTCACTGTCATAAGATTGAGGAAGATGTAGGTTTGTTTTATCAGTTCGCCTGGTCTAAGGTGGCAAAGTAAACTTTGGCGAAAGAGGTAACGTACAGCAAAATTAAAATTTTAGTGAATTTGTGGAGTAACGACCGTTCGCCAGAGCGAAAAGTCGCCTGGTGAAAGGGTGCAAACGAACGCTAGCGATGGTCTTGTTCGCTAGCGAATTGTCCTCTACGCCAGTTAGTAAATTGGTGATGACCCTGCAGATGGGATTTCTGGAGAATTGTCGCTAGCGACAGCCACTTCGCCCTTTAGTCAATCTGCCCTATAGTGTGGATGGATTTGGACTCACCTTTTTCCCATAGTCACCCTGTGCTTGCAGTGTATACTAGCAGATATGCCACTGAGGGGAGGACACTTTGATTTTAGCCTATTTCCTTATTAATATACAGGTATCTTACATTTTCCATTTAATTTATCAGCTTCTGCATCTCTCTCCCCATAAAATACAGCAGTTTCTGCATCTCTCTCCTTACAAAACACATAATCTTCTGCCTCACTTTCCCCATAAAAAGAAATAAAAAAGTGGAGAGAGGTCAAATATAAATAAGAAGCAGAGATATTTGGCCAGAAGAACATTCAAATCTTTATTTAATGATTACAAACAAAAGCCTGAATGCAGACGAGAGCAAGGATGAGAAAATGTAAGAATACGTGCATCTCTATCAAGAACATCACACAATACCAGAAGTGACAACAGCCAATGATCCAAGCAAATGGTACAACATGAATTTAGTCATCCTATTTAGCCACTACAGTAGTAATATGATAAAGATTACATTAGTTTAATAAACCGTAGCAACAAATCAGCATACGGTAAGCCTTTTACTGGCCTAAAGTTGTAAGAACTAGTAAAAGTAATTCAATAATTATATTGATAATTGATAGAACTTACCCTTATTTACCATATTATTTTTTTTCCTATAAATCCATTGCAATGTGTAAGCCAATTGTTGTTTGTTTACATGAAGAAAGTGAGAAGTAGATGCATTATAGCTAGCATAGCACATACTGTATCTTTGATAATAACAAATGAATGCTAAGGAACACAGTTTTCAATTATGCAGTTTTCCTACTTTTCTAAAGCACTGTATGCTCACTGTCTCATTCAACTGACATTGCAAAGAACTTTCTATTGTTATAGACATTTCCTGTTGAAAGTCTGTGCTTCAATTGGAGAGAATGAAGCATTAGTGATATTTATTTGGCAAATCACCAAGATGCACGGAAAAGTACGTACTATATCTTGGTAGTACTTCTAATAGTGATTGTGTGCCAAATGCTCCGTCCTCAATAGTAAGCAATCTGTATTATTTAAAGGAACAATTCGCGTAAAAATAAAAGCTGAATAAATAGATAGGCTGTGCAAAATGAAAAATATTTCTAATATAGTCAGTTAGACAAAAAATGTAATGTATAAAGGCTGGAGTGACTGGATGTCTAACACAACAGAACAGGACACAACTTCCTGTTTTTCAGCAACCTTAAAGGGGCCCTGTGGGACATAACTGTTCAGTGAGTTTACAATTGCCTTCGAATGCAGGTCAAATTTATAAGCAAACAGTTATGACCCATTTGCCCCCCCCCTCAAGTCACTTATTTATTCAAGTCACTACTGCCTGGTGGCTATCAGTGGAAACCAAGATAGCTGAAAAGCAGGAAGTAGTTTTCTGGCTATTATGTTAGACACTCCAGCCTTTATAGATTACATTTTTGGCTAACTATATAGCCTATCTATTTACCCAGTTTTTATTTATACATTGAACAATTCATTTAATACAAAATTAAATGTAGCACACAAATAGTGATTCTACTCATGAAACATGGCATCACAATACCCAGAATTGGCCCCTTTGCATGGAAATGGCAACACCGGTAGTTTTTATTTACTGTTTTTCAGGAAAGAAAACTTAGCAATATTATCTGTGCTGCCGAATTCATGCGATTGTCATTGAGTTCTGACAGCCCATGTTTAAAGGAAAGAGAATGCAGTAGGCAAAATGCCCAGAATCGCAGCATGTGCCATAGCCCTAAATGCAAGTGATACAAATAACGCCATTTTTATATTACTGCATATTGACCATGTATATAGATATACAGTGTATATATATATATATATACTGTATATATAGAAAATCAAGACCACAGCAAAATCAGCAGATATCCTTTGTGTGTGAGAAGAGCAGGCAGTGTTGGGAACATTGTTTTTGAAGAAACATGTGTTCTTATTTTTCCCCTGCCAGGGGATAATGTTTTACTTTTATAACATGCATTTAGAAGATAAATTAAATTCGACTGATACATCAGTTTATGGTTTTTTGGATTTCTCAGCACCACTGTAAGAAATCCTCTCTGGGAGGCGCAGTGACATATTACAGGGCTTAGGAATGCAACAATGTTGCCAAACTGTCATAACGCACAAAGAAAGATAAATGAGGGAGGAAGTGTTTGTCGATATGAAAGATGAAAGGCATAAAATCGGAGCTTATCTAGCAAGCCCTTGACCATCTGTTGGAGGAGACACCTCTGTGGAACGTGGCATGCAGGAGGTCACCATGACAGGAAAACTAACAAGCAGTACTTTGTGCAAATGCATGTTGGCAGAGAGTAAACAGTGGCTCTCGTTGATGAATCACATGGGACATCAAAATGCTGACAGCAACTTAACTCAGTCCTCCAGTATATCAATTGTCCTCATGTAAACATCCCAGGAACACTTCACTTCTATTTAGCACTATATACTTAAGTGCACACAAGCTTTCTGCAGTCTTTCCATTTTCAACTATACTGGCATATTTGTTATTATTGTTATTATTATTAACCCTTTTTTCTACTGACAGTTAGCTCTTGATCTGTGCCATGCTTTACCAATTAAACTAATGCGTGGCATAGATTAACAAGTCAACCATATACTTATACAGCTCAAAAACAATGACACTTTTTTCTCAAGGCACTATTGGGGGGAATGTAATCTGTTTCGCTAGCGCAAAAAAACAGTCCTTTTTGACTGGTTACAGACCTTCATCACTAAGTTTGCAACTAAATGGCTTTTACAAGCATTCGCAGTGTATGTAATAAAATTTCGCAATTGCAAAATATTTAAGAAACTACAGAGCAGGTGTTCATGCTACACCTTTGCTTAGTAATAATGCACAATATAATATGTAATATTCTCCAGCGAATTATTTTACAGTGCAAGCAGTGCGAAACATTTGCAAAGACATTTTAAATAATGCTTGCGACTTTTACATTACATTCCCCCTTAGAATTTTAAAATCTATGGCACTAAGATGGTTAAGAGGACCCTATGCCCACATTTTATATTTTCCCTTTATGTTTGTCTCTTGTTAGAGGGAGCTATTTATTTTTTGTACACCTGTTGCTTTCCTCAGTAGAGAATTATTGGCCTATTTAGCAGTTGTACCTCTGTTCAAAAAGAGTCCATGCACTTGAGGTGTATTTTGTATAAAAAAATATATTCCTTTTTGTATCTAGAACTAAACAGTACTAAACAAAACTGAAAGCAATTCAATTTTACACTTTACTTCCCCTTCTTGGGTGGAAAGAGGATAAGTTAATTAAACATTCATTTGAAGGCATTCCTGTTTCTGTAAGCCAAAGACAAAGTCAACAATTAAAGGAGGGCAGGTTTAGAGAGGGCTCTTTATCTCTTCTAGAGGAGGAAGCTATAGCTAATAAGGGGGGAATTAGTATAATAATTAGTATATAATAGTTATTAAAAATATGGAAAATTAGGTGTTTTGTTTAGAAATAGACAGAGCTCAGTTTAAATATAAGCCCTATATGTTAGGTTCATAGGAATATATGTGTGGCTCTTTTAAAAACATTTCACCCCAAGGGTTTTAAAAGGGCAATAACAAGTCAAGTCATACTCTGGCCACATATATGTTCCACTATAAGAAGTATATTCTACTGGAAAATAATGAAAATAATGTGTTGCCGTGAATGATGATGCATCTATCATTTTCCACAATAGTGGAATTATTTCATTGCATTTTATTTATATTTCACTTCAGCCTACAAGAGTTTGCTGATTTAATAACCAATATCCCCAAGTTTTACTGCCTATACACCCTACTATCGAATAACATATATTTCCCTTGGGGAAATAGGTTGATACTTATCTTTATATAGAGAGATTATCAACTTTGTAAAAATTCAATTATCTTGCAGTTATTAGATCCATATTTGACAGTCGCCAGAACTGATAGTGGCCCACAAATCATTTTTAAGTGGAGATTTATGAATCAGAAATTTGCCGCATTGCGTTCAATTTTACTAACCAATATATCATTTTGAGCAACTGACCCATAACCATTAATTTCCCTGCCAGAACACAGCTATTCTCGTATGGGATCAACTACAGAACAATGCTACTGGGGGTAAATGGGGCAGTAGAACCATCAAGGGCAAAGTGGAAGAATAGACAGACTATATTCGAGCAATCATATTGAGTTCTGGGTATTTTATTTTCCTCCGCTTTTCTGCAGAGAGAAAGATATGCATTCCATTTAACATGTTTTAATACACAATCTTTATATCTAATAGCGATCATCTGAGAGAGGTAGGGTCAGGTTTGATGAACTATAAATCCCGTCTATATCTGCGCTGTCTTGTTAATATATATGGAAATCAGGCTGCAGTGGAGAATAACCGGTTTGATTTTACACTCCTAAAAATAGAAAATATTCTTGTAGGTTCTAAGCTTTTGGCATTAACGCTTAATATGCATGAAGCTTTTTCCTACATGAAAGATTGTTAAAATATCTAAATCATATGATGTTTTATTCTTCTCTATTTTCTATTCTGCCTCTTCTGAATGTTAAATAATTGACTTAGATAGTTCCATTAACAGAAAGTTAGAAGTTCTACTGTGGTGAGTGACAGCAAAGCAATTTTAGGTGAGTCACATAAGAAGGTGCACCAGCAAGCACCCAGGAAATGATCTCACTTGCTGCAATGTGACTTTGTGGGAACTTTGGAACCTCTAAAAATAACCAATACATGTTTCTAGCTGGCACTCGGCAAGGTTTTGATTTGAATTTCATAAATGTTTTTATTATGATTCAAATGTCGTTGTATGACCAATTGTTAAACCAATTCACTGTTCCATTTGGATGATTTACACCGTAAGGCTTATTTATGACTGCAGCCACAAGTATGGTCGTGGCAAAATGGGCACAACTGTTGTCCATATTGACTGTTTCTTAAGGTACATTTGGCCACAGTTTCATTTTGCCCAGTGAGCGCTTCCAGTGCATTTGTATTATGTTAAGGTTGGAGTTTCACTGCAAAGAGAATATATTTTGATTCTGGACATAATTTTACACAGCTAAAAAACTTTGTTGACTGTAAAAAATTTGTATGCATCAGCTTTGTAGGCTAATTCCAGGTACAGCACAAAGTAAACCCTGTGTTTTCCTATGGTCAAGGCACCTTTGTGTATTACCAAAAACACCAATCTCTAGGCAATCTAAGCTGCAATACAATATATATTTATACTATATTATTATTATGGAGCAGTACGTGTACATGAAAATACAAATTACATATACTGTAGTTACTGACAGATACAGAAGCAGAGAGGATAAACATTATTTCTATTATTCTAGGAACCACACATCCTTATTATTGGGCTAAAGGGTTTATCCATGCAGCTTTGTGAAACAAAGACTTAGAGTAGCTATAATTCAAGCACAGTCATGCTAAAATAGATAGACACGCATTTATGTATGTTTTTTTATCAAACCTCTTCCCCTGAAATTATGCATTTATTATTATTATTATTATTATTATTATTATTATTATTATTATTATTATTATTTCAGAAGAACAACACTTTTTTCTCTTTTAGTAGTGCACCCTACTAAGTAAGTGGTGGAAAAAATGTTATCGTAATGGCTGTTTCTCTGACGTAGAGGAAATGATAGAGCATCAGTTAGTCTCAGTGTGTCAGTTAGTCTCAGAAATTCAGTATGATTGATAAGGGGTAGGGTAAGTGAAGGTAGACAGACAGATGCATCACTTGACCCCCTTGGAATATATAAGGAATGACAGCAATTAATTTGTCTCCTTGGCTCTGAGGTTGGTGGGGTACCTCATGGGCTAAGTGGACTTTTGTATTTTGTTTCTGTAATAATGAGGCACAATGCCATACAAGCTCCACTGTGGTACATTGTCAGTGTGTTAATAAAGATACAAATATGTTTAGAAATGTCTAGCTCCCATCAGGAGGTTGCTATTATTACTTCACACCACTATATTACATCTATGATTAAGCAAAGTAAGCAGTGGCTCACACTGTGTAAACAGTGAATAGGAAAAGGGCAGCCTGGAGATTATTTAGCTTGAATGTCAGTTAGCATGAGATTTGGAGTTGGTATATATATATATTGCTGAAAATGAATTATCAAGCAAGGGTTATCTGACTATGATTTGAACTCAAATGGCTTATACTGTATAGTTTCTCTTTAAACTCTTTATATGTCTGTGTTAACCCAAGCATTTCAGTGTATTAATATGTTAATGCCTAATGAGGAGTAATAGATAAAGCATTGACCTACTGTCTGTGTGTGGGTGTGTATGGGGGTATCACGGTTACTTCAGGAGTTAAGCCCAACAGAAGTCACTGCAGAATTTACTGCCATATTATTAGAAGAAATCAACATTATTCAAACTGATGTAGAAAACTGTGATGCATCAGGAAGGAAGCTTCTACCAAACACTATTGACGTTTTTCCTTAAAACTTTTATGGCAGAAGTTAAACCACTAAAATTCAAAGACAGCCCCTGGGTAACTCAGTTGCATCCTAACAGAGATAAACTTCATTCCATCAAGAAAGTGCATCTGCTAAACGGACTGTCTTCACATATTAGTATGACATAGTAACTGGCCTTCTGCTTTCCTGTTGTCTTTTATAGATAGCCATCATAATGCTCAGTGTCACGCCAATTAAATGAAAGGAAAGCCAGGTAAATAAATCAATTTCCTGTTCACATCTTCCTGTTGAGAAGATAACAGCTACAGAATGTGTGAGCTGGGCCAGAGATAGGAGCCTCTCCTTTATGAGTAATGCTGAGCAGGAATTTTATGTCCAGGCTTCTGTTTCCTCATCTTTCTCTCTCTCTCTCTCTCTGAAGACTCTGTAATGTTCTGGCACACTGGGTACATCACTGACATACAGTGAGGGATCAAAGTACTACACAAAGGAACAGGTCTGGACTGAGAATTAAAATAGGCCCTCCCATTTAAGGTACAGAGAGGCCCAATCAGCCCACACAGAGGCCCAAACAGCCCCACCAGCCCACTAAAGACTGACTTTCTATGGCATCTTATAGCAGCCCCTCTGGAATTTGCCAGAATCCACAGATTGGCAGTCTGGGCCTGCAAAGGAAAGGCTTCAAGAAAATGTTATTCCAGTATTTATAGTCACCTTGCTCCCCATGGCGAGCACTTCCAAAATAAAAATGAAAGGTAGCATTTGAAATCGCAAACTTATGAATTAGAAAGTATATGTTAATTGAATATCACAGACAAAATTATTTATAGAAAGAGACAGACAGATAGGTGTCTTTGTGTGACATGTGTTTGTTTTATTGTCTCTTTCCTTCTCTCTCTCTTTTATACCAACTTTCAGCTGGAAGGAAGAGGAACTATTGATCTCAAGCTGTTGTTAAACTCCAATTCCTGTGACTATTGAGGGATTTGTAAAGCTGTAGATCCACAACAGCTGGAATCATTCTGCACGTTTTAGTTCAGGTAGATAGAATCCCATTACTGTTTTTAAGATACTATGGGCTGTATTGGACAGATTTTAACCTGCTAATCCTCCAACACTGACCCTTAACCCCCCCCCCACTACTACTGCTGCTTCCAGTGTCAAAGCCTTCTCTCTTACTGCTTCTTATATTTGGATTACCATTCCTGAATCTCTCCAGAGAGATTTCTTCTTCAATGTTTTTAAAACTGAACTCAAAGACTACCTCTGGGAGCACCTGGATAACACCTCAACTGGAACTGGCACTTACAGTATATAACAGTGTCACCAACTGTAACCTACAGCACTTTAATACCCCTCCAAATTGTGTCCATAAATAACCCTCCCATTTAGACTGTAAGCTCCATGGGGTTGGGTCCTCCATCCTTTTGTCTCCTTGACCCTGACCATTTATAATCTCTATTGTAATTATATTTTATATTTATGTGAAATGTATTTCTAATAATGCACTTATTGTTACTTATTAATGCAGTGACCCCTTGTTTGTTACTACTAACTTTTTGTTTTGCTGTGCAGTGCTTTGCCCTCAAGGAGCGCTATACAAATAAAATTATACATACATGCATACATTAGTAATGAGTTAAAAATGTTGCCATGTCAAATTAAACCATCCTAGGAATATCCAAAAACATTATACCGGTAATTTACCTTTCTTTGTGGCACAAGTTTCCTTGTGTGGCAGCTTCGGGAAACTTTGGAAAACTAAGCATTCTGGAGTGCCATCCTGCTGGCGATTTACATTCTAGCTGGTGGGAGGCAGTTGGGGGAGATTAATTGCCCTGAAGAAGAGAAGATTTGTGGCCGGGCGACTAATCTCACCAAATCTGAGCATGTGCCCTGACCCTTGAAGTACTTAATATTTAAATACATACAAAACACTTTCTTTTTTTGTGTCTTTTACTGGTCCTTTAATAAGCATAAATCCTATGGACTGAATCTGGTGCTGGGAAATTTATGACATCTTAGTGCTGTACCAGGAAGCAGCAATTAGAATGGGGTGTTAGAATTTACAGCAAGTACTGGTTTGTATCACCTCCTAAACACATTTTCATTGGTCTGTTACCTTAATTTAGTTCATTATAAAATATGTCTGTTACATATTAGAGTATGTTTCACAACTGGCTTTTTAGCTGGAAAGAAATATCAGTTTCTTTAGCAAAGAAATTAGTATTTTTAGAGCATACATTTTTTTATGGAAAAGCACCTGTTTATTGAATACTATGAGATTAACTGAACAGGCAGACATTCCAGATATCAAGTTCATGAATGCTTGTATACTATTTTATAAGCAAAAATAGTCTACTGGAGCAAAATTGATTCTTAACCCTGTTTGTCTGTTTGCTGTAGAGGCCCAAAATCTTTTGCAAATCATCAGACAGCACATAAGTATCATGTCTATGCAAAATTGTGTTCAAATATGAAATTAATCATTTTCAGGCAAATTTCCATGATCATGTAAATCTTCTGGAAGGCACCTGCAATTCTATTCCAAAGAAAAAAATATTGTAGAAATGGTAAGATTTTTGAAACTGAGACTATTTTCCTATCAGATAATTTTCATAAAAATAAAGATGTATTTGATAAATTTGGCTTTAATACATTGCATAAGAGGTTACTTTGTCTCCAGTCATTATGGGATTGCGTAAAGA
The DNA here is from genome assembly GCF_017654675.1 of Xenopus laevis. Classification (NCBI taxonomy): domain Eukaryota; kingdom Metazoa; phylum Chordata; class Amphibia; order Anura; family Pipidae; genus Xenopus; species Xenopus laevis. Next base: position 76,051,410 of record NC_054385.1, read on the forward strand.
TCAGGGAAGGTTTTTCACGTAATGCAGGTGATTGAGCAACCTGCAGCACGGCAGTAGCTGAGAACTTTTCATTAGTCAGGTAATTGTGAATGACTAGTCTGTGCATCATGACATGGTTATTAGTAATCTATCTAGTTACAAATGGGAAGCATCTAGTGTTAATCTAGTTACTCCTGTCAAGAGGGCATAGTATAAGTAATAAAAATAAGTTTATGGCAGACAAGGATATGATGCACTAGTATGATTTAGAAAAATGGAATTTGGTTGAATATTTTCATATTAATTTGAAAGCATTTATAAGTGTTGAAAGACAAATATCATTAATATCACGTCAATTAATTTTGGAAGCTTTTTGTGTAGTCCGGCTAAGCCCAGTAAAACTGTTAATGATTAGTATATGATATTTTTTATAATAAAGACAATACACAGGCTGTATGGACAGCAATGAGAGCAATATGAGAATTAAAGGAGATATTCACCTGTGAAATAACTTTTAGTATGGTGTATAGAGTGGTATTCTGAGCTAATTTTTTATTTGTGGTTTTTGAGTTATTTAGTTCAGTAGTTCTATAGTTTGCAATTTCAGCAATCTGGTTGCTAGGTTTTAAATTACCATAGCAACCATGCACTGATTTAAATAAGTGACTGGAATAGGAATTAGAGAAGCCTGAATAGAGAACGGAGTAATAAAAAGTAGCAATAACTATACATTTGTAGCCTTACAGAACATCTGCTTTTTAGATGGAGTCATTTGAAAGCTTGAAAGAGGTTATAAAAAGAGGCTTGAAAGAAGGCTATAAAAAATAAAAAATGAAATCCAATTGAGAAGTTGCCTAAAAGTACTAAAAGCTAACTTAAAGGTGAACCATGCCATTAACAGTAACGACTATTCAGTGACCTACCTGTAGCATTACATTAGTTAATAAAACCGGAACTACTATGTCACTCTTAAATTACACCAAGGAATTAGGAACATCTATTTTTAAGCACTAATGTCTCATTTCAATTTTTCAGGCACACCCAAACTTAAGTAAGGATTTCCTTTCAGCACTACTCTACTAGATGCTCCTAAAAGCCCAGCTTGAGCAGTTTTACATTTGAGGTCATTTGTTGTGGTTGAATGTCAAAATCTGAAACCTTGTCATAATATTAAATGGGCCCCAATCAGGGGGGGACAGGGGGACAAGTGGCCCGGGCATGAAGGGGGCCGGGCAGTGCTGCACTTTTGAAAGAGCTGGGCCCCCCTTGCGAGCGTCGAAGATATGCGTCCATTTTTCAATCCCGAACAGCCAAAAATGCGGAAGTGCCGAAGCCGAAATCCCGAAGCTGCGAGAAGACTTTAAGAGTTTAGCCATCCTAATAAATAAAGAAATATTCATGACAACTCACTACTAGGGAATAGTTAAAATTCAATTCGAGTTTTTAAAACAATTTTAATTCGATTTTTAAAATTTATCATGTACTGGCCCTTTAGGAATTCGAATTTGACTATTTGCCACCTTAAACATGCCAAATTGCTGTTTTAGCCAATGGGGACATCCTAGGATCAATTTGGAGTTGTTTGCAGCCTTCCTGGAAATCAAGGTTTCTTTGGATAAAAAATTTGAATCAAATTCAAACTAGAATTTAAAAAATTTGTTTTTTTAACAATTTTAAAATTTCTGGTTTTTTTTCAAATTTCGAGTTCATGGGTGTTTATGGGAGTTTTTGCAAACTCACAGGAACTCGAAATTCGACCCTTGCTATCTGCCCTTAAATGAATTAACGTGAATGGGCATTTTTTCTTGGCAAGTTTTTTATGCTGGGAAGTTTTGCAGTTTTGCAAAAAAATCGGATGAAGTCCGGAGTTTTGCCATGAATCCATGCATCGGGAAAAAGTTTGCTTTTCACTGCTTTAAACATTATTACAATATGAAATACAATTTCTATTTTTGCACACTTTCATTCAAATGTTATTTATTGCATATTCCATTTATGTTAAATGGAAAAATTCTGCTGGCATGTGTTATTTTGTTCTTACAATCTTGAAAAAAAAAATATATACTGTGTGTATATATATTGATATTGTTTTGATATTGTATGTATATATATATATATATATATATATTTTCCCTGCACCCTTCACTAGATTATAGAAGACCTAAAGTGGGTGTGATTGCTGCCAGTTACAGACTAGTGACAGCCAATACTGATGGATTTTATATGAAATATCCCAAATCAGTATTTTAAACATCCAATTTCTATACGATAAGTGCAACCAGTAAAGTACATTTCCATACATATTGCAACTGTAAATGTATATTTTCCACATATATATATATATGTATGTATATATAACACATTTTTTAAAGAAAAAAATATGGGTTCAACTGTGATACTGTGATGGACTTTGGCAACGGGTAGATCACTCTTTTCAGCATTAATTTTATCTACTTGACATTTAGCATTTGACAGATTTGACATACAAACCCTTGTGAATTTGAGTCTAATAAACCTAGCCTTTTTATTTATATAGGGCTATGATTAAAATCCAGGTTGTACAAGATGGGGGGATGGCAAAATTAAAGACTATGTTACTATGTTACTATTTATTCAGCTTTTGGAAGGAAAAAATCTTCAGTTTCATGTGGCACACAATACAGAGGCCTTCATCATTTCTTAAAACAGCATAATATAGGCTAAAATATGTTTTTCCAAAGTCTAAACTATATTTTTTGTTCAATATAACCAATTATTTTAATTGTTATCATATTTGCATTATACAATTTTTGTGCTAACTTTAATTTTATGTTTTGGAGAATTGCAGATCATTACCTAGAGAGAAAATATACCTTTGCTGGATTTCATTATATTGTTTCTTTCGGAGAAAGGCATCTAACAAAGACTCAGTTCGGCAGTTAACCTTGTTTTGTTTTCCTGTTGGAAATATACTCATTGTTTCGGCGTTGTAAATACTTCAGAAATGTCCCCTTGGTGTAGGTCTTTCATAATTCAAATATGCTTACAGAAGATAACCTCAGAGTAATTTCTAACCAATGTCATTTGAAACAAATTTGTTTAAAGGGTGTAACTCTTGTGCTGCAGACTCAACTCAGTGGGGGACATTTCCTAATATCAATCACCTTGAAGGCTTTTGCATGGTTGGGGCTGTTTTTTTTTAATTTCTCTTTTGCTTTTATGCAGTGGCCTATGAAGTACACGTTCTGCTTTGAACTGAGGGATGATTTACATGCGGAGATGTTATGGAAACAATGAAGTGATAAATAAGAGTTTTGACTATGAGTTTCCAAATAGTGAAGTTCTGAAAACTGCCGCATTCAAGGTGAAGGACAATCTGATAAAGATAATTTATATATAATGGCAGTTATAGTTTGTGCTCAGTATAATATCTACTTTGTCCAGCTTATGAAATACTGCATTGTAATAATATAATAAAGGATGATAGCTCATTGCACAGCCTTGTGTTTGGATTCATTTATTTTGATAGCTTTAATCATGCTTATTTTTATTTTAATATTGTAGCTGTAATAAGGATGAGGCAACTGCTTTAGCAAAATGCTTATATTATTCTTCAGTCGGGATGTTGCAGAGTTTTGCCTATTCTGATTATATCTGGCACCCTATAGGTTGTTTATATGTTCGGCTTTGAAAGGGGTTAAGAACCTGCTTTTAGTACTAAATGCATACGCCCTGATATGGGGTTAATGGAATGCTTGAACCAAGAATAGTGGGCCTATTTATCATATCTTATAAAACAGTGGAGAAAACATCAACTGTGATGTTGCCCATACCAACCAATCAGATCTTTGCTATGGTTTTGTAACTTATAGGTGATTGCCAAAGCTATGGACAACATCACCTGTGATGTTATTCTCAAGTGTTTTACACAGCATGATAAAAAGATCCCTATGTACTCATAGTAATAGCAGGTAGGATTTAGTAGTGTTTGAAAGCAAAATCTGATTAGCTGTGGTTTACCAGACCTGTTGCAAACTTGTATTATACTAATCCATGGGGCAGATTCGCCAACGGGCGATTTTTCAACAGCGTCAGCTTCGCAACCCTCGCACCACTTTGCTAGATGCAAATGTGCTACGAACACGCTAATTCACTAAGATGCAAAGCTTAATCCCAGTCATCGAATGCTGGCGACTTTTTGCTAGCAGTACTTCGGCTGTGCGAGCATTTCATAGCGAAGATGTGCTAGCATTCATTTTGCAGCCAATCCCGCCAAAAAAAAGGAAAAAGTCACCAGCATTTTTTGAACTTTTATTCATTTTCGTCAGACAGGATATGACGTAAGTGATAGACGATTGAGGAAGATCTAGCATCTTTTTAACACTTCGCCTGGTCTGAGGTGGCGAGATCTACTCTGGCGAAGAATTTGAGGAGTAACGATTGTTCCCCAGAGAGAAAAGTCGCCAGGTGATAGAGTGCAAATGAACGCTAGCGATAGTCCCATTCGCTAGTAAATTGGCACCTGCGCCTGCTAGTGAATTGGCGATGTCCCTGCGGGTGGCAATGCTGGCAAAACATCACTAGTGTTAGCCATTTCGCCCTTTAGTAAATCTGCCCCCATGTGTCATCTTAAAAGAGGACTATTGTGAAAATCAAATTATCCAGATGGATAAATATGATAAAAATAATAATATTCTCAAATATATTTGTTTACCAATAATGCTTACTTTTAAAATAAAATAAATAATATTACAGACTGTTAGAAGTTTTTCTCGGAGAGCCAGTCAATCGATTGCTGAATAGGAGTGCCTATGCTTAATACATTATATTTAGAGAACTGAATAACTTGATGCAATGATGCATAATGGTAATTTTCAATTTCATAACACTATTTTTTTTGTAACTGAATATTTTTTATTTGGCAAGTACAGGAATTTTGTACATATACACTGTAGACATTAACATGCAAGCCATTCCATTTGAAACATTTTTATACTAAAAAATAACAAGGAAAGAAGAGAATAAACGAAATAAAAAAAGGATAAAAACTAACAGTAACGTAACAGTATTAAAGGGATACTTTAATGGGAAAAAAAATTTTTTCAAAATGAATCAGTTAATAGTGCTGCTCCAGCAGAATTCTGCACTGAACCCCATTTCTCAAAAGAGCAAACAGATTTTTTTATATTCAATTTTGAAATCCTACATGGGGCTAGACATATTGTCAGTTTCCCAGCTGCCCCAAGTCATGTGACTTGTGCTCTGATAAACTTCGATCACTCTTTACTGCTGTACTGCAAGTTGGAGTGATATCACCCCCTCCCTTTTCCCCCCAGCAGCCAAACAAAAGAACAATGGGAAGGTAACCAGATAACAGCTCCCTAACACAAGATAACAGCTGCCTGGTAGATCTAAGAACAACACTCAATAGTAAAAACCCATGTCCCACTGAGACACATTCAGTTACATTGAGAAAGAAAAACAGCAGCCTGCCAGAAAGCATTTCTCTCCTAAAGTGCAGGCACAAGTCACATGACCAGGGGCATATAGTCTCATTGAAGCATCCTATTCATCCTATTTTATTGGGAAGTGCATGGGAAACAAGCTGCTTCATAAAATATCTCATATCAAAAACTGTTTTTCAAAATGGAAACTACAGGCGTATAATAGAATAACAGAATTAGACAAAAATCTTTCATACAAAACTGTACATACATACGTTATAGAATACCCTATAAAACAGTTTTCTCTATGTATATGACTTTTATGATTCACAGCACATTTCTTAAATGGGTTCATGTAATAACATGCCAAGTTGCAGAACAAGCAATAACAAACAATCAAATTATAATCCATAGCAACCAATCAGATTAACTTTTGGAAGTATTTGCCTAGAGGACCCAAAGCAGTGCCTATTGGTATCTGAAGGCCAGTTAGTGCAAAAACTGAGAGTAGAGAGAATTTGGTTGAGGCAGAGGATGGTGTTGCTTTGCTTTGAAGCCTAAGCTTTTTGTGCCCCAAGATGTGCACCCCTGGGGTGCCTGAACTCATAGGTCTTGCACTTTATCTGTTAACATGACACCAGTGCAGTTTACCTTGGCACTTTTAATTTAATCAGTGCAATAAACCTCTTGATCAAAAAGAGAAGGGATATGTGGCATTAAGCTCCTTCATTCCCTGGAACATGGCCTCATTGTAGGCGCAAAAATTTGGGCCCTTCTTGGAGGACATTTTAATGTTCCTGATCCCTTATAAGCATTTTGGCGATGGGGGTCTGAAGACCCTTGCCTCCTGTAGTCCTTTTGACAGGGGAGGTCATGATTAAAGGTGCTCCTCCTACCATTGGCAAAGGAGACCCTGAAGACTTCTTGGTTATTTTTGTGCCTTATGACCAGGTGACCTGCACCTTTTGCACTTTTGTGTATTTGCACATTTTTTTTATTTGGTGAACTGAAACATGCCTGGAGCTTCAAATTAAAAATATATACAGTATATGACATTGTATATGACATTTCTTAGTCACAACACTTCTGTTAAATAGGGTTTATGTAATAACATGTCAAACTGCAGTACAAGATTATCAGTATAGTGCAGTTAGAATGTAGAAGATTCAGACTGAAAGCTATGGGTCACGGAACCAGAAAAACTTCTGCTTATGTTCAAGCATGTCTGTTGAATTTATGATTTAATTAATGAACCAAAGTGTATTTTTCATTTTAAAGGAAAAACAAGATATTGTATTCTCCTAAACTGCAAAAAACTTTGCAAAACTGCAAAAAATTTGCAAAATGCATTGAAGTCTATGGGTGTCAAAATTGTTTTTACACGCAACAATTTATCTCACTCCAAATGCATTAAAGCCAACGGGAGATTTTGTCTTGTGGCAACTTTTTTGTCTCTATGACTTTTTTGTCCAAATGCATTAAAGTCAATGGGCATTTTTCCTACTGGCAAATTTTTTATACAAATGCATTAAAGTCAATGGGCGTTTTTTCTTATGGCAATTTTTTTGTCAAATTTTTTTGTGGTGAATTTTTGCAGCAGTTTTCCAAAAAAAATTGCAGATGGCAAAGTGTGGAATTTCGCCATGAATCCATGACTGGTGAAAAAATTCACTCATCACTACTCAATTGTAATAATGAGTTCTCTAGATGTCAAATACTGTATATTATCGAAATGCAAGAAATTATTAAGGCTGTATGTTTCTTGTACCTTATTACCCAATGGTATGCTAACCATTGTAGGATGAGAATTTCCAAACAGCTATAAACAGTGCCATAATCAAAATATAAAACAATTCTAAGAACTGAACTGTATTATAACTTGAGTCAGAAGTATCTTTCCGAGGTTAGCAAAAGAGTTCCCTTGATGATGTAACATTGAAATGCCTTGTTGATTGATGAAGACTCCTGTACTCTTCTTACGCACTGACATTGGTTTTTGAGTAAGGATATTGCATGCATAGAATGAGTAATCCTACTGTGTGTCCATCACAGAAACTTCATTAGAACTTCAAGTTGAATTAAAAATCATCCATAAAACTCCCAATGGCATTGCAACTTTCTACAGTGGATGATATATTTGCTCACTCTCTGTTTTTATTTCTAAAATACCAACAAAAGTCCCAGACACACTCTATAGTGGATTATATAGGACTTTACAACTATGGTGTCTAAAGTAATGAAGTCTCTTGAGTCTCTGTGTGTAGTAAAACAAACAAAAAAGTTACATGTAACTGAATATGACAGTTTGTAATATAACTGCTTTTTTCCAGAGTTCAGTCCTTTCGGTTACATTGCATAATGTTTCTTGGTTGGTCTGCTAAGCAGAAAGCTCACAGTGTTTATTCACTTCTGCTACCGCATTAGAATGTTCCATTGTAGAATGGTGGAACAATAACGCAGTGATGAACCTAGTACATACTTTTTTGGATTCAAACAATTTTTATTAATTCACATGTTCAAACACTATTGTATTACACCGTCAGAACTTCATATTTTCTGTGCTTTAAAGTTACCAATATCACAAAAGGTAAAAAAAAATTCCAGTGAGAAAATAAGGATTCACCTGTAGATTGCAGAAAATCCTGCGATTCTGCCAAATGCAACATTGCACTAGTACAATGCAGAACGTCACATCTGATGTTTGCATAATGTAAAGCTCATTCACCAGAGTGCACAACAGCCAGTCAGTGAACGTTAATGTGTATAGAAATTGCTTATTATATAAAACAGTTAAGCCATTGTCTGTATAGTTTCCTTTCTCGACTTTGGGTTATCCTTCAATTAAAAATCATTATATCAACCAAAGTCATTCAAATTTAAATGAAAACACTTCCCACATCTACGTGTTCTTTTCTGCCATAACTTTGTCATTAATCACTATTACACCCATCCCACATTCTAGTTGGGATTCATTCCTTTCCTCTGATCTCTATTCTAAACTCATGGACAACACAAAGTTCCAAGGTAACAACAGCTGATGGCCAGGTTTCTTAAGAACTTTTCCCTTTGGCCTACTGGGTAGTGTTTCCTACTGGGCAAAAAAATACAAAATCGAAAGAAGCAATAACAGAAAAAGTTATTTAGGATATTCTACTGCCTGTGTTTTTGAATGGTAAACTTGGGTTACAGCAAAAGAAAAATATTATATTAGCATTGGTCTCCACTGCAGTACAGCAGCACCTTTCAGTGCCTGTCAAGCCTGAGAGAACTCTGATCAAGGTTACAGAAGGTACATGTCTAACTCAACCGCATGTAATTAGAAATTGTTCAAAAATAAACGCTTCCATATAAACAGTTTTGGCAGACATAGATTTCCTGCCGCCCATACATGTAGGAACATGGAAACTGACAGCAGATAACAGGCTGAAGGCAGCATGCCCATTTTACTTCAATCCTTTTTTCCCCTAATTAACTGAAGGCGTATTTACAAGCACAAAACTTTAAAAGAGCATTATAAAATGTACTTTTGATTTACTACAGCCATTTATTTTGTTTGTTTTAAATACGGGTATGGGACCTGAGATTTTGTGGATAACGTATCTTTCTGTAATTTGGATCTTCACAATAAAATCATGTAAATATTAAATAAACCCAATTGGGTAGTTTTGCTTCTAGTAAGGATTAATTATATCTTAGTTTGGATCAAGTACAAGGCACTGTTTCATTATTACAGAGAAAAAGGAAATCCTTTTTAAACATTTGGATGAAATGGAGTCTTTGGGAGACAACCTTTCCGTATTTCAGAGCTTTTTTTCCAGATAATGGATCCCATACACCTGTAGTTATCATTTACTGGAAAAGTAAAGGCTATGAATTGGGAAACTCTTTCTTTATTTCAGAATATCAGTTGGAAGCGCTATGAGACGACCAAACTACGCTTTTCCATGCAGTTGAAACATTGTTCAGGTGTTTTTGAATGTGAAGTTTCAGATCAACCAATAAATCCGTCAGACCTTTTTTTCTTTTTAGCTAGTAAAATTTTAAGAAATAACCCACTTTTTAAGTAGCAGTTTCACTCAGAAACTGATCAAGCAGCTGGATTCAACCAGTGTTTCTGAGGTCTGCATTACAGAATAATACACCTGCCTATGACAATGCAAACCCTACTGTTATTGACAATTGTATTAGAAGTCACTAAGGAATTCTGTGTCCAAATAAAACCATAAGACCACAGTACCTGTAACCAGTCAACATTTTCAAGTAAACGCTATTTCTTATAGTACTGAAAAGGGCAGATTTGGACCAATGGACTATGGGGCAGATTTACTAACCGGTGAAAAGTCGCCAGCAACCGATTCGCACCCATCACTACATTTTGCCAGGCGAAAATTTGCTCAGACAATGCTCATTCACTAAAATGCGGAATTTCATCATGGGCACCGAACGCTGGCGACTTTTCGCTATCATTACTTCAGCAATGCGAGCAATTGAAAGCGAAGATGCGCTAGTATTCATTGCTGCTTAGCACAAATTCGCTAGAGGGCTTGAGCTCAGGTTAATTTGCATACGGCTGGAAATTTAAAGTTGAATGGACATCTTTATGTTATATGTTGCAGCAAATACATTACATTTCCACTGTTAATTCAACATGTCCAGGGAACCTTAATAAATAGAGTTGTTATAATGCCTGCACATGAGCCAACTGTATAGTGAATGTTCCATATGGGGAAACTGATTACCCCAAAAAAATATTTAAGGACTTTTGCAGGCTATCAGCGTTTTTTGAACTTTGATGCTTTTTCCACTCACAGAATATGACGTAAGTAACAGAAGATTGAGGAAGATCTATGTACTCCAGTGCACTTCTCCTGGTCTGAGCTGGTGAAGGCAAGTCTGGCGAAAGAGGTAATGTTCAGTAAAATCCGCATTTTAGTGAATTTGCGGAGTAATGTCCATTTGCCAGCATCATAAATTTATACAGGTCATGCAATTCTGAGAAGATATCACTAATGCCCAGATTGCAACTATCTAGCTGTAGCAGAACTTGAATTCTGAGCATCTTAAAATGTGTTAGGCTGTGTGTTTGCATTTTAGTTTGAGGCTATATTATTATGTACAATGGTCACCACCAAATGTATAGTCCAGCAACAGCTGGAATAGTACCCACTCATGTCCCATATTTGGTCTTAAAGGAACAGTTCAGTGTGAAAATAAAAACTGTGTAAATAGATAGGCTGTGCAAAATAAAAAATGTTTCTAATATAGTTAGTTAGCCAAAAATGTAATATATAAAGGCTGGAGAGAACAGATGTCTAATAAAACAGCCAGAATCCAACTTCCTGCTTTTCAGCTCTATAACTCTGAGTTAGTCAGCGACTTGAAGGGGGGCCACATGGTACATTTCTGTTCAGTGAGTTTGTAATTGATTCTCAGCATTCAGCTCAGATTCAAAAGCAACAGATATGACCCATGTGGCCCACCCTCAAGTCTCTGATTGGTTACTGCCTGGTAGCCAGGGTAACCAGTCAGTGTAAACCAAGAGAGCTGAAAAGCAGGAAGTAGTGACATGTTACACATCAAATCACTCCAGCCTTTATACATTACATATTTGGCTAACTAACTATATTAGAAACACTTTTTATTTTGCACAGCCTATCTATTTACCCAGTTTTTATTTTTACACTGAACAATTCCTTTAAATACATCCATTTGTCATGACTTATATTATAATAAGCAAGTGATGTCTCTACCATGTGCAAGAGAGAAGATTGCATAAAACTGAGGAAAATGTAATATAAAGAATGGTATGCCTGCATTCAGATGTAATGTTATATGTAGAAGAAGGCTGGACATATCTTATTGGTACAGGGGCTACAACTGTAATGGGCTTTATAGCTGAAGTTGTTGAAAATAAATATCTTGAGTACCCCATAGGATGTTTCAAAATTCCTTGTTCTACAGGAGAGTGTCATTGGGCAAATTGTGTTTGCAAGTCAAAATGCAGATAAATAAATTATGTAATTCAATCCTGGGCTGGTAGAACCAAAGAAATACATTCAAAATGCCTGCCATAATATAAGAGGAGAGATATATGGTGGCTCAAGAGTATCATCTTATTACCCAATTACTGGTTAATAAATACTGTGCTATAAATATACCAGAGAGAGAGAGAGACTAAGTTTTTAATAACGTTTGTTATTGGGTCAGTTGCACTGGTACCATGCTTTCAGCTGTGACTCTTTCAGATGTCACTCAGAAACATTTCATGCTTCTCTCTAGGGAGCAATAGATTCTTTATGTGTTTACATTCCTGTCAGATCATGTGCAAACCGTGCCTTAGATATACTGCAGCTATGATTCCCCCTCATATCTAGATAAGTCTACCACAAGTTGCAATTAACAGCTTTATTCTCAATCAAAAAGAACCCAGTTTTTTTATGAAGATGGATATTTGTTAATGCCTGCTGAGACTACAAAGGATCACTTGGGAGTTTTCACAAATATAACCAGTTCTGAGGGTTGAACACCTATTTACTATCTGTGTTCTTTCCCAGGATGAAGTTACTTTTATGCAATAGTATAGTACTGTATAGCCTGGAATGGGGCCTTCCAGTCTGTCCCACTGACCTCCCTTATTATTATTTTGTGTTCACTGATGACCAGTCCTTGTGGACAGTAAATAAAATTAGAAGAATATTTTCATTGCCTGAGGCAAAAGGACATAAATGATCTAATTAAAGTCAAAAGAAGAAGATACAATCATTAGCATGTAAGATTGATTGAACACACATCAGTGAGTTGGAGTATCAGTCATTTGGCCCACAATAGAGAAGTATGACTCACCCACACCCAATTTGTATTGGATTATAATAATTTCAACTGTGTGGGGGTCCCATGCTGACTGCTTTGTGTGTTGCCTACTTACTGAGTCTTAAAAACGTATTGCCTAATTTAACCTGCTCCTCCTTTGTTGCCATGTCATTACAGCCCCTTACCCCACATTATACAGAAGATAACTAATTGGTCTTCCGACCTTTCTATTTCCTCCTGTATACCCCAAGTTGAACTTTCTATTTGCTCCTGTACAATCAAACTTGTTAAGCATGTTTTTGCTTGAAAAAAAAAACCATGAGGAAGCCCCAAGTGTGCTGTGATATAATAAATTGTTGATTATATAATGGTGACATAATGGTAACATTTTCAGCAATACAAATAAAGCAAATTTATTTAAAAAAAAGGATTGCAGTGTTTTCCCAAAAGTTTTAGGAAACAAGGAAAAAGGAATTTGTGGGTAATCTGTGAATGGGGGCAACAAAGGCAATGGAGACAAGAGTATAGCACTGGAAGAAGTACTCTGTTAATGTAAAACACCAGAAAAATAAAAAAAACACTGACAGAACGATTTGCTAACATAGGTGCTAAAGTGCCCATGGTCAGTTGCCCATAGCAACTAATCAGCAATTGGCTTTGAGCAGTCTATTATAAATCACAAAAAAGATTCCACTGTTGATGTTCAACCCCTGTGCTTGCAACCCAGCCCAACTGAATGCATTGTATGTAAGAAAATGTATTCTTTAAAAAGAAAAATACACTTTTACCCATGTATTATATATTGCAAACTGTGATGTTTTATTCTTTCATGACTTTTATTACATCCCCCCCATGGGTGCCTTATACTGTATATCCTGTCATTTTCACCTTGTTCAGCTGGGCACCATTAGCTTTATAAATTATATGGGAGGCATGATTTTGGGTTTTAACCTAAAACTGGATTCCTATTTTCTTTTGAGCCTTAGGATTATAGACTTATCCTGCCAGTGACACTGTTATTTTAGGTTTAGCTTGTGAAACAGCAGAGAAAAAAGCTTTTGGAACATCACTAAAACATTCATTTCTTTTATAAATTTAGCTATAGGGTTTGCAGAAACTTGCAGAAACTTGAATTTTTGAACTAGAATTTTTAAGCCCCAAAGTCATTTTTGTTGAGGGGACTGCAGAGAACATCTTCCTCCACTGCCTAAAGTTGTTTTAAATATAACCCCCCCCCCACACACACACACACACACACACTGCCCGAAATGGACTGCACTTCACACTTTCTAGATCAGTTGAAATCATTTTCCCTATGTGTGGATGCTGGGAGCTGTAGTCGATGAGGCACACCATGCTTAAACCTTTCCAAATATTTTATGCTTTGCTAACGGACAAAAATGGTTTAAGGAACGTTGTATATGTTTGGACTTGATTCTGGAAAAAAAAGGGGAAAACAAAGAAGTCTGTTTAGCTCACTCTGTTTCTAACAGTTGCAAGGTTAAATTTATCTTATTTGTAATTTGGCACCAGATCCAATCCTGCTGTTTTAATGTTTCATTATCTGTTTACACAGACGCTGTATGCATACAGAAGTGCAGTCCGGATCTAAAGCAGACATTCAGTAATAGAGTCAAATATTAAGAGAGCGGGTTATATTTGAAAGGATTCATGGGGGGATCTGAAATGGGATACAGTCCATCTGCATCTGGCCTGAATTAGGTGCAATATTCCAGGGATTATCTCAAGAGCTGGCAATGTCCATAAATTGTTAGTTGCCGAAAAAGATGAAGGTTCTGCAAATCTTCCTCCATCCACTGGAAATTCCACTCCTTTCTTATTATCGGAATGCCTCATTGATGGATGTAAAGATGATGAAGTGCCCTGCCTGTAGCCGTAGTACAGAGTCTCATTCACGAGTACAAATGTCTGGGCGCTCTTATTTCCTATCTTGATGCATTCAACTTTAGGAGTAAAATAGATTGCTTAAGAAAATTGCAAACAGGCAGTTGAGAGTAAACAGAGTCTACTCCATATAAAACTCGTACAGGGCAAATTTCAGGGCATTTTTTCCAAACTATAAAGGAAATCAGATCCAATAGCCTCCTTCATGAATATATTACATGTATTGTGATTATTAAACTCCAATTTAAATTCTGATTGTGTGAAGTAGGGTCACTCTTGCATCACATGACAATTCTCTGCATTCTATGTTTCAAAACATAGACAATTTTGCAGCATATTTATAAATGTCTGCAAAAAAAACACCAATATATATATGCCAAATTATTTTGTTGAATAAAAATGATTACATTTTGTTGAAAAGGCTTCTGTACCTCAGGAGTGAAACACTAGCCTGCTGGTACGGTATATAAAATACTATTTAAAGTTTTATTCTAAATCTTTAATAAACTCATTATCCATTCATTTAACAATTATGTGTAGATATTTAGGTATCAGTGAATCAGTGTCAATTCATCAAATATTCATCCACATTATCAACCTGCTTGTCTTAAAAATGGTATGGGAATGGAATGTGTTTGGTACATTAATGTATGCAAATTGTTCCAATAAAATTATACTACTGTAACGATGCGTGTCATTGAGTCATTGCCTTAACCCATTAACTCGTCAGTAAATAGATCCTGATGTTGCAGTTGCATTTCACTTGTGAAACTTGAGGCAAGCTGGAGAGCAGTTAGCAGATGAGCTCCAGGAATACAAGACTAGGTTATGTTTTTGTGGTGTGGTTGGTGATTCTATATACAGCAAGTCACACAGATCTAGATGAGGGGCCAGCAAGTGATGCTGCTAATGATCATTTTTACACATCACTCAAGTCAACAAAGGGTGGGTACTCCAGGCAAGACTGTATAAATGAATTCTGTAATTTGGCACAGGAAAGAATAGCCCACTATATACAGATCTTCTTCTATAATAAATCCATAAATGAGAGTTGCCATATTCCTTATGTTGTCACTGCTGTCACCAAGATCATGGCCTCTCTCTGTAATGATGAATTGCCATTACAGTGACATTACAGTGCACATCACACTCACCACCCCTGAAGATCTTACAAACTAGGGCACAGATTCTATACCTCCCTTCAAACTTCAAAATTCCACTTACTAAACACAATATTCAAATTATAACAAAAGAGCTAAGGTATCGACTAACATTTGGATTTCCTTTGTTTTTTACAAATCATATTTTTTTCTCAAAAAATTCGAAACTTCTCCAAGTAAAAGCAGTCAAGGTCCCATAGAAGTCAATGGGAGCTGCACTGATCCTAACTGGACCTTTTTTAACCATTTTTTAGAGGTTTTCATAATCACGAAATTGATCTTATAGTTTTATTAAACCAAGTTCCCATCTACAAATTTTATCTTATTTATCAATAAAATAACCTGAAAAGTCGCGTTGGGATAAAACTTGATAAAATCAAGAGAAAATCTTACAAATTTTTCACATTTTATGTTTAAATCGCTCATTTTTTTCAAGTTATCACCCGAAAACCCCACATTTTTTAGATTATCAGATGAAACCCAGATCAGATCACAATGTCTTCACATTGTAAAATGTCTCCTATTGATTTATACATGACCTTGACAGGTTTGAGATGGATTTTCAGAATTTTGCCTTTTTGCAGTTTTGGGGTATAATAAATGTCGGAAAATAGGATTAGTGTTTTTTCCATGTTTTTACCCCAAAACCCCAACCAGGAAAAATCAAGGTTTAGTAGATATATGTGTATAACATATTAGACTGAAATTAAGCACCAATAAAAAAGATTCAACATGGTTTTTATTTTTTGCTTTATTTTTTTATTATAAAGTTGTTCTGGTTCATTATAAAGTTCACAAGGTGGCTAATGTGCTAAAACAGACACAGCACTTCCCATTTTGGATGATTTAGAAAGACTTCAGGCAAATACAAATAATTTCTCATGTATTTGTCAGAACTGCAAATGTATTACTGGCAGGCATGCTGTCTGGAATGACAAGGCTTCTGTAGGTCACAAGAGATCAGTAATGTGATGGGGCAATGTTCTGGACAGTGTCTGCTTGTGCCTTGCTCATAATTTTTCCACACGTTTGTCCTCCCCTGCAGGACACATCATCACATTCACCTCATTAAAATATCTCTTCTGCAGCAGCATAAATCACATTTGGATGGGAAGCTTATCTTAAAGTTCCAAAGCTTAGCTAGGATGACGATGCTTGACGGTCACTTCGTTCTCCCAAGCTCTGCAGTAGTGCTTAGAGGACACAAAGACAGTTCATAGGTGCTGAAAATAATTACATTTAATAAGGTCACCCACAGGATATTCAGGACATATTTCAGTTCTAGGGACAAAATGAATACAATTCATTTTACAAATAAATATATAAAGAACAAGTAATAAAAGGTCATATGATTACTGTAAATAATGACAAATAAATTAATAAGTTAATAGGGCTAATGCTTGTGCTCTGCATCACTTTTTACCTGTATGTATGTGCAGAGAGAAACAGAGAGAACAATGTATAATAGTGCACTCAACAGGTCAAAACAAATTTATTTGTTGAATATATAGGCTCCTGTGTTGCCAATTTCTTAAAAATATGTCTGTGATTTTTGACCTTTGGTATGTTGGTAATGCTATCTACTACTACACTCAGTAATTCTACTGCTGTTTAACCAAAAAAGTGCCATCTACAGTTTATTTATTACTAGATTACACAGGCACAACCATAAATCCGACCATCAACAGATAATCTGGGTGCTCAAATCCCAATTGCTCAAATTCCATTGCTTAATGTGGAAAAAGAAGGGAGCCTAGTATTATTCGTGACTTTTTTGTCTATCGCGCAACATTGCCAAGCGACTTGGCATTGCATTCGAAACCCTCTACATGGCAAATATTTGGAGCCATTTCACAAAACCTTTCGCCAACATAGAAATTCACTATGAAACCATACATGGCAAAAAAATTTGCTCATCACTACAATTCACATCAGTACCTGCGCCTCATTCATTATTGGTCTGTATTATTTAAATATACATTAAGCTGCATTGCAAATAGGTCCCTCTCAAGCCTGTCTGTTTAAACTTTGTATTGTTTTTATGTGGGGTATTTTTAACAATTGGTTCAATAAATTATATGTTTTAATTGATATAACTCTTGTTTGATATATACTATATTCCTTTTTCATTTTGTGTTAGTGTGTCAGCTAAGGAATTGCCTTGCTAATACAGGT
This sequence comes from Xenopus laevis, assembly GCF_017654675.1. Lineage (NCBI taxonomy): Eukaryota > Metazoa > Chordata > Amphibia > Anura > Pipidae > Xenopus > Xenopus laevis. The sequence continues at coordinate 76,068,862 of NC_054385.1, forward strand.
ATGGGATCAGTTATCTGGAAACCCTTTATCCAGAAAGCTCTGATTTACAGAATGGCCATCTCCCATTGACTCTGTAGCCAAATCATCCAAATTTTGAAAATGATTTTCCTTTTCTCTGTAAAAATAAAACAGTACCCCAAGTAAGACATAATTAATCCTTATTGGCAGCAAAACCAGCCTATTGGGTTTATTTATTGTTTAAAGGGTTTTCTAGTTGACTTAAGGTATGAAGATCCAAATTGTAGAAAGATCCGTTATCTGGAGGACCCCAGGTCCCAGGCATTCTGCATAACAGGTCCCATACCAGTAATCAGTTTTTAGCAATACTCCCTAACAATATCTATACAACATCCACGCAATATGATTCAAATCCTTATTACGTATGTAGTATATATATATATATATATGTACTATGTAATTAATTATTGGGTAATTCATCTAACCAACCTAAACTGCATATCAGTATGATTCACCTGTCCAAAGACCATTGATGAACTAAATGGATCATTTCCCTGTAGTTTTATAAGTAAATGCTGAACATGTTACCAGACACACCCTTGTTGTTTCCTGTTTTGAAAACTAAATCAGATACAAAATGAATCATAGGGAATTTATTTCTCATTATTAGCATATGTATTTGTGTGATTCTGTCACATGAGCACAGCAAGGAAACGTAAGACAGGTTACTCAACCATGAAATTCCCTGTTCACACAGTCACTGAGAATCACAATACAAACAGGAACACAGATGAGAATACCTATTCCTTATTATGTGTAACATGACCACAGCATTAGGAGCAGACAGAAAGTAGATATAGCATTTAGAAACATGCAAGGACAGTGCTAAGGTAATTAGTGAGATTCAATATGAGTTTAGGAATTATAAATACAGAGTATGTGAAAAATTAGTCTGTTCCAACCTAGAAATGAATAAGAAATTAACTGTGTTTGCATTCACTAATGTATTGATATTGTGTGATAAAATCAAATAGCATCATTAACATGAAATATACATACTGTCAAAATAAATTATCAAAATAATTATCTCACAAAATGTTGTAATTGTTTGGCAAGGGAAGATTCACAAATTGCTGGCTGTATTAGGAATAAAGTACAATGTTGTTGCCTGTACATTTGTGTTGTTTACTGCACATTTGCTGCCATCACAAATATCTTGAGATATAATTAATTCCTTTGTGTGACCTTGAAACACACTTTATACTCAGGGCAACGTTCTCACAGAGATTAAGAATCACAAGAACAAATCTAAAGCAACACCCCTGTGTAAAGCTAAGTTTATGAGTGAGTAACAACTACAATTTTTATTGGAAAATTATCTGAATTTGTTAAGCAGAGCTCATCAAAATATGATCTGGCTATACTCAGAGCAGAATGGTAGAAATGTTTGTTAGTTTTCTGGTGAATTGTTCAACTATTAGTTTGCTTTGGGGCCTACAGAAAGGGGATTTTCATTATAGTCTGTAGAAAGAAAATCCAGGTAGATAATGCCTCCCACTGATACATAACAGATGTCACAGACGTCCCCCAAAAGCAACATAAGCCACGACTACTACTGGTTTACAATGAGGTGACATTGGTACTGTTAGAGGCACATTTATCAAGATTTGAATTTCGAATTAGTTTTTTTAACTTACATGAATTCAATTTTACTCAAAATGTTATTGGGGGAAATATATTAAAAAATTTAATATTTCAAACTCAAACTAATTTTACAGACCTAAAAACTCAAATCTAATTCGACTAATCTCGATTCAAGTGTTTTCTCCGAAAAAAACTTGAATGTCAGGAAGGCTGCAAATATCTCCAAATTGGTTACTGGACCTATCCCATTGACTTCTACAGTAATTCGGCAAGTTTTAGATGGTGAACAGTCGAATTTGAATTCTTAAATGGCCAGAGTATGAAAAATCTCGAAAATCGAATTCAATTTTTTTTTTAGAAAAATTTTAATCAAGTTTGGATAATTCCCTAGTTGAATCTGACATTTTTGGCCATACAAAAGAAATGAACATTTGAATTCAAATTTGAATTTTTAATTCAACCCTTAATAAATCTACTCTTAGTGAGCCTCGCCAGGAAACTTTGGGTGACTTTGGAAAATGAAGCTCTCTGTAAGCATTTTGGGGAGGTAGGGCAGATTTAACTGCTGACAACAAACCTCCTTGTGTGCCAGTACCCTTAGGCTACACACATCATAAGAAGACCAGCCTGGGTGGAGTCAGTTTTTCAAGTGAAATTTCAAGGTAAATTAATTAGTTATTAATTAGTCATTAGACCTACTAGGTTGTCTATGATAATAAATCAGCTTAGATTATCACTTCCATTTGGTCTCATATGGAAAATGGAGAATATATAAGAATACCTACACTCTCATACCCATACGCTGACATACAGTAAATGATAAATACATTGACATTTCCTTTTCCAGGAACTGCATTAAATAATGAATGGCTTGTGTGCAATTTCATTTTTTGTAGTTATTTAGGATAAAGAGGTGCATTTATGTCATTCTGGCCACTTTTATAGACAATGCATTGGATTAGAGGACTATGGAATTTCAGCTATGGAAATCTTTGTGCAACCAGTGGGTATAGGAAGCAACAAGATGTCAATTCAGATGAGGCTCCTCATAAAATAGGTGTGTTTAGACCTCACTCATACCATGAAAGAAAGTGAAACAGAATGATGTCAAACCAGTTTCCTACAAATAGCCATATAGAATACATCATTGTAATAGATGGTTTGTGTGTCTGCCAAACTCATATCTAAAATCCTTTTATCTTTTTTAGAAGCAGACCTGCCATGTGCTGAATCTTTCATAGTCCCAAAATACTAAACCATTGTCACTGTAATCTCTGCATGTGTGAAATCAAGGAGGTCTTCGTTGTAATTACTCAACCAACGAGGGTTATTTGTGTATTAAACTACATGTACAATAACAAAAACATACCGTATTTGTATATTATACCACATCTTTATTAGTGAACTTTTCTACCTTTTGCAGACAGAAATCCGAAAAAAACAAAGATAATAGAAGCAGCCCTTCAGTACAGACAAGCCCTGCCACACAAACATTTGTTGGTGGCACATTCCTGCTAGGAATCTATACTTGTGTGCATTCAGCTGAAATTGCTTCAAGCCCACACCCTGTGACAGTGATATCCTGCAGCCTGCGCTCAATTTTAAACTTTCACAGCTTTTAAAACTTGTAAAATATATTTAATTATCGATGTGCTTGTAGCTTCCTGGTTCAACACCAGTACAGTTTGAGGTGTGATCTATATAAAAATGACAGTAATTTATGACGTTTATGATTTGATGTTTGAACCCTGTGCGTTTCAGAAAAGCTAACCCTTTTTATCTGCAGTACAATAAGCACAGAGCGAAGACAAAACAAATTCCGACACATCCCCCTGGCAATACCTGGATGAATTGTCAGTTACCTGAGTCATGATATACTGTTTGCTTATTTTGCTTGTTGTAAATGGTGGGAAGGCTTCTTTTTATAGCTCATTTGTGCCAGGAAGTCTCTATAATGTAAAACCACTGTAAAAGCAACTGGCCTGAAGCTTTCTACTGGCAATAAAATCTCCTAATTGTGGACAGTTGATGGATGGGTGCCGAACATTTCCACAAAATCCAGAGCTTAGTGGGTTTTTCTTGAGCTGTGGTTTAACTACAAATCACAGTCAGAGGATGGCAGGCTACAGGATTTTGGGAGTTGGCTTCAGTAACAACATGGCTAAGTGTAGGTATTTCCTGGTTAGAGTAAAGAAAATCAACATATGTTAAAGAGCTTTATTAATGAATTTATTTTGTTTATAAACATAATACATTTAAAACAGGGTAGAACTCCTGCTACTAATTAAGTAGCTGTGATTCACGAAATCAAGAAATTGTCCGCCCCTGTTGAACAGCAGTACTAAAGGCTCAATTTTGGCATCTAATATAAAAGCTTAATGAATGGCCCATGAATCATGATGCTGTATCTAGCAACAACATTATTGTAAACATGCATTTGCGTTTCCTGTGTAGATTGTGAAATCTGCTCTACCAACAGATTATTCTTTACATTTATAATAGAGGTTTGGTTTGGTTCGACCTTTTTATGCACAATTTATAATATACTAGTCACGCCAATCCCAGCTACTTGATTTTTAGGTAGCAAATACAGGTAATATACCATCCCAATCTCATCTCCCCACCTAACAGTGTGTCCTCCCCCTTCCCTTTTGGCTGTGCAGTTTATTCCAAAAGCCAATAACTTAAAATAATAGTTTAACACATTTGTGTGCCTTTCACGTCTAACGAACGAAAAATAGTTGACCTGAGGTGAAACTGAAAATAGGAAGAAAAGTATCAGGACTCTTGCACTTACAGTTCTCATTAACTATAATAAGTATCTAGCCCGGCAATAATGTCCAATGCTGAGTAGATTTAATTCCCTCCCCATCAGCATGGGACATAATAGTGTATAAAACTGAAACACACTGTTGATACAAACAGAATCCTGCTGCAAACTCTTCTAATTACTAGCTACTGATATACATATTTAATCACTAGCTACTGATATACATATTTAATCACTAGCTACTGATATACTGATATACAAATAACAAGCTCACTATAAAATCAATCACAGACTGGAGCCAGGGGGTCAATTTTCAAAGATGTTGGGCAAATTAGTGCTGAGAGCATCACGATAACAAAGATATAGGTATGGGATCCATTATCCGGAAACCCGTTATCCAGAAAGCTTCGAATTACAGAATGGCACTATTCTATCCAAATATTCCATATTTTTAAAAATTATTTTCTTTTTTCTCTGTAATAATTGAACAGTACTTTATACTTGATCCCAACTAAGATATAATTAATGCTTACTGGGAGCAAAACCAGCCTATTGGGTTATTGATTGTTTACAATATTTTCTAGTAGACTTAAGGTATGAAGATCCATTATCCCAAAACCCCAGGTCCCAAGCATTCTGGATAACAGGTCCCATACCTGTACTAGGAAAGCTTCACTGCTGCCCTTCCCCTGCAGCTATGTTACTTCTTCAGCTGGCACTGGCAATGGTACAGAAATAAATTCTCCATGTGCAGGCCCTACATAGCACAATTTTGTACCCCTTATTATGTCGGGACATTAGTAAATGAACCCTGTTGACGGTGTGTGTTTGGTATATCCTAGTACAGTAGGGGGCATTGCTGTGTGTGAGGGTGGGATATATCTCATTACACTATTCTGCGTTTTACACGAATCACTACTATAAATCATTTCTAAGTGCAAGGCGTCAGTTTGTTACATGTACACATAAATCAAGTGACTTTACATTGTACAAACCAGACAATTATTGGATTTCTGAATATGTAATGTAGTGTTCTGCTGTGTGAGTAACTGATCATCTCCTCTTGGAGGACTTGCTGTGTCCTATTCCTCCAATAGAGAGTCAGCTCAATAGAACAGGCCCAGAGCTGAGTAGCGCCATCATTCAGGTAACTGAAATCATTACATGAGAATATCGTATACATAGTGAGTCTCACTATGTCACTTACTAACTGTCATCTTAACTGTCAGCCTGATTGATATGGCTTATGTGACTAAGGGTCTGACTTCTTTCTGTTGTAGGAGTTGCTACAAGTTGTTTATTATCTGGAGCTCATATATCGAAAGGATAAAACTAAAATGGGAAAGGACCTTATGGTAAGCTACAATAGATGATCCTTATAAACAATCAGACCGATTATCAGTGTGTTACTGTGTAATCATCTCATCTCTTTCTCTACTTTAATGTAGGACTTTTTCTTACAAGACATGCTCATCCCCATTATACAGGAGCACTTCTTATCATACTTGTACAAGAAATGGAGGGGCAGGAATGACAGAGATGCCCCTGCTGTTTGAGAGTGTAAAGGGGAACATTGTGCTGCTGAAGCTGAAGAAAAAGATGAGCAAGTGAAACCATTAGGGATGCACAGAATCCACTATTTGGGATTCGGCCGAATCCCCGAATTCATCTTGGAAAATTTGTCTGAATACCGAACCAAATCTGAATCCTTATTTACATATGCAAATTAGGTCCAGGAAAGGAAAAAGTGGAAAAAAAATTGTTTTACTTCCTTGTTTTGTAACAAAAAGTCACTTGAAATCCTGCCCTCCCCACAATTTGCATATGCAAATTAGGATTCAGATTCGGTTCAGACCGGCAAAAGGATTCGGCCGAATCCGAATCCTGCTGAAAAAGGCAGAATCTTGGCCAAATCCCGAACCGAATCCTGGATTCGGTGCATCCCTAGAAACCATTAAATGTGAGAGGAGGCCGAAAGAGGAAGCCTAGAGGATCAACATCATCTCCTCACACAGACCAAAAAAGTCTGAGCATTAATGTTAGAAAAGGTTTCTACCAAAGAGAAATGGAGAAGAGAAGGAGTGAGTGTAGCTCTTATAGTTCATCTGCCAGTGCTTGGCAAGAGATTTCTAAGGAAAAGACCTGCCTTGTATCTGGTTAATAGATTGAAAGTCAATATCTGCACAAATACTTGTTGTCAAAAGAACCCAAATAAGTGAACAGAAGTGGGTGGGAGGGTGGATTTAAACTTCTCCAGATTGTTCTTATATCTATATTTTGGAATAAAATATTAAGAATAAAAATTCAGATCTGAGTTTCTTTCTTCATCTCTTTGTGAAAATATTTCTGCAAGAGAATCACTGACAGGCATAATGCTGTGGGTTTCATTCTGAAATTGAATGATTGTTTTTTTTGTTGTTGTCTGTTGGTTGTTTGGATGCGGATAATATAGGTTTGATTACACAATTTAGCATAGGGTGAGCTGGGGGAGGCACACCAGAGCAGGGCCACCATTAGAAATCACAGGGCCACGTACAACAAAATCTTCAGGGCCCCCTAGGCCCCTCCCACCCCGGCCCCCAAGCCCCACCCCAGATCCCGCCCACTCCACACTACAGTTAAAAGACCACATAGACATCAGTGCTAAAAAAGGTAACCCCCCCACACACACAAATTATAAAAAGCTATTGATAGTTAGGCCCCCTCATAAATTACAAAAAAACTGTGGTGCCAGGGCCCCCCCAAATTTTTTTTTACAAAAATTGGTGATCAGGGCCCCCTACAAGTTAAAAAAAATAATTGGTGATCAGGGCCCCCCTATAAGTTAAAAAAAAACTTGTGGCCAGGGCCCCCCAATAAAAGTTTTTTTTAAAAAACATGGGTGGTAGGGCCCCCCTGCAAGTAAAAAAAATGCTTAACTTACTTGATTAGCCGGGCCCCCCTGCTTTCAGTGTGCTGCACAACAGCTCTTTAAACTGTCAGCTTTTCTTCTTTTAAGATTTCCTGTAACCTCGTGGTCCTTTAAGAATAAGTCCCGGTAAAGCTGTTCAGGGATTGGATAAGGGGATCCAATCCCGATGCAGATTTACCGGGACTTATTCTTAAAGGACCAATGAGGGAATCTTAATAGAAGAAAAGCTTCAGGGCACAGAGCTGTTGTGCAGCACGGTTGAAATAGGCGGCCCGGCTAATCAAGTAAGTGAAGCATGGCCACCCCCCACTTAGACACCAAACCCTGCGGGCCCGGGACAACTGTCACCCTGTGACCCCCTGATGGCGGCCCTGCATCAGAGCATCTTTGAAATAAGTGAGTTTGGGAGCACCAATGGGCATAAAGACCAATAGGGTCTTGTACTTAGCACCTTGACATAGGGTATGCTCCAGGCACAGGTGCTGTGTAAGTGAGCTCTAAGGTAAGTGATTGTGCTCCTTTAGAGCTCTAGTACATGCACTAGGGCTTTAAGAAAGGCACCTTAAAAGCAAATGAGGGAGAGGGGCAGAAGAGACATGTAAGATTGTGTTTTTGTGAGTGTGCTACAGAGAAAGAGGGAGCTATGTGTATGTGAGTGTTATTGTGTTAAAGAATGTACAACTGTGACACCGTGCATCTGTATTTGGACCATATATAAATGTGGCTTAGGGACAACTTCCAACTGGTCAAACACATCATCTTTCATCTTCCCATATCTTAGCCAGAAAATTGCCTCAAACTAGGGTTACTAGGGTTATTAATGTGCGACAGATGACCATAATGACTTATGTCTATGTTACATAAGCTATTTCAAAGGGGTTGCTAAAGACTATAGAACAATTATCAGTACTTAAATTCAGCCTGTGTGAATCCCTTTAAATACATTTTACAAAAATTGAGGTATTAGTACAGGTATGGGACCTGTTATCCAGAATGCTTTCTGGATAAAGGGTCTTTCTGTAATTTGACTCTCCATACTTTGTCTACTAAAAAAAATATTTAAACATTAAATAAACCCAATTGGCTGGTTTTGTCTCCAACTGGGATTAATTATATCTTAGTTTGGATCAATTGCAAAGTACTATTTTATTATTATAGAGAAAAAGGAAATCATTTTTAAAAATGTGATTTTTTTTTCATTATAATGGAGTCCATGCGAGGTCTTTTCATAATTCTGAGCTTTCTGGATAATGGGTTTCTGGATAATGGATCCTAAACCTGTACCACATTTTGGCCAAAATATGTAAACTCACATGCCATATCAAAGCTCCTCCTTTAATGAGTCTTCACTGCCTGCTGTGTACAATGTGGCTGATTATTATGGGGTTCCAGAAGAAAACAAAATCAATGTGTTTTTTTATGTTTTCTGTACTAGGAATGACAGAACCAGAAAGGTTTGAGGTAAGTCCCTTATTCTGTTAGTGATGAGTTGTTGAATATACATAAAACAAACAGATGTATCATTTATTTAATCTAATGCCAACTAAATGTTGAATTACAGGAAATACAATTTGTTGAATTAAGAATTTGGGCTGGTTCACAAAACTGGTATGTCTGGTGTTTGACCTCCAAGTTCATCTTGAGCTTTCAACAATTCAATGGGGGAAAGCACGCCTTCTCTTTATTGTGAAATACCTGTTGCATGGTGAAATAGTTTTGTGATTACTATTTGTTTTTACAATAATGGAATATTTAAGTAAACAAGAAATGAAAGTATTCCTTAGTCTTCATATCAGTGTCTGGTGCACACCTCAAGTTTTGATGACAACATGACACCTCAAACTAAAAGCATTGGTGTGATAGCACCATGGATTTAGGAAAAAACTACTCCCAAACAACCATGTAGTATCCCTTACAGTGTTATCCTCTTCATTGCCTTCTATAAACTAAAGTTGTGCACTAGGATCAAGTTTCAATCTATATGCAATGCATTATACAATGTATAAATAGTTTAGAAATGCAAGAAAATGTAAATAACGTACTTCATCTGGAACTAAAAAGTCATTGTTTTCCCCATAGGGAACAATCTGTGTTTTAAAGGCTTTGTGATTTCAGCATTTTAAATTATCTACAACTGAGAACAAAATTATTTTTTTCAGCAAATTAAGAAAATGAGTGCAGTTGCCACAATCCCATCAACAATACTGAACTGTTTAAAGCAGAGGAACAGATTTTTTTGTACTTGGTCAAAACTGTGGTTTTGCAACAAACAGCTTCCAGAACAGCCTTAAAGTGCTTAAGTAGTTTTACAATATCTGAACAATTACTAATTTGAGTCCACTGTTTTAGATTAGTCAACTCAGAAATCAGATAATTATGAGCTCCCTCCGTTTATCATCATTTAAACATAAAACTGGACTGAAATGTAGGAACTTTAAGGTGTGTGACATGACATGTTCTAAGATGTCTCCATTTGCAGTTAGTGGTAAATGCTGCATGAACAGTACAAAGACATGAACATCATGCATAAGTGAGGATGGGCTTGTTCCAGGTAGGCCGTACAAAACATAATTCCCATTAACTACAATTGGAAGTCATCTTATACAATTACCTAGAAATTTATAAACACCCATGACATGACATGACATTAGTTTTAGAATTAGACCCTTTAAGGTCGGGGTTCCCAACTTTTTTTCAACTTTTTATTTATTTTTCAACAATCCATTCATATGGTTCAAATTGTACAAAAAAAAATACATAAAAAATAGTAAATACAATTTGAGACATTGTGAGAAAACAGTCACATTCCGTTTGCAGGTAAGTTTGAAGGAACTCGCAAGTTCGTCTCACACCAAAGTACCCATGGGGTCCAAATTGCATTGTAGTTGTCCATGTTATGTTGGATCATTGCTGTAAGTTTTTCCATAGAGGACACCCACCATATTTTGTGTTTAATTTCCGGGATTGTGGGGATACTCCCTTTCCATTTACGAGCAATAGCACATCTGGTAGCCAAGCATATATGGGAGCAGAGCTTAAAGGGATACTGTCATGGGAAAACATTTTTTTTTCAAAATGAATCAGTTAATATTGCTGCTCCAGCAGAATTCTGCACTGAAATCCATTTCTCAAAAGAGCAAACAGATTTTTATATATTCAATTTTGAAATCTGACATGGGGCTAGACATATTGTCAATTTACCAGCTGTCCAAAGTCATGTGACTTGTGCTCTTTACTGCTGTACTGCAAGTTGGAGTGATATCAGCCCCCTTTTTCCCCAAACAAAAGAACAATGGGAAGGTAACCAGATAACAGCTTCCTAACACAAGATAACAGCTGCCTGGTAGATCTAAGAACAGCACTCAATAGTAAAAACTCATGTCCCACTGAGACACATTCAGTTACATTGAGAAGGAAAAGCAGCAGCCTGCCAGAAAGCATTTCTCTCCTAAAGTGCAGGTACAAGTCACATGACCAGGGGCAGCTGGGAAATTGACAAAATGTCTAGCCCCATGTCAGATTTCAAAATTGAATATAAAAAAATTCTGTTTGCTCTTTTGAGAAATGGATTTCAGTACAGAATTCTGCTGGGGTAGCACTATTAACTGATGTGTTTTGAAAAAAACATGTTTTCCGATGATAAACACCGAGTGAGACCCTGCTGTTCCTCAATGCCTTGCCTGGCAGTAACGACAGCTGTTTGAGACAAAACATGTCCTCACTATCAGCTGTTTAGGACACGTCATATTGCTGCAAATGAAGTCCCATGCTAATCTCTGGCTCTGCTTCCCACTGACAATCAGTATAATAGCATAGCAACATGATTATTCTGAACAGGAGGCCTATTTATTCATAAAAGGAGGAGCTGTCTACAGTTTTATTTTTGTCAGAGCTATGAGATTAAGCCTTACTCCACTTCACATACTGTAATTTGCCATTCCAAAGTGCCTGAAATATCAGTATTCCTTGATGAGATTATCCTGGAATTCATGAAAATAAACAAATTAATACTAATGCCAAAGTAGTTTTTGCAGATGGAATGGTCAAGGGGTCTGCTATATAGATTCACTTTAAACTTCCCCCCTGCCAAAAAATGAGAGCAGGTCTGGACTGGTAGTCAAAATAGCCCCTGACATTCCAAGTGCACAGAGAGCCAAACAGGCCCTACCAGCCTAATAAATATTGGCTTTTTATGTCCTCATATAGCAGTCCCTCTGGCACTTGCCAGAACCTAGAACCTAGAACCTAGATTGCCATTCCAGGCCTGATTTTTATTTCTGCTAGTAACAAAACTGGTATAGTATGGGTGCACTAGTTTTGTAGAGGGGAGGGAGGCCTTTCCAAGGTTACCTTTTATCTATACCTTTGGTTCCCCGTTAAAATAATTGTTACACACAAATGCAGTTTGCCATATGCATATTTACCATTATCATGCTGAATAGTAAATACATTTAGGTGAATATTGCATATTTGCTTAGTATTTAAAGCTGGCTATATATGCACAGATAAATGTTGCCAGTTCAGAAACCCCAGACCAAGTCAGCATCTTATTGGCCAGCTTATGGGGCCCTCTGAAGTACCTTGCCAACAGATAATTGCCAAAAAATTGGTATTATATTTATCAGGTACATTGATGTGGTCCTTGGCTAACCAATGGGCAGATTTACTAAAGGGCGAAGTGACTAAGGCTAGCAAAAAAACGCTGGCGTATTTTCCTTTTCTAGAGTGATAGCCTGCAAAAGTCCGTAAAAATTTTTGTTGGTTAACCAGGTTCCCCCATACATTTTCTAACATATGGAACAGAATCTATACAGTGGGCTCATGTGTAGGGCATTATAGCAACTCGATTTTATTTATTAAGGTTCCCTGGACTTGTGTAATATAATGTATTTGCTGTAACATATACGTGCATGCAGCTATAATTTCCCGCCATATGCAAATTAGCCAACGCTAGTGCAACTTCGCTTTGGTTGCCAAAGTAACGCTAGCAAAACTTCACCAGCGTTCGGCACCACTTTGCATTTTAGTAAATTTGCATTGTCATAGCGAATTCATGCCTAGTGAAGAGTTGCGATCACTGCAAAGCCGTCGCTGGTGAATTTTCGACAGTAAGGGGCACATTTACTATGGGTTGAATATCGAGGGTTAATTAACCCTCGATATTCGACCATCGAAGTTAAATCCTTCAACTTCATTCGAAGGATTACCGCAATTCATTCGAACGAAAAATCATTCGATCGAACGATTTTAATCCATCGATCTAACGATTTATCTTCGATCACAAATTGCTAGGAAAGCCTATAGGGACCTTCCCCAAATTCCTGGGGAATTGGTGCTCGGTAGGTTTTAGGTGGCGAAGTAGGTGGTCGAAGTTTTTTTTAAAGAGACAGTACTTTGACTATCGAATGGTCGAATAGTCGAACGATTTTTAGTTTGAATCGTTCGATTCAAAGTCGTAGTCGAAGTAGCCAAAAAAATACTTCGAAATTCAAAGTATTTTTCCTTCTAAACCTTCATTCGAGCTAAGTAAATGTGCCCCTTAGTGAATTTTCCCCCTAGTGTGACCAATACTTGACTCAAGGGTCAACAATTGGATCAGCTCAAAATGTCCTGGTCTGAGGGTGGCCTAACTGTACAAAGATCTGCTTGTTTGGCAATCTCACCCAATGAGGGGATATATGGCCAGCTTTATCCAATCTATAGTAGAATCTGTTTGAATTGCTAAGTAGCCATGTATCATGATAATTCTATCAATGTTATGTCTTTACAGGTTAACTGAAATGTCTAATGCCAAATGGTTATTTATGAGAATCTAAACAGCTTTGCTTTCATAGGAAGCTGTGCAGTGTTTTACATGTAAAATATTAAATAAATGTATTAAAAACTCCATGTACAGATTTTTTAATATGGTTAAAAAATGTATGTCTTCCAAGACATTCTGCAGCAGCTTCTGAAATGTTTTGCTACTAAGTCACTTACCATGTCTGATCAAACTGTTACACCCCCACCCCAGGTCAACCTGACCCCACAGAGTGGTGAACATATTGCAAACAGGAGAAGATGGATAACAGATTATTTTTACTCCTTCCGTTATTCCATATTGCTAAAGTGTTGTTTATATAACTGAAGTTGTTTCATGAAACACAATGGGATAATTCAGCAGTAACGCTATGCACAGGAATTTAGGTTTATTTTCAATGCTGGAGGAAATCATAGTTTTGTGGCTTTTTCAGTAATGCAAAAATAGAGATGAATAGAATGGGGTCTGCTAAGAATAGAACAAGCATACGAAGATTGCTCCAGGAAACCCAGCCACACACAGCTCTACAAAGAGAAAGAAATCCAGAAAAATGCAGCTTTGAAACGCCAGATAACACAATCCAGATGGCAGCCATGTTGGCACATGATAATGCAATTCCCAAAACAAGTAGTCTTATCTAGCAACTCTGATGCATTTAGATTTGTTTCTAAGATAATCCCATTAAACATTTTGCTGAGGAACTACTGATATAAATCAGTTAACAGAAACTTATAGGTGATTGTAAGATTTATGGATTACAATGCAAAATGGAGGACAAATGTCATGCTACAGATATATGGAAAGAAAAATAACTGACCCTAGTAATGCAGATTATCTTTGAGATAAAATGAAAAACGCATATAAAATGTTTACCTCTAGGTCTATGAGCTCACTATTACGAAGTTAATGCAAAAAGGTTGGGCAATTAAATAAAAACTGACTGATAAATGCTCAGTTACTATGACCTATTTTACTTTTATACATAAAAGGAGAAGTAGCAAGTCTTTATAAAGAAAAGGGGCAATATGAAGTTATTATTTTTTTGTAGAAGAACTGTGAAAAAGTGCACCAATCATAAGGCATATATTTTCTTATGTTTAGCCCCTTTGGCCTTTAGAGATGGGCTAATGATACTGATTTAGACCTGGCTTCCTTTGTTCATCATTAACACTTGCATGGTCCTAGCACTTGTGTTAGGGTCAGGGCACACAGGAAGATTCAGGGAGATTAGTCCGGCAACAAATCTCCTCTTCTTCGGGGCCACTAATCTCCCCTGAACTGCCTGGCTAAAATGCAAATTGTCGGTGGGTTGGCACTCGGCGCAATTCATTTTCCAAAGTCACTGGAAGTTACCTCAAGAGGAAACTTTAGGCGACTTCGGAAAATGAATCGCGCTGAATGCAATACGATCAGCGATTTACATTTTAGCTGACGAGAAGGCAGGGGAGGCAATTCGGGGAGATTAGTCACCTGAAGAAGCGGAAAAAAAAGAATTTTGTTGCACAGAAAAGATACATTTTACTATCAACAAAAATGGCAGCAGCAGCAGAAGTAAAAATTACTGTAGTTTGGTCCTGACCTAAACACATACCACCCATGTAAGTGCACAAATAGTGATTAATAGCTTTCAGGTAATAAACCCTTAGTACCTCAGTGAAATGCTACTGGTGGAAGTCCAGTCCTGAAACACAGTTACTTTATCTACTAGTAGAAATAAGCATATCGGCTGCTTTTTGCATACATATGTGCAAACCATAAAAACTACTTGTGAAACATATGATATAAGAAGATCTGTTCCACTTTTAACATAAAAAAGGAGTATAAATGTGGAGAAAGAGTCATAGATTACTCTTCCATAACAATATACAATTTTAGGGTATGCTAGACAAACTGTAAAGGCACCGATTAAAGTATTTTCCTTGATTGTTTCTTTTCAGATTCATTGTTTATCAAGATGTATTCTGTGTGACTGATGACAGTGAAAAGAAAAATTGTAATTGTGCACAATGGAAATGCGACTAGCACTGATTCCCTTCAGTTTTAGGATTAAACAACATTTACTCTGATGGGTACAATTTTCTCAGCAGGGTTGCAGGTAAGGAATATTTTTCCGTTAAAGCTAATGTAGCCCTTTTCTCGTGCTTTTTTTCATATGTGGATACGCGTACACTGCAAATCTCCTGGAATAAAAAGAAAAATCTAAATGATAGATAAATCAGTACAATAAACATTTAACACTGTACTTCTTTATGAAATCATACATGAAATGCTTGTACGTATTTATTTTGTTATTGTTTTTTGGGGGATGGAATAAATGTTTAGCCTTTCAAAAACAGTAGTTCAAATAGTTATACAGTCATTTCTCAAGCTCTCCACCATGTAATCACTCTGATTAGTAGAACCCCAAAATCCTATTCATGTATGGCAGGGGTTCCCAACTTTTTTTTACCTGTGAGCCACATTCAAATGTAAAAAGAGATGCGAGCAACACAAGCTTCCTGGAGAAGCCAAATAAGGGCTGTGATCAGTTATCTGGTAGCCTCTATGTGGACTGGCAGCCTACTGGAAGCTATGTTTGGCAATACACCTGATTTTTATGCAAGTTGCTTCTAAGCATGGAATTCAAAAATAAGCACCTGCTCTGAGGCCACTAGGAGCAACATCCAAGAAGCTGGTGAGAAATATGTTGCTTGTGAGCCATTGGTTAGGGAACACTGATCTATGGCATCACTAGAGATGTGCCCAGGGTAGTCCTAAATGTATAGCTGGAGACAAATGAATAAAGCTGGCCATAGACACAAAGATCGAGGATTTGTACGATTTTCAGACCAAGTGTGGAGAGTCCTGACATTTTTCATCCCATGGAGATCGGTTGTTTGGTCGATCGCCAGGTTAAAAGATTTCTGTCGGCTGCCGATAATATCTCTGCATGTATTTTCAGTGGGAGACTGTCTGTCACCCGCTTTGTAGGAGATATAAACTATCGTACGATTGCTGTTACAGGGAGAACATCGGCTGATCTGTTCTTTTACTACTTTATTTAAACTGAAGGTTAGTGGCAGGTCGGGAGATGGGGAAGTCCGATCATTCGAGGATTCGAACGATTGGATCTTTGCATCTATGGCCAGCTTTAGGCTGTGTAATATCCAGCCAATCTGATCTGATGGACCACCATTTAGGCAGAATATTCTTATCACTTGGGAAGTGCAAGCCAGATGTTGGTTGGAAATATAGACATAAACTCTTACAAATTAGATACAAAGTGATTAATGTGTAAGATAAGGATCATGTGTGCCTTTAAGAGACATGATTATGGTTATTAACTGGAAGAGTAGAGGCAGAGTATGCTTTGGAACTGGTTAATTCGGAAATATAGTTACTTGCACTTTCAATTTTTTTTCAATTTGCTGCCAAAGACTAAGATATGGCTCTAGAACTATATTGTCTTAGAGTAGGCCTGTAAAGCATCGTTTGCATTTTTCATGGGGTGTTTAATATCAGTCAGACTAAAAATTCTTCGTACAGCACCTTGTAGTTTATAAATACCTTTATTCACAATTTCATGGCAAACCTGGTCAGCAACGTTTCAGGCCGATGTGGCCTTTTATCAAGCTTACTTAACACTGGCCAATTTGGCCTTTTCGAGACAGCACTACGCCACCTACTGGTTACAAATTGTTACAATAATTTATATACAAAATGTTAAACTTGTCAATCCAGTAATGTTACAATATCAATAAGGAAAATAGAAACTGTTTACTTTGTACAGGTTAACCCCGATCATTTTGTCCACAAAGGTCTGGAAGACATAATACAATAAAAACAATTAAAAAATAATTAAAACCAAAGTTAGCGAAAAATAGCTTGGAGATCATATTCTCTATTCAGCCCCTGTGGAGCTAATGTATCTAATTTTCTAATCCAAATAGCCTCTTTTCTCAAAAGTAACTTCACTCGGTCTCCCCCACGTAGGTACATGATCAACTACTTGATATTTAAGTTGATGTATACCATGGCCAACTTCAATAACATGGGCAGCAACTAGTGTTTAATATCAGTTGCACACCAGCTTACCAGACTCAGATTGATCACAAGCAAAGGGTGTGCAAAAGAATGCAAAGAGCCTTCCTTTTCAGATAATACATGCCTGGGATAAAAGGAGCCAAGGTACCCAAAAGGGTCGCGTGCATAAAAAGAAGATTTAGTGGCATGTATTTCATTTGTAATGTAGCATTATATGTTGAGTTCCCTGTAAAGAATGCATACAGCTCAGTATAATGTGCTTGAATTGTTCAAGAACACGCTGTTTAATTCTATTTTATCAAGTTATCATTGATAGAGTGCCAACATATTGTGTGCAGCTAAACAACAGGGTACAAGAATACAAAGCAAGACATTGATACTTACTGTTTCACTGCATGAAAATACATGCTGCAAGCGTGTCGGCTTACCAATATGATGAGCGTTATTTACAGTATTTTTAAACTCGTGGGTGGTGCAGATCTAAGCTATGGCTGTTTCCTAAGCAGATCACCTCTATGTAATCTTCTTTAGAAGCAATATGCATTGATGCATCCTGGTATTCTGTTTCTGTCTTAGAAGATTATTCAACAACTGTACATCTTGTGACCCACAAGACCTTTAAAAAAACAAGAGTATATGTTCAGCAATTACTACAATAGCCCAATTTTACACCATGAAAAAGGCAGTAGGGTTATGGGACCTGTTATCCAGAATGCTTGGGACATGGCGTTTTCCAGATAGCAAATCTTTCAATAATTTGGATCTTCATACCTTAAATCTACTAGAAAATCATGTAAACATTAAAAAAAAAAAGACTTGTTTTGCTTTCAATAAGTATTCATTGGGGAAAGAGTGAAGTTAAAGATCGGCACAGTTCTCTAGAGTGAAATTCCGCCACTCTCCATTAATTTTTATGAGATTTTGAAAGGCGTATTTATCAATGGATGAACTTTCACTTTCACCCACTGATAAATACTCCTTTAAAAATCCCATAGAAATGAATGAGTGTCGGAATTTCACTCTAGAGAACTGTGTCCATCTTTGATTAATATCCCCCATTATGTCTTGGTTTGTATTAAGTACAAGATACGTTTTATTATTACATAGAAAAATCATTTTTACAAATTTTGGTTATTTAGATAAAATAGAGTCTAAGGGAGACAGTGTCTCTGTAATTCGGAGCTTTCTGGATAACATGTTTCCAGATAATGGACCACATACCTGTAGTTGCTTTGCTTGAAGTTTTATTTAATAATGAATTTTAGACTATAAGTTAAAATTCTATAAAAGTCTAAAATATAGAGTTAAAAGGCCAATAACTCAACCCAACAAAATGTTTAATTTGCATTACAATATAAGTAATATAAATAAACTCATCTGTTGATGAAAGTTAAGGCAGACTTGTTGGGTCTAATAGGACTGTTGGGTTTTTCATAGGCAATAGTATGTATGTTATTTAGAATATAATGGTGGTAAAGTCCTGTAAAAAAGGCAATAAATCATGTCAGATCTTATATTGACTATAAAGTTTAATTGCAGATGTTGTTCAATCAGATAAGCTATGAACAACATGTATAAAGCTGCGTGCTATTTGGTGTTACTGACATTTTAAAATGTATTTTGTAGCATTTACAAATATTTTGGTCCATGTCTGCTATTATAGATCAGTAAATAGAGCTAAATACACCATCTGACTGCCAAACACAGATAGTGAAGGACCATATAGAAAGAACTGGAGCGTGTTAACATAAGTCTGTATTTTATTTTCTACAGTGTAACTGCAATCGTATGATACACCCAGCAAAAAGGCATTGAACATGTTTATTCAACTATAATGGATTGCAATGAATAGAAAAAACCCTGGATGATGTATGTGTGTTTGTGAGTCTATTGTTTTTATGCTTCAGCTGAATACATTTATTCCTTTTTGCATACTTGATAATTCCACTTTCATTCTGGTTTGAGAATATTATATATATATATATATATATATATATATATATATATATATATATATATATATATATATATATATATATATATATATATATATAATATATAATATATAATATATATATATATATATATATATATATATATATATATATATATATATATATATAATTTTTTTTTTTTTCCCTTAAAATGTCCATGAGTCCCGGGGGAGTTAACGTCCCCCTACCAAGGGTAACATATTTAATAAGGAGATTTCTAGGCTCAATAATCACTTTATAAAGGAGATTCCTAGGCTCAATAATCACTTAAAGGAGAATAAAAGTGCTTTTATACTTGGTCCTTTTATAGTTTTACACTTAGTCCTTTTATATTTATAAATGTGATCACTTGGGGTGCCAAACTTTTGCCACCCCTAAGTAAAAAGGACTTTCCTTCTCCTTTAATTTTGCAGGGGTAAGCACTGATCAAATATAGGTGAATAGTTGTTATTACATTATATACTGGTTACAAGTGATGGGTGAATTTGTCATGTTCCCGTGAAATTCACGAACGCATTGAAGTCAATGGGAGTCAAAAATATTTTGACGCGCGTCAATTTCGATGGCCCAACAATTGTTATATTCCGCGCCTATTTTGGGCATTCACATGCATTCAAATCAATGTCTGTCTGAATTATTTTGACACGTGAAAATGTTTATGCGTGCAAATTTTTGCCACAGTTTCACAAATGTATTCAATGGCGCGAAACATAGAAATTTACGCAAATTTGCGCCAAATTTATTCGCCCACCAATACTGGTTACCCTACTGAGGGAATGCAAGGCCCAGCCTGAATAAAGCTAACATAACAGGGAACATTGCGATTCTCAGTCAATAACCATCCATGCTTCTTAAAGAGTATTCTGGGAACGGATTGGCAGCATATATCTGTGTTTTATTTGCTGTGATTTTTATAAAGCTAGTGTGCCAGACTGTAAATGACCTGCTTTCTCATTGTATACTTCAAGTGTAAAATAGGACAAGCAAAACATTTCAGTAGTTAAAGATTGCACATTGTTCACATAATATCTGCTTTCCATGAAAAAAGAACATTTAACGTTGACCTGTTTCCAAATATAATAAACATATACAGCCCCATACTATGAAACAGCAGTAAAGCACTGATCTTCACATTACAAACATTTTACCTAAAAATAAAAATCTGCATTATTACACTAACTAATCCAGGCACACTGCCTACACCAAAACTACTTAATTTCACAGAGCCAACAGCCAGAAACTCAAACCCATGCTAGTCCTGGATCAGTAATAACTCAAATTTTATTTTTTCCCTTAAAGCCACAAATATACAAAAACATGAAGGGTGTACCAAAAAACGTTCAATTTTAAATAAATTGGTAGTTGGTGGGGCCAAAAAGTACACTTTTGGGGAAAAACTGTTTACAATAAAATTTTGCCAAATAATGTTATGCATCATTTGTATAAATAATGGTCATGAGGGCATCATGTACAAATATAATGTACATAGCTTAAATGGTATATATTAAGAATTTGCACCACCTGTAAATTTGAATCAGTTGTTAGGAACAAGGTGCATTTTGCACCTACCCATGGTGCCCTTTGCAAATTGTTCATGAATACAAAATCTTTGTACCAAAGAAATCTTGTGCAAGTGAGGGGCAAATAATCTTACACCCATGGCCAGTGGCACAATTCATAAGGCAAAGATTGCTGCATTATGGGGCACAACTGGCAATTTGATCCTATGTACAGTAAGCCTCTACTGTAAGTTCTTTGTGAGATGCCATGTTTTAAAGGAGAAAAAAAGCTTAAGTAGGCTACAAATGCTGTACGTTAGGTTTTGGGCTTCTGTACCAGCCTAAGGCAACCATAGCCCTTTAGCAGTAAAGTTCTGTGCCTCCAAAGATGCCCCAGTAACTCCCCATCTTCTTTTCTGCTGATTCACTGCACATGCTCTGTGCTGCTGTCACTTACTGAGTTAAGGGACTGAGTCACAATATACAGTACACAGAAAATACAAATGTAATATAAGGCCGATTGGTAATTAATACAGATAAATACTACATGGCAGCGCAGAAAGCAGTGCAACTAGCATCATCTTATATTACAGGCCAGCCGAATTTTCTGCTTGATGATTTGCAACAACCCCTAAACTCAGTTTCTTAACAGCTGCTCAAAGTCCCCGAGCATGTGAGTGTTGCAGATGTTTCCAAGATGGTGACCCACTGTGACAGGTTTCAAATCCTGGATCACTGATGCTTTTGAGAAGCTGAAACTTTAGTCTTAAGCTGCCATAGACGCAAAGATCCGATCGTGCAAATCAACGTACGATCGGACTTTCCCATCTCCCGACCCGCCACTAACCATTCAGATCAAAGTCTTATCATTCAGATCAAATAAAGTAGTAAAAGAACAGATCAGCCGATCATGGGGGTCCACAGAGGGGGGCAAGAGGGACTGGGACTGTGCACATAAGTTTCCACCTGTTCGTGCATTGGCCCCAGCTTACTGTGGTTTCTGTCGCGATCCCTCGAAGATTTTTCTTCTGTGCAGCAAAGTTTTCTTTTAGCTCCTTCCCTAGGTGCTCGCTCCCCCCTCCCTTGTCACGGTGCTGCCAGATCATATTACTTCAGCTGTGACAGAGAGAGAGAGCAGCCAGGGAGCATCTGATTGGCCAGTAGCACAGATTGCAGCGCGGGAGAAAACGAAGGAAGGAAAGCCCTATCTATTGCAGTCTGCAGCCTTGTACTTGTGAGTTCTGGGGGTATTTATACAATTACTTGCCCCTGTACCATCTGTTTGTGAGTTCTGGGGGTATTTATACATGTACTTGCCCCTGTGCCATCTGTTTGTGAGTTCTGGGGGTATTTATACATGTACTTGCCCCTGTGCCATCTGTTTGTGAGTTCTGGGGGTATTTATACATGAACTTGCCACTTTGCCATCTTTGTGTGAAATAGGGTTGCCACTTGTCAGACAACCAGTATTTTGAAGGGTTGCCTGGGTCAAAACTTCCTGGATGGTTTTTCAAATTAGGGAAACTGTGCAGGATTCCCTTGATTGACCAGGCGATCGGCTGATCGCCGTGGCATAGCTCCACCCCCTGATGGCAGTGACACACCCACCTATCTCCCCAGGCGATCGGCTGATCGCCGTGGCATAGCTCCACCCCCTGATGGCAGTGACACACCCACCTATCTCACAGGCCCGCCCACAGATGCCTCCTTGCCCCACCCTGTAAAATTTTCTGCGGACACCCATGCATCCGATGTTCTGCCCCTGACAGCAATCATATGAAAGTTATGTCTGATAAAGCTGGTGACAGTCTCCCAATGAAAATCGTACGATTGGCAATACATGCAGAGATATTATCGGCAGCCGACAGAAATTTTATAACCTGTCCGATCGACCAAACGACCGATCTCCAACGGACGAAAAATGTCGGGACTCTCGACACAGTCTGAAAATCGTACGAATCCACGATTGGTACAATCGGATCGTTTCGTCTATGGCCAGCTTTATGCAATAACTTCAGTATATAAAATATGGCAATTTTAGCTATATTCATTTTTAGGGTTCAATTCTACTTTAAATGATGCCCCAGGTAAAATAGGGCCCACTGACCCTTATGGTCCTATACCCATGAAAATGATTATTTACATGGTAAATTTAGGGACATCTAATAAGGATACTTAACAGCCCCACCTTAAAGGCAAACTTAATTTAGTTTTATAGCCGTATGCATTCATAAAAGTACTAGTTCAAACCGAGTGAGGAAGAAATTAAATAAATATCGTTCACATGGAGGTCCGAGCCTCTCCTCCATTCTCAAGTGAAACTTGATAAATCCATTGCTAGCAATCCCTTTGTTTTCTCCATAACTTGATGAGCCTGTAAAAGCTTATCTTATCTAAACAGTCTCCAGGTGGAAGGCTCAGAGCAGCGCAGACAACAAAGTTATCTATTCAGTAGCTTGTTAAACACGTTTATTACCCAGGCTGAAGTGAGGGTTTGTTTGGATACTTTCACACAGTAAGATGTTGTGTTTGTGGCATTGTTAGCATTTATATGCTATGTTCTTAGCCTAATTATCATGACCACATCTAATTGACAAACTGACTGTCCTGGGGCAGTATTTCTTAGTCTCCCAGTTTTGCAAGAACTAAAATAGCAGCACCAGCAGCACAGTCCTTGCTCACGAAAGTCAGTGGGACCCTGTGGAACAAAGGAGCTCTTTTTTTTTTTTTTTAACTGTTTCTGAGCCAGACTGGAAAAGATAAGGAAATACTGATTTTAGAATATGGGTGGAATAAAGGACAGAAATAAAAAAAAGAATAATTGTTTCTCTAAAATACTGTGGTATACATTATCCAGGGGTACATATTTAACAAAGGGGAAACATTTTTAATAAATGCTAAACAGAATCTTGAATGATAGACATATGGTTCACCAGGGCAGAATGTTTCTGTCCCTATGTTTAAATAAATTTGTTTTTTTATTTTTTTCAGAAAGCAAACAACACTGCTGTGTGCAAAGGAAGAAACAGTTAATTGTTAAAGTGCTTTACTGTAATGATGCACTTCTGAACAATTCACAGGTAGAAGTGTTTCTCCAACGTACTTAATAGAACAATGCTTCCAGAAAGCATTTAGTCCTCATTTTTTAATTTACTGTCATAAACTCGATTTACTAAATGCACATTCAGAAGAAAGTCTGCTTAAAAATATAGTATGTACTCACTGGAGTAACAAAGTGCAAAATATCACACTCTGTTTGATCAAGAATATATATATATATATCTATATATATATATATATCTATATATATATATATATATCTATATATATATATATATCTATATATATATCTATATATATATATATATCTATATATATATCTATATATCTATCTATATATCTATATATATATCTATATATCTATATATCTATATATATATCTATCTATATATCTATATATCTATATATCTATATATCTATATATATATATATATATATATATATATATATATATATATATATATATATATATATATATATATATATATATATATATATATTGTGGGGAAATAGCTCAAAGCAGCCGGTAGGGCTCAGGTAAAACAGTTCTTACAGAGGAGACAGGAGGCTTAGGTTTGCAACAAAAAATGAAACAGGCTCCTGCCTGGGGTTTTATTGTTCAAACCGGACAACTTAAACAGGCACAAGTTCCGTGCTATAAGTCAATAATAAGGAAAACCTCACAAGTTTGCAGTGTTACAGTTTACAGGAAAATTCCTTGCTGCGGTCACAAACAGTCGCTCTTTTTAAGCTGCAGTCAAATACACAGTTTGTTCAAATAACTCCCCATTCTATTGTTAGGACTAATTGGGTTACCAACAAGCTGCTCTCAAGCCCAGTAGTTGAATTTATCAGACACCTATAAAACCTCAGACTCTTGAATCAGATTCTGAGTTTCTGTAATGTGAAGCACATTTCCCAGCATTTCCAGACAAACACCATGTGCCGTAACAACTAGTATAATGAAATAGATCCACTGCACACCCGGAAATCAGTCACTCTGCAGTAGTGGTGCTGGTTCTCCGCCGACCCGGGATGGTCCCTCAGCAACAGCAACTCTATATTCACGGATCCCCACTTCAGAAATTTGTTTGTGTGCGGATCCGTGAATATAGAGTTGTCGTAATAACTTTACCACATATTTTACCATGACAAATGAGAGAAATCGTTAAGGATGCTTACCAACAAAAACCTTCCATTTATCCTGCTGAGAGAATTGATGCTTTAGCTGTACAAAGACTTTGGCTACAAGATATGCATTCTTTGTGGTTCGTGAACTTTCATGCTGTTGTTATAACTGCTGTTTTATATTGGAGGAAATGAGAAGCCTCCTACTCACATTGCTCCCAGGTTATTTATGTTATGTATTTGTGTCACATACCTAAACTAAGGTGTAGAATGGGAAATTCTATGTGCTACATTGTGATAAGCATGCCAGATTTTAAGGGACAGTAACAGAAGCTCCTAGCAAAGTTTATCCACTGATTTCTTGGGTAGTAGCAGGGAATAGTTTGGTTCACTAGCTTGTGTCTTTGCTTAATTCCTTTAAGGGCAACATGGTCAGTGCTTTACTGTAACAGTATGCATGGCTGCTGCTTGACATGAATACCCCTTAGTATGGCTGCTGCGTTACATTAATATCACTTTCACGGGTGAACAAGAGACACAGCAGACCCCAATAGCTATAGCATCTTTAATCAGCATAGGACTGGGGGACCCAGCAGTGAAGTCTCCCCCCCCCCCAGTACCAGGGTCGCCATCAGGGGGGCACAGGAAGTACGGGTGTACCGGGCTCAGTCCTGAAGTGGGGCCCGGCAGTGCTGAACTTTTTAAAGAGCGAAGTTCCCCTTGCACTGCCGAAGCCTGAAGCAGCGCCGCCTCCTTCCGAAGTCCTGAATGCGGAAGTGGCGAAAAGCCTAAGTCCCGAATGCGGAAGTGCCAAAAAGCTGAACAGCTGAAGTCCTGAAGGGACGAAAAATAGCCAAAGCCGCAAAAATAGCCGAAGTCCCAAAGTGGTGAAAAGACCCAAAGTCATGAAAATAGCCAATGCCGAAGTCTTGAAGCGGCAAAAAGACCCGAAGACACGAAAACAGACGAAATTGAAGTCCTGAAGCGGCAAAAAAGACCCGAAGTCACGAAAGGAGGCGAAGTTGAAGTCCTGAAGCCACGAGTTCAATTACTCTGAACACATGTATGTGTTTTTTTTTTTAAATCCCCTGGCCACCAATGTTTTATTTTAATATTCTACAGGCCCCTGACACCAATGTTTTTTCAAAAAATATTCTTTGGGGCCCCAGTTTTTTTTTAACTTGTAAGGGAGGCCCTGGCGCCAATGTTTTTTTTTAAAAAAAAATATTCTTTGGGGCCCCAATTTTTTTTTTTAACTTGTAAGGGGGGCCCTGACGCCAATGTTTTTTTTTTTTAAATTTATAGGGTGCCCTGGTCACCAATAACTTTTTATAACTTGTGTGTGTATATAACCTTGTTTAGCACTGATGTCTGTGTGGTCTTTTAACTGTGATGTAGAGTTGGCGGGAGCTGGGGCAGGGCTTTGGGGGTGGGTGGTGCCCAGGGGGCCCCAAAAATGTTGTTGTACCCGTGATTTTTAATGGCGGCCCTGCCTTTATCTGTTGCGTTAGGAGGAACTCCACAATGCGGCTGGAGCTGACACGTCCCCATGTGATGAAACGCATTCATGAACATAACAGGAAGTGAAGGAGAAATTGCAGGTAAGAACTACATGTATCTGACTGTCGGATGAAAACATAGCATGCTCCAGCCGCATCGTGGAGTTCCTCTGTGTAGAATTCCACAGGAGATTTTGGCGCGATCTGACATGCTGCGCAAAACCGCAGGCGTCAAGTCGGATGCGACGGAAGTAAGGAAAGAGATGGAAATGTCGGATGAAGTTGCAGCGTTCATCCGACGCATCACGACTGTCGGATGCAGATGCTGCACTCTGTGTCTGCATCCAACAGTGGTGTTACGTCGGACGAACGCTGCGTCACCATCCGTTTTTGCGCAGAGCGTCGGATCGCACCGAAACCGTCCGTGGAGTTCTACCCTTAGGGACGCGGCCAGGTTCAGGGAGGGAGGTGAAGAGGAATCATCCAGGGAGCGGGTCTGCCAGGTTTTTTCCAGGTGTCCCGCTGGCCCAGTCCGACCCTGCCCTTAATGCAGTTCATCAGATTTTGCTGTGAAACCAAGTAACAGTTTCATCCACTATAGGATCTCCACAGTTTTCCTAATCAAACATGACTAACTGCAAGGCTGACGTGCACTGTATACACTGTATATGTATATGTTTGGTGAGTTTTACTTTGCCTTGCACAGGCTGCCTGATTGTTGAAGTAGCAGATTCACTGAAATAAAAGTAACCTGAAGAAATTGGTCAGACGGTACCCCCGGCATCTCTTGTTTCCACACACGTTTTCCAGAAGCATGAACAGGTTAATGCGCTGCACTAATAAAACCAGACGGACCAGAAATCAATTAGTTGAAAACAAACTCAGAACAAATACGAGCAGGGAAGCGACTGGGAAGCACAATGGAAATTCACTCCCATCGCCGATCGCAATCCCTGTGCTGCAGCGCCACCTGTGGCAAACATGAGGTACTGGCCCATTCCCTGCCCTATTAATCTTCTCTAATCCCTGAGAGAAACTCCTGCGCTGAACTGGGGATTAGCTGGAGAAGTTGCTGTGTGCTGGTGTCATGCAGTGTGAGTTTAGCGCTTGTTCCACCGCATCAGTCAGAGTTCATTTCAGACGGGTTTAATGATCGTATCATTTCCTTTTGGAGAGAGTAATTAAGATGCTCCGGATAGCTTGCACTCTAATTGTACGGAGGGTGGGGCTGGCCAGGAGTGATGACAGTTAGACACGAGTGTCAGTCACTGGTCTGTGCTGCTGCTGTCATTATTCAGCTGTGACTTGTCTCATTGTCAACCCTGACTGATTCATTCAGAGAGATAAGATCATTCATTTCTCTGGAATCTTTAGAAAACCCTTTTAAAACCCATTATTTGCCTCGTCAAGGACATCACTCCACCGCTAGGCAACTCCAGCAGCCTCTTTCTATTGACTGATCTGTCCCCAATATCTGCCCCATTAGCAGGGGAATGTGGCCCCAAAGGCTCTAATCCACTGCCAAAGCATTTACTAGAAGTGAAACAACAGTACAGACAAGACTGACAGAGAGAGAGTGAGTGTGTGTGTGTGTGTAAGGGGTTTTGGGACGAGTGTGTGACACACCAGACAACACTAGTGCATTGCTCTAAACGACACTTTACACGAGGGTATTTCAATGCATTCGTTGCGGTGAAATGCTCATGTTATATAGATGTGTATTTTCACGGCCCATTTCCCCAATAAAAGCACATTTTATTCTCATATGGGAACTTCTGTTCTCGAGTGCGAAGTCTGAGTTAATTATAGATGCAGCGCTGCGCTGTCACAATGAGCCTACGGATAGTATCGTATTACACGTGCGTGTGCCTCGTTCAATTGGCACTTTAATTACAGCTAATGTTCAACACATTTCTCATATATATTTATCACCTAGTACGTCATCACATGCCTATTGCAGTCGGTGGCCGTGCGTCTGTCTGCCCGTTGTCTGTGCTCATGTTGGAGCTGTCCCTTACTTACACAAGCCGAGTTTAGTGTCTCTGCGGGTTCTGAACTGTCCCTTACATCATCTGTAGGGTTCTTGCCTGTCCCTTACACAAGTCTAGTGTCTCTGAGCGCTCTGAGCTCTCCCTTACACGTCTAGAGTGTCTGGGGATTTTGAGCTGTCCCTTGCACAAGCCCAGTGTCTGTAGAGGTTCTTAGCTGTCCCTTACACAAGTCTAGTGTATCTGGGGTTCTAACACAGGTCTAGTGTATCTGGGGTTCTTCTTACACAAGTCTAGTGTATCTGGAGTTCTAACACAAGTCTAGTGTATCTGGAGTTCTTACACAAGTCTAGTGTATCTGGGGTTCTTACACAAGTCTAGTGTACCTGGTTCTTACACAAGTCTAGTGTATCTGGGGTTCTTACACAAGTCTAGTGTACCTGGTTCTTACACAAGTCTAGTGTATCTGGGGTTCTTACACAAGTCTAGTGTATCTGGTTCTTACACAAGTCTAGTGTATCTGGGGTTCTAACACAGGTCTAGTGTGTCTGGGGTTCTTACACAGGTCTAGTGTATCTGGAGTTCTTACACAATTCTAGTGTATCTGGGGTTCTAACACAGGTCTAGTGTATCTGGAGTTCTTACAAAAGTCTAGTGTATCTGGAGTTCTTACACAAGTCTAGTTCATCTGGGGTTCTTACACAAGTCTAGTGTATCTGGGGTTCAACACAAGTATAGTGTATCTGGTTCTTACACAAGTCTAGTGTATCTGGGGTTCTTACACAAGTCTAGTGTATCTGGTTCTAACACAGGTCTAGTGTATCTGGGGTTCTTACACAAGTCTAGTGTATCTGGAGTCCTTACACAAGTCTAGTGTATCTGGAGTCCTTACACAAGTCTAGTGTATCTGGAGTCCTTACACAAGTCTAGTGTATCTGGGGTTCTTACACAAGTCTAGTGTATCTGGGGTTCTTACACAAGTCTAGTGTATCTGGAGTTCTTACACAAGTCTAGTGTATCTGGGGTTCTCAGGTGTCCTGAACACAAGTCGAATGTCTCTGAGGGTTTTGGAGCTATCCCTACTGTACACAAGTGTAGTGTCTCTGGGGAGTTCGGAGCTGTCTCTTTTGCAATATTTTAGCGTCTCCGGTGGTGCTGAGAATTCCGTAACAAAAGCCTTGTGTCTTTGGTTCGGCGCTGTCACTTGTCCCCCTCTGTAAAGGTGACTGTCTAACACTTTATGTCTCTGGGGGTTGGGAGCTGTCCTTTACACAAACCAGCTGTCTATTGGGGTTCATGGCACCCACCTATGGCTTCTCTTCTGCATCAGACTGTTGGCTACTAAATCACCTTCCTAATGCTCATGTCTTCTCCCTCATCGCGACAACATTCATCTCTCTGTTTGCATTGTCGGGCAGATAAGCCCAGAGCCGTCTCATATATACGTAAGGTTGGCTGGGAGTCTGTCACACCCCTTGGGACTCTCCGGAATTCGATTGTGTCTCTGTGCATTGGCTGTGGATGGCCAGAGGTTAGCGATAGCAGCACTCAGTAATTACTCTGTAGCCCAAATAGAACGTGTCAATCTAGTGAGTGTTTCTTCTGGAGCAGGGTGGTCTTCTCATCAATACAATTGTCCAAGAAAGCTCCTAATTAGCAACTTAATTACCAACCTGTGGCCATCCAACTGTTTAGTCCAGCTTCCATTTTCAGTCTGTGCGCAAGGCTGGCTACAGGCAACAGCACTGTGACTTAGGGCTATTCCACACGGGGAGATCGGCAGGCGTTTGCGGTCGCGGCGACAAAGCGCAGCGCCAGTCGCCGCGACCGGCGCAGGCGACAGTTTTGTATGGGCGCCTATGTAAAAACGCCTGTGCTAACCACACGAGGCGATGCGCTTTTCAACAGTCGCCTGAAAATGCCTCGCCAGGCTTTAATCGCACACAAACGCGCAGCAGCAGCGCATAGTCGCCCTCTCATACATACAAACAATAACAGCGTATAACCAGATACACAATTCCCAGCAAATATTCACTCAGGACTTAATTCACTTACCTAACATTTGCGATAAAGTGCAGAGATCCCTCACGTGGCGCAAGGCGATCCTTCTAACGCAAACTTGCACCGAGCGCTTCTTTCTTCCAGTGGCTGCCTGAGCTGCCTCATACTGAGAGCGAGAGAAGGGAAGGGCTTACACTAGGGGGTTAATGCTGTCGGGACAAAATGAGTTAAACGACTTGCAGAACTTTGCAAAAGTCAATTTGTTCCTTATTGGATCGCACCCTTTGCCCGCTGCTGCAGGTGGTGCCTAGAATGGCTGGAGAAGTGAGAGGGTGACAGATTGGCCATGAGAGTGAGGGATTGGGGGAGCAATATATATGACGATGGAGGGAGAGAGTAATGTATATGAGGATGAGGGAGAGAGTAATCTACATGAGGTTTGAGGGAGAGAGTAATGTATATGAGGATGAGGGAGAGAGTAATCTACATGAGGATGGAGGGAGAGAGTAATGTATATGAGGATGGAGGGAGAGAGTAATGTATATGAGGATGGAGGGCGGTACTGGTGTCCCTGTTGGATCCAGTGACAAGTGTGAGACGCGGTGGGAGAGCAGCAGCAGCAGCGGCAGCAGGTAGAGCCGTACATCAGACAGATAGCAGGCGTCGCTCACTGCCGGGTCAGCCAGAATTTAAAGAAGTGACACATTCCATGTGCTCATTTGCATAGCCACGCCCCGAACCTTTTAATGTCTGCAGTGGTGAGCGCGGCGGGGATTTGGGAGGCAGGACCAGGGAGCGGGAGGCAGTGTGAGGCTGGGCTAATCTGTGCTGCGATCACACGACTTGTTGGGACAGACACACGATCGTCTCCGTCAGTGCAGTGCGAGCAGCAGCCAGAGAGCAGCTCCTTGAGAGCGCCCAGAGGGATTAGGGGCACCTACACTTTCTGAACGGAGCCTCCTAGCAGGGAGCTGGACTGGGATCCAGTAAGTTCTCTTTGTGGACACAGTGGGATCCATTGAATTGCTCTGGGTAAAAGTAGATCTGGGATCCAGGAATCTCTAACCTTTGGGATTAAAACCAACAGGCGACCTGGTTACCCCGTGTGTGTGTCATTGCGTGGATCAGGGGCGCGGATATGTCCCACTCGTGTCTGTTGAGGCGGACGAGAGGCGGCGAGCAAGATGCCCCCCTGTGCTAGGGCTTTGGGGCTGCATCTGGTCACCCCCCGCGGGAAACAACACGAGCCTGCGGGGGTGAACGCTCTGACTCCCGGCTGCCTGGGATGCGATCAACCGGGCGCTCTTCTTCTTCTTCTTACATCTGGATAGCGCCCATGAAAAACAACTCAAGGACCTTCAAAGTTTTATTGGAATTTCAATTCATGTATTTTGGTTGTTTGGTGAGAGGATCCGAATTGGGGATTATGCTGAAAGCAGAAGAGGAAAGAGAGCCCCAGTCAGGTACGGAATGACATATGTCTCTCTGGGTGCAATTCTGCGCAACTGTGGGAACACTAGTGGGGTTCATTGGCAGAAGGTGGGAATAAACCATTGGAGGGAAGAATCTTTGGCAGGGCTGGGGAGAATGTACCACCTGGGAGTTTCATTTGACGCCCATGGGAAATGTGCCATAGATGATAGATAGGAGATATACTTTGTTCTTCTGAAAGAATATGTCTTTCTGGGTAGGACAATGTTGCCTTTGGGAATGTACCACTGGTGTGTACATGTTTGACATACAAGCATACAAGCCATGGTGGAGTGGGGAGCCTTGAACCCTAAACCAATTAATATCTTGGTGAGAATGGGCCATTGGCAAGTGTGAGTGGACACTATTGTGTTGTGGTCCTCGGTCTTATGTACCACTGGAAAGTAGAATCTTGGCTACTGGACAATCATGTACCACTGGGGTTCTTAAATAGTCCCAGTTAGGGAGAACTACATAATCAGTGTCAGTGGGGAGAATGTATTGATGTTATGCATCAACAATGTGGGGTGTGAGCCAAAGGGGTGGTTAAATAGTGGCAGTTAATTGGGTTCATAAAAAGAGTCACTAGGGAGATTATGCCCATAGAACATGAATAGTATGACCAGGGGAGAATTTGTCACTGGGGGTGCATTAACAGTTTCACTAGGGGAGAGTGTGCTAGTTGGGTGCGTAATCATTACCAGTGGAACATGTTAATGGGAGAGAATGGACTGATGGAGCGCATAAGCTGCATAAACTTTGTGTGAATGGATAATTGAGGTTCATAAGTAGTATTACTGGGGGCCATGGGCCTTTAGATTACATAATTAATGTAACTGGGGGTGCAAGCCTGGTCCAGTGGGGGTGGATGACCATTAAGCATGAATGTGTGATTTCAGTACTTAATCAGTGTAACTAGGTGAAAATGGGCCGGTGGGATACATAACAGGAGGGAAATGGGTCAGTGGGTGCATTAACAGTGTCAGTTGGGAGATGGGGTGAAGAAATGCTATTACTGAAGACAAGGATAGTTGCAGTTTCCTTTTGGAGAAAATACATGGGTTGGGAGGCAACTAATATAAAACTGCTCACATAAGAATAAGAGTAACATAGAGGAATATAGATGCTGAAGCAAGATTTCTATGTGGAGGGTACAAAATGTGGAGGATTTCAAGGGTATGAGAGAGCACAGGGCTTTTAGAAAATATAACTAAGTAATGTCAAGCATGTCTGGTGAATAAGAATGTTATTGTATCTGGGAGGGAGGAATTGCTTAGTGAAGTTGTGTTGTTTGTTCAGTGTGGAACAGTGTGAGGAGTACATATGATTCGCAGTAGGGGAGCAGTCTGGGCAACAACAACTCTTCTCTTCAGAACACAGTGATTGCTAATGTTAAAGGGGTGCAGTGATCTTTCTGAAGGAGATCAGTGTGTGAAAGTGGCAGATTATTAGGGAGGGAGATGGTTGGACTACATGATTAGGATGTAGGTACATCAACATAGTATGATGATCAGTTGATCCTGGGCTGTAGGAATACATTAATAGCATGCTATCTCGAAAGTATGGCATGCAACACATACAATCACACAGCTGTTACCTTTTACATTACTTATTCATCTTAATATTCTTATTGTAAAGGGGGGACATATGGGGGACAGTGTCCTGCTAGCAACAAACATATATTTAAATACAGAATAAATACTAATTGCTGTGTCATAATGAGAATTGTGGTTAAAAAGGTAGAGCTATATATATATATATAGAGGAACAGTGTTTAAACACACTCCATTTTAATTATTTAAAGATTTTATTTAGCACATTAGCAAAAACAGTACATCAAAGTTTCGGTTTATAGTCTAAAACCTTTGCCAAGATGTATATAATATATATATATATATATATATATATATATATATACACACACACGCACAAAGAAATACAATAGCACAAACCAGCTTTTCATTTATGCAGAACAGATCCAAATATTACCAATAACACAAGCCAAGACTTGTGTAAAATGCTCTTTTCACCTCTCCAGCACTGGGCTGATTTATTCGACTGTCTCAGAGCTCTCAATACAGATTCTATTGAAAGGCTGCCTTAACTCACACCGTGCCTGCTTATCTGTTGGCAAGCAAAGCTTTTCTGTTGAATGCCTGGCAAAGAAACCCTTTGGAGCCTGTCCTGTTTAATTAGCCATCTTTAGCTATATCCTTAGTAAAACATAAATATAGACTCTTGTAACTTCACGCCCGCACACTCTCATTTGCATGTGTCAGAGTAGTGCATGCAGTAGTGGCCTGTGTATGAGCCCATCTCACCATAGAGTGTACCTTGGCTGCTGGATTCTCAGGGGACATTTAACAAGGTCTCTGGCCACTGTTTGCATGTTTTCACATTTTACAAAGCAATTCTTCTTGAATAAAACACGTCACTGATCTAATTTTAAAGACCGCCAGCAGAGTGTTCTCCAAATGGCAACTTTTACATTGCCAGTGAAGCATTTTTACTACTGGAGAAATCTTCTGCATAATCTGAGTTGCACAAGGTCTAACTTCCTTCTGTTGCCCAGCAAACGGCCGTATAATTGAACGCCATATGGGTCATTATCGCCTTAACTGTATCCAGCGGTAGCAAAATTCTTGCATTCTCCATTTAAGGCTGATATTCACATTATATTTAAGTAGTACAAATTGAAGAGATTACAGTATTATGGGTTATGAGGCAGAGGGCCGTCTTCTCCCTGTCTGAAGCTGGGAAGCGATTTACTGCTGTTAACCCCTGTGTGCAGACAGAGTGCTGCATTCATTCACATACAGATGAGGCATTTCAGTATTTCCTTTGGTTATAGAGAGATGTGGGAGAGGACTGCAGTACAAATATTCAGCTAGGGAGGTTATAATGCAGAAAAACTTGAATCCGTCTAAAGGTGATTTTCAACAACATTAAGGGGCAGATTTATCAAAATGGGAGTTTAGATTTTAATAAATAAAAACTCACCCACTTTCTATTCATTCCTATGGGATTGTTAGGATTGTATTTATCAATGAATGAAAGTTAGAACTCACCATTTGATACCGTTCTATAAATCCCATAGGAATGAATAGAATGTGGGTGAGCTTTATAGAAAATGAGCATTTATGTTGAATGCCACAAAATCCCACTGAGATGCATAATTGATCTTCATGTTCTCTTGGAAGGGAGTCGGGGGTTTACAAAACTGATCTCCGTCAATGGCAAATGCTTTGCATGCCAGTCAACTTTGGTAAAGGGTATCATTAACATTCAGTTACATTTCAGCCTTTCTGTGGCATCTTAACAACAGGACTTGGTATCTGAAAAGCCTTAGTTTGGAAGAATGTATAAAATAATCATGAACGTATTTTTAATATGATGGATGGGCTGTTGGTTTAGGGCATGTGACTTATACCCTTAAATCTCTGACTCCAGTAGGTTCAGTAACCTCGGTGTCAGAGGCCTATAAATTTCACAATTTTTATAGTTTTCTGTGAAAGGTGTATGTGCCTTATAAGGATGGCGTAGTTTTGTATTATGTTTGTCATAAAAACGAGAAGCCAGATCTTAAGTGTGTTTGAAATATGCTTTTGTGTAAGAATAGCTTTTGTCTTGCCTAGCTTGTATTGGAGAATACCAATCTTCTGTCCTCCCTCCTCCATTTTTCTTTTCTTCTTTTTGGGGAGGTGGGATGGTTTTAAATGGAATCAATTTCCGTTTATGATACCTAGAACAGAAAAAAAAACTGGGTGGAGTCATTACGCTTGCAAAGTTTAAGCAAACTCTTAAATGGTGGTCACTTCCCAATAAAATGTAGTCTGGTGTGAGAAGTTCTGAGCATCCTGCCTTCATCTCTGGAGAAGAGGCCAATACTTTTATCCAACACTCAGGCAAGTGCATGGATCAAAATGCGAGTGCAGCTGCCTAGAGAATGAAGATATATTACATATGTATATATAAATATATTCAACTAATCATATATGAGCAGATATAGATTTCTTTTGTGGGTTTATAGGTAGCTTTTCAAGTGGTTTATGGGTATGTGTGTGTCTGAGTGTTTATATAGTGGCAGAAGCTGAATTATTTGCATACATTTGTGCATTTACTAACAGTGTGCTATGGAAATTATGCAGACACAGGGCCCAAGAGAGAATCAGAAAGCCGAAACGAAATAAATTAGCCTTAATGGCACATCCTTGTTGTGTTTACCAATAACATTCGGGGTTGTGTGAATGCAAGATCCAGTCCTGCTGCTGCCAAGACTCCCCATTGTTAGTTTTAGAACATGAAAGGTTTCTGAAAAATGAAAATGATAAAATACATTTCAGTCGCATTATCCTCAAGGCACTAACAAAACCTGTACACTTAGATGTAAATCCATGATAAGGTTCATTGTCTTAAAAACTCACTTATTTAAGATATGTGTGCAAAGTTCAGTTAGTTCAGCTGGTTAGTAGAAAAGATTATTCTTTGAGTTAACTGCACATATTTTTTTTGTTCACTTTGAAGAGCTGGAACAGTTTATGCAAGTGATCAAAAAAAGACTAAATTTGATTTTCATAATCCCATTTTTGCCCAACTGGGAAGCAGAAATATATTTCTCCAGCTCTTGTGTTTCTCTCTTGCAAAGCTAGTTAAAGCTGTTTCTTGACTGAGCAGTTTGTACTGAGTTGATTCAAATTCAGTCCATTACTGACCTCTATCTGCAAGGACTGTGCACTCATTGTTTTTCAGGGCTATGGAAAAATGCACTTAAGAGACGCCAAGTTCTCGCTTGGTAACCAGAATTTGTATGTTTTTTTATTAATCCTGGACAAATTACACATTCTACTCTCTCTTTCTTCCTCTCTCTATATTTATATGGTTTAAAAACAGTCTATATATTGCCTTAAAATGAAAGCACTTAATTTCAAGATTCAAATCTATGTGAAATCGGAATACATTATTTACTAGGTTGTATAGATTTGTCTTAGGTTTTAAAGCTATTATCAATTGGTTTAGACATTAGATTAGTCTATTGTGTTTTTTATCACTAGAGTTGCATTTGGCATTACTGTGACAGAGACATTAGTTGCACTTAGCACAAAATTATAACAGGGGGGGGGTAGTCAGTGCCCAGGGTGCAACTGAGTGGGGGGTAAGCACAGAGCGGCCTAACGGCTGCACATTTAGCACAGTAGTGTCATGATATAACAGTTTGGTCAAGGCATCAGTACATCCAAGAACAATAGACATTGCTTGTTGTTTGACCAGGGCAAAACATGACGTTTCTTTCTTGGGCCCCAAAACATATTAAACAGATTGAACTCTGAGGCAGAGAATGTTATTTGTACAGCGTCAACTTATACTTCTCAGGAAAGTGTGTTGTAAACCCTTGAAGGGAAATGACACAACTTGGGGCTAATTTATCAACACTGGGCAAATTTGCCCATGGGCAGTTACCTATAGCAACCAATCTGTGGTTAGCTTTTTAAAGCCAGCTGCAAGTAGAATAATGAATGCAGCAATTTGATTGGTTGCCATGGGTTACTGCCCATGGGCAAATTTGCCCAGTGTTGATAAATGACCCCCAGTGTCAGGAGAAAATCCTGGAAAGCAATTATTGTTTTCTGCTTTTATGGGAGTGTGTTTTCTAATGATACATATTGGCAATAGCTTCATGTTTTTCAAAATAGGTTTTTCCCTTGTCACCTCTATGTGGAATCCCAAAGATTTGCCTATTGACACCAGAAACATACAGACTAGAGTAAACGAGAAACAAGTGAACAGGGACAACTCCACTAGCTACAATATGTCTATTTTTTTCTTAACGTGCATTATTTATAAATAGAAAAATGCATTATTTTATTTACATTTATTTAGATCACAGAGAACATATCAGGTCCAGGAAATAAAGAGATCCTGACACCAGAAATTAAATCTTTTATTACATCTTTCATAATATTGGCTCTGCATGCTACGTATAATTTTGCCATCAAAGTGTTTGCCTGATGTGTTTACATTACCTATCTGATCCCCCTTGTTCCTGTGTAAGAAAATGTAGCTGTTCAAGGAGGTAGCAAGTTTATTGCAGGCTCCTACAAGGATCTAACGCCCTAATTTGGTGTAAAAGAGGTGTTTTATTTGAATGAGCGGTAACAGAAATACTGTATATTATCGCATGGAATAGGCTTTGTGATAGTTTACCTTGCATTGCTTTGTTAGAGAAATACATTAAATATAATTATTGCAGAGTGCCAAGTGAGCAGAGTTAAAAAAGGGGGCATGGCCTTAAACTGTTAATAAACTAAAACGCTTAGCATCCACAGTAGTCAAAGGATGCTGGGAGTTGTAACTGAACAATACACGGAAGGCCGCAAGTTGGTCTTTCTCTGAGTTGAAGGGTGGAAGGGCGCTATTTAATTGAATAAATAGTAAATGTACATTTTTTGTTGCATTGATCTAAGTTTTACAGCTTTATAGAATTTAAAAAATACAGTTGGTCAAATTCAATTTGCGGAGAAAAATTCTCTCTCTTAATTCTAGACTTCCTCATACATTTTCATGACAATAGTTCTTCTCATTACATTGGATTTGGCTCAGTATGTGAAACCCATATGCTGTTTAAATTGGTTGAGCATGAAAAGTCTTCTATCTTGTCATATAAGCAGCAAACAATGCACTGTTATCCTATAGAGAAGGTGAACATTTGTAGAATTCTTTCAAGTTTACAGAAATATTCCCTCAGTTATAAGCAGCACAACTACTAAAAGTACACTCTCTTGTCTAACCAGTTCTTTGACTTTTCACTTAAGTATGGGTGAAAGTAAGTACTCTTAATGCTTTACTGTTACTTTAATTTTAAAAATACTTGATATAGTAAAAATCTTTTCATATTCATTAGCACTTGCAAAAAACAAATATATGTAAATGCACTTGCTAGGGGGGAAATGTGTCTAATATATTTCAGCTTTGTAGCAGCCTGAAATTGTGTTTTTGGGATTGCTAAAAGAAAAATATACATTATTTAATATAAAATATTAAATCCATATGGATTTTACCTCTAGTTTCCATTTTAAAGATGGCATCGATTGTCCTGAGTTTGAAGGGAATTTGTGTTTTAGATCCATTTTATGTAAGTGCAGTGCATTCTAAAGGCTGATTATGAGGACTGCGGGAAAGAAAAACTGCCGAGCAAAGGTCATGTCAGGGACTTTGAAATGTAGCTTTTGTTGGAAAAGTGTAATCTGGTTAATAGAGTTCTTATGAAGCCCAATGTAAATGACAGGCTGCCTTTCGGCTGGATTCATAACTCCTTCTAATAAAGAGTGTGCTAGCTCAGACACTTCCTTTTGTACTACAAAGTAGCAAGTTTGCTGTTCCTCTGCAGCTTCTTCTCTCACTTTCAATAGTGGGGCATGTGATCTCTGTCCTGCAGTTTCCTGGCCTCTGGGATCTAAGTACTACATAGTGATGGTGAGTTTATTTCTCATATATTTACTGGTATATCTTTTTTAAGATGCAAGTCACATTTTTATGAAAATATCATTATTTTTGCCCCTCAATAACTACGACTATATAAATGCATATTTATATATAAATATATTTTATATATAATTTATATATATTTATATATAGATCTATAATTATAGCTCTATCCAGGGTATGTGAAAGAAAGCTGCAGAAGGTTATGGTAGCTGTACAGAATTTAATAGATTTCTGAATCAGGCCAGGAAGTATTCATTCAGCTGTAGATGTGTTTTGGCTCCCAGTCATTTTCCTGGCCCATTTATATTGCTCTGCAGAACAATGTGAGAGGAAAAGTGAAAAGCCAAAGAGAGAACTATGGCTATAGGGGGAGAAAGTGATACAAACAGAATTGTCAGAGCTTAATGTAGCTATACAGAGTTTTGATTTAATACAAGATTGCATGTGTACAATGTACACCTAATTTGGAGCACTTACCTTGATTAGAGTTTTATATTGGAGCAGATTATCCATGGGGGGGGGGTTGCACTATAACTGCATGTGATTTATGACCCAATTTTTTTTTGGACAAAATTGCAAGCTTTTAGCTACCATTTGCTAAGATATTAAAGAAAAAAAAATCTTGAAAGTCTGGAATTTTAAACCCGCAGTAGCTGGAGGGCCACAAGTTAGACATCTTAAATTTATATGTTGCCTTTATTGGAGAGACAGGGGCCTTTATTACCTGAAGGACTGATTGTTCTGTACAGAACATTGTCAGCTCCTTTCAGTTCCATTTAACATTTCTTCCACTCTGTGCTTTAATTTTCTCCTTCCAGAGCTTCACATTTTATCTTATACAGGCAGCCGATTTGTCCTCATTATATGTTAGGATTCCTAATGCATCATAAATTTGGAAGGAAGGGATGAGCACAGAGCAGATCCAGTAGCAATGTGTATATTAATCAGAGCTAACTGCATAGAGGGCCATCACTGCATTTCCATCAAGGGAAATTTCATTAGGAGGGAAAAGACTGAAAAACATAACAATAATCTAATAATTAGGATTTTTTTTTATTTCTGTCTTAACAATCATCTTAA
This sequence comes from Xenopus laevis, assembly GCF_017654675.1. Classification (NCBI taxonomy): domain Eukaryota; kingdom Metazoa; phylum Chordata; class Amphibia; order Anura; family Pipidae; genus Xenopus; species Xenopus laevis. The sequence goes on from NC_054385.1 coordinate 76,109,169, forward strand.
ATCCCTCTTCAGTAATAAATATTTATTCAGCTTCATGTTCGATGTTCAAAATTTTACCAATATTTTAACGACATCCAGTCACTCTGGGAATTAGATGGCAGATCAGAAATATGATTTTGCCCTGTGAGGAAGGTAAATAGGATAATACATGAGCCCTTCAAAAAGTCTGTCCATATTTGTTTCCACAAGTTGGACGAAGGTGCGATTCTTACTCAAACGCATGACTTGGCTTGTACTGAAATGATCGCTATATGGTTGTCAAATACGTTGATTCTTATACATAACAAAAAGAGTATGTTCACTGTGATTTTTCCCTCCATTTTAAAAGGTCAGCTTTGCTGTAAGCCTAAAAGTTTTATTTTACAGAATTGGCATTACTGAAACAACTGCACTAAGTCATTTATTTAGAGACTATAGCTATTTTGTCAATATATAGGAACAGGCAAAATTGATGTGCCAATTCTTATTATATATATACACACACACACACATATATATATATATATTTATATTTACAACAAACCAGGTCATCCATATGGATCCAGCCCTGGCATTTATAAGATATTGCCCCACTGTTTGGACAGTTAAAGGCTTTGCAAAAGACTGATTGAATCAGTTGCAAAGAGCAGTTCATATTTTTTTTATTTACAGAAATGCAATTGCAATTTAATGGTTACCACAGCAAATATTTGTACAGCCCTAATAATAAATCCCAAACCTTGGAAAAGATGAGATGTCCGTTATACTCTCGCAAGTCAGGGCCTTAACTGGCTCGTTAATCATATATCCTGCAATATATATTGCCAATTTTTACCTTTTAAGAAAAAGCTTCTCTTGCACGTTTAGTCTAATAATGAAATTAGAAATAAAAGAGAGAAAGCATAGGGGGCATTATAGACTAAATGAAACAAAGATTTAATGGATCTTTTTGTTTAAACAACTGTCAGTGGGATGTGTTGCTAAGGATACATCTGTGATTAGCTTCAGTGCGATAAACTCTGAACAAATCTGGAATCTATTAGGCACCATAAAATACTTCTAGAGGGACTGGATTACAATTTATCAGTAATTGAGGGTTTATCTCATGGACCTCAAAGCGATCAGTGGTAATGAGTTACAGGTAGGGATGTAGCGAACGTCGGAAAAAAAGTTCGCGAACATATTCGCGAACTTGCGCAAAAATGCGAGCGGTTCGCGAACGGTTCGCGAACCCCATAGACTTCAATGGGAAGGCGAACTTTAACATCTAGAAAAGACATTTCTGGCCAGAAAAATGATTTTAAAGTTGTTTAAAGGGTGCAACGACCTGGACAGTGGCATGCCAGAGGGGGATCAAGGGCAAAAATGTATCTGAAAAATCTGCCTGTGTGTGCTTGGAAGAGATAGTGTAGGGGGAGAGCTGTTAGTGATTTCAGGGACACCAGTCCCACTCCCCAACACTGCTAGACTAATAGCACTGGGCTCTTATAGTAGTAGTAGTAGTAGTAGTAGTAGTAGTAGTAGTAGTAGTAAAACAACAAAAAAATAAATAAAAGCAGTCCTTACAAGGACTACTGTTATTGCAGCAGTCAGCAGATGAGATCTGAAGCAGGACAGCTGCCCACTGCAGCTACATACAGAGCACTGCAGTAGAAGGTAGATTACTAGCCAGCAAAGCTACCTAAGCTTAAATGTCCCTCAAACCCCTGCAGACTTCTGTCCCTACAATAACAGAGCAGTATCAAAACGATTACTAGCCAGCAAACTTTCAACTGTCCCTGAAATCACTAACAGGCAGCAGCTCTCTCCCTACACTATCTCTTCAGCACACACAGGCAGAGTGAAAAAACGCTGCAGGGCTTCGGTTTTTATAGGGAAGGGGAGTGGTCCAGGGGAGAGCTTCCTGATTGGCTGCCATGTACCTGCTGGTCTGGGGTGAGAGGGCAAAAAAAAGCGCCAACAATGGCGAACCCAAAATGGCGAACGTCGCGCGACGTTCGCGAACTTCCGGCGAGCGCGAACACCCGATGTTCGCGCGAACAAGTTCGCCGGCGAACAGTTCGCGACATCTCTAGTTACAGGCCTTCAAGGGTTAACCCTTTAGAGAGGCATGCCAGGGTTCATCAGCTCCAATAGTTATTTTAAAGATCATTAGGGATGTAGCGAACTGTTCGCCGGCGAACTTGTTCGCGCGAACTTCGACCGTTCGCGTCCGCCGAATGTTCGCGAACGTCGCGCGACGTTCGCATTTTGAGTTCGCGTTCGATTCGAATACAAATCGTTCGACCATTCGACCATTCGAATTCCTTCGACCGCTAAAAATCGAACGATTTCCATTCGTTCGAACGATTGTAAGCATTCGATCGAATGAAAAGCATTCGATCGAATGCTTCGATCGTTCGATTCGAACGATTTTAGCGGGTGTTCGAAGTTCGCGAACTGTTCGAGAACGTTCTCATTTTTTGCCGGTGTTCGCGAACGGCGTTCGCGAACACCAAATCGGCAGTTCGCTACATCCCTAAAGATCATTGCTTGAGAGTGCAGGAATGCAAACAGTTCACCATTGTGGCTTAGTTTATAGGGCCACTCCTGGGTGTGAGTGGTACAAAAGTCTCATCTAAAGGTGGCCATACACGGGCAGATTAAAGCTGCCCATACCGGTCCATAAAACCGATTTGGATTCACCTAATCTCTCAGCCATTAGTGGGCATATTGGGTTAAGATTCGCTAGTTTGGTGACTTTGCCAAACAAGCGGATGTAATATTGTATGGGCACCTTTAGGCAGTGGATGCTGGCAATGTCAACACAGTGGAGAGCTGTCTGTTGGTGGTGGTGGGTGGTGGTGAGGGGTGGGGGGTTGTTGGTGTAGTACATGCAGAGAGGAGGTTTAAGTAAATTTATGTCATAACTTGCATGTGAGTGAAGCTTAGCGAGAACAACAGGGTTGCAATATTTCTGATTTTAATAACAATGTACAGTAAAACAAAGCAGTCAAAGTTGCTTAACCACATCCTGCATTTTAGCCTGTAAATTGTATTTGCTAAGACTGTGCTTTCTGATGTTAAAATAATTTTAATGCGAATGAAAGCCGCGTGTAGTATGTATAGTGAATAAAGTACCCCCTTTTGTAAATTATAAGGATATTAGAAATTACCAAGGAGTTTCATGACCATATAAAACCACGAGGCCTAAGGCCGAGTGTTTTTATACAGGTCATGGAACTCCGAGGTAACTTCTAATATCCTCATATTTTGCAACTGGGGGGTACTTTATTTATTATAATACACAAGTTTCAGTGAATCATGTGACAGAAATGACATCAGAACTCAACGTTTATAACTGATGACATCAGAACTCACCGTTTATAAGGATATCATTTACAAGATATTCATAGCTTTTGTGTATTATATACACACACACATTACCCCTGGTCATTTTTTTAAGTGTTGGCTTCTAATTGTGCCTCTGCTGTTCTGCCTATGAAAAATGACCAGATGGTAATGTATCTTAGGAGCTGTAGTCTTTCTCAGGCTAGAATTCTTCAGCTCACATGATTGTTAAAGGTGGCCATACATGGAGAGATCCGCTCGTTTGGCAATGTCGGCAAACGAGCGGATCTCTCTCCGATATGCCCACCTAGGGCCCAACGATCGGATCCTAACGAACGGGAACGGGCGGTCGGATCGTGGGACCGCATCAACGAACATATGCGGCCGCGATCCGACAGGATTTTTTGTCCCATCCAATCAGCCAGATCTCGATCGGGGAGGCCCGTCGGGGGACCCCATACACGGCCCGTGTATGGCCACCTTTAAGAGTACGTATAGAATATTTGACAGACTAAACTGCTGTGGCTAATTGAATCTAACACCAGAGAAGTTGCAAGCAATTTCCATTTGGATAGCAGTCAATGCAGCAAGTACAAATGCACACACATGTTTTTTATTATGAGAGAAAATGTAACAATGAGCTACTTTCCAGTATACTTAAATTAAAAATTAACAGTGGATTAAATGTTATTTGTATATGTATTTACAAAAATGCATGTAACTGTATAGTATATATTTAAATAATTTATGTTGGAAAGGTGTTAGAATTTTATTTTCTTTCATTAGGCAAGCGTTTATTTTAGGGTTTGTATTCCCTTTAATATAATACATTATAGATGGGATTTTATATATTGGTTCTAACTCGAATGAGATGAGAAACTGTATATCACTTTATTTTATTTGCAAGGATATTGAAAATGACCTCAGTTCCATTACCTGTATTAATGCTCTCAGCCTTCAGCTTTGGAACTGACTGGGCTGAGAACTTCTCAATGACTAATTGTAGTAAATTACAGTAAAGTATGGTAGTTGTCACATTGTCCCATGTAAAGTTCTGCTAAAAGATGGTGCATACCTGTGAAGGTTACAGCATGTTCTTTTCAGGCCAACTTGTCTGTTAATGTAACAATTTCCCTTTGCAGAATTCGAATTTCTCCTTTGGTTTCTCAGTTCACCAGCTCCCCCTGTTGCTCCGTTCATGAAATATCTTCTCCTCATGAAAGCGATCATTGTAAAAGCAGCGTTCTGTACTCTTGCCTGCAAATGTTTTTTCATTTTGTGCTGAACAAAGACCAAGCCCTGCTGTAATTTTAACATTACCCTGGTGCTATTAATCTTTCTTCGCTTTCATTTTTATCAGCTAATGCCAGGAAAAATGATTTTGACCAGGGTCAGTGATATTTTCCAGCCACGTGTTTGTCTGGCAGAAAGTAACGTCACAGAAAATAAATGATAAAGGGTAGTATGTGGTGTTTGGTGAGGGAAAAACCTTTCTGCTGGCTAAAGAAATTATTACTTTTTTTGTGCAGTGTGAAGGTTGGTGGGTGTTGGAAATCCTGACAGATGCAGCAAAAGGCAATTATGGGCTGAAAATGAAATATAAGGTTAGATCATGTTCTAAAGCAAAAATTGAAGCAGGGAATTAGGCTTCTAAGAAATAGAATGAAGGGTTCTTTGATTGGGCCAAGCTTTCAGTTTTAATGTTGTTCTGAGATTGTACTGATGCGCTGGAAAACCAGAGTTGTTCTGGAGCTTTTATTTGTTCCAGTTGCCTTTTGAATTATTTACCAATAATTTATCTTGTTCTGCTGCTGTAAGCAGAACTAACTGTTAATGCGGCCTAAACACAGGCTCCCAGCTGCTGAGCCAGAGGGGAAGACTTTGATTAAAATATAGAGAAAAGGCAATTTCTGCTTTCATCCTGAAAGACAACCGCCTGCCCTCCAAAAAATATGCAAGCAGAATGGGACAATTTCCCTGTTTTTCTGTGCTTTATAAATGTAATTTTTTATTACTTTTTTAAAGTATTTTTTGCTAGATTTTGAAATGGATCTTGAAATGGCAGACTAGTAAAGTAATATATAGCTGAATTCTCTGTTTTCCTTTATTTCTTACCCACTAGCTTATAACTGCTCCTGATTTCCGGTTGTAAAAGTATTGTATAGTGCAGGAGAACTTCAGTCATTAAATTATCAGTGAAAAAAAAAAAAAAAAGGACTAATCCGTTTAGAAAGGCAAGCTGTAGACAGATATGATTCATAATGCAGCAGTTATGTAAAATACATGTAGACCAGCTAAGGAATGGTCAAGCTGTACAACAAAATCTTTCGTAAGTGGAATAGTCAAAATGAATAACAATACCGTGTGCAGTTCCCCTATGCTATATATAACTTGCTGGCCGCCTCCATGTGTTACGTCTATGGGAGGATTTGTGCTGCAGTACAGTTATTTGTGTGCAGGCTGAATGTGCAGGATTCATTATGATATTTTTGTAACCCAGCTCTCAGTAATATCAGTGAAGGGAATTTCATGCTGCGAGGGAATGAGGTATAAAGCAAAAATAAGCAACACAGAGAGGAATGTCTCCTGACCCTGCCTATTAGCTTACACTGGAAATAGAGTCTTCTTACTTCACTGCCATTCTTTTAGTGGGCCAGTGCCACTAAGCATCCAGGACCTTGTGGGTTAAATTACGTTTGGTTTCTGAGTTCTGTTTGTTCTGTGCTAAAGAGCTGTGACATTTTCCAATGCTCTTAGCAGGAATAATGAGCCTTGCTTTGTGCATATGAAAGTATGAGGTGAACTCTGATTCCCAAAGGGAGTGAGACTGCAGGCACTGTCCTCATCTAAGAAAGTGTCTGATATAGGGACAGCTTATTCCAACTCAGTTTGACTGTTTAATACTACCAAGTTATGATATTTCATTTGTCTATATATGTGTTAATAAGAACAAAGTGGTTACATGCTACCCGGGGGTTGAATGGGGTGTGGGAGTTCTTCTGTTACACAGAACAATTGTCAGTCTCACCCAGTCATATGAATCATTAGACTGCAGCCGATCACATGCTGTTGGTCACATTATTAAAGAGAACAGAGATTGTTGCTCAGTGCTATTATCACCACACAGGCTACAATCTTCCCCCAGATATACTGACCTCGTGTACCATTCCTCCCACTCTCTCACTGTACTTTGTGCAATACCCCCTAACAAGAACTGCTGCTGTTCTCCATATACAAAGTAATGGCATAGAGAATTATTTACTTGTTTATTACCATCTGGGCATACAGTAATGAGTTTTCCTGGCCCCAGGGTCTGTACTACCAGAAGAAAAAAATCTGTACCCCAATCAGGGTTGTATTAAAATTGTATGTTGCCTTGGGCTGTATTTGTTGCAAAATCCCCACCCCTAGTCGATAGGATAACTAATGAATCTTGCCTCATCCTATCTGGATTGATTAAATTAGCTGAAATTAGTTTTTAACCCTCCTTAACATTCTGCAGTCACTGGTAGTTCAAACTACAGGCTATCTAGAATGACATTTTAACGAGCATCACAACCCAACCTGTTTTATCTAACCCTTAAAAGAAGTGGATATTTGCTGTAGGAAAGTGATTAATGCACACTAATGGACACTAAAGTTTTTTTTTTTTTTTTAAATAAATAAGGAATGCAAAAAATACAAGTAAGTGAGTCTATTAGGGTCAACAGCAGCGACTGTGAAGACACTCATGTTTACGTTGGGACATTAGGAATTACCTTGTAATTGTAGCGATGCCTGCTAGGGCAAACTATATACAGAGATCTGTAAGCCAAAAGTCTAATGGCAGAACAGACATGGTGTAACATACAGGACTTCACACAGATTTGCATACCTCTCAACATTTTGGAAATAGAAAGAGGGATAAAACTTTTTGGACCACACCAATTTTTGTGGCCACACCCCCTAATTACTATGTTCATTTTACAAACTTTGGCAGGTTATGAAAGTTTGAACACATTTCTGTGTTTTTTTCTTTTACAGTCATTACAGTTTTGCTAATGAAGTTGAATTGCCCTTTAAGCTGTGGGTTTAACTACTCCCAAGAGACATTTTTATCTTATTAGTTACAATTACTTATTTGCTTATCTCAAAATTGTAGCAAAAGCATCTATGTGCACCTGGTGGCTGTTCTGGAAATTTTTGCCTATTAAGTTAGAAACTTTGTATCTTTTTTCTGGCTGTTCAGTGCATGAGATCAAAGAGAAAGTCGGGACATTTCAGTAGCAAGCCGGGACTGCGGGTTGAGCTGTCAAAAGTGGGACTGTCCCGCTTTAAACGGGACAGTTAGAAGGTATAGCTATGTAATAAGTAGGGATGCACAGAATCCAGGATTTGGTTTGGGACTTGGCCTTTTACAGCAAGATTTGGGCAAATGGCAGTGCTTTGTCGAACCAAATCCTTAAAATCACATAATTTCACCCTTCCGGGCCTAATTTGCATATGTATATTAGGGTTTGGATTTGGGTCAGTATTGAAATGATTCGGTGCATCCATAATCAGTACTTATTTATTTCTAGTACAAAAAGTAGAAATAGTGGAGCTCTCCAAACAATGGGGTGTAGATGCACATCTCCTCTCCAGTAGCAGCACTCGTGAGAGCTCACCGAGATTTCAACTCTCGTTACTCTGACACTAAATTTTAACCCCCCCCCCCCAAAATTGTGCTCTCTGAAGAAAATTAGTGAAGACGGCTATCCTATTGACATTGTGGCAATGACAGTGCATATATGGTTACGCATTTCTTGCCTCTACACACTGGCACTTCCTCAGAGCTAAAAAGGAAGGAAGTGCCAGTGTGTAGAGGCATGAAAGCGTAAGTGTATATGCACTGTCATTGCCACAATGTCCCTATGTATGCTTCAATAAACCTACTATTGGAATAGGATAGCCATCTTCGCTAATTTTCTTTGGAGAGAGCAATTGCGGGGAGCTGAAAATTTGTGTTTTATTTATTTCTATAATTATTTTCATTGTTATTATTTATTAATGAAATGCAAACACATTACACAGCACTGTTCAATTGGGAAATAAACATACATGCTTTATAATACAGGAACATGCCTTAGTAACACAAGCAATTTATACCATCGTCTTTTTTTAACCTGTAATAATGTTCTCACTCTGTGCCCACTATATAAGGAGAATTTCCATGGTGTCCCAGTTACAGTAACCTAGTGCAGTTTGTGTAACAGCCAGTAGGAAAAACCAGACTCCACAGGTATTCGTATGCACCAGTTCCTGCTTTGACTCCTGCCACTTTCCCCTTCCCTTCTGCAGTTTTTGTTACCAATCACTGTAAATCTCCCAGGCCGCATTAAAAGAAGCCGCTCACTGTTCCATTATCTACAGCTTCTGAATTGGCTGAGATGAAACTACATTTTTTAGAGCAAAGTAGAACATCCATTTACAATTGTAAATGGAAATTACGGTGCTATAATAACAGAGAAACAGATTTTCTTTTTCTGCCCTGAGCTGGCAAACGTGTCAGTGATGACTGAATGCAATGCTTTTCTTTCTTTGCTTAAAGGCATGTCAATAACTGCCTCATATCTAAAGCTAAATCAATGTGTTTTGAGACTTCGTGTACTTTGCACAGAAAAAAAGCAGGAGGAGAATAAAGCTGCATTATGCATTTTACCCTAGAAGCACTTATTTCCAAAGCTAGAGGCATTCCACCTGCATGATAAACATGTTTGTGCTTAACTGACTTCTGCTGTGATGAGCTACACGAGGAACAAATTATGTGACATGGAAATAGTTACCAACACACATCATTTAATTATAAACCAATATAACTTGAATTTGTTCACTCTGCAGGAATTTCAAGCATTCTTTATCAGCAGTTACTGAACTACAACCTCCCAAACTATCTGATAAAAGAATTTGAATCATTACATGCTGAGGTCTATTTGACATCCTTTTTCTTAAAAAAAAAAATGCCATATTTATATAGAGGTGATATTTATCTCTGTTCAGCATGAAGCAAATAAATCAAATCAAAAAAATATGTTCTGCCTATTCTTTTTCTTGAAATATACCATATAGTCGGTTTGTTTTTTTATTAGAAAACATTATAAAGTACTAATGGATAATTGTTCTGTTTTCATCCTTTCTACCTCTCCCCCTGAAATAGAGAGAATTAACTTCAATAGAAAAAAAAGCTCTCAAAAAAAGTCCCTCTCTTTCCCTAGTCGATGTCTATGACTCAGGTTTACAGATAAAGTGAAGTTCATAATAAGGGTTTTAGATGGCAATTTATGAACTACCTTTTCATTCTCTCGTTGATTGCTCAGAACAAAAGTGGTGGGATCAAGTGAAAAATGAAAGCATCTTTGATTCATTGTTCTGGTTTACTTGTGCAAGAAACAGTACTTTCTTAAAATAGTAGGCACAAAGTATAACCAAAACAAGCCATACTGAGCTCATGTTGAATAAAGGTGTGTATAAATATATATATGTATATATAAATACACTTAAATACACTCATTGCAATCACAGACCTTTTTGAATGCCTAAAAGATAAAACATGATTGCTAGGACACTTTAAACACATAGGGACAATTAAGCCTGCACATGCTTTCTCTTTATTTTTTTCTTCACCATGTTTATTTCACTTAAAACTGACACTGCAAAATGTTGATATATGTATAAAAAATTGTCGTTAAAGTTTGCAATACAAATTGATATATCGAAGATTTCCTTCCTCTAAAGCAGATCATGTAGTATTGGCTTCCAATTTTAGTAAGGTAAGAGAATCATCTAGACAAATCTAAGGTTGCTAATGGCTTCCTTGTAATTTCTTTTCTCATATATACATAACTCATTGAGATCTAACAACATGTGGTAACAAGCAGAATGGCCATTTGATGGATTGCTGTCCAGGAATGTCTTTGGTGGCAGGTGCAGGCATGATTGGGCACTTCTTATGATTGACAGGTGACATAGCCTATCATTACAGAGACTTTATGGAAATTTAGTCAGGCCGCCAACTATTATCACTGAATATTTAGAAAGTGGCTGATTTAATCGTTCGATCTAACAATTTTTCCTTCGATCGTACGAACGAAGGAAATGCGGTAAATCCATCGACTTCGATATTTACTCAATGGTCGAATATCGAGGGTTAATTAACCCTCGATATTCGACCCTAAGTAAATGTGCCCCTAAGTGTTATTACTGAGATTGATTTATTTTTTCACTTTTGTTGCCCTTTAAGTCAAGTATAAGTAATAAATATTAAACCATTTACTTACAGATGTTGGTTACTTTTATTCCTTTTTCTGACCAAACTGGAAGACCATATGGGGCAAATCATCATTTCCCTTATCAGTATTGATTTCGATTTATTCAGTTTGATGCTGACAGACTGAATAATTTAGCCGGCTGTATAGGCTGTCCATGCTTGACCTAGATGCACAGGCTCCATGTTCAGATTGATCAGATGGGTGTCATAGTTGAGCCAGGATTTGCTTGATGTTGAACTCAGCTAAAGAGGTTGTCTTTGTACTGTATGTGTCATGACATTGGATTTCTGTTCAAAGTCAAGGACTGTTATCTAAAGGGTAATTTTGTTCAATAAATGTACTCAAGATACAATGTTTTCCAACTGATGTCTATTGCTTCTCAGAGCACAGCCTTTCTAAAATTGCACTGCAATCCCAAATAAAAAACATTGTGATGGTCAGTTTAAAGAAGAGAATCCAATTTTGTATTAACGTAGCGGCTAGTCAAAACACAGGAAAGTCCCTGCAAGTGCAAGGAAGTAATATCTAAAACCCATTTACAATTAGTTTTTTATCATATAGGCAGCTATTTAGCAAGACCGTTACACATTATTAAAATTTTGTATATACATTCAACAAGCAACACAATCATTTTAAAAGTTAATTTACGATTTGATGGTCTAAAGTGAAAATGTTCTCCTATTTAAAGTATACACCTTTATAAAATCGGGAAAACATGACCGATTGCATCTTCTAGTTTACCAGAAATGTTATTTCACCATTGTTTCACTTCTGCACACAATTTAAATAACAGCTCTGTATTACAATTAAAGGGGAAAAATGTCACTGCTAGACTTATCAAAGCAAATACTTTCCACACTTTATATCCTTTATGTATTTTAAATAATCAGAGGCAGCTTAGACCATTTGCTCCACAATGCACCTTTCCTTCACAGACAGAAATACGGAAAGAATAGTTTCCCTGGACTACATTATAGCACCATTTTTTAAAAAAATGTTACTGGTCCTGTAACCCTTTGTGAAGAATTAAAATAAAAATGTGAAATGGTGCGTTAATAGTGTTCATTTAACAGAAGCTTAAAGTGTACTTTCACAGGATTAATTTAAGTGCTTCCCAGCATTTGTAGAGGTACCAAGTGCTTAGAAAGTTGAATAACTTCATCAAAATCTATGTAAGGGCTGACCTCCTGGCTTCTTTTTTTTTTGCTTTTCTGATCCTAAACTTGTGATGTAATCCCCCCAAATCTACCTTAATCCATGTCAGTGTGGGTTCATCCCTCTATGATGTTACCGGAGTTTCCTGATAACATCGGAGAGCAGGGATATGTAGTGCTTCTTGCCAAGATAAGTATTTCCCATGAGGCTTTAGGACAGTGCTAGAGAGGCATAAATGAACTGCTGAGAGCATTGCTTGTCTTAGCAAGGTCATCAGAACCATCAGGGATGAATTCCTTTTACTCGTGTGCATCACTCCTTAAAACTATATGTTATACCATAGCCATACTATAATTATTCTAGCAGACCATACTTAAAAGTCATTGAAATACATTCATGCAAGAATTATAAAATAGATATGCATATAAAAAACAAAGCAGTAGTAAAGAAAGAAGATATTGATGATAAAGTGGCCTAAAGCATAAAAAGAGTAAGCCTTGTTTGGGTTGTGGCGTTAAGTCTCATTATTACACTAATATGCCACTTCTTATCTCTCCCACATACTGCATAACCCCCAAAAGGTCTTTCCTATCTCTGAACTATTCCATGCAGGGAATGGAATGGAAAAATAAGGAAAGAAAATTAATTTCTAAGCAACTGTACATTGGCCTCTTTACAGAAGAATTCTTAGGCTGCCATAGGCTTATAGAATCTCTCTGTACAGGTTATGGACAGACATAGTCAGTTCTTCTGCTGACATTTAACCAGGAGAATTGTGGGTTTGGCTGTTTTTATCTAGTCGCCCCTAGGATGACATCCTACCATAAACCTTGACCTCTAGGCCTAATCTCTATATGGCTTCTTGTCACACAAGAGGAAGGGTTTGGATATGCAAGACTGTGGTTAGACAGTTGCAGTTTAATAAAGTCTCTTCGAGCTAAATTAGTAACACCTGCTTAAAAGCTAGTGAAAATAAATTCAAAATAATAAGGTTTCTTTTGTAGCTATTTATATTTCCATACAGACAGACCATTGATAATAGCAATTCTTGAAATGCTAATCTTACATGAATATAGAAATTAGAAAGAATCTTATAAAAAACAGATTACTTGATTTCTAATAACAATAATCACACAGGCATTTACAAAAAAATATTGAGTGTTAATGAGATGTTGGCCGTTGAAAGTTGGCAAGTATTAAACAGATTACAAGTTCAAATTATGTACACAGGAACAGCGTAAGGTGAATATTTGTTTCAAGCACCTAGTTGAGTTCTTTGGTAATATAATCCAGAAAAGGTAACCTGATCTATTGATTGTGTTGTGAATACTTCATTAACTTTTGCTTGCCCAACTAAACCCACTACATAGTTTTTCTGCAGGTGATTATGTTTGCAGTTGGCCCTTCCATAGTACCTATTGTCCTGCTTTTCCGACGTTCATCTCTGTTGTGGAGTGATTTCAATAAGCTCCTCTTTCATATAGAGTGAAAAGTTTGTCTTCCTCGATTAAAGCCTTTTGCTCCTACTAGGAGATTGAATGTCCTTTATGCCTGAGAAACACCTGTGACCATCTAAAAAGTCCTTTGAAAGGGTGTTGCAATAACCACCTATAAGGAATGTTTGTCTATTCTTTTCTGTTGTTACAGAAATCAAGTGTTATTTTATTTCAAGATATATTCTACTTGCATGACACGTTGTCCTGAACTACCTATCAAAGAACTATATATTCTATAGCTTAATAGTCCCATACTGTAAGTTACACAGTTGGGCTTTCCTTTATATAAGTGGGCCCAACAATCAGGTTCTTCTGCTGTCTTTCCCATATTTATGTATTTTAAAACAAGGCGCAGGCCCTCACTTGTAGATTCATGAAACCCTACCATATAAACTTTGTTCTCTAAACACAAGGCCAAAGGCTACTTGATGTTATTTAGCTATTTAGTCTAATAGAACTGTACCTTGCATTGTCTCCCTGACTCAGCTTATGTGACATGGCTGGAGGCAACTTACTACTTAGCAACGTATATCGCAATTGCAACAAACTAAATGCGTTCAAGCATGTAAGACAAAATTTTCACAGCTGCCTTAAAATATATCATTTTCATCTTTGACGGAATGAGGTCCAAATCAGAGCTAATAATAATCCATTTCTGACAGACGGGTTATTAATGTGTTCCTGTGCAAAGGCCACATAAGATTAATTCTAAATTTGCTGCCTTTTTTCCCCCATGGATCATCTGTCAAACTATATCGGAAAATAACTTTGTTTTAAAAGATGCCATTTGACTGTACTTTTAACTTTCTTATGTTCTGTTACAAGATCATGGGTGTAACATCAGGTAAATTGTATTTTGGTGGTGGGACAGCTAGTAACTTGCCCCAAGGAGGTATTTTACCCAATTTTCTTGCAGTGGATAGGCCACTGCTTAACCTGTTCTGATGACTCAAAGCCATTTGCTCGTTTGCCAGGTTACATATGCCAGGAGAAGGCATGGCTGCAGTTGATGAGTAAGATTCATGCAGGAATTTAAGGTCCTGCTGTTCCAGTCATACTGCTATTTGAGCACATCCATACTGACATATGAGAATGTCAGCGTAACCCTTTGCTGTCTCATTTTAAATCCAGAAATCTGGCTTCTTGTCAAATCCTACCCCGATTGTGCTTGCAAAGAGACTTGAGACTGACGACATTGTTCTGACAATATCAAAATATTTTGGCATAAGGGTCAGAGGATGAAAACATATATAGGTGAATAAGGATGTCTCAATCAGAGGGTAATATTTTTATGCTGGACAGTTGAGTAATGGGAGAAATATACAATGAATGTCACATTTCCAGGCAGCTCTACCTTCCTGGAATGTAACAACCCATGCTGTTGAAAGCATTATAGCAAAATAAGTTGTGAATAAAAGATGCTCATTCTTTAATGGAAATCAAGTATGTGTGTGTGGCACAAGGGCATTCACACTTTAGGACTAATAAAACATTTTATGGTGCATTATTACTCTAAGGCAGTGGCCCCAACCTTTTTTTCCCATGAGCCACGTTCAAATGTAAAAAAAAAGTTGGAGAGCAACACAAGCATGAACTAAGTTCCCGGGGTTACCAAATATGGGTTCTGACTTGTTCTTAGTACCTATGTGGACTGGAAGCCTACTGTTTGTCAGTACACTTGTTGTAATGCAACCAAAATTTGTCTCCAAGCCAGGAATTCACCAGCCACTGGTTGGGGATCATTACTCTAAGGTCATGACACATATTATTCTCCTGGTCACAGGTGGCTTTCATGCCAAAAATGCACAATTTCTGGCAAAATCTGGCTGCCGCTAATGGACCGAGCACTACTCCTATTGCTTAAGGCAAGCAGGGGTCAGGTCTCCAGGCATCACAAGTGATGTGCAAGCAGTGTACTCGCAATGCACACTGTGTATTTGTTACCGCATAGCAATTCATCTGTCGACATCTACGTGACTGGTCACAGAATATCTCCGTCAAGGTCACGTTTTGTGTTGCTATCATCAAATCAGAGCTCATCCGATAAACTATGAATTGTCTGTGCCTATGACGATACATCACTGTCTGCTAATTTCATTTCATTTATTCTCCTGCCGAGTTGACACCTCTACAGGAAGTGGAATATTCAAAAGGATTTTCTTGAATAAAAATGTTAATTACTCTTTAAAAAAATGTGTTTTTGTGTTAGTTAAGGAAGCCTGTGTTATAAAGTTGTATTAAGTTGTTCCCAAAAACTTGTGCTTACAGGGGGAAAGTCCTCCTTAATGTTAGCATGAAAAAGCTAACCATCAGCCTCCCCTGATACATTCTCGAAACTCTGAAGATTACAGAAAACATAACAGTAGGCTCGTTTGTGTATTTAGCTTTTTCTGGTGGTGTGAGATTTGTTATCAAACATGACAAGCTTTGCGTGTTTTAATCTGGTATTTTGTATGTGAAGGTTGAGGTTATTTATCTTGAGTTCTTGCTGGAACAGGGCTTTGGCATACAACACTTCTTTATACTAGTCATTTTTGTGGTATTTTCCATTTGTGCTAACATTTACTAGATAATAGTGTACATAAATTGAACCATAGATTTAACAAATGTTTGAGACCACTTATGTGTGTTATATATTGAAGTACAAGCCATATGTCTATTACTTGGGTGAGCCAGTGTGTGTTGCTCGGCAAGTAAACATGACAGCTGATTCTCTTTTCATTGCATAATTACCATTGCATAATTATCTCACAGACATTCAGCAGAATCTACTTCTACAAACCATTTAAACCAGTCCTTGGTGCCTTTTATTTGGGCAGGCCTTTGGCAGAGGCCCACACTTCCTCATAGTGCTGCCTCAAGAAGGTCCTATACCTTATTACTATTTGTCAGTGCTGTAAGGGTCTTTCTTATAAGCTATATGTAAGAAAATTTCCCCAGCCCTTCAGAAATGTTTAATGTTGACCATTTATTAGGACACATAGTTGAAAAGCAAAGTTTTTGGGGAAATAAATAAATAAATCTTCTTTCTTTCTCAAGAGGCCTTTTACTGTATGTATCCGTGGCCATTTGCTTTTTTTCTGGGATTTTCTCTTATACATACCAAACCTGACCAGCTTTATCACTTACTAATGAAAGGTCTGGGTGGATGAATTTCAAGTCCTAGTTTTAAGTTTGTGTTGCCTTACTGTACATCAGATAAAATATTGTCTAATAAGTCTGTGGCACAACAGAAGTGGATATTTTTTAAACCTCAGACATGTGTCCTTCTGTATGATGTGTTTTAGCTGATGGTCTAGGTGTACTGGCATATAGCTTCCACATTTTTTTAAGCCATAACATTTCTACATTGGAATTATTTGGGGATCTACATACTTAACAACACTCAAGTGCATTAGAATGGCAGGAAAGTCCTTAGATAAACCAGTGACATGGGTCAGGATTTACTGATTCAGAAGCCAGTTTTGACTCATGTATGGCTACCTATAGACAAAAGCCAAAGTGTTGCTATAAAATACAATCTACGGGACATGGGATCAACTAATAATAATTAAATAGTCATGCTTTTGTTTTCTGTCTCATACTACAAACTGGTCAACGAGGCTTACAAAGTCAAAGTCTTGACGTCAAAACTTCACGATGAGGATTACTTTACCAGGTCATATTTGTTTAAAATACAACAACTGAAGAAAGTTAAAGTCTCCAGGTGCTTTAAAATATTATATACCAATATAATTTAGTTATCATTTGGTGAAGC
Source organism: Xenopus laevis (assembly GCF_017654675.1). Taxonomy (NCBI): domain Eukaryota; kingdom Metazoa; phylum Chordata; class Amphibia; order Anura; family Pipidae; genus Xenopus; species Xenopus laevis. The sequence continues at coordinate 76,126,172 of NC_054385.1, forward strand.
TAAACTCTCAAACCTTTATAATTCTCGTCCAATGCAGTGAAGAATACAAGAATAATATGATTTCTGAAATTATCAATTTCTGAAATTGCACTGCTGTAATGGAGGGATAAATACTTATTGGCATGTCTCTTTTTTAACTGTTGCTATATAGAGTCCATGAGCTAGAACTTATAGTATGCACCAAACCATAAATATATAAATAAGTGATTACCCCTAGGGCCAGAAATGTGCTGTGTTGGAAGCACCACAGTGCAGGTAGTTAATGTGAGCTTCCAGGAAACATAAACTCCTTACTGGAGCAATCAACATCTGATAAGAAAGTGTAGGTAGGTGACTTAGCTGGGCATGTGGCCCTGGTCTTGTGCACATTTGTATGTATACATATGTATGGAGCTGCCATATTGCCATATTGGCTATGTTGGTGATGCTACTATTCAAAAAAGTTGTCTTCAAGTGTGTCGATATCCTAGAGAAAGAAGCATCTTTGGGTTCAACTTGTACTTCTACATTGCAGAGAAAACAAAGCTGTTTACAATACAGGTCTTTTACTTACTCATTCTCTAATTTGGATTTTCACAACTTAAGTCTACTAGAAAAGGCTGGTTTTGCTTCCAAGAAAGATTAATTATATCTTAGCTTGGATCAAGTACAAATTACTATTTTGATTTACCCCTAATGATCAAATTAATATTACAGGGGAGTTGCCCCTCTGTTTCTGTTTAATATCCGTAAGACAGGTTCAGATAGGGCCTAAAATGCCATTACTTAATAAAAAATAATTTTTTAGGTCATAAAACATTTTGCTAAATCCTGGCTTGCTAATAAAGATTATAAATGAGGGAGCTTATCAATGGCTAGATATTTAAATGACATGGCCTAATCTTATATGTTGTTGTAATGACTGCCTTTGTCTTTCTCACTGCCTGTAATTATTATTACTAGATTGACTTTTGGTGTTTTCACTCTGTTCTCTTTCTCTTCACCCTGAAATTTTCTGCTTTAGATATCTTCAGATATCTTTTCTACCATCCCTATAGCTCTTCCTATTTACCATACTGCTCTCCTTTCACTCATATTCTCCTGTTTCTGTCTGTCATTATTCCCTTTTTGTTGCTGTCCTCATGTAATGTCATCTGTGTAATTTTTCCTCTCCTCTTTATTTCCTCTTATCAGTTACAGGGTGGTACAATATCCACAGATTTCCAGTCTTGCAAAGAGCCTAAAACTTGCAAGAATATGTCTCACGCTAGAGATAAATGTCTTAGTACCACACATTTACTGCAGTTACATTGACAAAAACAAGAAATATTAGGTGGACAGCACAATATTTGATGCCTTATACTTTAATCTCCTCATTTTGCTTTATAGTCTAACATTTAGAACGTATTCTGCCTTCCAGCTAAGGGTTATGGCAACCTAACTGCACATTATTCTTTGGGACAAAAGACCAGCGTTTACTTGTAACTGCAGACCTTCCTATCTGTCCTAATGGTGCATTACAAACCTCCAGATATCTAAAATCACTTTCAGCAGTGTCTGTGCTCTCTGAAAGCCATCTTTCAAATTATCTAAAGACACATTTTGCCTACATCTCCCAAGATAAAAGCAAACTGCTAGCTTCATTGTGCAGAATAATACATATGGGGAGAGCAATTTACTTACTGAACTGCAGGCTGTCTGCAGAAAACACTAGAATACTGCATCGATATGAACTTCTACTTTTAAAACCTATTGTTGTTTAGTGAAGTACAAGATGAACATGTGCTAAATATATGTCTCTTTAAATATAATGGTTAAGATTTACTGATTTCTGATACTTTTCTTTATATGTGTTTCGAAAAAGATATTGTTCATGCACAAGTTTTGTGGGACAAGCGGTGGATGGTGTGGAAAGTCTGAAAATGGTGATACAGTCGGGGTCTTGATAGTTTCATTTGTGGCACATATTTTTAACAAAATATTTTTAAAAAAATGTTTTTAACAAAAGTGAAAAAGTTAAAAGATTTGATAAATACATAATTATACAGGGAAACCTCCTAATAATGTGGAGCTACACATATCAGCCTAACTTCCCAGGATTGTAAGGGACATAATGTGGCATAAGTCAGGAATTCCACCAGAGATCTTCAAGGCAAAAGGAACATATAGGCTAGTATTAATGCACTATAAAAGCAGTTGCCTACACCCTATCTAATCTTTAGATTTTCAGAAACTGGAGGACAATGAATGTCCCCCTGTTCTCCATTGATCTGTTACCATTATGATGGCAAATTATCACATACACCATTGTTTACTTTTTTCCCCATGATCTACAGGGCTGGATAGAAATAGGTGATGGGTGCTAATAGTTTTTCTTCAGTGATACATAGTGGAACTGGTGGCACTGGAGCTACGGCTGTCTGCCAAGCATGTCACACCTTATCATGCCATGTCCTGCCTTCTAAGTTGTACAAGTACTTAGGTTTAGTAAGTGTCTACCACTATTAAGAAAGCTACATGTCTGTATAGTTAGCCATACTCGGCAATTATACAACTTCATGTAATTCAGGACATGAAAAAAGTGCCCTAATTAAAATTTCAAAAACATATTTTAAACGGACTACATTACATGAATCAATATTCCAGTTAAAGTAAATGTAAACATTAAAACCTATGTAGTTATTTACACTGACTGTTAATTTGAAACCCTCTTGATGAAAATGGCACCCACACAGTGCTCAAGCATCAGTTTCAGGGCACAGGAAATAGTGTTAGATACCCAAGACATGCTTATTACTAATGAAGCACTTTATCTAAGCTCAGATTTTGAAGGCATGTTGAGTGATAGTTACTATTTGGCTGAGAATTTTCTTTTCACTGGTTGGAGTAACTTGATCCACAGCCCAAGCAAAATGTGATAATCTCCTGGTGACTGAAACTGAAATGTGGACCAGTTGTCCCTGCCACAACAGCTGTGGCTCCAATTTTATCAAGGCTGGTATCTTGAGCAGGCATGGAATCACAGCCTCATCTGGGACTGCTGGCATTTTCACAGCAGTGGAGAGGTGACATTTTCACTACTTCTATTCTAGAATTTACATTGTTTTGTACTTATAATAAGAATTATTTCCATACTTTGCAAGTGTATATATTTAGATATCCCCCCACTCACTGTTTAGCAAAGCTTGTAAAGAGATAGCCGAACTCTCATATGTGGTTTTTCTAGTTTAGAACAGGTGGCCTGAGTTCTCAGTTACACTGCATACTGTAAATAGGCCTATAATATAACATTTTGCCTCTATAGGTGTGTGGCACAGTGTTTTGGGGGTTTGGAAAACGTTCATGATTGGAATTAACACTTAATTGACATTAATTTAGTACACATATGTCAACAAACCAAATGAAGAGGCCTTTGAGGAAAAAAACTCTGTTAGGCATGTACGGTGAACAGTCTGCAGTCCTACTTAGGAATAATCTATGTGTTTCCCAGTAGGAAGTAGAGGTTTGTTGAACTGTATGAAAATGCTTCTCTAATCCCTAGAAAATTGTTTATATCAGTCTCCATGGGTAAATTCATACTTTCACCATGAGAATAATCCCAGAATCTGTCTTTGTGAGCATGTGTGTTTATTGTCACAAAATTCTAAACTAAACTCTGTAGGGCTTAGTAAAGAGATTCTAAAAGTGATTTATTAGAAAAAAGTGTTTTGTGTGTTCACGGACTCCAGAGTATATTTGTTAGGAATGTTTATTATTGGTGCTATGTAAATAAATATATTTTTTGCATATGTCATATACATCAATATATTTCATATCAAGGCAAATTGGAGTCTTGGCTAGAGAAGAGATGACTGCCAATACAATATGTGAATGGAACAAGTAGTCAGAACAAACAGTAGAAGGAATAGTAAGAGACAAATACTGTCTGTTTTCAATAGCAATTTCCTTAACTAAGAACCTTTTTGAATTTGTATTGGAAATTATAATACCGTTTTTTCTTTCATTAAAAAGAAAAAATGAGTTGTCATTGTTTAGGTGAACATCCACTTTAATACATATAAACTTATGAAGACAATTGCGAATGGCAAATGCTCTCTAGAGGGCTTTATTTGTTTGCAGCAGTATACAATCCCTTGCATCATTGTGTGTATTTTCTAGGTTCCTACAGCTTTAACCTCTTTGTCTGAAAATATGGCATTGGTGATATTTTTGTGTATAAGAATCAACTCACTAATGCACTCTGGTTTTATGTCAAACAAAAAGTAATGGCATGCCTGGAATGTTTTTTCATTCTCTCTTGCAGAGAAAAAAGCTGTAAATGTATGCAATTTTCACAGTTTCTGAAATCCCTTTGAATATACAGAGAAGCCTGCTATAGACAGGGCTGCTTGGATGTGCAACGGTACTATTCTGCAGAGGGAATTGTATCAGAGTGCAAATTAAGCATGATTATGTTTTAAAACAAATAACACATATGATGGGCTTTGGGATTTAGAAAGATCAGCGGAGGCAGGATTAACTAGTCCATTAATAAGCCATGCCCATCTCTCTAAGGCACGTTTATCTAAGGGGAAGGGGGAAATAAATCTAAGCCATTTGTCCAATGATTTAAATTATGCAGACAGCAAAGTATGGGGCATGCCCTGTAATGTGCACAGGACCATTATTCTGTATTTGCAGTTCTGCATCTCATTGGGACCTGTCATACTGCGTTGTTTCCTTAAGTATGTTGACATACTGTCTGTTTAAGGGGAGAAAAAGGGCACTTCCTTTAAAAGGGATATATTTCCCTTTAACCCCACGCAGCTGCTACATATGTTTGTTTTTTCAAGTCAGAGTCACCTATTAGAATGTACCAGTAAACCCCCGATTCTCTAAAGAATCGTTAATGAAAGAATGGTAACAACAGTGAGGCAGCAAAATGCGATGGGTGCTGATTCACTCGGCATCCCCAGGCAGCAACTGGCGACGCTAATTTGTGGGGATGTAGAGTGAATCTGTGCCTATTGCTTGTTATTACCTATCTGCTATTAGAATTCTTAAATTTTGAGTTTATTGGTAGTAAAGTGTTACTGAAAAATTTCTTTATAAACAACATTTTTTGTGAAAATGTTCTCCTGTCCTTGAATGAGTTCTCCCTGGTGAGCTGTACTTAAAATCTTGACTTTAACATCAGATGAACGCTGCACTCTTGAAAATGCAACATAAAGTTGACCATGACCAAACACAGGCTCAGATAGGTAAATGCCGACTTTATCCAATGTTTGTCCTTGTGATTTGTTGATTGTCATGGCAAATGCAGCCTTAATGGGGAATTGTCGTCGTTTAAGTTTAAAAGGTAATTCCTGGTCAGAACTGGTAAGGTCAATTCTGGGAATCAAAACAGTATCACCGCTATGGGATCCTGTAAGCACTTCTGCCTTGATAACATTTTGTCTCATGCTCTTCACAACCAACCGTGTACCGTTACATAAACCTTGCTTAGTGTTAGGGTAGGGGCACACGGCGCGATTTCGCCGCGATTCTGCGCTGGGCGAGTTGTCGCTGCGTTTTTTAAGCCGAAATAGCTTTGCTAACTTTGGCGCCTGCGTCAATGCAAATCGCGGCAAAATCGCTGCGCTAATTCACACGCGGCGATTCTTTTTCTACTGTCGCCCGGAAACGCTCAGCGAGGCAACTTCGGACGACAATAGAAAACGAATCGCCGCGTGTGAATTAGTGCAGCGATTTCGCCGCGATTTGCATTGACGCCAGCGCCAAAGTTAGCAAAGCTATTTCGGCTTAAAAAACGCAGCGACAACTCGCTTAGCGCAGAATCGCGGCGAAATCGCGCCGTGTGCCCCTACCCTTAAGGTTTCTTAACAGCATGACTATTGTTCCTACTTTGAGTATAAGATTGTGTTGTGGTAATCCAGCATTGTTGATAGTGTTTAAATATTCTAATGGGAAGTTAAGTTTCTCACTTTCGTCTTCAGAATCAATACAGTCAGTACTCAGAAAGACACAGCTTTGTCCAGGAAGTAATGCAATCACTTGGTTGTTTATCATGTCAACATCAATATTTTTTGGAGATAATATAGCCCGTTTTGCTAAAAATGGCCACCCACGCAGGTACGCAACCGGTTCCCCTCCTAGAGTGACGCTAGCGCCGCCATTAGACAAACTTGCAAAGGAGTAGCAAGATGGCCGACGCTTATACAGACTTTAGTGGGCGGATGACAAACTCGCAGAGGAGTAGCAAGATGGCCGACGCTTATACAGACTTTAGTGGGCGGATTTGGCAGTGGGCGGATGACAAAGTCGCAGAGGAGTAGCAAGATGGCCGACGCTTATACAGACTTTCGTGCAGGTACGCAACCGGTTCCCCTCCTAGAGTGACGCTAGCGCCGCCATTAGACAAACTTGCAAAGGAGTAGCAAGATGGCCGATGCTTATACAGACTTTAGTGGGCGGATGACAAACTCGCAGAGGAGTAGCAAGATGGCCGACGCTTATACAGACTTTAGTGGGCGGATTTGGCAGTGGGCGGATGACAAAGTCGCAGAGGAGTAGCAAGATGGCCGACGCTTATACAGACTTTCGTGCAGGTACGCAACCGGTTCCCCTAGTGTGACGGTGAGCGCATCTGCCTCCCTAGATCCTAACCTTCCAGCGGTCGCCGCCTGAGTGAGCAGGAAAGAAGAGGCGGCGGGAGGCAGAAGGAGACTGTGAGCGCATCTGCCTCCCTAGATCCTAACCTTCCAGCGCATCTGCCTCCCCGATCCTAACCTGTTCTGATCCTAACCTTCCAGCACATCTGCTAATCGAAGGCCGCATCTATGTCTTTCGGCTGAAGTTGCGCGCGCATCTCATAGATCCTAACCGAAGTTGCGTGCGCATCTGCCTCCCCTCCACTCGGGACATAGATAGGCCTTCGGTTAGTATATAGGATGTCATGTTCAGATACAGAGCTAAAGGGCACATGATTAAAAGGAAAGGCTGTGATCGATTCTAGAGAATTCTGTTATTATTGCAGCTTGTCTGGGGATTTCAGGATGATTTCAAAATTAGACGTTTCATAGGAATTTCCTAAATTTCCTAAACTTTTGTTGCTAGGATAAATACAGGTATGGAATCCATTATCCAGAAACCCATTCATCCAAGCTCTGAATTATGGAAAGGCTGTCTCCCATAGACTCCATTTTTATCCAAATTTGTCAAAATTATTTCCTTTTTCTCTGTAATAATAAAACAGTACCTTGTACTTGATCCAAACTAAGATATAATGAATCCTTATTGGAAGCAAAACCAATGTATTGGGTTTATTTAATGTTTACATCATTTTCTAGTCGACTTAAGGTATGGAGATACATATTACAGAAAGATCCATTATCTGGAAAACCCCAGGCCCGAGTATCCTTAATTACAGGTCCCATACCTGTACTCCCCCCCCACACACACACAATTTGTGAATGCATTGTAATATCCAACCTGCTAGTATACCGACATGTACCAAAGATGCTGCTGAGAGTTGGCAGTCCAACAACAGCACAGCAAATTGCAGAGGAATCGAAATCTACAGCAGGGATTGGGAGTTAAACTAAATGCCAGGGGCGTAACTATAGAGGAAGCAGACCCTGCGGCTGCAGGGGGGCCCAGGAGGTATAGGGGCCCCATGAGGCCCTAATTCATATACAATTTCAATAAATATTGGAGAAACAAGTCAACCTCTAAACATTTTGGGGGCCTGAAAAATAATTTGCTGTGGGGCCCAGTAATATCTAGTTACGCCACTGCTAAATGCTGACAAGTTATGGAAACCTGTGCGAGTATTTCACAGTGTGAGCAGAGAACACTAGAGGGTATGATGATTGACATTCTTGTCTTTTTTTTCTACTTTTACTACAGAGCATAGATCAGGGATCCCACAACTGGTATTGGTGAATGATAATTTTAACTGGTGATTCTATAGGTTGCATTTCAGCAATGGCTTAAACGCAGTGGCTAGAATATTTTGTTAGAATATAATCTCTGACTTCTGTGTGGCTGTGTGTTGATCTTGCACCCACTGCAATGGGTCTGCTGCAGAAAAACCAGCTCTGTAAAACCAGAAGCTAATTACAGTAATCTACCAATGATATATGTGTGGCCAGGTTAGGTCAGGAAACTTGGAGGCAGTTATTCAGTTTTAATTATTTGATGTTTAAAATGTTGCTTACTTGCTGGATCTTATGTACAGGAAAAAGAGAGATATTGTTCAGTGGATGTCTGCATCACTGCAGTGTATGACTTATGCTTCCTCATGTGACCGACACCATTGCTAGAAGCTTCTGTGTTCTTGGAAGCCTGTCTGAGGTTTGCAGCTCATAATGAAAGTGCCGCGTAGAGTAGGGGAATCGTTGGAGCATCTCTCTTCATTGTGTAAAAACCACAAAACCACGTGTAATTACCATGTGATGTCATTCATATCTGATGGTAGTAGTAGCAGCGTGTGGTTTCAGAGATCATGTGAAAGTATTTCAAAGACAGATAATGGACCCATTATCCTATGCATTCCTTATGGTCATTAATGGCATCATAATTGCATCTGTATTTAAAGCTTCCATTAGCTGAAATAGGCTAGAGAGTTGTAGTTTCACCTGGATAACCATCATTTCTCTAAACTACAAATCTACAGAAAACTGTAGGAAGTAATTGTTTGCCACATTCCACAGGGAAATGCACAAAACAGTTTCCCCTGATATGTGTGGTGTCTGGTACTTAGCAAACTGGTCTATCTTGTCAGTTTGGCAAAATCCTAATGTTGAAGTTTCGAAGCACTGCTGACATCTGCTGGTAAAAAATATAGTGATAATGCTAAAAATGCTATCACAAATCTGGCAGATTTAATCTAAGCAGGACATGTTATTTATATCATATTTTACATGCTTGAGCCCTCCTGTAGAGAGTTTCTCCCCGGCAGCTGGTATTAGCATGGGTTAAAGCAATCTGTAGCATATTTTCCTTTACAAGAGAAAACATTCTGTTAGCAGACTGTTGCAAAAGGCAACATATCAGATTTTACGATGTAGGTCAAATTATCAGTTTATTATCTCAGTACAGGTATAGGACCAGTTATCCAGAATGCTCGGGACCTGGTAACGGATCTTTCCATAATTTGAATCCTCATACCTTAAGTCTACTAGAAAATCATGTAAACATTAAATAAGCCCAGCTAATTTTGCTTCCAGTGATGATTAATTATATCTTAGTTGGGATCAGGTACAAGATACAGTTTTATTATTACAGAGAAAAAAGGAAATTTTTTAAAATTTGAATTATTTGGATAAAATGGAGTCTATGGGAGATGCCATCCCGTATTTCTGAGCTTTCTGGACAACGGGTTTCTGGATAACGGATCCCATACCTCTACTGGGTACTTGTAACTGACATTTATGGATATTATTGATATTTTTCATTTGGTTCAGACTGTAAGGGGTTAACGTCTTTTTACATTTCTTTTTTTTTTTCTTCTCTCTATTCATCCGTAGGTTCTTAGATGTTTCCCCTGGTGTTCTTGTCTTCTGATGGAATTTCTGAAATGATAACCATCAGGGAGGTTGCGCTATGCTGGGATTCCTTTGCAGTGTGTTGATTAATGTTGAAAATCAGTTTCATCTGACATTCATCAGATGAAAAGACTTGTGTAGTCCTGTTCTCTCTTCATTCTTTCCAATAGCCATCACTCACCTTACCTATGGAAGCCACTGGTATACTAAAACATTTGTTTTTTTTAATACTGTAAAATATAACACTTGGAAGTTCTAAAACATTGGTTTCAGAAGAATGTGCATTGGGGCCGTTATGAGTCTAGATGAGCTACAATGCTTTTCAAAAGAGCTTTACATACACAAAAGTTGGGTTTGTAATTTATGTGAAACTGTATTAACTGCATCAGACACACAACATTAAACAAAAGGAGGGTAAAGTAATAAAAGCTGCACATTTCGTGCTAAGTCTAGTAACCCATAGCAACCAATCAGCAGGTAGATAAATCACCTTTTAAACATCGATTGGTCAATATATATTACTACAACATACCATGAAAACTTTTACATTGAAATTCTAGGGAAATGCCATGCATTTAGGTAAAAATCATGGTAATTTGCAGTAGCAATAGCTAATGAACTCTCATAAACAGGATCCGATCTCTAACAAAACCCACCTTCTTGCAGCCTGAACCTGGACTGAAACCTAGTGAGTTACCAGTTTTATGGCCTGAACCAGGTGGAAGAAGGATGGTGCAAAAAGCTTAAGACTAAAAAGGGATATGTCTCCTGGGAGATTTGACCACCTCTGTCACTAACATGGACACATTCAAATCTCACCTAAATTTGACATTGTTTAACTAGGTCCCATCAACCATAGCGTTTGGGTTCTGCAGCACTAAACTAATTGGGATGTCTGAAATGTTCAGGACTAGGAGATGTAAATATAAATGGAATATTCAGCTCTGACACATATCGCACATTCTGTTCTATCAGATAAATTATAAGTGCACTTAACGGCATAATTAAAATGGAAATATTTGCCATAGAATATAAAAGCCCTTATGATATCTAAATTGTCATTCGGCTGTCAGTGGTAAAGTCATAAAATCCTTATTACAATTTTCTATGCAGTTTGCTTAAAATGATCTGTGGCTCTTTTCTGACAATTTAGATTTTCCCTGCCTAGGCTTTAATGACCTCTGTATATTTGGAAGAGATGGAGTTGGCCTCTAAAGGGAGGTTTGAATAAATGAGTTAAAGTTTAATGAACTACAATCCACTTATGTAGAAGGTCATAAAACCATTATTAATGCCAACATTTGTTGCAAAATGCAATATTTGGGGTGACACTAGCCTGTTTTTTTGCATTAATAGCTATGGTAATACCCCAAACACAATCTAGCGAAAAGGACAGTTTACTTTGATAGGGCAAGGTCTGCCCTGGGCCTTTAATTGAAACACAGATCTCCATTTGTGACAAATTCATGGATATTTTAAAGTGGGTTTCAATTCAGTCAAATTCAGGAAAGTGGCATGATGTTTCCAACTTTTACATTATTAACAAAAGGAAATGTGATAGTAAAAACAATGCAAAGTCTAAGTAAGTTGTTCTGACCAGTTGATGTTCAGTCTGGTTGGTGCAACTAGTACCTTACCTATTGGTATTAAACCTCACATTATCTACTGCAGTTGCTGCTTACAGAAACTTGCAACTTTATCAAATCAGGGTTTTCCAGTTATGTTACTCAATTCGTTTATCACATGCATTGTTTTTTTTAGATTTTTGTTATGACTCTATGTAGCAGTAAATTGAAGTGTATTACCTAATAAGAGTGAATGTGTCTCAATACCTTCAATGTCCTCCTTGCAATTGTCAGCTGTTGCTAAGCTACAAGCCACTACATGTTTTATATTGGGAAGGGCTGTGTAAACATATATATATATAACAAGAGAAAGTTGTGTTCACTACTCATTTTTAAAAACATTAAACGAGGGTGCAATGAGGCTGTGACCACAAAATTCACATATACAAATACAAGAGGTCCTCTGCACTCAACCCATTAACAATATATTAAAGACATTGAAACATTTTGTGCCTTAAGCTACTAAAAAAGCCTTACCCTTTAAACAAAACAGGGATTGTTTGTCCATATATTGCAATATATTTAAGCTGACCAACTACGTCAAAGTCATCCCCGTTATGGCCAGTCCTATACTCAACTTTCATCTGATTTATTATCCAGAATGCTCCGGACCTGGGGTTTTTACGGATAACAGATTTGGAACGTCATACGTAAAGTCTACTAGAAAATCATGTAAACATTAAATAAACCCAATAGGCTGGGTTTGCCTCCAATAAGGATTCATTATATCATAGTTTGGATCAAGTGCAAGCCACTGTTTTATTATTACAGCGAAAAAATTGGATAAAATGGAGTCTATGGGAGAAGGGCTTTCTGTAATTCAGAGCTTTCTGGATAATGGGTTTCTGGCTAACAGATCCTATACCTATATATTTGAGATATATATATATATATATATATATATATATAGATATATACAGTATATATAGATATATATATATATATATATATATATATATATACAGTATATATATATATATATATATATATATATATATATATATATATATATATATATATATATATATATATATATATATATATATATATATATGTATATGTATATGTGTGTGTTGCTGTTACTTCTATTAACACATTGCCCTCTGTAACTTTGTATCTTAATACAATAACATATGCAGTTAGAGGAGAACTGGTTACTATAAATGTATTTTTTCTATTTCAATCCAAATCCAAATTGAAGCTCATATCTGAGGACTGCACTGTTGTAGAGCCATTAGCTGTTACTTAAAGTGACCCAGAGGGATAGAAGCTTCAGCCTGATATAGCATGCTGTGATAAGGAAGAAGCCAGTGTGGAATAAGTGCAGTATTTGGGCAGATTTATCTGACAGTGCTGTCAGTGTTTTCCTTGCTGCAAATGAGAGTTACAAGGGTTAGGCTACAGGCAGCATTCACAATCAGCTACCTCACTTGCCATTCATTGGTTTGACTGCAATCTGCCTGACTAACATGCATTTTCAGTTATATCTTACACTATTTACTATAGTCTGAGAGCTGGCAGAGCCCTGTTCCAACTAATAACTGTAGGTTGGTATAGCAATAGGCAGAGAATCTTATAAGTCAAGTGCTTTGCATGTGCACAGAGTGATCCAGCTAGTACTGTGGTTTCCTCGGCAACAACTGTGCAGTTACACCATTAGGAGGGGGAGTGAGTCGGACACCTCTCATAATGAGAACAAATATCCTTAATAAATACCGCCAGAGTTTTCTAATGTTTACAAGTTTTTGGTCATTTGTTTTTACTTGATGTGTTTGGGTGTGTAACAGAGGGCATGCTGGGTAATTAAAGAAGTAAACATTATTTCATGTAGTGAAGTATATCTCAGTACTTTGCAGTTGATCAGTAAATAATATATGTATCATTTTATACAGGATATATATACATATACGTATGTGCTACGGTATCATTTATTTAATGGAAAGCGTATTTTTATCAGCCTGTTTCTTTAAAAACTCTCCGATTTGCTAAACTCCCTACGGATAATGAACTGACAGTGCAAGTGAATAGAGTAAAGTGAAATTTGATTTGTCCCAGACCATGAAAGGAGAGAATGAAGAGTGAATTGTCTCTCAGTCAATAAGCAGTGCGATGTGACTGCACAGGGAAGTGTTTTCTTGAGGCTGGAGAGGTGCTGCAAAGCTGGATTTACAGCTAAAGCTTTCTTGGGAGCTAATGCTGCACCTGCCTTGGCTATTATGGGATTTAGGGGGTGACATAAGCTGTGAACTTTATTTATCCTTCTGTGACTTCTCTTACTGAAAAGCACAGCCGCCCTTGGCTGACTGAGTAGAGCTGAGCAACAGATCTAAAACAAGAGCAGGGTGGAGACAAAAGGTGGTATCTGTGAAAAAAGAGGCAAATATTGGGGATCGTTTGTGGGGAACCCTTAATCTCCTTTGGGTGCAAAAAAGGTCTCAGTAGCCAGGGCAAAGGTATTAAGACTGTTATTCGTGTGCCCTATGCCACAACTGCAGTTTATTGGTTAACACAATGTGATGGGCAATGAGAAGACCTTCTGTACAGCGAGACACGGTCATTGAGATTCAGTTCACACAGACAGATGAAACCGTCACAAACAAGACAGCACGATCGAGACACAAACCTCACTGCGTTAAGAAGGATAAACTGCGACAGCCAGAATTGAGTTAGAAACCTAATCCAGTTACAGAATCTTTTTATGCAGCCTCACGTCAGTGGCAATAATTGGAGCCACACTGTCCCTGATCAGCCAATTGCCACGTGACAGCACTGCTTTGCCTAATTCTTCTATTTCTGGAAAAAGGATTAAACAGCATGTTTTCTACATAGGGTTTCCAATTTTTTGGTTCCGTAAGTCCAGCCCCCCAGCCATCCAGAGATAGGTAAACTACAACTCCCAGATCCCCCGACAGTCAAAGGCTCAAGGGTTTTCCAGAGTACAAGTAGCAAGTTCCTGTGTAAGGGCCAACATATTCTTTTCAACAGACTGAGATGATGGGCGCTTCAATTAAATCCTATTTTTCTACAACTGTCATGTTTGAGAGCACATCAAATGAGTCAGTCATTACTTTCACAGTTTGCATTCGTAATTATCATCATTGCTTTAGTATTATTACAGTTATATTTTCCCGGAGGGTGCTCACTGTATATAAATGAGTTTCCTTTCTGTGAATATATCTTGCCTCCTCTAGAGTCTAGAATACATCAGTGTTTGGAGAAAGCCCACCACCCTTCACCCCTGTAATATTGTGTGAGATATAACAAATCTTCCTGTGATTTACCGGTGATGGTTGGTTAAATAGACAGGCCCAGTAACATGCAGCTATTGTACGGTTTTAGAAAATTGGCTTCTTGTCACTCTCAAAAAGCTGAATCTGCACCAGCCTGATGTAAAAATATTGAAAGCAGCTTATCCTTCGTTTACCTGTTTTATTATTTTTTTTTATTTATAGATAGATACCTTAATAGTCTAAAGTGACAGCTGAAATGTAGGTTATTCTTGATCATCTCTGTCAGTGGCCTGTATTATTTTTAAGGAAAAGGAAAGATGATTTATTATTTTGTGAAAGCCAAGCTACTGCATGAACAGGGAAAGAATAAATCTATACTGTTTTCTAGTTCAGCATAATAGCTAGGGTACAAGGCAGGCTTTCATGTCCAATCTGAAGGAATTCACTACAAACCCTCAGGCTACATCATTCTCCACAACCGACACCACATATAGTAGTTTTGGATATGCATGCAAATCCTAGGTCCCACAGTGAGTGGTAAAAGATGGCGGTAACTGTAAGTCCTCAAAGACCTGTAGAAGAACAGTTGGGAACCATGGCTGAAGTGACCACTTGAATACTCACATATAAACATAGAACCAATGCTAAACATATGTAAATACTTGCATTGAAAACATTATTAAACAAACCTATTTTGCATCAGGGTATCTCCACTAGTTGGCTTCACTTAAAGGAGCATTTTGCCTATATTGCATTTGTCTAAAGCATAGAGAACTATTACTAGTGCTTCAGGCTCGGGGGTTACTGGGAGTTGTAGTTATGCAGAAACTAAATTAGCAAAGGTTACCGGTGCCTGGATGTATTATAGTCTGATATCCTAGTAGGGTTATTGTAGTAGGGTAGCATCATCTTACAGAATATTTTCTAATGATATGAAACAGGATTACGAGCACTGAAAGCAAAGCAATTTGTCCATGTGCATATATATTTAATTTCTGTCATACTCACCCTTTAGTAATACAACAAATAACCATTAGGATATAAATGTGCATTTCACATTGCCATATGTTACATTTTCGAGCTGCGCATGGATATATTTGGATATACTTATTTCAGCTGGTGCCAAATAACAGCACGTTCCATTTTACTTTTTGTGTGTGCCTTGCACTTTCTGATTAGCAAGCCTACAGGAGCTTTTGAGAGGAGGCAGGACTGAATTACAGGCTTACCCCAGTTATCCTGTTGCTCGAAAAATAGACACTTTTTATTTCAAATAACTCAAATTTGAAAGCAAGATGTTTGATTGTTAGATTAGGAGTTTGCTCTTAGAACTACTTTTATCTGAGCCCTCAAGTCTTTTTTAAACTGATTGCCATTTATAGCATTTATTCAGTGTTACATTTTATGTGTTTCACCAGGAGTTTTATCTATTCTGACATTTTATTTCTATTATTTCTCTACACAGACTGTTCAGCTGGAGGTTGAAGAAGATGAGATGAGAGAGCCCATGTCTAACAAGACTACCCCAAAGTCTACCTGAAGTTCAAGGAGGACAAATTCAAAACCCTTCTCATTTTTACAGGACTTTTAAAAGGCTGTTTACTTTAAAAGAACAGAAAAAGGAGTGATTAATCAGAACAGCGCTTTGTATGGATGGGTGCCATCCCGACTAACAAGACTTCAGCAGCCTCACCAATGATAGAAGACATACCAGTATGAAAGGATTACACTACCTTTAGCTGCTAGGATATCGGTGATTGCCAGATGGCTGAACAAAAGCACGTTAAATGCTGACATTTGCACTTCATTTTTTTCCCACTTCATATTTCTACAAAGGCCTTTTTTGTTTTGCAAACCAGAAATGGGCCTTGGGACGGTAATTTGGCCCAAAACTTGGGTATCGTTTTTGAAGTCATGGCTTGTGTTTTCATTTGGACTCTCTATACATTTATCCCAATCTTTGGCATGTCCAAGCGTGTGCCGATGCGACCGGAACTTTGTCTACTGCAATGAGCGGAGCTTGACCTCAGTGCCTCTTGGAATACCGGAGGGTGTCACCGTGCTCTACCTCCATAATAACCAAATTAATAATGCTGGATTCCCATTGGAACTGCACAATGTCCAGTCAGTGGAAACGGTTTACCTGTATGGCAACCAGCTAGATGAGTTCCCTATGAACCTTCCCAAAAATGTCAGAGTGCTTCACCTCCAGGAGAACAACATTCAGACCATTTCAAGGGGAGCACTAGCACAGCTAACAAAACTGGAAGAACTGCACTTAGATGATAACTCTATTTCAACAGTAGGGGTGGAGGATGGTGCATTTCGGGAAGCCATTAGTTTAAAGATGCTATTCCTATCCAAAAATCACTTGAGTAGTGTGCCAGTAGGCCTTCCATTATGTTTGCAAGAATTACGGTTGGATGAAAATCGCATAGATACAATTTCAGATCAAGCCTTCCAAAATCTCACTAATGTAGAACGTTTAATTTTGGATGGCAATCTCCTCACTAATAAAGGAATTGCAGATGGTACCTTTAGCCATCTACCAAAACTTAAGGAATTTTCAATGGTACGTAACTCGCTCACTAGTCCTCCTACTGATCTCAAGGGCACTTATCTGGTAAAGCTAAACCTACAAGACAACCAAATTAACAACATATCAGTGTCAGCCTTTGCCAATCTGCACAAGCTTGAGAAATTGGATATTTCCAACAATCGCCTCAAGATGTTGAGTAAAGGAGTTTTTGATAACCTAACTAATCTCAAGCAGCTAACTGCAAGAAATAACCCTTGGTATTGTGACTGCAGTATTAAATGGGTTACAGAGTGGCTTAAATCTCTTCCAGCAGCTATCAATGTTCGTGCTTTCATGTGCCAGGGACCAGAGCATTTCCGGGGAATGGCTGTTAGGGAACTGAATGTGAATCTTTTATCCTGTCCAACAACCACTCCTGTTCTGCCACCAGTTACACCTGCCGCTCCAACGATTGCACCAACCACACCACTATCTACTGTCTTCATCTTACCACCCACTGAAGCACCTACAGAACCAACACCCACCCCATCATTACCCCCAATATCGCCCACTTTACCTAACCGGGTAATCATTATTGACAAGGTGACTCCCATAAGTCACGATCGTCTTCAAATTGTCATTTATTATGTCAATGACACCTGCATCGATGTCAAGTGGATTTCATTTATTTCAGTAATATCCTTCAAACTCACTTGGGTTAAAATGGGACATAGCCTGGTTGAGGGTATTGTCCATGAACGGATAGTTAGCAGTGAAAGACAGCATTTCAATATAGTGAAGCTGGAGCCTAAGTCCACATATAGGATTTGCTTGGTTCCACTTGATGCTTTTAATAACTATCAAGCAGGTGAAGAGACAGTGTGTGCAGAGGCAACCACAAAGGCTTCTCTTTTAAATAATGGCAGCAACAGCCCATCCAGTCATGAACAGACAACCCCTCATGGCATGGGCTCTCCATTTCTGCTGGCAGGATTGATAGGGGGGGCTGTCATTATTGTACTTGTTGTTCTCCTGAGCATCTTCTGTTGGCACATGCACAAAAAGAGTCGCAAGACATCTCAGAAGTGGAAATATAACCGTGGGCGACGGAAAGATGACTATTGTGAAGCAGGCACAAAGAAGGACAACTCCATCCTGGAGATGACGGAAACTAGCTTTCAGATTGTCTCCTTAAACAATGACCAGCTCCTTAAAGGAGGTTTTAAACTGCAGCCCATTTATGCCCCAAATGGGGGTATTAGTTACACAGATTGTCACATCCCCAATAACTTGAGGTACTGCAACAACAGCAGTGTTCCAGACTTGGAGCACTGTCACACGTGATAGATACTGTAATGCCTTGGACTCTGGGAGATGCTAAGCAACAATTAAATACAGACCTTCCAAACCAGAACGAAGACACAAAGTTACATTTGATATATGATAGGCAGATGCGTTTATGCATCAGAATACTACATAATTTATACAATGTACTATATAATGGAATTTAAAAAAAAAACAAACAAAAAAAGCGCTATCTTTTCTATTTCCAGTTCATCGCAAACAGTTTTGTAACTCTTTGCTTTTTAAATCTTTAAAAATGCTGAAGTACTGTACAGGGTTCTACAATAATAACCCCTTTGCCATGATAAGGAGGCATTGTGTGTGTGTGTTTTTTTTTTCTTTAATATTTAAATGCTCAATGGCTTAAATGCAGCCATTAAAGCCATTATTACAGTTATAAAGCAAATTGGTGGACAGGTATGCCCTTAGAGGAAAGGATCCCCTAGCAGAAGCTCTAAAGCTTTGGCTTATTCAAAATTCCACATCCTCTGCTCTACTTTTGCTGCAGAGCAGAAGGAAAAATGCTGCAGGCTGGAGATTCAGGATCTGAATATGATGAGATATAGTTGCCGCTTTTTCCAATATTGATCTTTATCTCCTTATATCCAGTTATATAATATTGGAGCAGATAACTATAATAGCCATGTGTTTATTTGGTTCCTCTGCTTTCTGCGGCCTGGAGTGTATATTAAACAGAATGAAAGAAACAACTTTGGTACAAATCAGGTTTCTTCTCTACCTGTGCTTAAATTAAGCTAAATTCTGTTTGATGCAGTGGAAAGAGAGGTGCAGTGAGTCTTCTCATCACCTGAGGGTTCCTTAAAGCTATGGCACAATTCTAAATGATTATACATTCCAAATAAATTCATCCTAAGGGTACATATCCATGGTATGTGTTTGGTTCTTATGAGTTCCACTCCACTCAAATGTCAGTCGATTGAATGATGCACAGGGACACTGTGCCCACGGGATCGGACATCACCACTGAACACATGATTATATCTATGTTCAGCAATAATGTCTGTTCCAGTGAATACAGAGTTGGCAGACTGCAGTCAATTAACACAAAGGCTATTATGACGCGGAAAGCATAAAAATCAATCACAAGTAAAAATGAAAGTCAAAATGCCCAATAGGCTGGGGTCTGAAGGTTCAATTCAGCTTGGAAGTTAATGTAAATGGTTGGACCATGAGCTTTACTAAAGGGAACCAACATCAACACTAAACACAGAAAACATTGATTTTAATTATTTACGCAGAAATGTTTCCTGCATTCCATGTTGATGTCTGTGACCCTTGCTACTGCAGCAGTTCTTTAGAAAGTACCGAGAAATCAGACACACTTATCACTCAGGTAGGCCTAGCCTAAAGTGAAGTTCGGCTAAGAATTAAAATGTGGTGTTTCTTAGCTTTTGCTTAGACAGAGAACTGTCTCCTAAATTAAAGAAATTACTCTGGAGAATGGTGGAATGTATTTATATTAAACAATACCAAATGATTTCAACACAGGCTTCAAAGGAAAATGCACCCTATCTATAAGTACATTTCACCTTTACTTTGTGTTCTTGTACATGTACAGTAAGGCACTTTTGCACAAGTGATGATGACCAGGAAGCTGTATATAGCTGCATATTTTGTGTATTCATATGCTGATGCTTGTCAGAGCAACCAGTTTAAAGGGCCACAGTACCTTTATTTTTTCCCTGTAGATGTAAATTTAACTCATAATATATTTATTTCTCATTTGTTTTATTGGCCCTAAGCTTCTGTGAAGGTATTACTGGCTCAACCTGCAGTTTTTGCCTTACTCCTGCTGCAGCCATTGTCTCTCAAGCAGGGTGGCCACAAGCTTTACTATAATCTCCATAGTACTCCTCTTGTGTTATAATCACATAAGAAAAAACGGGGAGTGTTCTGGCAATCCAGTAGCACTGCAAGACTTTTTGGGGGGCATGAATAGCCCATCAATTTCTTAAAAGGCACTTTCTACAGTATATCAACAGCAGCTCATATAAGCTTTTACAAAAAAAATAGAATCTGCGTCAGCATAATTATTCCCTGGTATTAATCACTAGGCTATTGAAAAAACAAGGGTATAGTGGCTCTTTAAGTCTCAGAGTCTCACAGACTTAAGTCTCAAGTGGTCAGACTGCAAAAATGGTAGAATGCTTGTTTAGTACCCAAGCAATTACTTTTGACATAGGAACACTCTTGTTTTACACAGCAAGAAAAAAAAACGAAATAAAATTTCAATTGTTTTTAAAATTCTCAACTGATCACTTGTGTTGTCCATTTCTCATGACAGATATCACTTATAGTGCTTGGTTGCTCTGCTTCAACAGAGACCTCTTATCTCTGCCACACATAAACAATTCTAATAAAGAGAGATATATTCCATGTTATGAGAAAGGAATCATGCTGCCAACAATTATATGTTCCTTGGTCTGAAATTGAAAAGTAAAGCATTTTTTTCCATTTTTCGAATTTTTTGAACATGTAATTTTCAAATGCATATATAAAATACATATTTTATTGAGAGGTCAGTTTTTTTTTACCTTTGAAGAAACTACATCAGAGACACTAGTGCTTATGTTAGAAATAGCTAGAGAATGACTTTTTTATGAGAATGGACCTTTATAGCCACCCTTGCCATACAGATCAGTATCAGTGGAACATAATCATGCATTTTCCAAAGAACAAAATGTTCCCATTCTGATTATGTTCCAGCAACAAGCACTGTGAGATTTCTTGCCTTGCTTCTAAATAGGTTTTGCTCATCCTTTGTTCATTTCAGCCCCAAAATGCTGATGATTAGCTGGAGAACTAATATGTTCCAGTTAATGTGTTATTAAAGTCTTTCCAGCACAACGGGGGCACCAATATTCTCATACATTACATTCTTCCTGCTACTCTTTGAACCGAATATATGAAATGTCTAATAGGTACTACTTGACTAAGCCATTTTGGAAAGCCCCAGCTGTGAACCCTACAATGAGTAAATCAGAGATATTACATTTGTCCTTTCTGCTGATTTAATGGATCCATTTTCAAAAGCTGTGAGTTTATATGAAAAAATTAAAACTGGCACAAGCCTGGTGACCTATTGCTGGCACATCTCCTAGCATGCTTTGTGAGACAGAAGCTGTACATCTAGAGTGCTGCAGCATGATTGTTCAAGCTATACTTTTAATGCTCTTTTTTCCTATTGAACTGCCATGGACGTTTTGAATGTTTCCTGATTGGAAAGGAATTCTGGTATTTCTGAAAGTGTTTTTCATAATTAAATTATTGAGTGGATGAGGAACATGTGTTAACTGTCAAACCACTGCATGCTGCTCCATCTTTCTTTTCAGGTCATACACAGAGATGTAATCTCTGAACCACCTACTGTGCCAACTGCCAAACAGAGAATAATGTATCTTGGTCAAGTTTTGTTCATTTTACAATGGCCTTTTTTAGTGGCAAAGACAAACACAAGAGAAAAAAATACAGGACAAACCTTATGCAAGTATGGGACCTGTTATCCAGAATGCTTGGGAACTGGGTTTTTTTTTGTAATTTGGATAGTCATACCTTAAGTCTGCTAGAAAATGATGTAAATATTAAATAAACCCAATAGGCTGGTTTTACTTGCAACAAGGATTAATTATATCTTGGTTTTGATCAAGAACAAAGTACTGTTTTACTATTACAGAGAAAAAGAAAATAATTTTAAAAAATTTGGATTATTTGGATAAATAATAGAGTGTATGGGACATGGCCTTTCCATAATTTGCAGCTTTCTGGATAACCTGTACCATATATTCATGTTTTTGAGTCTTTGAGTTTCCAAGACAAGTGGGAAGATAAGTTGCAGTAACTATTTCCAGTTAGTTAATTAAGAGAGGGTTATTTATCAACACAGATGCTAAACCTCTTATCCACAGCAACCAATCTACCATTATATTTGATCAGCTACAAAAATATTGCTATGAATAAGTGCACTGCTGCAGTTTAGCACCAATTTGCCTGCAGTTCAAATTGAATTTGATTTGTAATAAGCAGAGGCGACTTCTGTACCAGGGAATACCAAAAAAACATTTGTTACTCATGAGCCCAATGTGAAAAATTATCACATACATGGGACTTGGGGCCCATTTATTAAACCTTGATTTTTTTTCTGGTCAAGGTTTTTGTGGGGAAAAAACTAAAATTTTTAGAGATACACCAAAGCTGTTAAAAATGCAATCTCAAACCTGTCAAGTTCAATGCCGGGTTTCCCTCAAGTTGTTTCTTGATATTGTGATCTGCACTGGACAATCCAAAAAAAGTTGGTGTTTTCGCCAAATAATACAAAAAAGTTGAGTTTTTGGACAGTCAAGCGTACGATACAAATTGACGCTCTATTTATTGTTGAGTTTGGTCGGTGTTGTTTTCATAAAAAAGCTGAGATTAATTTGAGTTTTAAAAAATAAGCCCCTTATTGTTCATAGTAGTTGTAAAGATTTTATTTGGTTCCTTGTTTGCTCCCATTAAATAGATCAAGGTTAGACTCTTCTAGACTTTTGTTACCCTAAATCAGTGGTCCCCAACCAGTAGCTCATGAGCAACATGTTGCTCTCCAACCCCTTGGATGTTGCTCCCCTGTATGTGGCCTCAAAGCAGGTGCTTATTTTTGAATTCCAGGCTTGGAGGCAAGTTTTGGTTGCATAAAAACGAGGTGCACTGCCAAACAGAGCCTCAATTTAGGTTTACAATCCACATAGGGGCTACTAAATGGCCAATCACAGCACTTTTTCATGGTAGTGTTGCTCCCCAACTCCTTTTACTTCTGAATGTTGCTCACGGGTTCAAAAGGTTGGGGATCCCTGCCCTAAATCAAGGATGAACCATCACTTTATTTTGAAGAATGGTGTACATGACCGGTGCAAAAGCTGACTGCTAATGGGATATCCATTTACAGGTACAGACATACCTTGGCACCACAGTAGCAAATCAATATTCCGGATGAAGAGCAGTAACACATGTACAACAGCTCTGTGATTACAGTACTCACACTTACATTTGAACAAAAGCAGTTAGAAGACCACTCTCTACACTACATACACTACATTTCCTTCTTTACTAAGGCCTTCTAAAAGAAAGATGGTATTTCATACCTTGTATACAGTTAAGTCACCTGACAGCAGTTTTCCTGGTGCTTATTCTGGATACCCATTCTGCATGGGTATCCAGTACATCCCCACATAGGCCTAACTCCAAGGATTGATAACAATAATCTGTAAAGGCTTGGTCCTGTTCATCTGTAGCTCAAGAAATACATCTGGTGCCAACCAAGTCTATCACTCCAGGAGGCTGCTGCAACAGCTGGGCTAAAAATATTGCTTTAATTCTTTAACAATTATGTGCTTCATGTTCACAGTACACATACAGTTGGAGAATGGGCCATCTGGTATATAAAAACAGTTTTGCCGTTTATGGGTTTGAAATGTACTATGTATACTCTAGTACTTTCTATATATTCTCTTAATACCAGATTGATTGATGGTGTTGAAAGGGCATTATTGGCATTATTTTACGAATAGTGATTGACATACGCTTGTTAGATTCTTTAGCAGGAAGCAAGAATAAATATTAGGTATAAAGGAACAAAACAATTTAATCCTTATGAGAACCCATCTGCTTTTCTCAACATGGTACTGTCAGTAAAAGCTAAGACTTCATTAGTGCTTGTTTTTCTGTTTCATGCTCTGCAAACCTTTGTATCTGTGCTTGGGGTTCTCGAATTTCTTTCTATTAATGACTAAAGGTCCCCATAGACGCAAAGATTTTTCGTTGGTGAACGAACGATTTCAGTGCAATCGGACCAATCTGTCAAATTATTGTGAGGTTAGTGGGAATCAAACGATCTTGCATCTTACGTTTTTTCATCCAACATCTGTCAGAAAATGTATCAGACAGGTTAAAAAAATGTTATCGGTCCCAGTGCAATATATCTATGTTTGCAGGGCCAAGCAGGCAGCGACCCTCAGTTTTGCTGGCAGTATCGCTTGAAATGATTATTTTAGTTGATGGACACATCATACATTTAAACTTTTGTTTCGAGAAAATCATGGTATCACGATCACAAAAAGATCTTTTAAAAATCTTTACATCTATGACCAGTTTAACAGTATCATTCTTATATCAAGAATATACAGAATCAGGAGTATAGGCCAGGTCTATCTCCTTGATTACAAGTATGCAAATGATATATGAATTTAGAAGAATTACACATTTGAAATCTCATCTCCAGGGCCTGTCACACAACATCTTATCTGTGTGTGTGTTTTTTTTATTAATTTCAGTTACGTGTAATCCACAAATGATTTGTAGTTCTACAGTCTGTTTCAGACACTGCTGCCTAGAGATTTTTTGGGTGTTAAAAAATCACAGGGAACAGTCTGTTCTAATTATATACTGGTAAAGGATAATCATCCTAAAAATAACCATATAATGTAGACAGTGCTACATATATAGGATCCCTTATACATGTAAAGATATAGCGAATTGACGTTACTCTACTTGTAGCTTTACCCAACCATGGCTCTAGATGAGACCTATATTTCTCAGGGGGTGAGCCTTCACAACGGTATGGAGGCAGGGTGTTGTACTACTGTAACTATATGCAGTGCACAATAATTGGGCGCCAGTGGTTCTCGGAACAATAACTTAACTGATTTATTAACACAGATCTACATGGGAGAATAGCACAAGGATACATATTTACAATAGTGACCAAATGCAGAGTCTTCTATCTTTCAGTGCTTGTGAGAGGAATATCAGTCTACCCAGAGTTTCTCTGTTAACTTTGGAGACACTTCTTATGTGGAACCCAGGTGGGGGTCTATCTATGTCCCGATTATGTCTCTGGTTTCCTGACTAAGCAACAATGCCTTTGGGATCTAATCCCTTCTATCACTCCTCGGTGGAGCCAAAAGCTGCTCAATATAGGTAGCCCTGATCTGACTTTCTCTCATAGAGAGACTGGTTGCAGGTTCTAGCTATACCTTACTAGTCCTGCACTAATGATGGCTCCACTGGAGACTCCAATCATAGGAGTGTCTCTGGCAGAGACTTCTGGCAAAAAGCCATGAGACCCCATGGCATTATATATTACACAGTGCCACCTGGTGGCCAAACTTGGGATAGCTCAGGGTCATACTGGGAATTTGGGAATGACTCCCTTCCTTAGACTAACGGTCCCCTTTGTTAGCAGAGAGCTGATTTGAACTGCATGTGCAGCTTCTCTGTAAGTGAGGACACACCGACTTTTGTCTGAACAGTAACTTGGTTGCTTTATAGAACTCAGCTTAAACACGTCAGCATAACATGTCTGCAACTGGAATTTTTCATAGAGAGCATATACAGGAAGAGGAAGAAGAAACTCACACAGGGTTACAGGTTAAACATGACATCACATTGCTAAGCAACAATAGACCCTCCCTGCATTATGTAACATGCACTGGAACAATCTCGGTCTGTTGTTTTCCAATCATTGGGGGAATGCAAAGTAAATGGGGATACATTTATCAGTCCCCTACATACAGAAGCCTATTATTAAAAAATGAAGGCCATATCCCATTGAGTCCATTATAATTATTTTTTTTTTAAATTGCTTTCCATTTATCTGTAATAATAAAACATACAGTAATTTGTATTTGATGGTAAATAATCTGCATAAATCTGGATTTATAATAAAAAATAACCCATAGTTTAGTTAATGTCATTCTTACATTTATTTTAGTAGACTTAAGGTTAGGTGATACAAATTACAGGTATCTGGAAAATACCTTGTTCCAAGCATTCTGTATGATAGATCTTTTATCTTTGTTAAAAGATAGAAATGATAGAAGGCATGAACAGAAAGATAACAACAGATAAAAAAAAATCTTGCCTTACCAAATACCCACAGACACACAAACAACCACTCCATTCACACACACGGCAAACCCACACATGTTAACACTAGCTAAAAGCAACTGCTCATCTCTCCACTGTTGTTACTTTTATGCCTCTTATGGTCTTAATTTGTTATTAATGTTGGGTTACTAAATAGTCATATATTACTTGTCCACAATGTGCGGCTATCTAACCCCAAGGGGCAAATTTACTTACCTCCGAAAATTGCGCCCGTGACGGTTTCGCTGACATCGCAAAACTTCGCCAGGCGTAGAGTCACCAGGACAGCGCTAATTCATGAAAATACTAAGTTGTGTGATCTTTTTCAGCCTATCACCCTTAAAAAAATAAAAGACGCCAGCGTTTTTTGGGACTTAGCAAAAGTGTAAACTTTTTTTGAGGAAGTCCTATCTATTCTATTGCACTTCGCCTGGTCTGAGGTGGCAAGGCAAGTCTGGCGCAAGAGGTAACGTTCATTAAAATCCGCAGCCTATTGAATTTACCTAGTTACGTCCATTTGCCAGAGCGAAAATTCACCTAGCATTAGAGTGCGAAGTTGCGCTAGAGTCTATCTCCTTCGCTAGCGCCCGTTAGTAAATTGCCAAATTTCCGAAATGACGAATTTTTGCCAGCGTTAGTCACTTCGCCCTTTAGTAAATTTGCCCCCAATTGTTAGGCATGGCAAGTGCATAATTGGCTTTGCATTATGAATCAAAAAACGCTAAACATGTATTTTATTTATAACAGTTTTGCTGAATTGCAAAGTAGAATATAAATTCAGAAAAATGTAGCAAACCCAAAACCCCTACAGAATTTACTAGAACTTGGTGTCCATCAGTGTGAAATTAAAGAAGCAGTTGCACACAACACTGGCGTGAAAGCACCTTAACATGGACATGCAGTTCAAGATGTCGATAACAACACTTAAAGGCACAACTAATGCCTCCTTAGGGCTACGGAGCACCTTTTGTCCCCTCTGGTGCGCCATCCTGGTGACAGACAAAGCATTATGGATAAAAAAGATGGAGCTCTTTGCCTGATAAATAAAACATTGGATTTTTAGTACCTGAAAGTAATCTCCCCTGAAACTAATCAACAGTTTCTCTGAAATACCCAGTTTTGCAATGGGCATTATGCTAATTTGTTCTTAAATCCAGACCATAGCTGAAATAAAATCATCCACAAATAAAAGAGCTGTAAAATCATTGCAATTTAAGACTATAGGAAGTATTCTTTCCTTGAGAATAGTTCTTTTCCCTTTATATTCTTTCAGAGAAATTACATCCAATTAGTGGGGTGGCCCAGTAGTGTATCTCTGATTCTGTGCTTTGATTTGCTGAAAGCATATTAAAATTTTCCCTTTGTGTAAGTAATTGGAGAGAATAAATGTTATCCGTTTGTGGACTGAGAATATAATTCATGCTACATGAAAATGATTCGTAGCTAGAAGATATCTCTGTCTTAGAAAAAATGCTACAAACGGAAATGAAACCTGCCCTTTTACCCCTTGAACACTACATGTTCCTGTTACATGATGAAAGCAACCACAGCCTTTACTAACAAGTGTACATAATTGCTTACACCAACATTAGAACAACTTATACGGCCACCCCCACACAGAAATGAAAGAAGGGAGCACTTACTAATTCAGGGTTAAAGGAGAAGGAAAGCTACAGAGCCATTTTATTGGCAATAGATTAGCCACAATAGTGCAAGCTTGAATGCTATATTTATTCTGTAGAATGTTTTACCATACCTGAGTAAAAAGCTCTAGAAGCTCTCTGTTTGTTTAGGATAGTAGCTTCAGTATTAGCTTGGTGTGACATCACTTCCTGCCTGAGTCTCCCCCTGCTCACCTATAGCTCTGGGCTCAGATTACAGCAGAGAAGGGAGGGGGAGGAGCAAACTGAGCATGCTCACACCCCGGGGCAACAAGGTTTAAGCTGAAGGCAGGAAGTCTGATACAGAAGCCCATGTGTACACAATAGAAGGAACAAATTGCAGTGTTTCTTTTGACAGAGCAGCACTACTTTGAAGGTTTACTGATATATTCAGGTGGACCTTTCTGATAAGGCTTACTGAGTTTTAACCTTTCCTTCTCCTTTAAACCATTTCTCTGATCTGTGCAAGTACAAGCATGCGCACCTCTAGCGTAAAATATCGAAAGCTTTTGAGCTTCTGAGGAACTGGCTATTTGCTATAGTATGTGTTAAGCTTATTGTCCTGGCGTAGAAATATTCATTGTTTTTAAGATGTAATAACGGATGAAAACGTTTTATACCGATTGAAAGCATCCATTCATGGATTGTTTTGGAAAGCGACACAAGGATCCAGGTGTGCTGAAAAAGCCTGATACATTACACCTGACTGTCTTTTATACCCAGTATAAGCCTGGCACTTGCTAGACATTCCATTACCTCACCCCTCCACATGTCAAACAATTTACTGCCCTAATACCACTCTTCTGTATGGGAGTGAGAGAAGCATCAGATACCACTATTGACTTCCTTCCAGACCTCCCTTGCAACCCCCAATACTTAATACCTAATCTTGTCAGGGCTACTCTGCTTACATTGGGGACTACAGGAATGGAGCTCCCTCTAAAGAAGCAGCTTGCTTGGTTAGCATTTGCATTATGACTAAGATTCTAGTTATTTTTATTCACTTAGAAAGGTTTCAGATCCTGTCTAAAACACAGTAGGGTCAATCATGACTGCAAGCTCATTAGCATAAGTGCAATTTCTGATGCAGTCATAGCAAAATAAAAGAAAATCAAACCATAGTATTTTTGCTATGTGTCCTGTGTCATGCAGATACCTATTTCTTACTTAAAATGTCACACTGTGCAAAGGAAAGTTGCAGGAAGAATCCAAGCCTGACAGATGCAGGTTTTACTGTGCTGCAGGTTCATTTCTACCAAAGCCCTTCCGCCCGGCAGGTGCTTAGAAAACCATTATATATAACACGACAGAATATCTCAGTGTGCAACATGAATGTTTTTCATTATTTATAAAATGTTCGGTGATCGTCAACAGCTTGGAATAAACATTTCCTTTAACCACTGACGCAGTGATGAACAGCAGTTTTCAGGATGACAGTCCGATTCCTTCATGAATAATACAATGACATTTCAAGGTTTCTGTCCTTTTCTTAGTGACTGATATTGCTGCCCAGCCTGCATGTTCTGAATGGAACTCAAGTTAGGGGTGTTCCAGGGGGTGCAGAAAAGAAAGGCTTGCCACATTTTTTGCAAATGAATCCTGAATCTCTTTCTAGAGTAAATATGCTTCAATGTTTTGGGAATGTATGCTGTATGTCAGCATGGCTGGAATAAAATAGGCCCTGGCATTTTAAGCACACAGAGGCATAAACAGCTCCCCACCAGCTCAGCCCACTAAATATTGACTGTCTGTGGCTTCTTACAGCAGCCTCTCTATTTGCTAGAATCCACAGATTACCAGTCAAGGCCTGCTGTATGTCGCATTTTTACACAGCTATAACCTATATTACAGATACCTGGACTTTCTACTCAATTTATAAAAAGTAATGGTAAATTTATGTGTAGCACCGCCATTTTAAGCAAGAAGGACTTTGTATGGATGAAATACAACCCACTACAACAAAAAACCTGTACTTCTATCAGTGGAGTTTAGATGGATAGGTAACAGGATTACATTTCCCAGAATGCAGCACAGATATCACCAATCATAAGATTTTCTTCAAGGTGTAAAGTGCACTTGCACTAATTCTTCAAGAGCCAGGCCAAAACCTCAGGGCACCCCAGCTGTCATCCACCCAGCACCTTGTGACCCTCCCTCCTCTGTGCATGATCGCTACTCACTGCCTCTCTGCTTGCAACAGCTCCCCCTGTGCAGCAACTCTCATACCGCTCCTGCTCCTGCCAACTTGAACCCCTGAAAGCTACTGTAGACCCTGATTCATAGGGCTGGAGTTTAAGGAGTCAGCAGAGGTACATGCCTTGGGTTCTAGCACCTCCCCATCTTGCCCCCAAGACATGTACCTCTTCTGTCTACCCCTAGCTCTGGCCCTAAATTCTTTTATTTCTGTGAGAATCTGCAAGCATACTTGCAATTGGACTTGGATGATGTTATAGTTGTTCTTGCCACTGACCCTCCTGTTTTTTGAGAAATCTGTGAGCAAAAACATTTTAAGACAAGTCTCTTTCTAGTTAATTTTCAGTAAAGACAAATCATCTTCTTGATTAACCACTAAAGGATATATGTTTTTTCTTTGTGAGTGATTTTATGGTGCACTTTTAGCATGATCTTGATTGCTTCTGAATAATTTGACACATTTTCTGCATAGTTGATACATTTATTTTTACTTTATAGAACAAGGTTCTTCCACAAGAAGAAAAGGGCCAAGGGTGATAGTAAAAACTAGATTACATAATTAAAGATTAAATAATTCAAAGCTATTAAACACATTAAGGAAGAGAAAAAAAAACAATGCAATACAAATAAAACTATGAATACAATACAGGCATAAGGTGGAAACCCCTGTTATATACTTATGTACTTATATGGCATGTTTTCAACATACCTTAGCAGAATAGTAATTCAAGGGGCCAATATATTAACATTCAAGATCACATTTTTTATGAGCTTTGAATTTATTTGAAATACACATTTTTCAAATTTAAATGTTCAAAATGTGAGAATCAGAACAAGCAAATGTTACTAATGCACTGATTACATTATTTGGGACAGTGCTGTCCAACTGGTGGCCGTACCCCCCCCCCTTGTGTGGCCCCCCGCATGAAAGTCTTCCTGCTGTCTCAGCTTACCATGTGTACCATCCTGACAGGTTTCCCTGTCTCCTGCTCTGTTCTGCCTTCCCTATGCTCCCTATGTGTGCCTTACTCTGCCTGCCCATGCTCCCTGTGTGTGCGATATTCTGCCTGCACTATCCACCATGTGTGTGCCATACTCTGTCTGCCCTGTGCTCCCTATGTGTGCCATACTTTGCCTGTCCTACTCTGCCTGTATGTGCCATACTCTACCTGGCCTGTGCTTCTTGTGTGTGCCATACTCTGCCTGCTCTATGCTCCCTGTGTGTGCCATACTCTGCCTGCCCTATGCTTCCTGTGTGTGTAATACACTGCCTGCCTTATGCTCCATGTGTGTGCCATACTCTGCGTGTCCTTCTCTGCCTGTGTGTACCATACTCTGCATGCCCCACACTCCGTGTGTGTGCTGTACTCTGCCTGCCCTATGCTCCCTGTGTGCGCCATACTCTGCCTGCACTATCCTCCATGTGTGTGCCATACTCTGTCTGCCATGTGCTCCCTGTGTGTGCCATACTTTGCCTGTCCTACTCTGCCTGTATGTGCCATACTCTGCCTGTCCTTCTCTGCCTGTGTGTACCATACTCTGCCTGCCCCACACTCCCTATGTGTACCATACTCTGTCTGCCCTACACTCCCTGTGTGCTGTACTCTGCCTGCACTATCCTCCATGTGTGTGCCATACTCTGTCTGCCCTATGCTCCCTGTGTGTGCCATACTCTGCCTGCCCTATGCTTCCTGTGTGTGCCATACTCTCGCTGCCTTATGCTCCATGTGTGTGCCATACTCTGACTGTCCTTCTCTGCCTGTGTGTACCATACTCTGCCTGCCCCACACTCCCTATGTGTACCATACTCTGTCTGCCCTACACTCCCTGTGTGCCATACTCTGCCTGCACTATCCTCCATGTGTGTGCCATACTCTGTCTGCCCTATGCTCCCTGTGTGTGCCATACTCTGCCTGCCCTATGCTTCCTGTGTGTGCCATACTCTCGCTGCCTTATGCTCCATGTGTGCCATACTCTGACTGTCCTTCTCTGCCTGTTTGTACCATACTCTGCCTGCCCCATACTCAGTGTGCTGTACTCTGCCCGCCATATGCCTCCGTGTGTGCCATACTCTGCCTACCCTATGTTCCCTGTGTGTGCCATACTCTGCCTGCCCTATACTGCATGTGTGCCATACTCTGCCTGCCCTATGCTCCCTGTGTGTGCCATACTTTGCCTTTCCTATGCCTGTGTGTACCATACTCTGCCTGCCCCACACTCCCTATGTGTACCATACTCTGCCTGCCCTACACTCCCTGTGTGTGTCATAGTCTGCCTATCCAATACTCCCTGTGTGTGCCCTGCTCTGCCTGTGTAACATAAGCCTGGTATTTGTTCTGCGGGTTTGTTAGCATTTGAAAATTGTTGTTAGGGGCCCCTAAGGTGTTTAATCATGTGCTGCGGGTGCTGTGTTAGCCACAGGGGAGGAGGAGGCATATGGATTTATTGGTATGTCTAAATATGACTGAACCTGCCCACATTTACCACCTGTTCACACACATACAAACTGCTGAAGGGGCAACAGCACTGTGTTACTGTATGTAGTACATCTTAGAGTGGTCCTGATAGGTTTCCCTGTCTCCTGCTCAGTTCTGCCTTCCCTATGCTCCCAGTGTGTGCCTTACTCGGCCTGCTATGTGCTCCCTGTGTGTGCTATATTCTGCTGCACTTTGCTCCCTGTGTGTGTCATACTTTGCCTGTCCTACTCTGCCTGTGTGTGCCATACTCTGCCTGCCCTATGCTTCCTGTGTGTGCCATACTCTATCTGCCCTATGCTCCCTGTGTGTGCCATACTCTCCCTGCCTGCCCTATGCTCCCTGTGTGTTCCATACTCTGCATGTCCTATGCTCCCTGTGTGTGTCATACTTTGCCTGTCCTACTCAACCAGTGTGTGCCATACTCTGCCTGTCCCATGCTCCCTGTATGGGCCATACTCTGCCTGCCCTATGTTCCCTGGGTGTGCCATAATCTGCCTGTCCTATACTCCCTGTGTGTGCCGTGCTCTGCCTGTGGAACATAAACCTGGTATTTAAAAATTGTTGTTAGGGGCCCTAAGGTGTTTAATCATGTGTTGGGGGTGCTGTCCTCCACAGGGGAGGAGGAGGCATATAGATTTTAGGGTATTTCTTAATATGAACTTTTTTCACCTGAGTAATGAGCGATATCCCTGCAGTGAGCACCAACCATTTGGTTTTTTTGTATGCTAATACAATTAATGTGGGCATGGTCTTGTGGTAACTTGGGTGTGATGTAAAGTGGGTGTGGTTTAAGAACAGGGAGTGGTCAACACTTGCTTTCATTTTTGGCCCTCCACCTTGTAGGCCAGAAAACTTCTGGCATCCACCGTGCAACAACACCAGCGCCATTCCCGGGCTTCACTGTAATTGAACAAATAATAGATAGGATCCACCTCCAGCGGTATAATTCGCCTGAGCTCCCCACACAGGATGTGTATTTCATTCAGGAAAATATGAGTCTTACCCCATCAGCGTTGTAACCCGGCTGCCGCTGCCCCGAGTCCGTAACTAAGAAGAACGTTATCAGCACATCAATCGTTGTAGCAGCACACTCTGGGACCTCTTTGAAGAATTGCATGCTTTCAGACCTCAGATGCTATCTATTGTAAATCGGATGTTAAAATAAAGATTGCTGTTTTTTAACCCTAAGCTGGAAGTGTGCGATTCTTCAAAGAGGTCCTGGAGTGTGCTGCTATAACGATTGCTGTGCAGAAAACTTCTGGCCCTTGTTACCACAGAAGTTGGACAGCATTGATTTTGGAAGTCATCTTTAGGAGGGTGTTCTGCCCTTGCTTCCCTTACCCCCAAAATAGTCACACCCTATAAACCAACATTTTAGGCAATAATGGGCTATATTCAATTCAGTGAGAAAAACATTTATCATGTGAAAAGTCGTAGATGAGATGCAATTTCAGATGCAATTCAATTTAGAAAAACTCATCTCAATGTTTATGACTTGAAAACTCTATTGACGACTATGGAAAAAAACTAGAAGTGAATTTGGAGAAAAGTTTTTTCTCCTCAAATTGAATACCTTAGTCATCCATGACTTTTCATTATAAACCAGAAGAGAACTTTTTCTAACTGAATCAAATTTGGCCCAATGTTGGAATTTTTTAAGGTTTTGTTACAGGAAAGTCAGATTGCAATGCAGTAGCAACGGCAGTCCTAAATTTGAAACACTAAGGCACATTAGAAACATCTCCGATAACATATTACAACCAGTCATTTTTGGGCTAGTAGAGAAATTGTGTAAAATCTATACTTCCCCCTTAGATAACTAATAATCATGGGTAAATTGCTGAATTGTTTCAGGTGGAATCAAGAACGTTTGATTCTAGTTCCAAGGGGGCATTTGTATCAAATCCTATTCACTTTTATAGGAATTTTTGATATTTTCTCAGGGAGAAATTAGTGCAGAATTGCAACATGCCCAACTCCCTCTGAAAAACAAAGGATCTGGAAGATTATTCCTGAATCAGACATGTACATTTGTCCTTCTAGTACCTTCAGTATAATACCAGCAAATGAACGTACTTTAATACTATTCACCTGAAACATTTACTAAGGGGCTTATTTATCAACATTTTTGCACAAAAAATTTGAGGTTTCAATGGTATTTTTCAGTCAAAACTCGAATTTTCTGGTTATAAAGAAAAGACTCCAATTTTTCGAAATTTGTTAGATTTATTAAACCATGAAGCTGGAAATAGCTTGAATCGGAAAATACTCCAGCTTAAACCTGTTGATGTCATTTAGAAGTCAATGGGAAAGGTCCCTTGAACCATGTGAAGATGTTAATAGCCTTCGTGATGTTTGAGTTTTTCTCAAAAACTCGATGAATTCAAGTGATTCGAGTTTTTTCAACTCAAATTCACTGATTCGAGTTTTTTCCATTTGAGCTTTTTCTTCATTCGGAAAAGCTTTGAGTTGTGAGTTCATTCGAGGTATAAAAATCTAACAAGCTCTTAAATTTGAGTGTCAATCTGGAGTGTCAAAGGACCTTTGATATATGTTATTATTCCATCCAGAATACTTCAATAAAACAATGTCTTATTTTATGTAAATAGTAACTATTTCTGTACATGGTGTAGTAGTAGCCAATGAAATGGAGCACCACTGTGCACCAATTAAACAACACAACAACTTGTTAATCTGCTACTTTTGTGCAGTGAATACCATCTGTAGAAAATGACTACTGAAAGAAAAAATGGCTGTTAAAATGAACAAAGACTGGCATCTGTCATATAAATATTTGTTAGAATTATGGGCCCATTATTCTGTTTACCATAGGAGTTTTTACATGGTGAGCAGCTGCAACAAGGACATAACAAGAAAAGGTATAGTTTGTTTTATTACTCTGAAGAAGAAAAGCCATACCTTTTTTTACAATTTTCATTTTTCAAACTTTTTTATTGGCATTCATAAGAATAAACCACAAGATTAACATAACACAATGTTAACAAAACAAGATCTTAATACACATGTCACAGATAACACATGTCAGTGGGTATAGATTGAATTCAAGTTGTATTAGTCAATGACAGAACATTATGAATGTAATAATACAGTCCATGAAACTTGCAGTATCAATAAGGTAACATGAATACACTTTCAAAGTAGATAAACAGAAAAGGAAAACAAATAACAACTAAAACAAATCAATGTCATGACTAAAATGAATCTCAACTTTGTGGGGAATAGCTCAAAGCAGCCGGTAGGGCTCAGGTAAAACAGTTCTTACAGAGGAGACAGGAGGCTTAGGTTTGCAACAAAAGTGAAACAGGCTCCTGCCTGGGGTTTTATTGTTCAAACCGGACAACTTAAACAGGCACAATTTCCGTGCTAAACAGTCAAATAATAATGTAAACCTCACCGGTTTGCAGTGTTACAGTCCATAGGAAAGTTCCTTGCGGTGGTAACAAACATTTGCCGTTTGGAGTTGCAGTCCAACACACAGTTTGTTCACAAAACACTTCACAGCGTGTGTTCAGAGGTTCTCTCTGACTCCCAGTACAACACACACCCACTCCCCGCCAGGCTCCCTTAAACAGCCC
Organism: Xenopus laevis; assembly: GCF_017654675.1. NCBI lineage: Eukaryota > Metazoa > Chordata > Amphibia > Anura > Pipidae > Xenopus > Xenopus laevis. The sequence goes on from NC_054385.1 coordinate 76,162,242, forward strand.
CACCTGCGGACTAATTGGGCAGCATACTGAACTATATCCTTGCTCCAGGGTCCTAACCTGTCTTACCCTGGAGATTTAAAGGAGCCAATACCTCAGGCTGGGTGCTATATACCTCCCATCATATACAGGCAGCCTATTGGGACATAGCTCTTTGTCACATACCTCCCCCCTCTGTTCGAACCCGGGGTTTCGGACACCATTAGCTACCATACAGTGGACCCTTGACAAGGCATCTGCATTACCTTGCAGTTTGCCTGCTCGGTGTTCCACTGTAAAATTGAAATTCTGCAAGGAAAGGAACCAACGTGTGACCCTTGCATTTCTTTCTTTTGCCTGTGACATCCAGGTTAAGGGAGAGTGGTCCGTAATGAGCACAAACTGGCGGCCCAGAAGGTAGTACCGCAAAGCTTCCAGTGCCCATTTAATTGCTAAGCACTCCCGCTCAACAATACTATAATTTTTTTCTGCAGGGGTCAACTTCCTGCTCAAGTAGACCACTGGATGCTCTTCTTCCCCAACTAACTGTGACAATACCGCACCTAATCCAACACCAGAGGCATCAGTTTGCACAACAAATTTCTCTTTGAAGTCTGGTGCGACCAACACTGGATCTTGGCATAAAACCACTTTCAAATCATGGAATGCCTCCTCTGCCTCTGGACCCCACTTAATCATTGTGGACCCTTTCCCTTTGGTCAGGTCGGTCAAAGGAGCAGCCCTGCTTGCAAAATTTGGAATGAACCTACGATAATAGCCCACCATACCAAGAAAAGTACGAACCTGCTTTTTAGTGAGTGGCTGGGGCCAGTCTTTAATTGCCTCCACCTTGTTCACTTGAGGCTTGATAACACCTCTCCCTATAGTGTACCCCAGATAACGGGCTTCTTCCAAACCTAGGGCACATTTCTTGGGATTTGCCGTCAGGCCTGCTTCTCTAATGGAATTTAGGACGGCCTGTACTCTGGGGAGGTGACTTTGCCAATCCCTGCTAAAAATGACCACGTCATCCAAATAAGCAGAGGCAAAATGTTGATGAGGTCTAAGAATTTGGTCCATCATTCTTTGAAACGTGGCTGGGGCCCCCTGGAGGCCAAATGGCATACGAACATACTGGAAGAGCCCTTGTGGGGTAGAAAAGGCTGTTTTCTCCCTAGCTGTTTCTGACATTGGTACCTGCCAATACCCTCTAGTTAGGTCAAGAGTTGTTATGTACCTAGCAGGACCTAGTCGTTCAATCAACTCGTCAACCCTTGGCATAGGGTAAGCATCAAACTTTGAGACTTCATTTACCTTCCTGAAGTCATTGCAAAATCGTATAGACCCATCTGGTTTAGGAACAAGCACAATGGGACTATTCCACTCACTTACAGACTTCTCAATTACCCCCAAATCCAGCATCCTCTGCACTTCCTCGTCGACTGCCTGTCTACGGGCCTCTGGGATCCGATAGGGCTTAAGGCAGACCCGAACCTGAGGATCAGTAATGACATCATGTTTTATCAAATTTGTACAACCTGGTATGTCAGAAAACACCTCAGTGTTTCTTTGCAGAAACTCCCTGACTTCTTGCTTTTGTGGCTCTGACAAGGTTTCAGCTATTTTCACCTTTTGTATACCGTCCTGGGTAGGAGGAAGGGGTTGAATTATAGCCGTGAGGACTTCTCTGTCCTTCCAGGGTTTTATTAAGTTTACGTGGTAAAGCTGTTCTTTCTTCCTTTTATTTGGTTGGTAAACTTTATAGTTCACCTCACCTATTTTCTCGATTATTTCATACGGGCCCTGCCACTTAGCCAGGAACTTGCTCTCAACTGTTGGGACAAGAACCAATACTCGGTCCCCAGGGTTGAAAGTTCGAACCTTAGCTGAACGGTTGTAAACCCGACTCTGGGCCTTCTGTGCTTGCTGCATGTGTTCCCTGACTATGGGCATGACTGCAGCAATTCTATCCTGCATGAGGGTAACATGTTCCACCACACTCTTATGGGGTGTTACCTCTTGCTCCCAGGTCTCTTTTGCTACATCCAAGAGACCCCTGGGATGACGACCATACAATAGCTCAAAGGGCGAAAAACCTGTGGATGACTGGGGCACCTCTCTAATGGCGAACATAAGGTATGGCAGGAGACAGTCCCAATCCCTCCCATCCTTATCTACCACCTTCTTTAACATGTTTTTCAGGGTTTTGTTAAAGCGCTCTACCAACCCATCAGTCTGGGGGTGATAAACAGAAGTTCTTAACTGTTTAATTTTCAAGAGCTTACATAGTTCCTTCATAACCCGAGACATAAAGGGTGTACCCTGGTCTGTGAGGACTTCTTTAGGAATGCCAGTGCGGGTAAACATATAGAACAGCTCTTTAGCAATATTTTTGGAGGCTGTGTTTCTTAAAGGGACTGCCTCAGGATACCGCGTAGCATAATCCATAATTACGAGAATATACTGATGGCCCCGAGCTGACTTAACCAGTGGCCCTACCAAGTCCATTGCAATTCTTTCAAATGGGACCTCAATGATAGGCAATGGCACTAGAGGGCTACGGAAGTGAGGTACCGGGGCAGACAGTTGGCATTCTGGGCAAGAGTCACAATACCCCTTCACCTCCGCAAATATACCGGGCCAATAAAACCTTTGTAAAATTCGCTGTTGGGTTTTCTCCTGACGTAGGTGACCACCCAGGGGGTGAGTGTGGGCCAGGTCCAAGACCATTCGCCTATAGGGCTGGGGCACTAACAACTGCTCTACCACCCCCCCTTGGACTTTGTCAACCCGATACAGTAAATCTTGACTGACAGAAAAATGAGGGAATACACTCTCAGCCCCAGGTTCCTGAGGTTCACCATTAATTACCTTAACATTTTCCCAGGCCCTATTCAGGGTAGGGTCCCTCATTTGGGCTGTTCCAAAGTTAACCCGAGAGACCTCCAAGTCTGGCATATCGGATGCTTCGGAGGGCTCCAAGGGCAACTCTGTTTCACCTGCTAGTACCTCTAGGGGAAAATTATCTGCTTCAAGCATGGTCTCCCCTTCAGTTACTACCTCTGAGTTAGGTTTACAAACCCCTGGTGCATCCTTAGGAATCCCTTTCTCAGACCCCTGTGGAGAACCTTCCTTTCCCCAGAGCTTCCAAAAGAGGGGAAAGTCTCGTCCCAAAATTACACTATGCATCAAAACAGAGGAAACACCCACTTCATGACATGCAGTACCAGTAACAGTTTCAAATGTCACTATAGCAGTGGGATAACTTTTACAGTCTCCATGAATACAGAGCACCCCAAGATTACGTTCATTAACTTGGTCTGGGCTTACCAAACTGGCGTGCACCATTGTGACTAAGCTCCCGGAATCCAACAGAGCTTGAACAGACTTTCCACCCACCTTTACCACCGCCATATGCAAGTCAGTGTCTGCGGTGCACGCAGGGTGAGCAAACAACGACACCTGCTGAGCCGAGTGACAATCCATGGGCTCTGCAGGTAGTGGGCACCTGGCAGCAACATGACCCCACTCATTACATCGCCAGCATTGCACTTGGCCTCGACCCTTGGTTGGAGGGGACAGCTGAGTTTTGTCAGCTCCTTTAGACCATTCTATAGCCTTTTGGTCAGCCCCAGTATCCTGAGGCAACGAATCACTGGCTTTTCCTGGGGACCTTGCAGATGGATGTTTTGTGGCTGGCTTGCGGTGTTGTGGAAACGATCCTAAGTTGTCCTCAGCGGCAATATAACGTTCCACCATTTCCACCAGGTGATCGGCTGTCTGGGGATCTGCATGACTCACCCATCTCCTCAAGGATGGCGGAAGAGCTCTCAGAAAGCGATCCACAGTGACCCTTTCCACGACTTGAGGAGCTGACAGAGATTCTGGCTGCAGCCACTTTTTCACAAGATGAATTAAGTCATACATCTGGGCACGGGGAGACCTCTCTTGCTGGTATGACCACTTGTGCACCCGTTGAGCTCGCACGGCTGAGGTGACACCCAAGCGGTGGAGTATCTCCGTTTTTAACTTGTCATAGTCTTTGGCATCGGCTATGGTCAAATCAAAGTATGCCTTTTGCGAATCCCCAGTCAGAAAAGGCGCTACCAGACCTGCCCACTGGGACTTGGGCCAAGACTCCCTCTCGGCAGTCCTTTCAAAAGTATGCAGATATGCCTCAACATCATCATGTGGCGTCATCTTTTGCAGAAAACGACTGGCCTTAATGGAGCTATCTGTGTTAGGGGCCCCACTCGACACATTGGACCCCAGTGCAACCATCTGCTGTACCACATCCGTCAAGAGTTGTCGATCAGCCTCAACCGCCTTTGCTAATGCTGTCAGTTGAGCTGCAAGCAAACAATTAGTCTCTTGCTGGGTGGCCATACTCTGCCTCTGGATGGTATTGGTCTCTTGCTGGGCAGCATTTGCCTCCTGCTGACTAGCATTGACTTTGGCCAGCTGCAACACAAGTTCCTCCATGTTGTTGAACTACAACTCCCACAGTCTGCAGCAGATAGCACTGCCCTTTTAACAATGGTTGTCCTATTATGCTCACTGTCTCTCTGTTGCCCGCATCCGAAACACCATTTGTGGGGAATAGCTCAAAGCAGCCGGTAGGGCTCAGGTAAAACAGTTCTTACAGAGGAGACAGGAGGCTTAGGTTTGCAACAAAAGTGAAACAGGCTCCTGCCTGGGGTTTTATTGTTCAAACCGGACAACTTAAACAGGCACAATTTCCGTGCTAAACAGTCAAATAATAATGTAAACCTCACCGGTTTGCAGTGTTACAGTCCATAGGAAAGTTCCTTGCGGTGGTAACAAACATTTGCCGTTTGGAGTTGCAGTCCAACACACAGTTTGTTCACAAAACACTTCACAGCGTGTGTTCAGAGGTTCTCTCTGACTCCCAGTACAACACACACCCACTCCCCGCCAGGCTCCCTTAAACAGCCCCACCTGCGGACTAATTGGGCAGCATACTGAACTATATCCTTGCTCCAGGGTCCTAACCTGTCTTACCCTGGAGATTTAAAGGAGCCAATACCTCAGGCTGGGTGCTATATACCTCCCATCATATACAGGCAGCCTATTGGGACATAGCTCTTTGTCACAACATTTATAGTTAAATCCCAAATGAGAAATATTACCTCTCTCTTTTATTGTTCAATAAACCAAAGTATTGCAACCACTTTATCATATACAGTCATATGAAAAAGTTTGGGAACCCCTCTTAATTCTTTTTTGTTTATCATTGGCTGAGTTTTCAAGGTAGCAACTGCCTTTTAATATATAACATGCCTTATGGAAACAGTAGTATTTCAGCAGTAACATAACGTTTATTGGATTAACAGAAAATATGCAATATGCATCATAACAACGATTTGTGCACTCTTAACAGAAATATTACATCAATTCTTAATTGAGCCTCCTTTTGCAAATGTAACAGCCTCTAGACACCTCCAACAGAAGGTTCCACAAACAGCCGGAGTATTTTCAGATGTTAGTCATGGAGAAGGAGAAAGCCGTCTAGTATCAGAAAAGTCCAAAGCAGCACTGCTAATTTACTGCATTTATTCGATGCAGCCAATAGATGTGAAAAAATGTAAATGAAGATGCAAAAAAGAATCAGTGATAACAGTTTGAAAAACAATCCATACATTTATAGAGACAAAAGAAAGATAATGCACAGTTTTGATAAGATGAACTTTGCCTAATATTTCCAAAGAGACAGGAAACAAGAAAGGGCATTATTTTAACCAGAAGACTATATTTCAGAATAATATTCATCTCTTCCAGGAGCAGATGTGTGTGACCTCCTGCAGAAAATATTTTGTGCACAAAAGTGGTGCAGGCCATAGGAGAATGAACATATACAAATTTCAAGTAAACATGCACTGAATTCAGGCTGAAGCAGCGTTAGAGTGCATGTATACAGTTGTGGAAGCAGTTAATATGTTTGAATAAGGGATGTGAAAGAGTTAACTTCTCCCTACTGTGTAAAGTGTAACCTATCCCCTCTGCGAGGGAAGTGTCCCCAATGGCCCAGGGGTGTCATGGTAATCCCTATTTATATGGTATTTGTATGTTATTCTTTGCTTACTAGTGGGTGGGCATGACAAAAAATTTTATAGCAGAAGAGCTGGTTCTCGTGTTTGTCATAGGAGGGCAACAGTGGTCAGTGCCCTTGCATTTCACAAACGAGTAAATTAAGGCATGCATATCACACACCAATAGTATGTTATCCTCAGGGGTCTTCTAGCTATGCAAGGCCCTATATGAGGTCAATGCTTGGTTTATAGGTGAGCCTGGTTTCATCCCCAAAAATGTTCCAAATAGAATGAAAGCTGTGACATTTTTCATGGCATTTTCACTGATCTGGCACTATGTGCAGCACTGCCCTTTATCTGCCCATATTAACCCATCTGAACTCAATCCTTCCCCCTGCAGCTGAAACACTACTGAATCTATGGATAACGTTCAAGTGAATTTTTATATCATTTAAACACCAAGGAGAAACATATGGTCAGTGTATAGTAACTCTTTTACACAATGAACCCTTACTTAGGTACATGCTGTGACTTATGCAGTAAGGCCTGCTATCATGATGCGTTATAAGAACAAAAGGCTTTTCTAAGACTATACTCTGGCAATATTTAGCCAAGTGAGTTATTTTAGTTAAATTGTCATAACTGTTTATTGTGTCACTCTTATAATAAATTGCCTAAATTGGTAAAGAGAGAAAAACATCCAATTCCTACATTTTAGCAGAAATTTAATGTGATGCAGATTGCTAAAAGTGTCAGCCTATATCCAAGTGCAAAAAAATATAAATATTATGGGTTTCTATTGGAGACATATGAAAACATAGTGTAACTATTTTGTTCCTTTTGGAAACATCAAGTAAACATATATTATTTTGCAGTGGCTTTTAAGTTTAAAATACAAGCAGTTCAGAGTATAGCAAAGTAGCACTGCATGGTTGCATTTTTGGATATTTGGCGTTATTATCTGCAGGCCCAGATTTAGGGAGAGGCCACCAAGGCCCGGGCCTAGGGTGGCAGGATTTTAGAGGGTGGTATGCTGCCCAACCACACCCTCATTGGTTCAGAAACACTGGGCATGTACAGGAGATCCGTGTACCGATCCCCATTGCTCCAGTTCCAAGCCTAGGGGTGCCAGCTATGTAAATCTGGCCCTGATTATCTGTGAAATTGGTTGACGGCCTTATTAGCTACCAAATTAGTGTTTAGAAGAAAATGTCTTTTATGGAACTTTTTTAGTGGAAATAGTGGATACTTTTATTCATCCATTCCATCGAACAAAGTAATTTCCACCAAACATCCACCAATGAAGGGAATTATCCCTGCCCCCACCTCTGCTTAGTTTTTTTTGCCATTTCTGACTAGTAATCTTCCAAAATTGCACTAAAATATTTCATAGTAATCCCCACAAGATGCTTATAGGTCATACCATACTTGGATCTTCACACATTGTGAATAGCTCAAGAAGAGATAAGGAGGATTACTGGCCACTATAACCACTCTCAGGTTATCTTGTAGAATAGTAGATAGGACTACCTATACTTAAATAAGACTATGATTTCTTTTCAAACAGGCTTTGAGAAACTCAGTGGTGTTTTACTTGTTATAGAGTACCATAAACTATGTCATACCTCCAATGACAGTCCATATTTCAAGGCTATTGGGCTACGTCCCTTCTGGATTCTTCATAGAAGATTCAATAGAAGATTCAATAGGAGGGCTATGGATTGTGATATGGAATCATTTGGCTACCCACTGTAAATGTCAATGGCAGCTCAGGTCAGCCTAAAGTCACATCCATACAAGCCAATAATAAAAATAATACATTTACATATGGTATAACTTTGTGGAATGATGAAACACAACAACTGCAGAGTCAAGTAGTGTTGAGTCAATTTTGATGGGCCGATTTGGATGCGGCGACAAAATTTTTTAGACGCCGGTGAATTTTCGCCATCGAATTTATTAGACAGCTGCGAAACAGGCAAATTCACAGCGAATTCACGCTTGGTGAATAAATTCGCCCATCACTAGAGCCAAGTTCTATTGGCAAGCAAAATTATTTAAAAAATCTCAAATAGAGAGCAAAAACATAATGATGAATCCTTTAATATTTCCCTTTTACAAATACAAAGGGAACATAGAATAGTAAACATTAACATCACTTTAATTAGTTTTGAGCTGCTGAGTAAAAGATAAGTGAATATGGTTTTACTGCTCAGTTAAACAGTGTACACTGTAGCCTTGAGCATTAATGATTTAGCACCCCAGCATGCACTATTGGGCTCATGTGAGGCCTTTTGTTGTGGTTAACATCTAATTTTTGCAATTTATTTATTTCTATAGATATTTACACAGAACTTATGTGCTGGCAATTCCACTTTAAACAGTGGAATTGAAGAACTGATTCTTTTACACATACTTTTATCTCCTGGGCTCTTCAGAGTCGGTGCGATGGAGACATTTCCCTTAATTAATCCCCTGTATAATAAACTCCTCCTTATTTATAATGTCTAAGAACCTGGCAGTGATGAGATGAAGCTAGGAACTCATTATACAGTACAAATTATTTCTCCTAACACTAAAGTGTCAGGTTCCAGTGGGAGGAAGTATGTTTAAAAATAAGCTGTGATCAATGTGAACTGTGTAATAAAAAAATGTTTGATTCTGATTAAAATAACAGAACAATTTTTCATTAAAAACCCTGTGGGCTAACAATGAACATAGGTTATCTGGCCCTTTAAAAATTGTGTCAGACATAGGGCCAGATTCAGTTCAGTGAGAAAAAGTTATCTCATGGTTTATTACGTGAAAACTCATGAATAAAATTTAATTTCAAGAGTAAAAACTTTTCTCCAAATACACTTCCAGCTTTCTCCCATAGACTTCCATAGAGTTTTCACGTGTTAAACCATTTGATACGTTTTTCTGAATTGTACTGCACCTGTAATTGAATCACGTCCATGACTTTTCACGTAATAAACCTTTTTCTCATTAAATTGAATCTGGTCTATAGTCATATCTTGTCCTTTAAATTTCACCTAACTTGGGATCAGCTTTACGAGATCTCTGCTAATCACTAATACTAATATGAATAAGAAATGCATTTCTAGGTGTACAGTTATTAAAAATCCAGGCACAATGATAATGCCAACTGTAGATGAAAAGTAAATGTCATTTATTTTGAGAGCAGAGCGCGGTCGGCTGGTGTCTGAAGTTAAAATTTGGGTTTAATTACAGTTTTGTTACATGGTCGCAGGCTGTTATTTATATGTAATGTTTGCCACTAGCAAAAGAGCCCAGAGGAGAATGAATGTGAACAGAAACAAATGCAGGACATTTATCTTGCCATCACAAACAGCAATATGGGAAATAGCTGAGTGAATCTTGTCCAAAAATGGCAAGGACAATTTAGCTGTAGATTAAGATTTACAATGTCTAGATTAAAAATTAAGCAAAGAAAAAAAAATTGTCTCAAGACTATTGTAAGACTAATGAGATTGCTGCCTTGGACAAAGAGAAACACAAGGACCGCTCAAACAGAAATTAACCCTATATAACCCTATATTTCCCCAGCCATGCCCATTACTTGAGTATCTGAGACCTATTCGCAAGTAGGTTTTAACCACTCTGCATGTGTTTGTTTCATGCTGTGTAGGAGGAGAATTTAACCTACTGTATGTAATGTTTTTTGATGCACTATATTGTATAGGATTCCCCCCATATGTAATAAAAGACACTAAGTTTGCCCAGTAGCAATAACCAATAGCAACCAATAAGATGTTTGCTTTTAAACAGTTGCCCAGGAAATTCTATCTCCTGATTGATTGCTATGAATTACTGCTCCTGTGCAAACTTAAGATGGCCATAGACGCAAAGATCTGATCGTACGAATTGAGGATTTGGACGATTTTCGGACCTTGTGTGAAGAGTCCTGACATTTTTCCTCCGGCGAAGATCGGTCGTTTGGTCGATCGGACAGGTTAGAAAATTTCTGTCGGCTGCGGGTAATATCTCAGACATATAATATTACCTGGCATATTAAAGAATCTTGCCAAACTGGAATATATATCTAAGTAAATATTGCCCTTTTATTTCTCTTATCTTGAACCACCATTTGCTGTTGGTCTGTTTGGGATTAACCAATCACATATAATACAAAAAAAAGTATATTCTTACGGAAATGGTTTATTTACACGAGGCAGGGTTTTACATATCAATATATAAAATATATTTTTATAGAGACCTACATTGTTCGGGGGTATAGTTTTCCTTCAACTGAACTCTGTTGATCTTTATTTATTTGAATTCTATTTTGCTTCTGCTTCTCTTACCCACAAATTCTAAGGTACTTCCTAATTTGGGTGAACAATTTGCATAACGTTGTTTACTCTCTCTTTGGCCAGATAACAAATAGGGGATAATGTAATAAAATTTGCAAAGTGCAAAACTTTGCAAATAAAAATCTGCATGTAGCAATGTAGCATTCTTCTTTAGGCCTTTATTACACTGCTATTCTTAATTGCACATTGCAAATTTTTAACACCTGCTCTTGAGTTTCGTTAAATATTTTGCCGCAAAAAAACGGTTTGCAATTACGAATTTTTATTACATCCACTGTGCACTATAAAATCGCAAACTATAAAAATCGCAATCACTATCCTACTGCCACCTGAGGGGCAAAGTGCTCGCAGAGGCATTGCAAACTAATTGGGTTAGCGACCAAAATTACATTACCCCCTAAGCGCTTTTAAATTATTATAGACTGAAACCAATCATGCAGGGCTCTCTATTTTCTTTCAATTTGTTTCTGCTCCGTGCATTGTTTATTATTATTTTCTAATTTTATTCTGTACAGTAAAGAACACAATGGCACATTTAAAATGAACTATAATATTCTGTGAAACCTCCCCAAACCATTTTAGTCCTTGCAGTTATACCTTCCCCCAGTGGGGCTTTTTACTAACGGAATAATTCTGGTGCATTGTTCTTTCTGACATTGCATTTGCTGAGTTTCCCCTCTGTCTTCCGATGAGGCTTGCTCTTTCTTTCCAAGACTTATCATAGAAACTGTAATCATTTGCCATTGCCCTTTCTTGGCCTCCCCACCCAGCCACCACATTTTTCAGACCTGCTTTGTAGAACTGAGAATTGGGAGTGCTCGTAAAGTTAAAATTAGATGTTTCTTCCACGATGAAAAAGGAAAGGTATGACTGGCTACCAGGGAGCTTCCAATTCACTCACTGAACTATATAAAATGTGCAGTCAGTTACGGCAGCAATAATGTGTATTGCTATTTGACAGCCCTTGTGAGCTGGGATCTAATTATCTTCTCACTGGCTACCAAGTGAGCTGGATATGATTCATAGCTGTACTGGTGTAAGGTTCAGGATATATTCCCTCCCAAGGGAGCAAACAAAACAAGGCTTTGAAGGCAAGCAAGAGTGGGAAAGTACAGTAATTTATACTCAACTGTCCCACTGAAGACTGATTTTACAGCAAATCAGACTCCTTTTTTCTTTGCTGTCATGACACATAGCAGGAGGCTGTAACATGGGCAATGAGTACATGACATGGACACACAAGTCCTTCCTGTTGTAGTGCAGGTGTGTGGCAACCCTTTGTTTCCAGTGAATTTTAATAAAGCATTTATCTGTTTAATCAGAAACAACTAATCAAATGCCTCTTTAATGCTCTGTCCATTGTTACAGATTTCATTATATCCATACACTAAAGGGAAACCAACCTTTATATAAATGCAATACTGGCCCAATAAGTTTGGCATGATATAAATTTGAGGTGACATGTAAAATTGAGATATTTGTTCTCGTTGGCCAGCTCAAAATTAATACATCAGTTCCAGAATGTAAGCACAGTAAGGTATGAATGCTTTATGAGACCTGTATGGTGTATGATCAATTAGCATAATATAACAATTAGTATATATACATTGATGTTATGTCACTGGAAAACATGTTTTTTTTATGAAATGCTTCATTTAATAGAGGTGCTCCAGCATCTTCCAGAATACTGCATTGAAAACCTTTTTCAAAAGAGCAAAACAGATTTTTTTAATATTTAATTTTGAAATCTGATGTCGGGCTAGACATGTTCTTAGTTTGCCAGGTGTCCTTAGCCATGTGATTTGTCCTCTGATAAACTTCAGTCACTCTTTACCGCTACACTGCTTGTAGCCCATCAGCAGAACAATGAGAAAGTAATGAGAAAACAGGTCCCTGATGCCTGCATTGCTAAAAAGTGCTCCCACCTAGTGGTAGATGTGAGAGTAGCATTAATAGTAAAACAGTCAAGGCCAGTCATGATTCCTCCAGTTATATAGTAAGTAGGAGAAACAATGGCTTATCTCCAAGCCTTTCAAAGTGTAGTATATCCAATAACTTTAATGAAGACCTATAACTTTGACTTGCATCAAAATAGAATAGACAAATGAAGCCACTTGGATGTGTGTGAAATGTAGGGATGCACAAAATCCACTTTTTTGGATTCGTCTGAAACCCCGAATCCTTCACAAAAGATTCGGCCAAATACCAAACCGAATTCGAATTAGGGGTGGGAAGGGGAAAACATTTTTTTCTTCCTTGTTTTGTGACAAAAAGTCATGCGATTTCCCTACCCACTCCTAATTTGCATATGCAAATTAGGATTTGGTTCGACCAGGCAGAAGAATTCGTCCGAATCCTGCTGAAAAAGGCTGAATCCTGGCCAAATCCCGAACCGAATCCTGGATTTGATGTATCCCTAGTTAAATGCCTTATGACATATGAGATAAACTGAAGAAACTGACTTTTATAAAGTCATGTAAAATCATTTAACTTTAACCTTTCCAAGAGCATACAATACCATCATTGTTTATATGAGGGATCAGAAAAAAATCCTTAATAAATGGGATGCTGTGATGCAATTTTCTGTGTTAAATCAGATCAGTGAGTTAAATTAATTTAGTTATATTGTGCTAAGCACATGAACAAAATTGTCTTCATTTGTAAAACAAGATGGTGCATTATAAAACAATGAGGACTATTTAAGAATCTGCTATTGGGGCTTCCTCTACAAACGAGCAGTTTAGAACTCGGTTTGTATCTCCATAGTAGACTTTGTCCAGAGAGAATTTGCCAATGACAGAGAAGTACCTTGAATCAATAAAAAGTTGTGTAAATCCGTGGGTGGAAGTGGAACTGTAATTCTGCCTCTTAGTGCTGGTAAGATGCCATCTAGTATTTAAAGTGCAATTTTGGTATCTGCTCAAAAAGGGAGTAGAGTATATATTAATAAAATCCAGAGAAAGTTGGTTTGTTAATAGTACATTAAATATGTTATCTCAGTTATAAAATAGAGACTTGTGTTTTAGGAGTGTTTACATTGTATAAGGCATGTTTCATGGTTGAGCTATCAGGTAGAACCATAGCACTCAACATGTTTTTTTACTTAATTGAGAAATTCAAAATGTCCTATTTCTCAGTGGCTACCCAGTGGATAATGGTGTTTTTCAGGCACAACCTTTTATATGTGAATCTGAAAATGAAGAACTTCACTTTGTTAAAATCCTTATGGTAATAAAGTGTTAAAAATGTGTACAGGAATGTGTCATTAGCCTTAAAAATATTCCTATAACTACTTCAATGTGTTTGGATTTTGCCCTATCCCCAAGAACAAAGTTGCTGCTAAAGCAGCCATGGTTGAAAACACTACAGGTAATTGATAGGGGGTTGGGGCAGAAAAGTTGGTTTGGTTAGACTACAACTCAGTAAACAATGGCTCCAGCTTATGGGAAATAAGAGTTGAAGTTGTTATGTGTAGTAAGAACAGTTTACATTACTTGTCATTGGACATGTTTCAAAGAATCTCAGATAAGATAGATCAACTCATTTAAAAAAAAAAACTATTTGCAATTAACCTATGTGCTAAGTCAGCTTTTGCTGTATATCAGCTTCTGTATGTCACCGAACCAGCATATACTTCAGTACCTACATTACTGAAGTGTGTGCTAGCCCGAAACTCGCAGGTCAGGCATGTTTGGCCTGACTATCACACACGATTGCTGGGTCATGGGCTGGTTAAGGTTGAGCTCTTCCTCCGTTCTCCCCACCCGCGGATCTTACTATGCTGACTTTTGCCTCCAGTGAATGCTTTTTATAGACTTGTGCTCCCACCCCTTTCTGTGACATCATAGTGGGGTGGTGCAGGCATGGATATATAAATACGGAGTGGTGGAGCATAAGGTTAGGGTTGGGTACAGGTTGACATTTTGTCGACCTGTACAACACTAACTAACATGTTAATCAATGTAATTATAAAACAAACCGGCAACTCTAGTTTAATATCTTATTGTAAGCAGTCATATAAAGAACTTTCTGAAAACGTATATTGTTTGCCTACAATTTGTTACATTATAATTAGCTGTACTTCTTCTAGGGCATCAATCACAGGAACTGGGGAAAGTGCAAGTGTATACTATCCACAAAAGCACAGGTTACTGATTCTTGTGTGGTAATCTTCTTTGGTAATATTAAGCAGGTGCTTTAACCAAGAAAAAAGGTATATCTTTGACTTTCAGAACCTGCACAAATAATCAAATGCAAAGCCACCTGGAATATTAATTGTTTTTATACTAAAGAAATATAACAAACAGCTGGTGCCCATTGCCCCCTATGGCGGCTTGGGCTGGCAATAGTTCAGTAGCAAAAGCTAGAATGAGAAGAGAACAATATCATTTTTCATTTAAGAATGAAGAATTGGTCTTGCTATAACACCAAGGCTTGAAGTCAAATAAATCTGTAGGTCAAGAAAATGTATAGTTATACCAACCACTATTTTGTCAACCTGTGCAAATATAAGTTTGGTGCTGCTTTCCGTTCCATCTTCCAAGGCATACATACACACCTCTAGACTTCCAGGACAAAACTGTGACCATGCAAGTTTTATAGAATCAGAAATCTAAAGGGGCTTTGTGATTTCATCCATACTTTCTGTATGGAAAAACACAGTAAAATGACTCAGTTCACATCCATTACATGGATGTGCACTTTCCTGTATATAAAGGGATTAACAATTTTATTCATATAAAAATAAATCAGGAAACGTGTAGCAAAAGCTAATAAAAGCATAGCTAAAATTATATCAATAGCAAACTGACACCAAATTAATTCTGCATGTTCCCCCATGAACCTTCTGGCAATGAAATCCCAGAGAGCTACTGGTGAAGGGCTTTACATCCAGCATTAAAATGTGTCTATTAATCATTTTGCATCATGGGGAGTAATTATAAGAATAAAGGGCTGGGGCAGCTATTTATTGTTCGTGTTTATAAATATATAGGGGAGTGTATGAGCCAGGGAAATAGACTCTGCTTCTCTGAGACAGACACCAAGGGAACATCCTCTGACAGAGACAGAGCGGTCACAAGTTTGGATCTCTCTGCCATTCTTATTAACTTTCCAAAGTTTTGCATACTGATAGGGGCACATTTACTAAGGGTCGAATTTCGAAGTTAAAAAACGTCGAAATTCGACCATCGAATTTGATACTTCGATAGTGGAAGTATTTTTTTCAATTGAAAAAGGCCGTTTTCAATCGAAGTAAAAATCGTTCGATCAATCGTTTAAATCGTTCGAATCTAATGATTCGAACGATTTTACAAAAAGATACTTAGACTACTTAAAATCTAGCCAAACACTCAGAAAGGTTATAGGAGGTCCCCCATAGGCTAAACAGCAATTTGGCAGGTTTAAGGTGGCTAAGTGAAATTTGAAGTTTTTGAATTTGAAAATTCACTTTGAAACTTAGTAAATGGGCCCCATAGTGTTGGGGGTAAACGATTTTGCCACAGAAGTTATAGGGTATATTTTTTGCACCTCTAATGAATTTCAACCAAACATAGATTACATCTGTAAATAAATGTGAACCTTAGCAACTAGGTTCATGCTGTTGACACTGAAGACATTGGTATAACCCAAGGGAAAAAACCCCCAACAATTTTTCTCTCTGTACCTTTCACAGCAACACCCCAATGGGGTAATAAACAGGAAGGCAGGGTGCAATGTGCAATCTGCCATGCTTTTGAACTTTGTACCCTGCCTTCCACTCTAGATGCATTGCCGCAGGACTCTGCATTTGACAGCAATGCATTCAAGAGTGGTGGCAGGGATAGGAACATAGGTGTCCCCCATCCCCTACTGTGCATGTCATTCAGTTCCACAAGTTAGGGTGTGACAGTGGAAACAGGCCACAACAAGACCTTGTACTTTTTGATTGCCCTGTGGCAGGTAGTAAGGACTGGTCTGGCCTGCACCCATCAATGCTTCACTCTATACCATGTGACAGATTTTTTTATGTGCCATGAGGGGTAGAGTGCAGTAAAACCTCAATCAGATGTTAAAATAAAGATTGCTAATTTTTACCCGTAATCTGGAAGTGTGTGGTTTTTCAAAGTGGTTCTGGAGTGCGCTGTCCGCTGATGGAAGGAAAAAGCATCACCTTGAGGCAAGTGAGCTGCTTCTAGTTTTGCTGTGTATAGCTAGACCCACTTCCCTGCAGATTTTCCTCATTGCTGCCCGACAAACCCTCTTTTGTAAATTTCTAAAATCTTAGGTTTAGCATTATTTTCCGGGGGAAAAAAGAATAAATGGAAAGAAATCTCATAGAAGCAAACTGCTGAAACTAATCTATAATTCAGTTCAAAGAAATGAAGTTGAAAGTAAAATCTAGAGTGCGAAACCTAGAGTTTGTCCAAAACCATGAAGACATTATTTCTTCAAAAGAAAGACAAGGAGTGTTTTTGCAGCATTGTTATCGCTTTGAAGGCATGTGGTTGTAGTCCACTGGGAAGATCAAAATAAAGATGCTATTTCCTCTTTTGTGCTTTCTAGCTGAGACTAATAAAGAAGAAAATCCTCTTTATCAAAAGAATTATTTAACCATATAGGTGGAAAGGACCACTGCTTTGTAGTCTTTAAGCTCAACAGTCTTAAGTTCTTCACTAAGGATGTCTTTCCTACAAGGTGAAGAGTTGTTAGATGGGAACTTTGACACTGAGCTGTGGATGAATTGTGCAGAGAAGTATTGTTGCCTCATCCTTGGAAAAAAAATTATTGTATCTTTAGTTTAATGAACTCAACTAAGCAAACGCTATAAATGAATTATGTTGGTCTAATAAAGCCTAGGGGACAACAACTATCTAGGCATATTGCGTAATGTGAAATTAAACATTTTTAAATTATTCAAATTTTATTTACAAAAAGACAAAAACAATAATAATATACAAAAATATCCCCCTAAATGTCATATTATAATTTGGTATTTGATCTTAAGCTTAGGGTTAGGCTTAAGATTCTGTTACAAAGATACTTTCATCTTGGATGGATAAGTACAAAATTGTGTTTTTACACAAAATGCTTTCCACAGTTTATTAAGTTCGCATAATTAGTGTGCATGGCATAGAGAGAATATCTCCTGCAATGTGCAGTGTGTTTCATGGCTAATTCCCCAGCAGCACTTGCTTCAGGGCTCTTGAGTTGTCCCTGCCCAGCATTTCATATAGACAGTGGGGCTAATTTATAAACTTTGTGCACGGCAGATTTGCACATGGTTACATTTATAAAGCTAAATTAGAGTGCAAACAGAATTGCACATTTTTTTCTGTAATGCAAATATAAGAGATTTTTCAAAAATTGCAAATTGCGAACATTTATGTGCACACTTATGCAGTACAGTTTATTTCTCAAAAACTCAAAAAGGAGATTACTGAAGTAGAGTCTTGAGAAGAGCAACTAAGATGATAAAAGGTATGGAAAGGCTCAGCTATGAAGAAAAGCTTAAAAAGAGGTTCTAAAATGGACATCATAACTATGCATACCAAAGCTAATTACCAGCAGCACACTGAATAGGTTGCAATCGTGCAAAGATTGACTTATTTAGCCAAGAACATAAAAAAAGGGCAACGTTTTGAGGCCTCAAAACCCTTTATCAAGCCTTGAGGGCCAGTAACGTTGCCCCCGTTGTATGTTAATTCATTTTAGGATTTATTAATGGCTCTGTGGCAGGCGTGGGACCTCTAGTACAGCACCTGACCCCACCATCTAGTTTGGGAGTTTGAGCTCTTCAGATGCATTGTCTATACATAACTATGCATAAGCATAAAAGGGAATCATACAATATTTAAAAATATATAAGCGGGCTATACAATAAACTAACTGAACTTAGGAAGGTTTTCCTTGGACATATTCCATTATGTAATTTGAAAAATGCCTATATCTTTTTAAAAAACATTGTTAACTAAGTGATTCCCCATTTCCATATTGACAATGAGCTAAGAGTCAGTGTATGAACTTTCATTCCCTTTTCAACATGGAGACATAAAGTGTGCTTAGAACCTTTTGTAATAAAATAAGTAATATTCTTTCCAAGTGGGGAGGTGCGGCAATTGCAAAGCACTATGGTAAGTAAACCCGACCACATGCATAAAGTTAGGGATATTTTATGAATTATAATCCCTACTCCAGTAGTTATAAAGCAGTGGAAGGTGGTTGAAAGGGCATGTGTTAGGTGCATCTGGCTAGTGATGGGCGAAACGGCGAAAAATTCGCAAAACGGTGCCGGCGTCTTGTTTTTGACGCCGACGCCCATTTTTTCGACGCCAGCGCCCGTTTTTGACGCCGGCGTCCGCTTTTTAGAAAAAAAATGTTTTGACGCAGAGAATTTTTTCCGCGAATTTTCGCGGGTGTTTGGCGAATTTATTCGCTGGCAGCGAATCGCGCAAATTTGCCGCGAATTCGCGCCTGGCGAATAAATTCGCCCATGACTACATCTGGCCATTAAAGATTAAAATGGCAATTGTGCATTTTTTATTTAAATTTACACTGTAAGCAGCCAGAAAAGCCTGATTATGGTTTGCAACTATACTTTGAAATCTTGAGGTATTATTTATATAAAATAGATGCATAACCTTTATAAAAAATACATCTCCCAAAATACTAAATTGTGCCACTATATGTAGATAGAAAATAGCAGCAATGGATTGTGAGATATCTGAATCAGTTCTGTGTGGTGTCTGACTGGTACAAATCTTTCATCCAAATAACACTTTGTTGTATTATGTATATTCCTTGCAACACTTCAGTGCTTTAACTCCTTTACATAAAATGCACATGAATAATAGAAAGTTCAGCCTTTCTGTATGGCATTGAGTTATAGCTCCAATATGTTACTGTGTTTCAGAGAAGTATATAGCATGGTTTACTGTGCCCCAAGAGGGGATGATTTTGCAAAATGAAGTAAGAGCTTTACAAAAATGTTAATCTAGTGGAGTTTACATATGCATTCTAAAAAAATATTAGTACAATGTTAAAAGGGTAGTTCTTTTAACATTTAGGGACCTATTTATTATACCTCAATTTTTTCTGGTCAAGTTTTTAAAGAGGAAAACTCAAATTTTTAGAGTTTTATTATACCCCAAAGCTGCTTAAAATCTGAATCCGAATACTCCATCTGAAACCTGTCGAGGTTATGTAGAAGTCAATGGCAGATGTCTCTAAAGATGTTTCTTGACATTGTGATCCGCGTTGGTTTTCATCTTATAATTCCGATAAAGTCGAGTTGTCATGGTGTGATTCCATAAAGTCTTCGGAGCATTAACTCAAAAAAGTACGATTCAAATCAATGCATGATTTTGTTGGGAGGTTTTTTTCGCACCGAATTATTGATATGATATTGAATACCTCTCCTCTTGTAGAAGACATTTATATATCAAAAAGGTGCCAGGTTTTGCTATTTTATATCACATCAGGGTTGTCAGGCACTAATTACACTTCACCCACGGACATCTACATTGGGGATAGTGAGTAAAATGCAACATGATCTTGCAAAATGATTGCTCTATGTTTGTCAAAGTCATAATATCAATTATTTACATGGTTTTATTTTTAATATAGATACAGAGAAAAGAAAGAATACAGCTGATTTACAAAGAAAAGTGTTTAATTGCTCAATTGCATTTGCCCATTGCAACCTATCAGATCTTTCATTTTTCTAAATTCATTACAGCTCTAATATTTGTTCCCATTTTAGACATAAATAACAAACTTTCTGAAACCCACTAAATGCTAATAAATGATCTCCGCCATGCTTGGAGTTAAAGGACCAGTAACATCAAAAATTTTTTACAAAAAATGAGTTAGTATACAATGAAAAATAAACACCTTGACAAATGAAACTTGTAAATTGCAAAGCCTTTATTAAGGAAAAATTTACCGAAACTTCCTTCCTGTCCTCTTCAAAACAGGCGATACGGCGACCATCCATCCTGCAGTGCTCGATTTCTCCTCCCTGGCTATTCTAGTGACAGCTGTGAAGGAGGTTGAGGCTCCGCTCTCGAGTGTTGGCTGGTGGAGCAGGGTTTGTAGTGGGGTTCCTGATGTGCCCCGAGGCTGCCAGTGGGCACCTCACCTTCCCCGCTGCCTCCCACTCTGCTCTGCTGCTGCTGACGCTGATGTTGCACTGCTGCAGGCCCTACATCTGCTCCCCAAAAAGACTGACATCGATGTGGTGGGAGAAGAGGACGAGACGCGGGCAGAGGAAAAAGAGGATGGGGAGCTGCTGATGCTGCTGATGCCCCGCTCCCCGCACTGCTCCTCTGCTTAAGACCACGATCACCATGTTCATCCTGCAGAGGCCAAAGAAGCGCCTGACCCTCAGTGGGATCTGCGACTTCATCAGCAACCGCTTCCCCTACTACCGGGATTAGTTCCCCGCCTTGCAGAACTCCATCCGCCACAACCTGTTCCTCAACGACTGCTCAATCTGGACGCCGGACCCAGAGTCGGCTGACATGCGGGGAGGGGATACTGCTGACGCCTTCCCTCCCCACATCACTGGAGAGACAAAACCCGGTATCTCTGCTGTGAGCTTACTGCCATCTGGCCAGTTTTCTCCAAATGCCAGTCCCAGAGCTCACACTACAGGTGCAAATCGTGGTCTTTAGCAGAAGAGTCCCAATAAGGGCAAAATCAGTCTGTAGTTGGAATCTGATCACTGGCTAGCCATACTGTTCTATTATAAAGAGAGGTTAATTTGTATTGTATAGAATAATCTGTACTGTCTTTTGATAGGTTTAGGGGGTTATTTACTAAACTCTGAATGGAAAAATCTAATTTTTTTCAGAATTTATTAAACCCTGAGGATAGAAAAGTCAGAATCTGAAAATCTGGCATCTCAGACCTGTCGAAGTTGCATATAAGTCAATGGGAGAAGTCCCAATGATTTTTTGATGTGCGCTGGGTATTTGGCAATACTGCAGGTTTTTTCAGGTGAAAAATCCGAAACAATCGTGAACATCGGATGAAAAAATCCCCAAAAAATCGTGCAAATCAGATTTTTCCAGATTTTTTCCTGTAAACAAAATTTCCGGGAAAGTGTATTAATAAATAAGCCCAAAAACCCGTGCGGATTAGGTCTGAGTTTTTTTCAGAAAATATTAAGATCAATTCAGACTTATAAGTGTGCACAATTGGTTAAGTACCTACTAGTTTCAGCCTTAAATTCTGAGAAATCCAAGCTGCTGATTGACGGTGTCTGTGTACCACCAATGAATGTATCAAAAGTGAAAAAAATACACAGCTCAAAGCAATATTATAAGACGAAAAGAGAATTTAAATTTGATTATATTGATTTTTCTGGTCAAGTTTTTTAGGGGGAAACTCGAATTTATAGTGGAAAAATCTAAATTCATGTTGTTAGAGATTTATTACTAGAGATGTCGCGAACTGTTCGCCGGCGAACTTGTTCGCGCGAACATCGGGTGTTCGCGCTCGCCGGAAGTTCGCGACGTTCGCCATTTTGGGTTCGCCATTGTTGGCGCTTTTTTTTGCCCTCTCACCCCAGACCAGCAGGTACATGGCAGCCAATCAGGAAGCTCTCCCCTGGACCACTCCCCTTCCCTATAAAAACCGAAGCCCTGCAGCGTTTTTTCACTCTGCCTGTGTGTGCTGAAGAGATAGTGTAGGGAGAGAGCTGCTGCCTGTTAGTGATTTCAGGGACAGTTGAAAGTTTGCTGGCTAGTAATCGTTTTGATACTGCTCTGTTATTGGAGGGACAGAAGTCTGCAGGGGTTTGAGGGACATTTAAGCTTAGGTAGCTTTGCTGGCTAGTAATCTACCTTCTACTGCAGTGCTCTGTATGTAGCTGCAGTGGGCAGCTGTCCTGCTTCTGATCTCATCTGCTGACTGCTGCAATAACAGTAGTCCTTGTAAGGACTGCTTTTATTTATTTTTTTGTTGTTTTACTACTACTACTACTACTACTACTATAAGAGCCCAGTGCTATTAGTCTAGCAGTGTTGGGGAGTGGGACTGGTGTGCTAATCTGCTGCTCCTAGTAGTTCAGCAGCACCAACTTTAATTTTTTTTTTTAATATTCATTTTTTTTTATTTTACTTTTTTTTATTTTACTACCGCTGTAGTAGTGTATAAGTTGACCTTTTAGGCATTATTTGCCCTGTAGGCATTATTTGCACACTGTTTTCTTCAACCCGCCATCGAGCTGTGTGACCTTGTTCCCATTCTGTCTAAATATCCATAATATTACCGTCTCCAGAAAAAACACCGGAGTCACTTTTTTCAAGCAGCATTCATATATTTTACGTAATCCGTATCCACCGCTGTAGTAGTGTATACGTTGGCCTTGTAGGCATTATTTGCACACTGTTTTCTTCAACCCGCCATCGAGCTGTGTGACCTTGTTCCCATTCTGTCTAAATATCCATAATATTACCGTCTCCAGAAAAAACACCGGAGTCACTTTTTTCAAGCAGCATTCACATATTTTACGTAATCCGTATCCACCGCTGTAGTAGTGTATACGTTGGCCTTGTAGGCATTATTTGCACACTGTTTTCTTCAACCCGCCATCGAGCTGTGTGACCTTGTTCCCATTCTGTCTAAATATCCATAATATTACCGTCTCCAGAAAAAACACCGGAGTCACTTTTTTCAAGCAGCATTCATATATTTTACGTAATCCGTATCCACCGCTGTAGTAGTGTATACGTTGGCCTTGTAGGCATTATTTGCACACTGTTTTCTTCAACCCGCCATCGAGCTGTGTGACCTTGTTCCCATTCTGTCTAAATATCCATAATATTACCGTCTCCAGAAAAAACACCGGAGTCACTTTTTTTCAAATCCCTGCAGACTTCTGTCCCTCCAATACAGAGCAGTATCAAGCAGATTACTAGCCAGCAAACTTACTATCATCTGTCCCTGAAATCACTAACAGCTCTCCCCCTACACTATCTCTTCCAAGCACACACAGGCAGATTTTTCAGATACATTTTTGCCCTTGATCCCCCTCTGGCATGCCACTGTCCAGGTCGTTGCACCCTTTAAACAACTTTAAAATCATTTTTCTGGCCAGAAATGTCTTTTCTAGATGTTAAAGTTCGCCTTCCCATTGAAGTCTATGGGGTTCGCGAACCGTTCGCGAACCGCTCGCATTTTTGCGCAAGTTCGCGAATATGTTCGCGAACTTTTTTTCCGACGTTCGCTACATCCCTATTTATTACACCCTAAAGTTGCTAAAAATCTGAATCCGATAATAATCCATCTCAAACCTGTTGAGGTCATGTAGAAGTCAATGGCAGATGTCCTTGAAGTTATTTCTTAACATTGTGATCAGCACTGGATAATCCCATTAAGTCTGGGTTTTTGTCCAATAATCCGATAAAGTCGAGTTTTCGCAGTGACAATTTGATAAAATTGAGTTTTTTGGAGTGTCAATCATACGATACAAAAATGTTCACTCCAAATTTTTTGGGAAAAAATATTGATAAATGATTTAAATTCATGGAAGGGAGTTAGGTCGACTTTGTTTTTTTTTTAAATAAAAGAGACTGATTTGAGTTTTAGTAAATAGCCCTCTATAAGTAACTGGTAAGCCAGTCATTGTTAACTATGATCATTTAACGCAGTGAATATTTAAACATGATATTTACTTTAAGTTACTGTTGTTCACAGACTGAAGACTGGCATAGTTTAAACTGCTGGCTCCTTATACATATGATTTGAGAATATTTATTTAATAATTTGTTTAAAGAGCAAGTAAGAAATCTCAGAACAATACATGTCTACAACGAGAAGGGTAAATGTCAGACATATGTTTACATGAATCTACATTTTTATGACAATAATGGCTCAAAGTCTAGAACTGTATTTGCAGTGAGTGACTTCAAGCAGCACAAGATCTTAATTTGTTATTACTAGAACAAAAGCACAATTAGTTTATGACTTTATACAGAGGAGAACTTGTCTTTTTAGAAGTTGGTAAAACTATTCATTGGTGTCATGAGTATCCTGCAAACCTTTTTACAAAGCCAGTCTGCTTAACCCAATTAAACTGTTGTTTTGACAGGTGGATTAACGAAATGAACTCAATTGGGAGACATGCTGGAAAGATCAGAGTAAAATGTTATGAACATATTTCTTTAGAAGACATAGAATAATCAACGTCTTTTTTTTGTGCATATGCCAATTTGATGGGTGATAGAGAGATGTGACATGGTTATAACCATAACTAATTTGCCTAGCCAAGGGAACAAAAGCTTGCTAAAACTTACATTTGATGAGTATAATTAATGTTGTAGATGTTTTTGTATGTTTGTATGCCTGCCCTACTCATACTGTCAAACTTTCTTAGTCAATCATTATCATACTAACATGTAAGTTGCTTAATATAACAGTATAGTTAAAAATCCACATTTCTAAACAATCACACATTTAGGGGGTTATTAACTAAACTCCAGTTGGGCTTTTTATGGCAAAACTCAAATTTTTAGAGATCTATTAAAGCCCGATGCAGCAAAAAACCCAAATCCAAAAAATCTGCCATCTCATACCTGTCGAGGTTGTTTATAAGTCAATGGCAGAGGTCCTTATCCTAGGTCTGCACTGAAATTAGTCCAAAAATCCAGCCATTTCAGGCTTTTTGGGTAAAATTCGAAAAATGCAAGCTTTTGGGATTAAATCAAGCTCTTTTAATAATAAATAAGGTAAAATCGGGTATGGGAGTTTGGTTGTGGGTTTTTTTTTATTTAAAAAATTAGACAAATTCAGATTTTAGTAAAGTAAGTAAACATTGGGGGTCATTTATAAACATTGCACAGCACATAGTTATTTGCATATAGCTGTTTTGAATGTTTTCCCCTAAGGGTTAGTTCACACGAGGAGATTCAGGCGACTATGGAAAATGCATCACCGCGTGTGCTTTAGCGCAGGCGACTTTTGGTTATAGCCTATGGGAAAACATGCTAAAGCAGTTCAGAAGATGAGGCGATTAGTCGCCAGGCGACAAAACCTCTAGCCCTAAATGTTTACATATTGCACTGCCGTGCCTGTTTTTCCTTTTTTGCGAATCGCAGTGAGATGCGCATTGCACACAGATGTTCGCAAATGGTTTGCAATGAGATGTGTGTTTGCGTGACGACTGTGCATGATCATTGTGTGTGAAGATAGCATTGGTGGTTATTTTGCAAAAATAGATTTGCCAGTTTTGGTGTAACAAACACAGAGTATGCACATTAATATTCACAATTTGCAATTATGCCACATTTAAAAAGCTTGTAAGGACAATTGTAGCGTGACTAAAATAAAATCACAATTATGTCTGCAATTCAATACATCAATCTTGCCAAGCTTTATAAATATAAACTCTCGCAGGGTAAATATGTTCACTGTGCAAATCATTCCCCATGGAGCCCCATGGACTGAGGCTTAGTACTGAGGCTAGAGATAGAGCGTTTATAAGCACAGTGCAACTTTTAATTTGTGTGTATTTCTCATCTAATGTAACTATTATTTTTCTGAAGATAAAGAAACAGGGCTGACGGATCCACAAGACCAGAGATATTCAGTTAAAAGATAAATTTATTAGTAGAAAAATTAAAATATTAGCTCCATCTCCATCCACCCTACGAGTTTCACACCCCTCAGGGTGCTTAGTCATGGTTAGTCATGCTTTTTCTACTGTTTGAGTGGCAAGAAGCAAATGGTAGTCAGTCAGAGCACTAGAATATTAATCACTGGCACAGCTATGTGGTGGCACCCTGAAATATTTGGAGGGGCACCCTTCCTACCTCCTTGCCCTTTGTGACGGTGCGCCTGCCCATGCGCCATGGCCCTGGACCCACGTCCTCCAGGTTCCCCCATGACTGCGAGGTCTGCTTACCACTGATATTTATAAACTGCCTTATTTGTAAAGGAGTATCAACAGAAATGGACGAGGGTATAATTCAAGTATGCTGTTAGTTGGCCAGTCTAAGGAGCCCTTTTACTAACAATCAAATTTCTTTTTTTTTTTCACACATCTCTAAAAAAAATTTAGTTTTTCTAAAAACCATGAAAACCACTAATACAAAACCTCACCAGGTAAAAGTTGTGGAAGTCAATGGGAGCTGTGCTGATCTTATTGGACCATTTAAATCAATTAGGACTAGAAATTTTTGAATTTTTGTGCTAGGAATTGTCAAAACCTGGATTTTTAGAGGTTTTGGAAATATTTGTATTTTCTAGCATTTTATTTGCCATTTGTACTTTTTTTTATTTGGAATAAATGTCATGATATTTGTAGTTTTATTGTTTGTAAGTTTAGTCATGGTTTAAAAAACCTCTAATATTACTAAGATCCGACCTTTGATAAATAGGCCTCTAACACCTCTCTTAAATTAACCAATCCTGATGAACATACTAGAATATTTAGAGAACTCAGAGGTATGGAATATGATTATTTTAGTGAGTGGTCTTCAGAAGCATCAGTCTGTCTGAAAAAGAGTTTCAGACAGACTGACTTGGTGGAATAGACATAATTGTGTTACAGCACAACAAAAGTCTTGTTGGTGGTTATGAGGGAGAAAGACAGCATGAGACAATGATGGGGCCTTGAAAAATGTTGGAAGAGTATTTACAATGTTGAACTGTAAAAGCATGTGTCTACAAGTGTAGTAAAGACCGCCTAAACTATATGTTCTCAGACCATGAGAATTTATGCAATATGTCACTTTTGGAAATCCTAGGGACTTGCCTGTGCAAGAAACATACAAACCAGTGAATTTCTGTTTGTTAATATTCTGATTAATATGAAATCAGGAGCAAGGCAGTACTGAAAGTAGTGAGAGTGATGAAGGTCCTTCTGTGTGACAAGGAGAAAAGGAACTAGACTTTTTCTTCCAGATACATCGCTTCTTTTTACATCACTTGGCTGCAAACACATTTGCAAGTAACTCTAATGATTTTGTCTACGGTCTTAATAAGCTGCAAGTTCATTTTTATTAATGGTGACCTTTGCAGTGAGCAATTAATTACAGATAGAGTGTACAAAGGCAGGCAGGCATCATAAAATATATTCTCCCTGCACAGGTTCACCATGCTGCCATCATTTGTATCAGAGAAGCCTGGGAAGGAAATGATGTTCATTATGTACATATCATTTCTCTACTTCTCAGGAATACGTCCAGCTACTTTGACATAGTTCCATACTACAGTTGGCTGTTCCAGGAGCTTTTTTGCTTATCATTGGAGATGCAGTAGTTATTTCCTGCTAGGAAGACAATGATTGTTTTTGTGTAGAAGATATGGGATGGGAAAGGTGAATTACACAGTATTCTATTTCTATGACACATTGTTTTGTTTTTATCATTCAAGGAACAACAATTTGTTAGGATCTTGGGTATGTCTGGGTAGACATAATTGCTGATTCATTTATGGGCACTGCCATTAATAATATGGTTCATTATAAGGTTCTAATAATGAACACTAACAGTTTTAACTACAAGCTGAATACAAATAAAAATATTCAAACAAGGGCAAGGGAAATTAAATGCCAGTGTACATGTAGTGATTTATTCTGTGTAATTAATGCTTAAATACTATAGGAGAAAAACAGGATTCAGGGGAATAAGTTAACACTTCAAGGAAGTTACAGGCATGGGATCCTTTATTCTGGAAACCTGTTATCCAGAAAGCCCCAAATTACAAGAAGACTGTCTCCCATAGACTCCATTTTATCCAAATAATCCAATCTTTTTTTAAAAAAAAAAAAAAATCCTTTTTCTCTGTAGCAATAAAACAGTACATTTTACTTGATCCAAACTAGGATATAATTCATCTTTTTTTGGTGTATTTAATTTTTACATAATTTTCTTGTAGACTTAAGGTATGAAGATCCAAATTACGGAAAGACCCCTTATCTGGAAAACCCCAGGTCCTGAGCAGTCTGGACAGCAGGTCCCATACCTGTACCCAGGGCCACTATTAGAAATCCTGGAGCCTCGTACAACATTTTGCCAGGGCCCCCCATCAAATAAGCCCTCCCCAGATCCCTCCCACTCTTCACCACAGTTAATAGACCACACAGACATCAGCACTAAAAACTTAAACTCCCCCACACACAGGTTATAAAAAGCCATTGGTGTTCAGGGCCCCCTATAAGTTTAAAAAAAACTGTGGTGCCAGGGCCCCCATAAAAGTTTTTTTTTTTTTTTTTTTTAAAAACATTTTTGGTCAGGGCCCCCCATAAGTTAAAAAAAATGTTGGTGCCAGGGCCCCTCTTATAAGTTAAAAAAAATTGGGACCCCAGAGAATATTTAAAAAAGAAACATTGGTGGCAGGGGCCTGTATAGTATTAAAATAATACATTGGTGGCTAGGGCTTTAAAAAAATAAAAAAACACACATTGGTGTTCAGTAGAACCATGACTTTGGGTCTTTTTGCGACTTCAGGACTTCAAGTTTGGCTCATTTCGTGACTTTGGGTCTTTCCGCGGCTTCTGGACTTCAAATTCGGCTATTTTCGTGACTTCACGACTTCGGCTCTTTTTGCGACGTCAGGACTTCGGCAATTTGGCTCTTTTTGGGACTTTTGGCTTTTCGGAGGTTCAGGATTTTCGAAGAGGCAGCATGTTTTCAGCGCTGCCAAGGGTACACTTGTACCCCGTGCGCCCCCCTAATGTACCTGTAGAAATGTGTACATTGCTATATGATGCGCTGCAAGAAGGAAATTCCTTTTTCACAGCCACAAAATAAATGCAAGCCAATCACAGTACATTTATTATACTATACAGTATGTCAGAGGCTGATTTGGCAGTAGGGACTTGTAAGATGAATATTCACAAAAGTTAAACTCATATGTCCACAAGTGCAGTTGTGGGCCCTGCAATGTCCCCACAGTCAGTTGCACCTAAAACCCTCTTTCATCAAAGGTACTTGCACTTCTGTATAGTGCTCTACTGTACTGTATATACAAATCATATGTGGCACACCGCTAAAATACTTGGCCCAGGTGCTACAAAAAAGACCAGAAACACTGAAATTCCTTTTGTAAAAAATCAAGATTGTATGTAAAAAAGCATGAACAGCCAACTTCACAGTCCAGTCCTTGTCAGGACATCCAGGATGAGCACTACAGATATAAAGGTACACTTCAGCTTGGATGGGTGTAGCTGAAGCAAAATTCCATGAGTAACACATATCTCCTAATTCAATTCCAAATTTCCCAATAGACTTCTTTGGGCTTTCATGAGATAAACCACAACATGTTTTTCTCACCTAACTGAATCTGGTCCAAAATATCCCTGAAGAAGATTACAGTTAATGATTGAGGGTTTTTTTTTAGCAAAGGTCGAATTTTAGAGAATCTGGTCCAAAATATCCCTGAAGAAGATTACAGTTTATGATTAAGGGGGTTCTTTATCAAAGGTCTAATGTTAGAGAATCTTGTCCAAAATATCCCTGAAGAAGATTAAAGTTTTTTATACATCGAATGAACTTCCCACTAGAAAGGTTTCCTATTTAAGAAAAATCTTGAATAGAAAAAAACTTGATTCTGTGAGTTCAAGTTGCGAAATTCTGAAAACTCAATTGATTGAGTTTTCGGCTCCAAAAAACTTAAATAAATCGAATTGATTGAGTTTCTTATCAAAACCCTCAGAAGAAAACTCTAAACATCCTGAAGGCTATTAACAGCTTCAAATGGTTCATTGACTCCTACATGACCTCAAAAGGTTTTAGATGGTGTATTTTCGGATACCAGCTAGTTCCAGTGTAAGGGTATAGAAAATGTAGAAAAATTCAAGTTTAAAACATAAAAAAACTTGAAAAATGTGAGTTTCAACCAAAAAAATCAACTTGAAAACTTGAATTTTCATTTTTGACATTTTTGTTTAAAATAAATCAGTTTCAAATAAATCATAGCTCCTGTTTAGTGCAATGCTGTGCTCATATCTATCTTTTTATCTATCTATCTTATTTAGCTATTGTTGTGTCTCAGATATTTCAATATGTGGAACCAACTCTGGTGGAGATATAAAGCTAAACAGTCTGAGAAGGCATATGATCTGGCAGCAGCCATTCTCTTGTGCATCACATTGAAGGTAGTCTCTTCAAAATGACTCCAATGACCATTTCATCTAATCAGATCTAGCCTTTAATTTTACAAGAAGTCATTACTCAAAGGAGACATCATTGTCTGGCTCCAGCTTTATCTAATATCTGTATCTGATAGAGTGTCATATCGCCATTGTGTCCCTGCCTTGCTGTTGCTTTATGATGACTGTTCCTGGAAAATCACTCAGATCTCTTTAGACATAAATATAAGTGCCACTGATGGACTATTTCTGTTGCTTGTTCAATTTAGTGCCTGGGATGGGTGAGTTGTGCAAAATTCTATTTTGGTTTGCTGCTGTTGTTTATTTTGCTAGCAAATATTGTATTTTAACAAAAGGCTTATATTTAAGAGTAGTATCTAAACTGAATCAAAAAATTAACTGATGTACAGTATATTACTGCAATTTATATTTATTTTCTATTTTTAGCTATTTCCAAGATACTTGCAATTTCTTACTTCTACTACCAGGCCAATGGCTTAATTTAGCGTTCCCAGCCCTAGAGTTAACTGAATCAAGGAAGGGCATAGAAATGCATTCTCTAGGACCTTCCTGAATTCAAGGATTTAACTCTAAGGACAGACAAGCAGTTAGGGTCACCAATCTTCAGAGCTACTAAACTGGAGCTTGCCTAGCAGTAAATTGCTAATATCTCAGAAACCACTGAATATATATAATATGAATCTATATTATAATAGGTTAAATCCCCTTTAGATCCTCTAAAAACAATCATGTGACATTTGTTTGACAAGAACATAAGTGGATTTCAGAAAGTCATATTGCAAGGTATCAAAAAGCAGATATTAGTACAGGTATGGGACCTGTTATCCAGAATGCTCAGGACCTGGGATTTTTCTTTTCTCTAATATGGATCTTCATACCTTAAGTCTAATAGAAAACCATGTAATCATTAAATAAACCCAATAGGCTGGCATTTTATAAATTTGGATTGATTGTACAAAACAGAGTATATAGGTATAGGAGATGGCTTTTCCATAAGTCAGAGCTTTCTGGATAACAGATCCCATACCTGTAATAATTGGTATATTTATTTGGATTTGTTGATGCTTAAATCAGAATTAGAAACTAAGGAAAAACAACAACGAGATAAATAAAAAAGTAATTTTTATAGTAGGTGCTTCAGAGTTTAGACTGGGTATGCATCGTCACAGTTATTTTCACAGACCTATTTCCTTACCTCACTCACTGTACTGATATTTTTCACTCGCTATTTGACATTCATATTGTGTGAACAATTGGGTCTGCCCCTTCTGAATTCATGCGCAAGCATCTGTAACAGAGCCCTTGTTTTTGTGTGTAAGATAACTTCCTTCCACAAAACTGGCTGAAATCTATGGGCAGTGCAGTATAATTAAAGAAATACTGAAATGCTATCCCAGAAAAGACAACCAAGACATTGATTCTGCCGATCAGACCTCTGCATGAAGCAGTATTTTAGTCTCGGGTCAGTTCTCGCATGATGTTAGTGAAACGCTGCCCTCAGAGATTATTTCTTAGATCTGATGGGATCAGGTAAGCGTGGGGGTACGTGCAGGAAATATCAAGGCATACTAAGAGTCAGAAGCCAAACAAACTACACTAAACAATTAGCAATCCTCTACTTAGTGACCACCCGACTAAATTCCATGTTTGATGCGTGCATGGTTTTAATTTCTGAGGATATATGAGAAGGCTCATTCCTATGTAAACGGAACAGCTTGGTGTAAGTAATGGGCTCTCGCTTGTGCGTGCCAACTCTGAGACAGCCTTTGTCCAAAGTTCCAGCATCTCCAAGCAGAACTGAATATTACAAGCCCCGAAGTCTTACACCGCTGCAGAATCATAACTGGACAATTTTTAGAAGCTCTTGGCAAAGCCTGAAGAACAGTTTTGATTTATGCGAACAAGATTTCAATTATGCTTAACTTCTGTTACTATGGATTTGCATATTTTCCACTTCAGGGGGAAAACCGATTGATTACATAGATGAAATGAATTCACTATTTATACAGGTTTCTTCCATGTTAGAAGAGCTCACGGTTTTCAGCCAAAGTACATACACAAAATTTTAAAAATTTCAGAGGATTCAGTCTCATTTAAAAATATTTTGTGAGGGATAGTGAATAAATGTCCAAGTATGCCTGGCAAAATTACCATTTATATCCCACTGCAAGGAATGTTTATACAGAAATAGAGCTAAGATATAATCTGCTCTTAACAGAGAGTAGTTTGTAACATTCTCTACTTGTCCCTCTATGTCTCACTCTCTCATTATACCAATATATAGGGCAAAGTTATCTTTAGGGGGCTCATTGTGGATGCTGTGGGATGGAATACTTTTGTATAGAACTATTTTGTATTATATTATTATTTGTAATATTTTATTTGTCTTTTTGAGTAGGTAGTTTGGTGGTGGCCATAGAGGCGGAGAAGGTACTGTGACTACAGTTGCCCACTCTGTTTCTGTAGTAGGCTATCATGTGGTGTTGTCAGTTCAATAATATCGTAAGGATAGCCAGTTAGTAATACAGGTAGGCCATCTGTTGTATTGAATGATTGGGATCTGTGGTTTTCCTGCTAAGTGGGGTTTCCATAATGTGGAACACCATGAAAAAAATAGGGAGCATTAATTTGTGCTAGATTAGGTAACATCAAGTATAAGGTAATTTCTTATTATTATAAAGAAGCAAATCAGTCAATAGAAAAGAAAATAGACGCGACGATTCTTCTTGCCGAACGACTGATTTTAGTGAAGTCCGACCAATCCTTTGAAATTATCGTGCGGTTAGTGGGATTCGAACGATCGAACATCTTACGATTTTTCGGCCGACATCTGTTAGGAAATTGATCGGACAGGTCAAAAAATCTTTGTCGGTCCCAGTGCAATCTATCTATGTTTGCAGGGCCAAGCAGGCAGCTCCCCTTTGTTTTCCTGGCAAATTGGTCTTTTTAGTTGATGGTCAATTCCTACGATCGTACGATCGTTCCGAGAAAATCATGGTCTCACGATGAGGATCGGATCTTTTAAAAATCTCAACATCTATGGCCAGCTTAATGTGAGATGTCAATTGAATCTGCACTCCCCTCAGGTGTCAAAGCTACTAAAATACCTTTCAGTTGCAATGTAGAAGGTAAAACATTTGAATAGCTTAATTGTGGGAAAATGCCTTCCACTGCATTTACTCACAAATAAGCTGTTCACATGTCTTAATTTCCCAATTATTTTTACTTGCAATAAAAGCATTTTCTTATGGCTATTATGGACTTCAGTGGGTGGTAAAAATATTTTGAGAGAGGAATAAAAAAAGTGTGAGCCTAAAGTAAAAAACTTGAAATAACCAGGTATGTGTTTTCTATAAATAAAGGTTACAGGTCGTTACTTTTTCATGGCTTGTAACACCTCCCGCATGTTCCTTCCATCTTAACAGTAATATCCCTATTGCAGATTTCAGGTGGCAGAAAACACTTAATCTAAAGCCATTTTATAGGCGTATTAAAGAATATTTCGATTTCTGTAGGAAAGCTGGCATACAGACAAATGTCTTTCCATTTTGAATCAATAGGGATGTTTTGTACAATTTTCAGTAGGACAATCCGATGCGAGAACATTATGTTAAACAAACGAATTAGAATATTTGAGGGTCCTTTTCTTCTATTTTAAAGGGGACATTTCATATAACCTTCATATTCAGATATATTACTCATCCTTCCTCAAAACATGTAATGATGCATGTAAGGATGTTTTGAAAGCATTTTACCTCCTAGAACTGTCATCATATCAGAGCTGCAGAGAGAGCCTCTCTGCTCGGTGTCTAGGCTGAAATGAAGAGTGGGAGTGTCTGTTCATTCTCTCACAGGAAGTGGCACTGACTGACAGGCTGAACTCTGGAGCTGTAGCAGCCAAACCCCTCCCCTCCCATCCTCTGTCCTGTGTGTCCCAGCCTGCACATAACCATCTTAGGCTGCTGCCTAATCATTCACTTATAACAATATAGCTTAAATGTATACAAATAGTACAGTATTTTCTTTTATTTAAAGTAAAACAGTATGCTCCTGTGTTCCACAGCAAATAGGCATCAAATGTACCTGCCCAACTGGACATAATTTATAGTCCATAATACATTGTTATACACTATCCATCTCCCTGCCTCTATCACATTGTAAAAGTTATACCGACAGTGTACATTAGTATTTACTGTTATGATATTGCAGAACAGCAGATGTAGATTTGTTTTCCTTCATGATTGATATGATCAGGTGCAGGGAGTTGCAAGGGAATAAATGCAGCAGTTCTGGTACAAATTATGTTTAATTGCAGGGAGTTGCATGGGAATAAATGCAGCTGTTCTGGAACAGTTTATAATCGTGTGCAGGGAGTTACAAGGTAAAATGCAGCTGTTCTGGTACAATTTATGATCAGGTACAGGGAGTTGCAAGGTAAAATGCAGCTGTTCTGGAACAATTTATGATCAGGTGCAGGGAGTTGCAAGGGGAAATGCAGCTGTTGTGGAACAAATTATGATCAGGTGCAGGGAGTTGCAAGGGGAAATGCAGCTGATGTTCTGGAATTGTATAACATATAATAACATATGTGGGGACTTTAAAAGGAAAACCCAAAAGGCGTTGATTGCTTTTTGTATACAAGATAATACTGTATATAAAATGACAGTTACACTAACTGCTCAAACAATAAAATACTTTTAGTAGCAGATTATGTATTATTTATACAAAAGTTTGCTTTTCTTTCTTTTACACAATTATTGCAGGGCAAGAGAAAGGAACAAGCAGTGAAGGGAGGGGGAGGAAAACAAACAGGGCAGAGAGGGGGTTAAATAAATAGGCCAGAGAGGGAGAGAAAGGAGCAGTTCAGGAAAGGGAAAACCAGCAGTAAGGGTTAACAGAAGTCTGCAGGGAAGGACTGAGAGTGACATCACAGACACGCCCACTCCTTCCTCACTGGCTGCTGCTCTATAGCTTATACAGAAAGAGCCGTTGGCTGCAGCTCAGATACTGAAGAGTCTTGGACAGGAAGTTGAAAAGGGGAAGGGCTGAGAACAGTTTTCAGGCTAATACAGACATTTTTTGATCCAAAAGGTATTAAAATAAAAACCATTTCTTCTATTTTACATTATTTTACATGGTTTGATGCATTGTGAAAATGTATGCTATTTGTCCCCTTTAAAAGTGTCTGCTGAATATCCTGTTGAATAAAATGAATAACACAAGTGAAAAGAATTATATAGGGGGGCTTGGAAATTACTGGAGCAATCCCAAAAATCCCAAAATGAATAAAGCTTTTGTTAACAGTAGCAAGATTTATGTAAAGGTTGTATTCACACCTAGTTGTGAGATATTGTACATTTCTAGAAAAATAAAATTAGCACATATTTCCTTTTCTATATATGTATTTTGTAAGTGCTAGTCATCCAGATCACGCTTCTAAAAAAAATGGAAAAGTAATGTTAGAGAATGTATTATACATATTTCCAGATTCATTTATTTTATCATTAGCTGTCTTTTCTATAACATTTTACTATATGTTCAACTCAAGCACTAAACTGAATTGTAGCCTTTTCTTTGACTCTCTTTATATATTAATGTGATTCTGCTAAATCTACTTAATCCAACGTCCTTTGTTAATTTCAATATTTAAAATGAAAACATTTTATCAAATAATTCTACTCTATGGGTGATTGTATATGCATATAAGTGGAGAAATAGTATTTTGGCATCAAATTGGCACATATGTATCAACAAAGCTTTAGCTTTTACATATTTTACCTAGAACTGTTTATTTATTAATAATACTCCCTGATGTACAAGAGGTTCTTACTATAATGAGAGGATGAAACAGAGAAAACGACACAGCTCTGTCCATTCTTTGTCGGATGTAACCTTCTGTCCTTGGTTTGTGTGTGAGCAGAAGCCAGAGGGACATTAGTATTTAAAATGGCACTGTTTAAGACTGTTTATCCAATGACAAATACTATTAGAAAAATTCTATACAAAACAGAGCTTTACATAGGGTTATTTTTATGTGACAATGTTCAGCAACATGGGTCCTCTTTCATGCTAATTCAGAACCAGAATAGTACATACACAACAACAGAACAATTGGAACATTGGGTGAGCATTAAAGCCAGCTCTTGCACTGAAAAATAAATTCCTGACCCCTGTTAACCTCATAAGTAGGTAAGTGACCTATTGATAGATAACTCCATTATGGATCACAGAATGAAAAAACTTTGGGATAGCTTTTCTTGATGAAAACATGTTTTGGCTGTTGTCACATGCACACATGCTATTGTCACATGCACTTGCATGCACTTAGGTCTCAAGATAAGTGGGTGATCTGGGAGCAGGTCTGCATTATCTAAAATACAAGGGGCAAATTTACGAAAGCACAAATCGGCTAACGTTAGCTCAAAATCGCCAGCGTCACGTCATTTCGTTACTTCGCTGATTTACTAACGGGTGCTGGCGTAAATTCGCTAGCGAAGTGGACCTATTCTAGTGCTACTTCGCACCCTTATGCCAGGCGAAGTTGCCATATGGCGAAGGGACATAACTACGCTAATTCACTAACTTAGGCATTTAACTGAACGTTACCTCTTGTGCCAGACTTTACTTCGCCAGGTCAGACCAGGCAAAGTTCAATACAATAGAAAGGAGTTTGTCCAAAAATAGTTGAAATTTTTTCTAAGTCCCAAAAAACGCTGGCGTCTTTTACTTTTTTTAGGTATGATTGATAGTATGAAAATTAGCGTACATTTTTTTGGGGGTACCCTCTTCCCCCCCTACATTTCCTAACATATGGCAACTCAATGATACAGTGGGCACATGTGTAGGGCAATAGAACACCTTTATGTTATTTTTTAAAGGTTTCCTGGGCTTGTGTAGTATAATGTAGTTGCTGCAGCATATACGTCCATTATATTTTAACTTTGCGCCGTATGCAAATTAGGAATTGCTAGCATAACTTCACTAGTGCAAATTTGCTACCATTCGCCTCCCTGAGCGCAACTTCGCATTTAGTGAATTTGCGTAGCACTGGCGAAACAACACCTGGTGTTGTGTGGCAAAGTGTGGCGAAGCTGTCCCTGGCGCAACTTCGGATCTTAGTGAATTTGCCCCATGGTCTGCTATGTGTTATTGTATGATAAATCTGGTCATGTCAAATATGGGAATATTTTATTTATTATTTTAAAAGCATTCCCTATGCATGAACTGATATGGATACTGGAATTATACCCATTGCATAGCATCTGAAATACTCTCTGACTGTACAGTAATGAGACGAAAATGCAGCAGTGATTTCTTATTCAGATAATAAATCTATTGCAAATTAATTGTGAAATGACTTTGCCAGCAGTATGAAACCTACTGCTTACTGTTGAAGTGCAATAGTGCAATGGTCAATGCATCAACATTTTTTGGGGGGGAGGGTTAACTCTTCCTTTGTCAGGGACTACGGGAGGGTTAATCCTCCCGAAACTTTGATGCACAGGTGGTCACAATGAAAGGGGTAAGCTCCCCACCTGCAACAAAGATGGTGTCTGTGCGATTCTCTTAAAAAATGACTTACATTGTACTGACATGTGCCAACCGTCTAAGAGAGATCTGCACCACCGGGGCAGGAACAACATAGGAAAGGTGAGAGGTGCGGTTTATCTACATACAGTACTCTATATGCCGTACCACCACCAATTCAACAGATGACTTTTTTTTCTACATGCTTTAAAGCCCTCAACCTACCTATATTCAGACAAAGCATACGGCACACAATATATTTCGGCGAGAAAGGTGAGTAGCTTTGTATGCTCAATACTTTGGTCATCTGGCTTAATTTGTATTAAATATGGCATATTGCTGCTTGGACTAAACTGAGCAGATTTAGAGGCCCATGACAAAGCAAAATTAGTCTCTTTGGCGCATAAGTGCATTTAAACCATTATATAAACAAAAGGGTCTACATATACACACACAACACAGCAAATCAACAATCTACTTCCAAACAAACTGCGCAATCAAAATGTAAAGGAGAAAAGCTGAAACAAATTTGTCAAGGGTATGGCAAAACCTAGGTGCTTTTAAGGATATCAAGATGAGGAACATATGCACGCCACTAAACATTATGGTATGTATGCTCCTAATGCAGGCTTACATGTCACATATATTGCACCAGACAATATGCCTCTCACAAAGCAAGAAAAGTAAGCAGAGACCTTGGAAAATGTCAGTTCTTCACATTTTAGACTTTATTAAAAATGTTGATATAAATCTTGAGTTTTCTACTCTAATTCTCATCAAGTGAATAAAATAAGATTAATCAGATAAAGTTGTTTAAGTTGTTCTTGAATGGCTGCCTGCGTCTGAGACATTTCCCTACTCTTCTAATCTTAGGTACATATAACTTGACACATCAAAACAGTGAAAACCTCTTGAAACAAATCTTAAACTGCATTGAACTTTGGCTCACTTTTCCTTTACTGTGGCACTCTGGAATTGCCGTCGAAGGACGTGAAAGCAGATTCTATTTCAGAGATTATTATTCAGCATTCAGAAATGTTTATGTTGTGTTTAAGTTGTTATAACTATAAGGGGTATATTTACCCTTATAGAAAAAACAGCACAGACCCATACACCATTGTAAGTAGCAGGGTGAGAGTTCAGGTGCATCACACTGCAGCCCATTTGTCTTTCCTCTAATCGCATTCCGGAGTGCCTTCTGAGTCTAATTTCTGCAAAAGTGTGGGTTAAATTAGGGTTTTACAAATAATGATTTGGGCTTATGATCACATGAGCTGCATATGTAGACCCACTGGAAACTGATGGGATTTTCCAGCCTTTCCAAATAATATCTTAGTGAACCAAAATCTGACAGCGACCAAGAAAACCATTGTTTTGACACTGTACATTGGCCATCAGGTAGATTGGAATCAGCACCTCAGAATCTCATATTTCCTACATATATAAATGAAATCCTCTTTCAAGTTAAATGTAATATATTCTTACCCTGCATTTGTGAAAATGATGTGTCTTCAGAAAGACTAGCACTGTTTATATAAATAATGTGCTGGGTTGCCATGGGGGCAGCAATTCATGTTGCAGATAAGCTGCACAGAAAACAATGGTTCTAGTTCTAAAACTTGAAGATAAGCAGGGTTCAAATGTCATCCATGGCTTTATATAGGACTATGGATTCAAATGCGATCTCATATAAAACAGGGCAATTGTTGCCAAGAAATAATGTAGGTGCTAGATGAGCAGATACAAAGGCATTACTTAAAATTCAAATTTCCTCATATTCTTGTATCATAAGATAAACCATGAGATCATTTTTTGTCATTGAACTAAATCTAGCCCAGTATCTATGGTTATGTGACCAGCTTTAAACTGGAAGATTGTATTCAACATAGATTTTTTAAGTTACTAGCATGTCTTTTTATAATGTTGTTTAGGAGGTAGGAACAAACAATTGACGCATAATTTTAACCACGTTGAAGTGTGAGATCTACCTTTATTATTAAGCCAGTTAGGGTGGTGACAGAATGGAGATTGTCTTTAAAGAGATGTTGATTCCTATCTTCGATGTGCTTCGAGCAGCACAAACTAAAGCATTTTCTTTCCAGGGCTTTTGGCTGTAATTATGTGAGAATAAAACACAAATATGCAAAAAGTTGTGATGGAAACTAGAGACTAACAGTTACTTAACAAAACTCCACAGCAAAGGCTTTTAGAAACAGCACAACAGTTTCAGAGTTGTTATTAAAATCACATTAATATTGGGGCTGTCTACATTGTAGTTCTCTTGGGACCCCCCGACCGAGCAATATGCATTCAGATTCTACACATTAGACTCTGCAGCCATCACACTATGTTTTATTTCAAAGAGAAACTGAACACATTGCCTCCTTAGGCAAAAAAAAGTAGCAGGGAAATCTTTTGCTTATTCTGTAAAACATACAGCGGAGAGATTGAAGGGACATCAGGAAATGAGAGAAAATAGTGCTAAATCCATTAGTAAAATGCAAATGTAATTCAAAATTAAAAATTCAAAAAGATATATACCCAGTCAATTTTCAAAGTTTAAAAAATCACTTTTTATTCATCAAAAATATTAAAAAGGCATACAGACCAATTGATGCTTCGCCCTACGCGTTTCGCACCCACAGGAGCTTATTCATAGGCATTACTGTTGTCACATTTGGCCACAGAATTTATACCCCAGGAAATCCCTCCCCAAAAGTTAAAAACCAATCACATGTTGCCACCTCACATTGTTTCTTAAAGCAGCATATACATCAATTCGGTCCTATTTAACAATGTTTCCTGCCTCTACTCCCTTTTATCTCACATCATATTAGGATACATATGCATAAAATAATATCTAAAGGGCAGTCACTGCTCCCATTACATTATATAATATTCACATTCCTAATATTACTACCAGTAAATTTCACATTTTATTTTCACATTTTATTTTCTGCCCCATATAGTTCTATTCATCCACCTCATTGAGGTCAATATCGACCACATTACATTTTACGTAAAACATGTTACATCAAACTCGTAATTTAAACCAAGTGGCAACCGAGTATGCAAATAAAAAATCCAAAATAGTTCTCTTTTGGCCAGTAACCCTTCCAGATTTCCTCCCCTACTTCCCAATCTTACTTTTTCTATTCCTTGTACTGAGACAAATGCTAGATTACTCCCATTACATTTTGAGAAGTGTCTCGTTATATTACTTTTTTCAACCATTTTTGGATTTTTTATTTGACTCAAATGTTCTCGTATTCGTTCCTTTAGCGTTCTGCTTGTGCAACCCACGTATTGTTTCTGACATTTCAAACATGTTATCAAGTAGACCACTGTGGATGTATTGCAATTGATATAATCTTTTATTTTAAAGCTAACATTTGTCACCGTAGATTTAAATTCTTTTGAAATTTTCATATGTTCACAAGTTATACATCTGCGGCTACCACATTTGTGGCTCCCTTTTACCCTCAGAAAACTTTCATTCCTTTGATCTCCCCTATTACTTTCCTTGTACATGCTTGGTGATAAATGGTCTCTCAATGTGTGAGACCGTCTTGGTATGCTATTAACTCCTCCTTTTAGTATCCTATGAAAATCATCATCTGCATATAAGATCGGTATATATTTCTTAACTATATCTAGTACCATATAGAACAAAAAAAAAAAAAAAAAAAAAAAAAAAAAAGGGAGCCACAAATGTGGTAGCCGCAGATGTATAACTTGTGAACATATGAAAATTTCAAAAGAATTTAAATCTACGGTGACAAATGTTAGCTTTAAAATAAAAGATTATATCAATTGCAATACATCCACAGTGGTCTACTTGATAACATGTTTGAAATGTCAGAAACAATACGTGGGTTGCACAAGCAGAACGCTAAAGGAACGAATACGAGAACATTTGAGTCAAATAAAAAATCCAAAAATGGTTGAAAAAAGTAATATAACGAGACACTTCTCAAAATGTAATGGGAGTAATCTAGCATTTGTCTCAGTACAAGGAATAGAAAAAGTAAGATTGGGAAGTAGGGGAGGAAATCTGGAAGGGTTACTGGCCAAAAGAGAACTATTTTGGATTTTTTATTTGCATACTCGGTTGCCACTTGGTTTAAATTACGAGTTTGATGTAACATGTTTTACGTAAAATGTAATGTGGTCGATATTGACCTCAATGAGGTGGATGAATAGAACTATATGGGGCAGAAAATAAAATGTGAAAATAAAATGTGAAATTTACTGGTAGTAATATTAGGAATGTGAATATTATATAATGTAATGGGAGCAGTGACTGCCCTTTAGATATTATTTTATGCATATGTATCCTAATATGATGTGAGATAAAAGGGAGTAGAGGCAGGAAACATTGTTAAATAGGACCGAATTGATGTATATGCTGCTTTAAGAAACAATGTGAGGTGGCAACATGTGATTGGTTTTTAACTTTTGGGGAGGGATTTCCTGGGGTATAAATTCTGTGGCCAAATGTGACAACAGTAATGCCTATGAATAAGCTCCTGTGGGTGCGAAACGCGTAGGGCGAAGCATCAATTGGTCTGTATGCCTTTTTAATATTTTTGATGAATAAAAAGTGATTTTTTAAACTTTGAAAATTGACTGGGTATATATCTTTTTGAATTTTTGACTTGGGCGCCCTTTGGAGTTGGGGGCTATATCCCAGTGTCTTTGGCCCTTTTTGACTGGCCTATATTAGATTGCAGCAGTTAAGTACGAGTATTTGTCCTTAATTCAAAATTATACAAGGTTAAAAGCTAATAGGGAAATTCAGCGTCTTAACAATACATTTTTATTTCTCCCAGGATTATGGCTTTCCTTCATAGTATTAGGTTCCTATTTTTCCAGATGCAAAATGTTGACATTAATGGGAATGTTTTATTTAAATGTATTTAGCAGGTTATTCATTAGCAGAATAATCGTATTTCAGTTTTTGAAGCATATTATAAATCATGCTTATTGTCGAGGCTTTTGCGCTTGGATTAAAATGTGTGCAATTTTCTTAAATTGCTCTGAAATGTTTCGAGGCTCCTGAAGATTGCAGTTCACAAACACCTTCAATTGCTCTTTAAACAAAATACCAAACAGCTACAGATTATTTGATTTGCTGTTTCTGGTTTAAGTGTTCATGGATGTTCTACAAAGTTTCCATATTGCTAGCATTTTTTTCATTAAATAAAAAAGTGACCCATCAACTGTGTCAAATGTCCTCTTTAAATAAATTGCATGGTTTTTCTGCAAAGTTTCCATATTGATAGCTTTTTTTCAGGTAAGACAAAGTTTTTCTGTTACCAGCGTATTAATTCCAAAATTCTTCCAGCTGTAGATTCCAGGAGTTTGTGTCACACTTCCAAAGTAA
Source organism: Xenopus laevis (assembly GCF_017654675.1). Lineage (NCBI taxonomy): Eukaryota > Metazoa > Chordata > Amphibia > Anura > Pipidae > Xenopus > Xenopus laevis. Next base: position 76,205,616 of record NC_054385.1, read on the forward strand.
TCAAGGAAAATATAAGGATGGAATAAACAGATTCAAAGCAGTAATTTAAGACTGCAAGTGCTTTCTTTATTTAGCAGTGTAAACACTACACATGGGTCAAGTGTCTTTTTTTCATTAAATAAAAAAGTGACCTATCATCCGTGTCAATTTTCCTCTTTAAATAAACTGCATGGTCTTTATGCCACTGCTGCAATGGGACAGACCATCCTTGGAAATCTTGGTGGTACTTAGACAGATGGGTCATTTAGTAGAAATGATGGCGCTTTGCATAATTATATTTATTATTCACACGGTTCAACTTTTTCCGCTCAGAACTACCTTTTCTGTGTCACATACAGATAACAACACAAATTCGATGCTGATGTAAAATAAAAATTAACATATTATATTTATAACCAGGCCTGGGCAGGCCACAAAGTCTAGGACTAGGGCGGCAAACATTGGGGGGCAGCATACCGCCCACTGCCCATATCTCGACAGGAGACTGGGTGAGAATTTGAAACAGCAGTCCCCAAAGGAAGCTATTGCGCTGGGTCAGAAGCATCAGTGATGACAATTGCAAGTGGCGGGGGTGAGCATGGGTGTTCGGATCGTTTGTGAGCAGGAGGGATCGGATCGCATGTGATCATGAGAAGGGTCAGATCCAGTCTTGTCACTGGTCTGGATGGTACTTCAGAAACTGCTCCTGGTTGCCTCTCCTGTTCCTGATCCCAGTAGCTATACATCAACTGCCCCTTGCAGATCTCCTGCTTCTGACCTTAGGGACTCTCCTGCTTCTGGTGGCTTTTCTGCTCCAGCTCTTGGAAGCTAACCTGTCCAGTTCCTGATAGCTTTCCAGCTCCTGATCCTGACTACTCTCCATCTCCTTTTTCTGGATGCTCATCTGACTTGGCCTCGAGGTCTGAGGACCTGTCTGCCTGGCCTCCAGTCCTGAGGTTTGTGTCCTGTAAGTTGGTTCCTGTCCTGCCCTTGTCTTCCTTGTTTCTGACCCCTAGCCTGTTATTGGATTTCCACTTGTCTGCCGTTTACCCCAACCTTGTGCCTGTTTCACCCACTTTAATTGCTGCCTGCCCTAACCCTGTACCCACTCTTGGATTGTTTTCTGCCTGTTTCACATCCTCTGCTAAGGTCTGTTTTGTGTTTTTGTTATTAAATCTTTTTGTTAAAACACAGTTAATAATTATAACATAAAAAATAATTATTGAGAAAAGTATAAAACATAATAGGCATACATACCTTGTGGATTCCCAAATGAAAAAATGGGTTAGTTATAGAACAGTTCTTATTAACTGCCCTGACCACTCCCAGACAAAATATGAATATGTGAGGAGCAGAATTAGTTCTACGGAAACCAACATAGACTAATAGCACAGTGTAAACAGTAGCCTATAGGAAGCAAATGAAAGTAGGATTTTACTGACTTGCTATAGTTGTAAGAGTGAAAATATCTGATTGGTTATCAGGGGTCATCAATCTAACTTAGCCCTGTTCACTACATAAAGAGACATCCCTATTTGCACAAACTGTCATTGAGTCATGCAGGGCTTATGTAACTGTACCATTCTAATCTAATTTATACAGAAAAAATATATAAAAAGCTATGACTTTTACTGATGTCTATATAATGGACTCACAAACGCACAATGACATTCAGGTGAGTAGTAAATCCCTCTGCTTTTAAGTCATGGGACTTATTTTAGCCATTTCACAAGCTCAGAAAATGATTGGGTGATACAAAAAAATGTACACCTAATCAGTGATTTACTGTTGCATTAAAGCAGTCAATATTATGTTTCCTAATCGGAGCCAACCCAAGTGAATGAGTGTACTGTTCAAAAGGTTACGCTCCTCCCATAACCCATCTGCTGGTATGTGTGTGCAGAACCCACTCTCTGAATGAGCTGATTTGTGTTACAAAGTTGTCTTTGCTCTGCTTGGGATAACCAATATGCTTCTGTTTGCTCAGCTCTGGCCTTGCTATAATTGGCTCGTCAGAAGCATTCACTGTTTAAGAGACTGTTAACCATTATATTTCCTTAGTGAATCCCACTTGTTTTTGGAAAAAGGGAACTTATTCTAATAATATAAATATTTGCATAAGACTGTAGAGCAGGAATATTACATTACATTACGTACTGCAGGTTGGACATTGTAGATGTAGTCAGCATAAAAAAGCACATACAGTAATAAGTACATAATGATTTTACATTTGTTAATGACACCTCTTTTAATGACTACTATAAAATACAAACTCCCTTTATGTTAAGCCTACTTACTTTGTATTTCATACATGTATATTATACAATAATAGGTCTCATTTACACCCCACACTTAGCACCTATTAGTGCTTGACCCATGAATACCACTTTGTCTGTGTTTGGAAATTCTGTATGCATTAGGTATATGCTCTAGGCAAGTTCAATCTGGCACTTTAGACAAAGAACAGGCTTCACAAATTCATGTGCTTTGCGGATAGGTCTTAAGGGGTACAATGTTGTGCCCCTTTAGGCTCCATCACTTACATGGGATTTGTAAATGAGTCCCATAAGGTGCATATGATGAAAGTGAGTTCTCAGTTACCACGGGGAGCAAATAGGGCTTGGAAACATTGCAGGTTACTAAAACATTCCCATTAATGTACATTATTTAGAAACTTCAAAATGTTAAAGGGTAGATCCAGCTAGTGAGTTGCTAGGAGGAAAAATTGCTGCAAATTCAGTGACCCATAGTTTAAATATGTTATAAAATGGATAATGGAAGGCAGAAGGACCTACAGAAGATAAAGTAAGAAAATAAAAGACAACAAGGGAACCCTGAATTTCCCACAAAATGTCACATCTTACCTGCTTTATATATTATTTTAGAATACAAAATATTATCTAGTATGAGTCTGAAAACTGAAACGTTTGGAAAGAATATCATTTTCCTTTTTGCTTCAGGGGCAGATACATGTTTAACAGTGGAAGAATATAATGAATCATTCCTTTTGTATTCTCACTAGGGATGTAGCGAACGTCGGAAAAAAAGTTCGCGAACATATTCGCGAACTTGCGCAAAAATGCGAGCGGTTCGCGAACGGTTCGCGAACCCCATAGACTTCAATGGGAAGGCGAACTTTAACATCTAGAAAAGACATTTCTGGCCAGAAAAATGATTTTAAAGTTGTTTAAAGGGTGCAACGACCTGGACAGTGGCATGCCAGAGGGGGATCAAGGGCAAAAATGTATCTGAAAAATCTGCCTGTGTGTGCTTGGAAGAGATAGTGTAGGGGGAGAGCTGTTAGTGATTTCAGGGACAGATGATAGTAAGCTTGCTGGCTAGTAATCTGCTTGATACTGCTCTGTATTGGAGGGACAGAAGTCTGCAGGGATTTGAGGGACATTTTAGCTTAGGTAGCTTTGCTGGCTAGTAATCTACTGTTCTCTTTAAACAACTGCCATACGTTGACCTTGTAGGCATTGTTTGCCCAGTTTTTTTGGACGCAGCCACTGAAGCACAGTTGCCAGAAAAAATATGCCATATAAATGCTGAAAATAGTCATTTTTCGCCATACGTTGACCTTGTAGACATTGTTTGCCCAGTTTTTTTGGACGCAGCCACTGAAGCACAGTTGCCAGAAAAATTATGCCATATAAATGCTGAAAATATAAATTTTTTTGGTTGCAGCCACTGAAGCACAGAGGCCAGAAAAATTATGCCATATAAATGCAGAAAATATGCATTTTTTTGGTCGCAGCCACTGAAGCACAGTTGACAGAAAAATTATGCCATATAAATGCTGAAAATATAAATTTTTTTGGTTGCAGCCACTGAAGCACAGAGGCCAGAAAAATTATGCCATATAAATGCAGAAAATATGCATTTTTTTGGTCGCAGCCACTGAAGCACAGTTGCCAGAAAAAATATGCCATATAAATGCTGAAAATAGTCATTTTTTGCCATATACGTTGAGTCAACGTATGGCAAAAAATGACTATTTTCAGCATTTATATGGCATATTTTTTCTGGCCTCTGTGCTTCAGTGGCTGCGGCCAAAAAAACTGGGCAAATAATGCCTACAAGGCCAACGTATACACTACTACAGCGGTGGATACGGATTACGTAAAATATATGAATGCTGCTTGAAAAAAAGTAACTCAAGTGGTTTTTCTAGAGACGATAATATTATCAATATTTAGACAAAATGTGAACAAGCTCACACAGCTCGATGGCGGGTTGAAGAAAACAGTGTGCAAATAATGCCTACAAGGTCAACGTATACACTACTACAGCGGTGGATACGGATTACGTAAAATATATGAATGCTGCTTGAAAAAAGTGACTCCGGTGTTTTTTCTGGAGACGGTAATATTATGGATATTTAGACAGAATGTGAACAAGGTCACACAGCTCGATGGCGGGTTGAAGAAAACAGTGTGCAAATAATGCCTACAAGGCCAACGTATACACTACTACAGCGGTGGATACGGATTACGTAAAATATATGAATGCTGCTTGAAAAAAAGTAACTCAAGTGGTTTTTCTAGAGACGATAATATTATCAATATTTAGACAAAATGTGAACAAGCTCACACAGCTCGATGGCGGGTTGAAGAAAACAGTGTGCAAATAATGCCTACAAGGTCAACGTATACACTACTACAGCGGTGGATACGGATTACGTAAAATATATGAATGCTGCTTGAAAAAAGTGACTCCGGTGTTTTTTCTGGAGACGGTAATATTATGGATATTTAGACAGAATGTGAACAAGGTCACACAGCTCGATGGCGGGTTGAAGAAAACAGTGTGCAAATAATGCCTACAAGGCCAACGTATACACTACTACAGCGGTGGATACGGATTACGTAAAATATATGAATGCTGCTTGAAAAAAGTGACTCCGGTGTTTTTTCTGGAGACGGTAATATTATGGATATTTAGACAGAATGTGAACAAGGTCACACAGCTCGATGGCGGGTTGAAGAAAACAGTGTGCAAATAATGCCTACAAGGCCAACGTATACACTACTACAGCGGTGGATACGGATTACGTAAAATATATGAATGCTGCTTGAAAAAGTGACTCCGGTGTTTTTTCTGGAGACGGTAATATTATGGATATTTAGACAGAATGTGAACAAGGTCACACAGCTCGATGGCGGGTTGAAGAAAACAGTGTGCAAATAATGCCTACAAGGCCAACGTATACACTACTACAGCGGTGGATACGGATTACGTAAAATATATTATGGCTGCTTGAAAAAAGTGACTCCGGTGTTTTTTCTGGAGACGGTAATATTATGGATATTTAGACAGAATGTGAACAAGGTCACACAGCTCGATGGCGGGTTGAAGAAAACAGTGTGCAAATAATGCCTACAGGGCAAATAATGCCTAAAAGGTCAACTTATACACTACTACAGCGGTAGTAAAATAAAAAAAAGTAAAATAAAAAAAAAATGAATATTAAAAAAAAAAATTAAAGTTGGTGCTGCTGAACTACTAGGAGCAGCAGATTAGCACACCAGTCCCACTCCCCAACACTGCTAGACTAATAGCACTGGGCTCTTATAGTAGTAGTAGTAGTAGTAGTAGTAAAACAACAAAAAAATAAATAAAAGCAGTCCTTACAAGGACTACTGTTATTGCAGCAGTCAGCAGATGAGATCAGAAGCAGGACAGCTGCCCACTGCAGCTACATACAGAGCACTGCAGTAGAAGGTAGATTACTAGCCAGCAAAGCTACCTAAGCTTAAATGTCCCTCAAACCCCTGCAGACTTCTGTCCCTCCAATAACAGAGCAGTATCAAAACGATTACTAGCCAGCAAACTTTCAACTGTCCCTGAAATCACTAACAGGCAGCAGCTCTCTCCCTACACTATCTCTTCAGCACACACAGGCAGAGTGAAAAAACGCTGCAGGGCTTCGGTTTTTATAGGGAAGGGGAGTGGTCCAGGGGAGAGCTTCCTGATTGGCTGCCATGTACCTGCTGGTCTGGGGTGAGAGGGCAAAAAAAAGCGCCAACAATGGCGAACCCAAAATGGCGAACGTCGCGCGACGTTCGCGAACTTCCGGCGAGCGCGAACACCCGATGTTCGCGCGAACAAGTTCGCCGGCGAACAGTTCGCGACATCTCTAATTCTCACATAGGCCATCAGCTGTTAGAGATAATTCTTCATGAAGTATCATAGTGCAAAAAGAAACACATTATTAAAGCAAGTGCTCCACCTACCTAGGGGGAAGGACATTTATTGTTCCTTCAACAAGACAGAGGAAGATATCTCCTTGACTAGGGAACACATTTTCAAGATAGGGGGAAATGGTTTATAAAATGCCAAAGCATGGCCAAGAATGTTTAACGCATTAATATTGGATAGTATTTTCTAAGGCACCCTATTGAATGCACCCTGCTAGGTCTAGTGGGCAAGTGGACATACTGTATTTTTTCCTTAAAGCTGCAGTTGTCACCCTGTGTCACCCTATGTCACAATGAGCTTTGGTCTGGATCCCACTGCAGCAGGTAATAGGATAGAGCATAGAACATAAAGCACAATTAAAGGATATAAACACAAGTGCAGAAAAAAGCCTGTAAACAGAATGTCTCTGTTTTAATATACTAGCTTTCTAAATTAAGTGATTGCTGTATACTGTATATCTACCAACCCAGGCACTACATAGATAAGGTGCAAGTTTCAAAAAAAATGTGGTACTATGCTGTGTACTTTCTCCCTGGGGCCAGCATAAATACTTATATCAGGTGAGGGCTTGATGAAAAGGTCCTTGGTATGATGGCTTCAAGTGAGACTTATTAGACTCTATTGTCTTTCTCTTTCCCCATATTTGTTTTGGCTTTACAAAGCACTTCAGAGGGAATAAAGCCATGAATCACCCTTAAAATGATGCTCACTGCCAAGAGTCATACTTCTTAAATGTAAAACTGCACAGCAGGCATTCCCAAGATATGGATGGGCTTTTTATTCAGACAGAGAGCAGCAAGCAAACTTAAATGGCAAATTATATCCTGCTGCTTTCCAGTTATAATGGAAGTACATCCCCTGGGTCCTTAGCCAACCAAAAAGGGATCTCTAATAGGGATGTAGCGAACTGTTCGCCGGCGAACTTGTTCGCGCGAACTTCGACCGTTCGCGTCCGCCGAATGTTCGCGAACGTCGCGCGACGTTCGCATTTTGAGTTCGCGTTCAATTCGAATACAAATCGTTCGACCATTCGACCATTCGAATTCCTTCGACCGCTAAAAATCGAACGATTTCCTTTCGTTCGAACGATTGTAAGCATTCGATCGAATGAAAAGCATTCGATCGAATGCTTCGATCGTTCGATTCGAATGAAAATCGTTCGATCGAACGATTAAAATCCTTCGATCGTTCGAATCGAACGATTTTAGCGGGTGTTCGAAGTTCGCGAACTGTTCGCGAACGTTCGCATTTTTTGCCAGTGTTCGCGAACGGCGTTCGCAAACACCAAATCGGCAGTTCGCTACATCCCTAATCTCTAACCTTTGTTGAGTTACCATTTCAAGCATATTCAGTCAAACAACAGCTGTTGTCTAAGGATAAATTGAAGTAAAAATAAAAAACTGGGTAAATAGATCAGCTGTGCCAAATAAAAAATGTTTCTAATATAGTTAATTAGCCAAAAATGTAATGTATAAAGGCTGGAGTGATTTGATGTATAACATGTCAGTCAGAACACTACTTTTCAGCTCTCTTGGTTTACACTGACTGGTTGTCCTGGCTACCAGGCAGTAACCAATCAGAGATTTGAGGGGGAGCCACATGGGTCATATCTGTTGCTTTTGAATCTGAGCTGAATGCTGATGGTCAATTACAAACTCACTGAACAGAAATGTACCATGTGGCCACCCTTCAAGTCGCTGACTAACTCAGAGTTATAGAGCTGAAAAGCAGGAAGTTGGATTCTGTCTGTTTTATTAAATATCTGTTCACTCCAGCCTTTATACATTACATTTTTGGATAACTAACTGTAGGGCCCTATAGGGATACAGGCCCTATAGAGTTAATCTTTTCACCATTTCCTTGGGTTATTGGGTAGAATCCCTGTTACAGAATAACCTTTACAGTGATAGGCTGAGAGATTTGATGACACTGCTCTGACTCACTCCTATATAGTGTGTGCAGGGAGTGGCCTCTTCCTCTTTCGCCTCTGGATGTGATTCCAGCTGGATGTGCTCAGGGGGACTGAGTGCAATAGGCCCAGAAGAAGGCATGTGTCCAAGTCGGGGACCAGGTAACCCCGTGAATGAGGAACAGATACACTAGGGCAGACTTGTCATAGTCTCTCTAGGAGAGAAAGGCAGAGAGGTGAGAGAGAAAGAGCAGCTGAAGCTCCAACAAGGATTTGCAGAAAGGGAGTAGCTTCCCAGAGGCTCTGTGTGTTGCCTCCAGTCAGGGACCTCAGTGAAGAGGGACTGTAGGGTAGAAGCTGCTTCCTGACAACTTCCAGGAGGGAAAGGTTGTACTGCATTTGCCTGTGTACTCTCTGTGTGAGCCTGCCTTGTTCTGTGTGAACTCTCAATATGCTTTTTTCCTCAAGCTCCTGCGTGAGCATTAAACCTGTGGTCATTTGCCCTTTTTGGCATAATAAACCGTTCCTGATTGTTAAGAACCTCCTGGCGCCCAAGTTGTTTTTGTGTGCACAGTAGCCTGGGGGGGATGTAGTTGCACTACACCATAGAGGGAACACTTCCACTTAGCGAAGGCCCTGCCCTGGGTGTAAGTCGCGTGTAACCCATGCTCTAGTGTTCTAGCTGGTGAATTAACCCCCGAGTGGCCCAAATAGGTGTTACATAACTATATTAGAAACATTTTTTATTTTGCACAGCCGATCTAATTACCCAGTTTTTATTTTCACACTGAACTGTTCCTTTAAGGCATTTAGCCAAGTTTATTGAGCCACAAACTGACTTGTGATGAAGCTTGTCAGGAGGGTTTTCCTCCATAAATGTTGAGCTTCATCACAAGCCAGTCTGTGACTCAATACGATTGACTAAATGCATTTAATGCATGTGAATACTGTTTTTGTCACTATTCAATATCACCAAACAATACAGATATTCTTAGTGCAAATATTTTTCTTCTAAAGATCCTTCAGCTTGAGGCCTCAGGAGGAGCTCCAGACAGGGCAAGGGCCTCAATTAATAAGGGCTAGCTAGAGCTGAGATCGATCACAAGTTTAAATGCTCCAGAAACACAAGATGGTGAGGTATCGTTTTCCCCAGTAGTTCTCAAAGGAGAGGGCCCTTAAAACAATGCAGTTTTCCTGACCCCATATTCAGTGAACTATATCATACATAGTAACATAGTAAGTTAAGTTGAAAAAAGACTTACATCCATCAAGTTCAACCTTTAATTCTATATAACCTGCCTAACTGCTAGTTGATCCAGAGGAAGTCAAAAACCCAATTTGAAGCCTCTCTAATTTGCCTCAGAGGGGGAAAACATTTCTTCCTGATTCCAAGATGGCAATCGGACTAGTCCCTAGATCAACTTGTACTATGAGCTATCTTTCATAACCCTGTATTCCTTCTCTTGCTAAAAAGCCATCCAACTCCTTCTTAAAGCTATCTAATGTATCAACCACTATTTCAGGGAGAGAATGCCACATCTTCACAGCTCTCACACTAAAAAACCCCATCCGAATATTTTGATGGAAACTCCTTTCTTCTAATCATAATGACAACATTTTGAATGTAACCCCTTAACAAGCCTTCAAAAAATGTGTCCACAACAAATGTCAAACGTTCTGCGAATCTGAGAAAACCAGAAATAGAGGCTGGTCTAAAACTGAACTAACCTTTCTTAGTACCCAGGGGTGTATGCCATCTGGCCCTGGCTCCTTGTTTACATTAATATTTATTACAGCTTTATGAACCATATCCTGAGCCAGCCACTGACTAGATTGAGCTGAGCCAACAGTGCAACTACGAAGTGAGCCTGGGCAAAGGCATATTTGCCTTTTCTGTATCTGTTACAACCATTCTGGTATCATTATTTAAAGGAACAACACTCTCAACCTGCATCTTTTTACTATTAATATACTTAAAAAACGTTTTGGGGTTAGTCTCTGCCTCAATGCACTTTTCATTTTCTATCTTTGTCGGATTGCTGTTTTACAACATTTATTAGACCATTGATATTCATTAAATGCAGCTTCTGTCCTCACATACTTGTAGTTTTTAAATGCCTTTCTTTTCTTTCCAATAAAATTCTTTACTTCTTTATTAAGCCACATAGGGTTGTTATTTGTGCATCTACATTTACTTCTTAAAGGAGAACTAAACCCCCCCATACCAAAAGCTCCCCTTAACTGCCTGCCATTGCCTACCTCATGTAACCTATCTTCCACAGAATCCACCCCTCTCCCACGCTTAGTTTAAAAATCTCCTCCAAAACGTTGATATGCATTGAATAATACTTTTTGTGTATATGTTAGCACTTTTGACCAAAGTGGTAGCAGGGCCACTATACTTATTCATCACTTTGCTCACCCTTGTATTTTCACTTATCACTAAGAACTACCTGTACTTAAAAACTACTGGTGCCCATCTAAGCGATTTTGCTTCACAATGCATAATGCACCAATGTTCCAAAATGATGGCTCATCTTTCAGTGCCAGGGGTAGTAACATGAATCTGCCCAGAGTAAATTTTAAAAAATTAATTTGTTAACCAAAAAAATCAAGCACATTTGATATAAAAAAATGAAAGAAAATGTGTATTTTATTATACTTGAAATCCTGTTCATTCAGACTCTTGCACCCCATAATTTGCCACTCAAACCTGACATGTTGCTAATTTCTGAAATATATTTTAAACTCTTGTAAAAATCACAGGAATTTGCCACTCAAATGAAAACTGGCATATTATTCTGCATTGTTTGTGTTATAAGTTATCTTTAGTTTTTACCTATTATTTTAAAACTCACCAAATAAAAAAAGAAAAATAACAAGCAAATGCAATATTTGAGGAGGCATAATGAGTGATTAATTTAGCATTAACACCAATAACACTATGATTTTGCTACCATTCTCTTAACTGAGTGAAGAAATGCAGCTCAATTTCAGTGGCAGTAGAAAAAACTGTTATAAAGTGAAACAGTAATTTTATATGTCACTTGTTATCAGCCTTGTACTGAAAGTGTGTAATAGTTATCTATGTATTGTAACACTGTGACACTGATTATAATTACTTAATTGCATGTGTGGAATATCACTGATGGTCAAGCGATTGCAAAGAGTCACAGCTATTCCATATTTTCCTTCCAAACCAGCCATTTGGTCTCTGGGCTCAAGTACTAGATGAGTATTATTTGACTTTGATATTTGTAGAGATTATTGTTTAAATTGCATCAAGCGTGTAGTCTTTTAATTAATACTAGAGAAATGTGTAAAGACGTGCTGATCACTTTATACAACAATTCTGATTCCACCCAACTTTAACTGACCTACAACTCCCACCAACCCCTGATGGCCAGCAGTTTCAAAGCCTCTCATGTTCAAGAATGATGTGAACCATGAATATGTTTCATTATTCAAGCAGTAAGGAGGAAATCTCTCTTTGAGCAGGTACTTTCAGATCCTCAGAATGAAAATACCTCAAAACAACATAACATGTCAAGTAAGGCATCAACAGTATAAAAATAGAACGCTGAAATCTAAAGTTTGGTTGCCTAGAATTATAAATGTTTGTGACAAAAATATCTACACAGAACTGTGATGCTGACAAAGTGCTTTGTTTTCTATAGCTGTCTTGGTCATATTACAAATCACTAGTACCTAAAAAAAAATCTGAGAGAGTCTATTGACACACGTTTATGGTGACATTAAGCCGACCATACACTATAAGATCCGCTTGGTTCAGAAGGTCACAAAAGAGCAGATCTTTTCCCGATATGCCCACCAAAGCTGGGCAATATAGAAATAATTTGATTGTTTGTCCTTAGGGATTGGATTTCAAAGGGAATACAAGCAAGGACCACATAGATGAGCCAATGCTGCCCTTTATCTGTCGGGAACAAACTATTTTTGGGCATCTAACTGTAAAGCTGACAAAGTGCTTTGTGCTAATGCTAATAACTATCTAATAAATAACATTACATTGCAATATGTGATTTCTTTTCAAAAGAAACATTTATTACATTTACCCACTAGATTTCTCAGAATCCTTTGATGTATCTCAGGCCAGCAAAGTTAGCTATGCCTAAAGCCCTCAGCAATGATTACACGTGAATTGTTTTCATAATCCACATATAAAATGTTTAATGTTCAGTTCTGGGCATTTGTACAGACTATGATCTTTATCTAACCCAAATTCCAGATGAACTAGGACAAGGTGGGGAAATAGTAAATAAGACGTTCTACTTCTTGGCATGAAATCAAAAGAAATTAATAAATGTCAAATGTAGTTGGCCATGACTTTTAAAGTAAATAGTACATTTAAAAAAAGGCCTTTAAGCAATAAGTCATAAGGGTTCATACTAATGCAAGAGCAAGTGCTGCAGCTCCTCTTAATTTGCTGCTCTTCATATGGTTCAGGCTAAACTAAATCAATATTTATTTAAACAAATATTAGAACAGAAACTTTTATTAAACAAGAAATCTGTATTTCATTTGATCAGGTTTCCTCTGATTAATAAAGTATGCATGCATCTTAACCCATTTTCAACCTACTGCATTGCCATGCAATTCTGGAAATAATACATGTTTTCTTTGCTAAACAAGCCATTTTGTATGTGTAAAAATGTAAACTTATTTACCAAAATCATAGAATACAAATTGCTTTATAAGGTATCAGACCTTAATGTGTTTAATTCCGGAATATTTCTACAAGACAAATGTACAAATATGGAAAATCTGCTAAATATATTGCACAGCTGCCAATTTCTTAAAACAATAAGTACTTGAAATAGTTGACTGAATCACAAAAGACTAAAAACGAGTGCCATTTGCAAAAAAACAACATTTTATACTGGATAACAACTTTTACTGCTACAGAACTATCCATGTAATGTCAAAAATACTGAATGTGGGCTGGGACCAAACACAGCTCATAGAATTTCCCAAATTGTATGCAGCTGTAGAAGATGTTCATTTGTTTCTCTTTCTCTGTCACTCTTTTAAGGGGCAGATTTATTAAATGCAAGTTTATGGCTTAATAAATAAAATCTCACTCATGTTCTATTCATTCCTATGTAATTGGAACATATGGCACTTTTAGTGCCTGTCTATTCAAGCCCTCTTCTATACAAACTCTAGTCTCTTTTTGGCCATACATTTGGTACATTTGTCCATAGCAACCAGATAGCACTTGAAATTCCAAACTGCAAAGCTGAAAAAGTGAAAAAAACACATTTTAATTTTGTGGAAAAAGAGTATGACAATCTTGAATAAACGGGGAAAATAAATAAAGGCATTATAGACATTTCCCAATACTTCTATAGAAATGGATCAGCTTTTCATAGCTGAATTTTTCTGGTGTATTTTTACTTTTTTAAATTTATTTTAATAATTTTTTATTATGTTAGAAAATACTCACGAATATATATTAACCTTTTTTTCCTTTTCTCGAAAAAAAACACCAACTAAATTTTTGATAAATCTGTCCCGTATGTGCCATCAACAGATGCAGGGCCAAATTACAAAATTATTATGAAAACCTCTTCTGTCAAATATATATCCAGGTGAGGAGGATGTCATTAGTTACCGACATCATCAATTGTGGGGCTGTCATTGTGTGACTGGAGTGTTAGTCACCACTTGCATCTCATAGTTTGCAGTTTAATAATGGTCTTGTAGGCTAATGGCCCACTGGGAATTTTCAGATTGCATATTTTAGCTACTGGAGAAGTAGGGAAAGGGAAATGCATGAGACTGATAAATACCAATGCAGACTTGGTTGTAATTCAGTTGAACAGTATGTAGCAGGGACAGATTTAACTGCTTCACAGCAGACTTATAGGCTGCTAAGAGAGAGACTTAAATTTAGTAGGGATGCCTACGACTCTGCATTCGACAAATTATTGCCCCTGTACACTGAAAATTGAATAATGAGCTCTGTGTTAACAAGTCCATCCCTTGCTCTAATTGCTGTCTTTATTTTTAGCTCACAGATCAAGAGAAGCTCAATATACAGGGTGGTGTTCTGAAGTATAACCTTGAAAGGGAATAAAAGGAAAGATATTGATCACATAGAAGAGACCATCTGCTATCTTCGGAAAGCTGTCATTTTATTTATTTTTTCTTTAATTTCATAAGTTTTCAATAGTTTCCATAATGAAGACGTTTAGTTTTGTAATGTTAACAACCCATACTGCTCCCACTAATAATTTACTCCTCTGCTTTTATGTTAAATATACATTGCATAATTATATGCAAATGCCGCACCCTCCCTTAATTTCCCTTGAAAAATTGAAAGTGAAAACATTTTTATGGTTATTTCTTGATGCCTAACCTAAATCTAGATGTTCAGAACAGCTGGCAGGATGAGGTTTGACACCCCTGAGCAACAAATTAATCAGTACAAAATGTTCCTGCACTACTACAATTACATTATGAAGGAAAAACATTGTAAAAGTCAGTGCTAGCATCATGCCTGGCCTCTATACTTTTTTTAGTTTCAGAGCTGATGTTGCATCAGGCCTGAGAAGCATCTACTGCTTTATAATAAATTATTGTGCAATGAATACGTTCGAAGAAAAAAAGATAAACAAAATGTACAATTGAAAGAATTAGAATTTTATACAGTTTGCAAACATTTGTATCGCAAAATTATAATTTATTGTGTCTATTATGAATTATGCATTGTTTGCTTGAGATAGCATTATCCATTTTCACCCAAGAGGAATTTTTGATGCCAACTTCAGACAATGATCAAAGTGTAAAATCAAATGAAAAATGTATTATTAAATTATATAAAATACATCATTTTAGATTAATGAAGCATATATTTTTGTTGGTATTTCCCATTTAATACTGCTGCAGTTCTGAACTGAAACTGTGATAGAAAGATAGCCAAATATAATGGGCAATACTGGCTTTAGGGAAACAAATTGAATATATATAATGTATACCATATGGAGTAACTTTTCATGCATTTCCCCTGATTGACCGCTGCTTGGAACATGGCCTAATTAAATGCTGGATAAAAACTGATATTATATCCTGTTATAGGCAGAGAGAAAGACTCTTTGCACCATGAGAATAGACCATTAGGCTCTAGGCAAAGTGCTGCTTCTCAGAAATACCTATATTTACCCCCTTCTTCAAATCTTGCACAATACAGTGTATTCTTGCTTATTCATATTTGTGTGTTTTGTGACCTAAATTTGATATTTGTAAAATAAAATAAAATAATAAAAATAAAGAAAAATCCTTCTGTACTGTACATCTAAGCACCTTCAGCCTCATAGTACTGTTTACAAAAATATTCATGGACAATAGACAGCTCTGTGGCACTGCTATTCTTTACTGGAAGTTAAAGGATACTTTACTTTCTATTGCTTTTGGTCTATCTCCAGTACATATGCTTTGATTGCTGCTAAACATATATTTAACAAGAACAGTGGAATCAGGGTTTATTTTCCCAGCATACCATATATTTTGCCTGTCCTGAACACTTCAGTAGCAACTTTATTCTTTCTTTCATTTAGTTTTGGAATTTGTACCTTCAGTAGATTGCAAAAAACCAGGAATAATTTAGTGACCATAAAACAACCGGTTGGTTTTCATGTATGTAAAGCCTACGTCAGAGCATTATATGTGTTTTCTAGGCCAAGACTAACTCTTAGGATACCTTGACATAACAGCCAGCTTGGCAGTAAATCTTAGACCTCTACATGATTCATAAGGGACATTTTTCTTCCCCTCCACTTGACAAGTTTTTAAATTCTGTTCCGATCATCTCCACAAATTGTTTTAGTTTTGCCTTACAGTTGACAGTAACAAAGATGTATTAAACCTAACTAATCACGTCTGAGGCACAAAGCTTGTCCACTTCTTAATTAATTAAATGACTTACTGAACCTGCTATGAGATTCTCAGCATTGCCCTTGTGCTGCTGTATATCTTGTTAAGAAGGTAAATGTAACGCCTATGATAGTGGAAAAAAGAAGGAAAGCTGGTGGCACAATGCCTTTTCATGAGTTGCAAGTATGTCAAACAGCACACAGGGTGTAACCAGCATATACTAGTGTTCTTACTATAACCTAAACCTTATGTCCCTAACTGTAACCAAATGAATCCTTGTAATTAACAAACCAAGTCTCCAGTCCATAACATTGTGAAACACATAACGCAATACAGGTAAAGGACCCATTTTTTCAGAAACCCATTATCCAGAATGCTCTGAATTATGGCCATCTCCCATAGACTCGATTTTATCCAAATAATTCAAATTGAAATGATTTAATGATTTCCTTTTTCTCTGTAATAATAAAACAGTACCTTGAATTAGCTTGAAATTAATATATAATTAATCCTTATTGGAAGAAAAAACAAGCTATTGGGTTTATTTAATGTTAACATGTTTATTTAATGTTCTCTGGACAACCCCAGGTCCCATACCTGTTCATTACTGGGATGGACAGAAATCCTGTTTATCCTTTCCATTGTCATGTTATCAATTACATTTACACTGGGCAAATTACTAACAATGATTACAAATGAAATGAAATAATTCATGATAAATATGGCAGTTTATTCACATGCAATCAAGCATATGAGTTAAGCCAGTCAACACTAAGATACATCATCTCAGTGACACTTGTTTTAAGAATAATGCAAAGTTTCATGTACTGTGGGACTGACTCTTCAAGGGTTGCCCTAAGAGTGGATGGAAAAGAGAGGCAGTCCCTAAATTCCAGGCATATGTTCTTTCTCTATTGACAATTGGGATACATTTTCAAGCCAGAATAAATATTCTAATGCAACAGGAATCTTAAGACCAAAATATCTTCACACCTCTGCCCCAAGCTTACTGTTCTTAATAGATGTAGTGATGCATTTCATGATTATGTTTCAGGATCTTTTTTAAATTTGAAATTTTAATAACTAAACAGTTCATTTTACATTTTCATTAAAAGAGAATCTTATCAATATATTTTATTGAGCAAGATTAATGTGTAAGGGTATGGGGTAGAGATTCCATTTATAAATGTAATATCTGCTTAAAAACGGAATCATGAACCATTGAAGGGTTATGAGGATTAGTTGTTCTGTGCATATATAGGCGATCAAACTGTATAATATGATTCAAAATATATTTCTAGTGGAGAAAGACAAGATTCAAGCACCTCCATAAGAAAAACAGCAACCAAAGCAATCATAAGGAATCTATAATCAAATTCATTTTTATAATTTATAATCACCCATGATTGCAAAATCAAATGAGATGCATTTCTTGAAAACATTTCAATAAACATATTTCTTCCCAAGCTTGGAAACGATTGAATTGCCTGGTAGAAGATCATTAGCAGATAGGGGGGAATAATTCGTCTCTTGGCAGGTTGAACTTGTTGTTCCATTACAAAAGTGTATGGAAATATAGAATCAGATGTTACACTTATGGGGCTATTCATTAAAAAATAGCATTTAATTATTATATTTTTATTTTAATTCAGCAGTCAAATTTTACATACTGTAGCGCACTTTAGATATACACGTAACATGTCTTGGCTTTCCACAGCTGTATTAAAGGAGCAAAAGGTTGGCAACCCTTCAAAAGAATGAAGGTACACAATCCATTTCAATCAGGTTTCTGTTAACATTTCTGTAAACTCTTTACAGATTTCAAATGATTACTTCTGCTTGTAAACAATTAACAGCATCATTAAAAAAAAATACAAAAGTTGTTGAATGCACAGAGAGATCACACTGGCAGCTAAAGTAAATCAAGTAAATCAAGTAAACTCAGTAATCCAAGGCTATGGGTATTACTTTAAATGAAAGCGATATGAATGTGTTCATTATGACTCCAATTTTTAAACCAGTTCATAATATCTTCCCTGAGAAGCAAATTGTCAGAAACACAATGGAGTTTATGATATAATACTTATCGTAGCCTTATAAACACCATTGGAAGCAATCTGACAATTTGCTTCTCAGGGTACATATTACTGACTGATTTCAAAATAGGAGTCATAATCACTTGTGTCTACAAGTGAAAGAAAAAAAAGAAAGATAAGAAAGGATGAAAAGA
This sequence comes from Xenopus laevis, assembly GCF_017654675.1. Lineage (NCBI taxonomy): Eukaryota > Metazoa > Chordata > Amphibia > Anura > Pipidae > Xenopus > Xenopus laevis. Next base: position 76,223,831 of record NC_054385.1, read on the forward strand.
AAAAAAGGATGCATGGAAGAAAGGAAGGAATGAAAATAAAGAAAATGTTTAAATAAGCTGCTAGCTTTTATGTGAAGAAAGAGAAGCTTTTCTGAGCCGTAGGAATTATAATATAAGCTTTTGGAAGCAATGAGTTAAAAGGTACTTTTACCTTCAAAAGTATAACAATACTAGCAATAACAGAGACAATGGGGCATATTCCCTAAAGGGCGAAGTGACTAACGTTAGGGAAATTCACCAGCGTGACGCCATTTCATAACTACGCTGATTCCCTGACTGGTACAGGCGCCACGAAGGAGATAGACACTAGCGTTGCTTCACACTCTAACGCCAGGCGAATTTTTTACTCTGGCGAATGGACGTAACTCCACAAATTCACTAAGATGCGGATTTTACTGAACGTTACCTCATTCGCCAGACTTGCCTTCGCCAGCTCAGACCAGTCGAAGTGCAATGGAGTGGATAGGATTTCCTCAATTTTTTGTTAAAACATTTTCTAGGTCTCAATAAATGCTGGCCTCCAAATTTTTTGGGGGGTAACCGGTTCCCCCTACATAGTATATGGCACATAAACTATAGACTGAGCTCATGTGTAGGGCATTGTAACAATTTTATTTTATTTTATTAAGGTTCCCTGGCCTTGTGTAATGTAATGTATTTGCTGCAACATCTATTCAACTTTCACTTCCTGCCGTATGTAAATAAGCCAACACTTTGCTATGCTTGGCGAAGTAATGCTACCGCAAATTCGCCGGCGTTCGGTGCCCTGGACGCAACTTTGCATTTTAGGGAATTATCGTTGTCCTGGTGAATTTAGTGTTGTCCTGACGAAGTGTTGCAAAGTGAGCGAAGCAGTCGCTAGCAAATTTGCGCCGCTTAGGGAATTTGCCCAAATGGGCTGCTAGAGGCCAAGTAATCTGCTTGCTGTGTAACATCATTGGTCATCTGACCACAGAATGTGCACAGCAGGTGGACACACTGCTTCTATTGACTTTATACATTTAATGAATAAATGTTTCTGATATCAGCTGTTCTAAATTGAATAATTTTATATTTTCTCACATACCACAGAATGCAATTATTGTTTTCAATAGGTTTGCTTTTCAGCATATCAGTGTTGAAGAATGTTGCAAGGCAATTGCATTACAGCAAAACTATTTAGTGGTGTTTTTTTGCAGAGAAAGAAAACCAAGAAATGTAAAATGTATTGTTCAATAACTGAAGGAATTCCAAATACGAATTGTGACAAAAAACCCTAATTTTTTTGCTGGGGAACATGAAGTGCTTACTTTTAAAGATATAAGCTTTGCTTAGAAATACACAAGAATTTAGAAGAAATTTGGCATATTCCATTTTCTGCAAACTGTCAAGGTTTGACTGGAGATTCTGAATTTTAAGAATGTTAACCCTACTGCCCAATTGCACTACAAGGACTTCTATCAGACCTCATAATTATAAGACCCTCCTAACTCACTTCTCTTACTACTTCTTAATATTTGAAATGGATCTCTTTTTCAGGAAAAATATGACACCTACAAAACAGCAATGAACAAACATAAAAGCAAAACAAGAAAGAAAGAATTACACGGAAGACTTCTGGATTTTATATATTTGGTCTGATCATTAGATAAATGTCTTTTTGAGACACAATTGCAAAAAAGAACTATGGAAAGTTTTAAAAGATGAGCAGTTTTTTCAAATGACAATGGTAGATGAACTGTATAAGAGGCTAAAGTTCACTTTTAAAAGCTTAGATTATGGGTGAAGGTCTAATTGTGGAATAAAATCTTGCCTTTAGAGAGTATATACTTACAAAGGAAATGCAAAACACTTTGGCTTAAATTAATATATTAATTGGTACTTTTCTTATTCATAAAGTATGCCCTTAACTAATAATTTAGAGTTTAGGTATTTTGAAATGTCTTCCTTAATGTATATAAAGACTACAATCAAGTTCTGTGTCTTTTTGAGGATAGGGGATTTGTGTTACTGTAGACGTATAATCATCTACAGCACATTTCCCTTCCTCAAATTCAGTTTTTTCTGCTTACTGTAACTCACATTGTTTTCTTTTATTCCTTATTTCAAATTGCATTTTCATTTTTAGTAGAACTGCATTTTCCAAATTCAATATAAGACTGAAAGACACCTGACTGTAAGAGCAGGTGAAATATGGTAGCAACTCACAGCATGAGAACAGTAAAAATACAATGTTAAATATCTTTAAAAAAAACGAAACAATCAAAACTATAAGTAAAACAGATTTAATAAACCCTTACTACTATTTTTTTTATAATTGCACGCACAAAAATAGGTAGGTCTGAGATCACAGATATTTCAATGCTTTGCGAAATACATATCACAGAGAAATAGTAAAATAGTCATTCAGTAAAATTAAAGAATTAATTTGCAATATGTAAATCAGCAACATAAAACACACACATAGAAAACAAATCCGTCTGGTTTTACTGAACACCCATTTTAACATATCTCAAGTGTACTGAAAACAGCTTAATACAAACCACATTTTCCTTTTTAACTTGCTGTTTGACAGAAATTGTACCCAAAACAAATGTATTGCTTGTCAGTTCAAAAGGCCAAGTAAAGTTAACTTTTTTTATTATTATTATTATTATTATTTTTATCGTCCAGCTCATTTGGAACATGCTAAAAGCAAAGGGCTTTTTTTTAAGCCTGAGATTTGTATGTAAAATAAAAAGGAGCACTGCTGGGCATTTTTCATGAAGTGATTATACGTATGTGACTAAAATGCACACACTGGAGACTCATGTTTCAGGAAGTTGCTGTTTTGCTTTGCTGGAACACGTCTTTAATAAGCTGTTTGTGTTAGCACTCCTCCAGTCTCTTTTCCTTTCCTACAAAAACATGAAATGTCTACACTGCTGGTTTGGCTTTTTTTTTGCATGTTTTTGAACTAATACTCAGGTTTCTCCGGCATGCTGTGCCATAGGGATGCTTGCTTCCTGTGTTCATGATAAACCAAACATTTTATACAGCAGGCAGGAATCTGATGCGGTGACACTGATCGGTCTCGGCGAGGCAGGGCTCTGTATATTGTGATAGGCGCTGGACAGTGAAATAGTGCATTACTCATTTCTCAGTATACCTTACTGTGCAGTTTTAAATATATGAGTTTTGTGCAAAGCCAGGAACAGAGCGTCAAAGAGACATATATATATATATATATATATATATATATATCTCAAAAATCAAATAACAATATAATAAAGAAAATAGATAGAGTACAGGCCCTTTCTAAAGAAATCCCAAATGACATTTAAAGGACATTATACTAAACAAATATGGATTCTGGAAACAATAAACACTTTGTATGACTTTTCTTGCCAAGTAAAACATGAGTCTGAAAGACATTACATTCATAACATATTGCTTCATAAAATCAAGCAGAATTGTTGTAGAATAACATATGCCTATATCAATTACTGAATATTTGTCATAAATTATAATGATAGAAAGCCCAGCTTACAAAGTGAGCTTATCTGAACCAAACTTCGATGGAATAAATTGAGTACATTTTTATTTAACTGCATGAAAAAAATAACACGCAGAGAGAAAGAATTCAGAGATATAAGCAAGCAAGTGGTGGAGTATAGCTTTTCAGTATGGAAGCCACTGGATAATAGTGTCCTTGGGGTTAATCGTGCATGAATAGCACTTGACAGAGATAAGGAATGGCTGTGATTGACATTAATGCAATTCAATGGGAGAGAAGCTTATATAGCACAGATCACGCATTGCTTCCAGAAATATGTCAATAGCTCTTTGTTGAAATCAATAGGCAAAATGAAGCAGCAACTCTATAGAGTACTAGCAAAGTGTATTGAAAATGGTATTTTGTATGTTATGACTTGAGTTATTAAGAATTTCAAAAATACAGAATAGGTCTATTTTATTATCTATACTTACTGTATATTTGAGACTTAGATTTGAGATTAAACACAGTTGGCAACCTAACTACAATTGGGTGTCTTTCCCAACTCCAACATAACAGCAAAAAGAACCAAAGTTATTGCAATCACTCGTAAGCAGTACCTTTCCTGCTGTATTGCAGTGCAGCTTCTGCTCGCTCTTATCTTCGCTGCTCCGGTGCTGCTACCACCGCTTTCTCCTGCCTTCCCAAGATGGTGGCGCCCAGTGAGTCCACACGGCTCAATCTGACGCCAGCGTCAGAATGTATGCAGCGTTGTGATGCCAGCTTCAGAACGGACGCAGCATCACCCTTATCAGATACCTTGAACTGTGTTGGACTGGTGTTTCTTCCTTGGTCCACAATCCTTACTGAGCCTTTGGGCCCATGGACTTTAAGACTTTAAGGCAGGTTTTTTCTAGGGATGCCCCTAATTAGCATATGCAAATTAGGATACGGATTCGGTTCGGCCGGGCAGAAGGATTCGGCCGAATCCTGCTGAAAAAGGCCAAATCCTGGCCGAATCCCGAACCGAATTCTGGATTCGGTGCATCCCTAATTTTTTCAATTTAAATGACTAGAAGTAGGAATTGTTGTGAAACTGCCAGGGTAAATATGTCAAAATGGCATTGTTCGTTGCTGATAAATAGTGTATCAGGTCCCCCCCCTTTATTTAGGCATGGTTGTTCAAGTTTGGCATAAATGGTCTCCTTCATGTCTCAAGGTTCAAACCATCTATCTTTTTGTTCCAAAGGTGTTTAACATACCTAAACAGTTGACAATCACATTAGGCCCTTTAGTTGTTAACATGGTACACCACCAATTCATGGACTTTGTCGATAAAGTTTATAAGGAAAAATTGGAGACCAATGAGACAATGATATCCTATGACACCAGTCCAACACACAGAGGAGAAACTAATAGCAGGCAAAACAACAGTCATCACAAATGTGACTGGAATATCTAAGAAACTTAGGTGAATGTTTAACAAACATCACTTTCCTGTGTTTTCAAATCAAACAATACGGTGCCACAGAAGCTGGTACTTCCAAAAGACTCAACACCAATGAATACAGTATGAAAAGTCTATGCTGTCCAGTGTAGTGAAGATTGCTCAGATCTATACATTGCGGAAACTAAACTACCACTTTAGGATTTAGCCTTCCTATTTCGGGCCATTCTATTACTATCTACATGTAAATGAAAAGACACACTTCTTTGAGGACATAAAATATGCATATTTTGGGCTGAAAAGACAAATGATTGGAAAGAGACCTGAAGGAGGGCATTTAAGCCAAACTGGAACAACCATCCCTGAACAGAAGAGGGGGTCTGTGACACCATTTATCAGCAACGTACAACTCTGCTTTGACATCTTTACCCTGGCAGTTTCACAACAACTCACACTTCCAGTCATGTACATAAAAAAAATCATATCTGCATCAATAAGAAGTTTAAGAACCATAGTACCATTGTGACTAGATCATAATTTTACATCTAACTCTTACCTGAATAAGTTTAATGGAACCATTGTGGTTGGATGTTTGTGACTTCATTACTCTTAAGGGTTTAAAATCCCGGGGAATTCCTTATCATTCAAGTTCAGTTGCCATAGACTTACTTACACTATGTACTGTATATCATGATATGGATGAATAAAAACCTTCCTAGATGCTATATACATTAAGACACGATAGGTCTTCAGGAAGGTCCCAGGGTGGACCTAAATGGTGGCCTAATACATTTCTTTTCTTTTACATTAAGATCCATAAATGCTCCACTTTCCCACTCTATAAAATATTTTATGCGCCTGCTTCATGAAGTATATAAATATCTATATATAATACATATGTGTGTGTATATGTCGATGTGAAGTAATAATTTTTAAACACACTTTTCTTAATCATTTGAAATGTTGAATCTTAATATTGTTGGCAGTTGGCAGTTAATGGGTTAAAAATTTATCAAAATAAAACTCAGGCTTGAGTTTATTTTGGTTGTTTAGCATTTTTGACAGTTTTACTTACCGATTCTTTACTTATATCCTAATATACCCAGCTGTGTCTATAAAATTGTGAACCTAGTACCCCTTCCACATCTGGTCTTCTTCCTACACCTGTTTGGTTACAATGATAATGATTAATAGTTTTATACAATATATTGAGTAAGGAATGGAAACTACTTTGCAAGTGTTATTTTATTTTCCTTTACACCTAACAAAACCAAATATAAATATGTATATTATTCTATCTTTCTGTTGCCAATATAAAGTACAGGTAATTGGATGAGGACAAAGGGAACACATCCCTCCCACAAGACATAGGTTACAAATCAAATTACTATTCCTTCTTTGTATCATACCTTTTACCCCGCGAGGTGTAGAAACCCAATAACAAGTATAGTAGGCACTAATTGGTCCCTACTCTGTGTCCATTCAGGTCTTTAGTTTGGGTGGGCCACCAGTAGCAGTTTTACGTAAGTAACTTTGTAGTCAACTACAAATGAAAAGCTGTGTTAAAACAATTGCAGTTACCCACTTGTCCCAGTTACAAATACTATCTATTCATTTCAAAAGAGACCGCTCTTATCTACCTGACAATCCATTAGGTTTCATAGGAAGTTATGTTTTTATAGTAAGGTAAGAATTGAATATATAAATTGTATTTTAGATAGTGTTGCGTAAAAACATCATTTAATTTGTTTTATGGTTGAGAGAGCATACAGCTGACTTTTTGTATTTCTGCTAGCATAACTATACAAAGCAATATAATTCTGTAACTGTCCACTCTGTGTTATAATGATTATCAGATGTCAAGAGATTTACTGGATAGATTTTTTTTTAGCTCCAACAAGCCATGAAATACTTTATTATACAAGTAATTTAAAATAGAAAGACAATTACAAAGTTCTAGGATTGCAGTGTCAGACAATAAGGATATGGTAATTATGAATATAATCTGTGTAATCTGAATATAATCTGTGGTTTAAAGGATTAAATTTTGAGGAAATAAGGCATTATAAATGGAGATGGCAGTGCATTTATCCTGCATGTGTTCTGGGGTTACTATACATGAACCTAACATTGTGTTAATACTACAATGTGTTCCTGAAGACATTATGGGGGTTATTTATCAAGGTCTGAATTTATCTCAGTATCGGCTGCTACAAACTCCGATCTAACCGGCTGAGGTTTTTAACGCTTATTTATTATTAGAAGTGGGTGCTTTTTTCAATAATACCAGAGTGCTGCTGCTTTTAATGATCTATACAAAATTACAAAATTACTTGCCCTGGCAGAGGGTACAGCTTGCACCTGGGGCTGCAAAGAGCACACATGAACAGAATGCCTGGCAGAAGGGGTCTTGCTGCCAGCAAGAAGCTGTTGCAGAGGCTGATGAGCCTTAGGGGCAAATTTACTAAAGGGTTAAGTGGCTAACGCTAGCAAAAATTTGCCAGCATGACGTCATTTTGCCACTTCATCGATTTACTAATGAGTGCTTAAGTAAATTCGCTAGCAAAGTAGACATACTCTAGCGCTACTTCGCACCCTAACCCCAGGTGAAGTTGCGATCTGGCGAAGGGACGTAACTACGCTATTTCATGAACTTGCGGATTTTATTGAATGTTACCTCTTGCACCAGACTTGACTTCGCCAGCTCAGATCAGGCCAAGTGCAATAGTGTAGATAGGAGTTTTTTCAAAAATAGTTGGCGTTTTTTACTTTTTACTGGGTGATAGGCTGAAAAAGATTGAATTTTTTTTTCTCCTCCTTCCCCCTTACATTTGGCACCTACACTTTACAGTGGGCACATGTGTAGGCAATATAAGACCTCTATTTAATTTTATTAAGAGTCCCTGGCCTTTGTAGTGTACTGTAGTTGCTGCAGCATACACGGCCATTGTACTTTAACTGCATGCTGTATGCTAATTAGGTGTCGCTAGCATAACTTCGGACTGCTTATCTGTTTATCGCAAGCGCAACCACGCAACCGTTCGGTAACCTGTGCGAAACTTCGGATGTTCGTGAATTTGTGCAGCCCTGGCGAAACTGCGCCTGGCGAAGCGTGGCGGAGTACGGCGAAGCCGCCGCTAGCGCATTTTCGGTGCTTAGTGAATTTGCTGGAGGGTAGAAGGGACTGGCAGAAGCTAGTGAGCCTGAGTCACAGGAGGGGAAGCCAGCAGAGCTGAGCGAGATAAGAAGATAAGCCAATAGGATTTTATGTGCAATGCTGCTGCTACTTATTCTATATTATATCTTGTTTTCTCTGACTTTTCTGTAGTTATTGCTGAAAACTTGTGCAGTGACTAGTCTGTCAAAGATGACATCAAGTCAACAGGCAGTTATTTCCATTACCTATATAATGAAATAATTAGTTCATTATTAGGTTGACCTGTTACAGACAAGATGTATTGCTTCAGCCAATGAGTAACAACATGGTATTGTATTTAAAATTGCATTTTTTAATGTCAGAATTTGCCCATATTGGAGTGCCAGTCTTATATATGTGAAAAGAATAAAAAATATCAAAAATATCAGCCTTATTACTTAAATGTGCTTTCAGAATATCAACTTTGCACAGATACATTCCTCTTTTCATACATTCATACACAGTCCGCTGTTTTCATGAAGTTGCCTATTGGCCATCTATTTATGAGTGAAGCAATATCAGTTCAGCTTTGAAATCGGGATGCCTTCATAAAAGCTCCTATAAATGTATGAATAACTCAGCAAGTGTAAATAGCACACCAAGTTAAGAGAATTTTATTCAGCTGAACAAAACCAGGCTGACAGCAGGTGTGATATGACGACCATTAAATAAATGACTACTCTATTCTTCTCATGTCATTTCTAATACTGCAGATTTTATAATGCCTAAGAGATGCTAAGATCACAGGCTGTGGTGTGTTCATTCTTTTTCTCATGCACAGGCATATAAAAGCTTTTGCTTTGGAAAGTGGGTCAGAAGTGGATCCTATACAATAGCTACTTTCTAAATAATTATGTAGCACTAGGAATTGGATGGCTAAAATAAATACATAGAAGATATACACTTATCTAGTAGCAACAGATTCTTTTTTTGTATATTTTGTGCATGGCCCCTCCTTTGATGCCATTCATTAATGGCAATTCCATCCAAACATGTTCCTTGCAATTCTGTATAGTTATGCTAGGCACCCATTCCGTTGAATCAAGGGAAGGTGTACCTATCGATACTAGGGTGACCTGGAGCTACCAACACCTTAAACCAAGTATTTGCAAGGTTCCACCAGTAAACACCAGAAGTGATGCCATCCCCACCCTGACACCTGATTTACAGCAAAATGCAAGATTGCAATAGATGCAACATAAATTTACTTGAGACAAAAATTGCTCTTTGTACACTGCATGTTTGGTCATAAATGACTCCTTTAGTAACATGGTAGGAGACACAACCTCATCTCCTCCAAGTACTGCTAAACAATATACAGCATTTCCTTCCATATAGCAGTGGACCCAATTCTGAATTGCTCACACACTTGATTTTCTCTGACCCCACTTCTTTCCAATAATAATACAATTAAGAGCACAACAAGATGAACTGCAGAGCCAGCAACTGCTAGGAGGCCTGGGAGCTTGGATGGGCTTAATGGTATTTTAATTAATGCACAATTTCAACATGTTTGTAAAACGTAATAGTCTGAACTGGTGCAATCATGTCTAGTTGCTGCAGATGTTTTTATGGTAGATTCCCTTAATGCACTTCTTCAGGAATTACATTTTATATTGTAGAGTGAATTATTTGCAGTATAAACAGCGTAATTTAGAAATAAAAATGACATCATAAAAATTATGACAGAATCCCTTTAAGGAAACTTGGATGGCTGATTGAGCAGGTGAAAAAAAGCAGGGCTACTGTAAAATTTAGAATTAGATTAAATTTTATACAAGTATATGAACTTATATATATATATATGCGTTTGTGTGTTTGTTTGGTTGGGTGTCTGTTTTCCCTAAAATTAGTTCGGTAAGGCTGGAGGATACCCTACAGTTTTTAACTTGATAAACAGTTGTCTTCATTTTGTAAATTCACATTAACTATTTACTGTAGCCATATACATTGCCTCCAACTGGTTATAGTTTAGTCATTTATAATGTAACAGCTCTCATTATCTCTGTCAGGGCCACTTGGCCTTTTGCAGTGGCAAGTCATGACCTGGTGCAAGCTGACTCTGGAGAACAGACTTTAAATAAAAGGTGAGCTCTCCAAAGGTTTAAACAAAGTTGTAGCCAATTTGACCTGTGCATCGTCAATGACACTGATCTTACTCACCTTACCTGACCATATATATATATATATATATATATATATATATATATATATATATATATATATATATATATATATATATATATATATATATATATATATATATATATATATATATATATATATATATATATATATATATATATTCATAAGTTTACATACCCTGGCAGAATTTATGATTTCTTAACCATTTTTCAGAGAATATGAATGATAACACAAAAACTTTTCTTTCACTCATGGTTAGTGGTTGGCTGAAGCCATTTATTGTCAAACAACCGTGTTTACCCTTTTTAAATCATAATCACTACTCAAAATACCTAAATGACCCTGATCAAAACTTAAATACCCCAGTTCTTAATACCGTATATTGCCCCCTTTAACATCAATGACAGCTTGAAGTCTTTGTGGTAGTTGTGGATGAGGCTCTTTATCTCCTCAGACGGTCAAGCTGCCCATTCTTCCTGGAAAAAAGCCTCCAGTTCCCGTAAATTTTTGGGCTGTCTTGCATGAACTGCATGTTTGATGGTGGGCCTGGTGCACAGTTGAAAGGGATCAGCAACCCTTAATGGAGTAAGTTTAGCAAGAAGAAAACCGGCACTCAGAGCTATAAAACAGGAAAGGGATATAAGAAAATATCAAAGGAATTAAGAATGTCAATCAGCAGTGTTCAAACTCTCATTAAGAAGTGGGGCACGCCCCCGAAACGTAACGTTGTAATAAACACGCAGGGCTTTGCCGCATGCATTGAGCTCTGAGTGCCGGTTTTCTTCTTGCTAAACTTACTCAATGGTATTAAGGTCAGGAGACTGAGATGGCCACTCCAGAACCTTCACTTTATTTTGCTGTAGCCAATGACAGGTCAACTTGGCCTGGTGTTTTGATCATTGTCGTGTTGGAATGTCCAAGTATGTCCCATGCACATAAATTTTAGTCTCATCACTCCAAAAGAAATTGTGCCAGAAGGTTTGAGGCTTGGCTCTGTGCTGTTTGGCATATTGTAAGCAGGATATTTTGTGGCATTTGCATAGTAATAGCTTTCTTCTGGCAACTCGACCATGCAGTCCATCTTTCTTCAAGTACCTCCTTATTGTGCATCTTGAAACAGCCACACACATTTTTTTTAGAGAGTCCTGAATTTCACCTGAAGTTATTTGTGGGGTTTTCCTTGCATTCCGAACAATTTTTCTGGCAGTTGTGGCTGAAATTTTAGTTGGTCTACCTGACTGTGGTTTGGTTTTAACAGAACCCCTAATTTTCCACTTCTTAATGAGAGTTTGAACACTGCTGATTGACATTCTCAATTCCTTTGATATTTTCTTATATCCCTTTCCTGTTTTATAAAGTTCAACTACCTTTTCCCGCAGATCCTTTGACAATTCTTTTGCTTTCCACATGACTTAGAATCCAAAAAACATCAGTGCAGCACTGGATGAAAGATGCAAGGGTCTGTCAGGAGTCCACAAAGTCATTGATCTTTTATACCCATTACCCACTAATTACAAGCAAACAGATCACAGGTGAAGATGGTTACCTTTAATAGCCATTCTAACCCTTTTGTGTCAAGTTGAGTGCATGTTATCAGGCCAAATCACCAGGGTATGTAAACTTTTGATCAGGGTCATTTGGGAAGTTTGTGTAGTGATTATTATTTAAAAAGTGTAAACACAGTTAAAAGTAAAACTAGGGAGGGGTATGTGTATGGATGCTGGGTTTTCATTCGGAGGGGTTGAACTTGATGGACTTTGTCCTTTTTCAACCCAATTTCACTATGTAACTATGTAACTATGTAACAGTTGTTTGACAATAAATGGCTTCAGCCAACCACTAACCATGAGTGAAAGAAAAGTTTTTGTGTTATTATTCATATTCTCTTAAAAATGGTTAAGAAATCCTAAATTCTGCCAGGGTATGTAAACTTATGATCACAAATATATATCTATATATATATATATATATATATATATATATATATATATATATATATATATATATATATATATATATATATATATATATATATATATATAAGGTTCTGGAGAAGGCTACCCTGCCAAACAGAGCCTCAGTTGGTTTTTACCACATTCTCAAGGCAAATATCTGATCTATTAATAATTATAGTTGGAGGGGGTTGGGAGAAGGATGCAATATAAAGCAGGTGCTAGAGCAAGACTGATTTTGCTTGATCTGTACAAAACACAGGACACAAAAGTGAGCTTTTTAAATTTGATAGACATTAGAGAGAACAGAAGAACATGTCCTTCGGCCGTTAGAGAGAAGGGCCAAAGAAATAAATTGAAAAAGCATTGAAGACCCAGTGTGAATTTGCCCAAAAACAGTAAAATAAACATTACTGGGTTACAATGATAATATATTGCTATCACCAAAAATGTGGGGTATGTTATGAATTATATAAGTTCAGTTGAAAAATAAGTTATGTTTTTAACATCTAAAATAAGATTCTAACTTGGTATTCATTATTATGGTATAAGTATTCAAAGATAAAAATAATATTCAGAAATATAAGATCCCAATATCCCAAATATGACTTTACAAGGTTCCAACTACAAAGAGCTCTTTAGTTAAGAGTAAAAAAGCAGTTTGGGATCATAGAGGACTTATAATACAAGTGCAGCCCTCACAAAAGCCTTTTGCTTCAAATAATGCAGCAGATTGTAATGCAATTTGCATATTCTGAACATGAGTCTCTCAGCATGGGAGAGTAAAGGAAAATGATAAATAAAATCCAAGCAATACTGGAAATGTCACTGTAAATCTGAAGGAAATCTAGACCTTTTGAATTTTACATTCACTATTCTTCTAATAAAAACTAATTAGAGCAGAAGGTACATTGGTGCCTCAGATTTTCAAAAAAAGTAATTCAGTCTTTCGGAAAACTTTTATTTTTCCTGTGTAGCACACAAGTCATTCTGTGAGCAGGAATACAGATTAATCTGTTGAGGGATTTAAGTGCTCTACTTCCTGTTTTAGAGATAATTTTATTAGTTCAGTTAAAAAAATCAGTCTGTAATAAAGGTCTTTATTCTGTCACAAAACTTTTGCCATGCTATAGGATCTCTAGGTTGCCTGAGGATTATTTTTTTTTAATTTTAACAAATGTTATCATTGGAATGGATCTGATTTGTTTAATGATTCAGTATTATCAGACTACAGACTACAAAATAGTTTTGAAACAGTTTGGTTCTTCCAAGTAAATATATAATCCTATCTACCTGCAGATGAGGGTCATTGTTCTATCGAAATTGGTATTTTTTGCAGAGAAAGCCATACCACAAATGTTTAATGTGTCAGTTATCTTTGCTTCTTGCATTCATCCCATCTTGTTTGTGTGGATCTTTGTCAACTGTGGCAACCCAGTCAGGGCTGTCAACCCAATAAAGTCCTCTGCCAATGACATATTCCACTTCAATATGATATTGACTAACTATAAGCAGCAGACACTATTAACAGTGTTGCAGTCAGTGTCTACCAATGCATAGGCACCAAAACTAAACTTCATTTTTAATAGGTTACATACACTAGCTGATAAAAAGGCTGCACGTCAATGAGTTTTTGTTTGTGAAAAGTGGTTACTAATAAATATGATAACATTGTAATGCACCGCTATTGGCTTATGAAGTTGCCCTTAGATTGCTGCTGACTCTGCCCTTACTAGGTTTTGTTCTGCATTTACTCTGCTGCTTGCTTATTTTGTCTTGGCAACTTTACTGTTACATTTACTGCCTCTGCCCCCATCTCCCTTTTAATAGTTTTTGCCTGTATATGTGCCCATTCTGCCACTTCTCATACTGCATGCCTATTAATCTTTTCTGCCTGTATCATACAAGTGTTGGGCTAGTTCATTCATAATGCCACTTTATTGCTTTCTAAAAACCCTTCTTCCTACAACACCTTTCTATTAATCCCTTGGAATCTTTTCCTGGCATTTGAATGAAAACCTTTGCTGCCTCTGTAATTTCTAATTAAATTCTTATGCTACTGTCTATACTGCACACCTGTATATCACTGCTAGAACGTTGCCACCTTTTAACCCCTCCTGTCTTTGTTAAGACCATCCCAATTAAATCTCCAACTCACCTGTCCCAAATGGCTTTCTTTCAAAGAAAGCAGGTCAGAATAGAGTGATTATTGAAGTGTTTTATGCCAAGCAAATGTTTAAGGCAAAAACTGAGTTTGCTGGCATCAGCACATCAAAAACCTTTACCAATAAATTCAGATTTGTGTGAGTTTTTAAGTCTTAACCATTAAACCCACATGCCCTCAAATACACGCCTTAATTCCCTTTTCCTGTATGTGTGTAGATTATCACACTTACGTTGTATAAATCTTAGCAGCACACTAGAAGAAAGTATGTTGGCAATTTTAGAATGAAATCTATTCATGCAATTTATGCTATTAAATGATTTAATGATCTGCCATGGTACTTACATGATTTTAGTGAAAAGAAATAGCTATGGTCTAATTCTGTAAATTAAACACTGGAATTTGGCTCACATGCAATTGGATCAACAACATCAGCAGCACTCCAATAATTTGAAAAAAAGTGAATCTTTACTTAAAGTGCCTCAAGGCAATGTTTCAGGCTACTATGGCCCTTTATCAAGTCTCTCATAAACAATACTAACAAGTGTTTTACATGCAATTGGACTTAACATTGCCCTGAAATAGAGAATATAAAATAGAATGCAAAATGAAATGCACACATAGTTAATAAAGATTAGCAGTAAAGCCCATAGAGCCACAAAGTGTTAAACAGTGTTTAAAAAGGTGCCTGGAGAGCTCTATTGCAGAAGATCCACCACTGTGATACTCTTCAAGAATCCACTTTCGGATATATACTCACAAGAGTTCTTGGAGTTTTGATGCATATAATAATGTGAGTCCTTTGACTTATAGTTTCCCTTCAATCATCCACCAATTAATTTAATGAAAATGTAAAGCAAAATATAGTTATGTCAAAATCACCATAAAACAACCAATTTTATACTCACAAGAATAGCCAGATCATAAAGCACACATTACCCAAAGAAAAGTAAAAGTCCAGACTTTGCTGGGGCCAGGAAACCTTTTGAGTCTCAAATCAGTAAATAAATCATGCCACTCAAAAATCCGACGAATTTCGCAGTCTCCCTTGACCGTTTCCTTAGGGTGGGGTGAGTTTGGTGGGTGTGGTGATCACACAAGTCTTTGGCAAAGACTTTTATATAAAATGCTTTTTTTGAGAAAACAATAGCAATATGCTAAATAAAACAAAGTGGCTTCTGGTGATCAAGTTATAATAAGAAAGAGTACTTCAAGCAGACATCAACTGGTTTAATATTCCATAAGGAGTGGTCAGCATCCTTAACATTTATCATGTGTGCTGATTGGGAGGCTCACATTCTGTAAAATATAAAGTGGAAAACTCTTTTTATATAGGGATGTATTCTATATTGCCATTGTATTGTAGTCAACCACCACTTTCACTTAAATATTTACTCATTTGTTTTTCCTGTGTTTTTGCATCAAAATATTCTGCATATATCTAGTAAATATGTCTTATTCTGCATATGCACATTTTTTTACCAGGCACAGGGAAGCAATATAGCTTGCCTGCTTCTTGTGCTTTTATGCCATGCTGATGATAGATTTCTGTGATTGCTCCATTCTCTTTATAGATTTCTACAGTTTAGTTTTATATGAAGTATGGTTAATAGAAGGATGATCCCAATCCATAATGTTTTGGATACAGACAAATACTTACATCCTCCAGAAAGTATATAGCAAAATAGAAAATTGAAGGTAATTCCCTAATTTGCATATCCAGATCTAAGCTTGATGCTCATATGATACTCATACGATACTATAATCCTTAGGGTAGACAAAATAGAACATTAAAGTAGAATAAAGCATATAAATTATTGGTTGCTTTCTGTATTTGCTTCTGCACTTCCAATTAGTATCCCAATTGCAATCCACTTATTAAAATGACACGCAAATTGATACAACATTGATGTCCATCTATTTCCCTCTGGAAAATGTATTTAATTATTTACTAAACATTTCTACTCATAGATTTGAGATGATTTCCTGTGGCCCATGAAAAATTGACCCTGACTTAATGCTATTTAAAGGAGACAAACATAGCCTTTTTCTGTGGCGCAAATCAAATGAAGATTCTTATTAATGGAAGCGAAGTCTACAATAAACAAATGTAACTTGGTTATTATGTGTTTGACATCTGAAACACACAAATCTCGACTGAAAGGAACAGAATGGAAAAGCTTTGGGTTACTCAATAACATCCTTGGTCATATATTTTCCTCTGGAGCTTTCAGTTTCTTCATTTGTCATATGGATTTTGCAGGAGACCAGATGCTTTTAAACAGATAACATTTGATGAGCATCACACAAACATGAGCTGCTAATAGCAGCATATGTGAATGTATTACACTTCATATCCTCATATAATGGACTGGAATAGATTGGAATGGAGTTTATTCTTTAAACACCCAGTTACAAAGCTAATTCCTGAAGGGTGATACATTCTGTAACACGCCATCACTTTACTTAATATCTAAGTACCTGTTCATAAGCTCTAATGATCCTGAAGGCCATCAATGGTCAGCAGATAAACTGAAATTATCTAATACAGTTTAATCTATTCCAATGAAAAGCTTCAATAACCTTACTGATGACCAAGAACATAAATAGACAAACCTGTGTTAACTTATATTTATGTTTTTAAACTCAAGGGGGGAAAAAAAGTTTTTGAGAGTGACTTCAATCACTTTCTTTCCATGCCATTTAACAACTAGGCATTGCTTTCTCATAAGAGATGCGTTACATTTCTACGGTTAATGAATAAATTAACTCAGAAGAAGGTTAATCTGCTTACATGTGTATGAAGCCTTATGCAAATCACTTGCAAATAGGTCTGTTGGTAATTAGCGGCAATTCCAAAGCATGGTACATTTCACATTTGCCTTTAAGAATACACCTATAGTGTCTGATTCTGCAATGACAGATGCATCAAGGTATAAAGCAGATGCAAACAAAACAAATATAATGAATGCTAGGAAATGTTATTAAAAGCTAAGCCAAACAATTGAATAGAACTTGTCAATCAGCAAAAAATCTTGTAATACAATAAACACTGTTAGCATTTTTAACCGTAGAATTACTCATTACAACATACAGGGGGTTATTTATTAAAATCCAAATGTTAAAAGTTTAGCCCAACTTTTTCGGGGTTTTTGGGCAATAACTCAAAAAATTTTTATTGATCTAATTAAATTAAGTTTTTTATTAATAAATAAGCTAAAATCAGGCATGGGAGTTTGGTCGTGAAAGTTTTTAAATAAAATATGAGATAAATCCGGATTTTAGTAAGTAATCCCCACAATGTTATTATATACTTATATGAGTAGGGTAATATGTCTTCTACCCTGATCCTAGCGTTTAATCCTATACATGTATTTGTGTTACTTTAATTTGTTTATATATTTGCTGTACTGTATTTTATTATGTATTGGGATACAATCATGAGAAAGTTATAGTTTTCTAGTTATCTGGTAGAAGTTATTGGATTTGCTTCATCATAATTAAAAATAAAATGTTATCAAAACTGTTCACTAAATATAGTTAATGTATCAATGTGCAGAGATCAATATGAACCGAGAATCTGGGAAGTTGTGATCAATTGAAATAAAGTCTATAGAGTTCATATGCCTTCAATTTTCATTGTGCCTATGAATTTGATATATTTGATAATTGTAAGAATAAAGAGTATGCCGATACTCAAAACCCTTGGGACCTTGGGTTTTCCAGATCTTTCCGTAATTTGGATATTTATACCTTACGTCTACTAGAAAATCATATAAACATTAAATAAACCCAACTGGCAGGTTTTGCTTCCATTAAAGGGATCCTGTCATCGGAAAACATGTTTTTTTTTCAAAATGCATCAGTTAATAGTTTTACTCCAGCAGAATTCTGCACTGAAATCAATTTCTCAAAAGAGCAAACAGATTTTTTTTATATTCAATTTTGAAATCTGACATGGGGCTAGACATTTTGTAAATTTCCCAACTGCCCTTGGTCATGTGACTTGTGCCTGCACTTTAGGAGAGAAATGCTTTCTGGCAGGCTGCTGTTTTTCCTTCTCAATGTAACTGAATGTGTCCCAGTGGGACATGGGTTTTTACTATTGAGTGTTGTTCTTATATCTGCCAGGCAGCTGTTATCCTGTGTTAGCTGGCCATAGACGCAAAGATCTGATCGTACGAATCGAGGATTCGTACGATTTTCGAACCGTGTGTGGAGAGTCCCGACATTTTTCGTCCGGCGTAGATCGGTCTGTCGGCTGCCGATAATATCTCTGCGTGTATTGCCGATCGTACGATTTTCAGTGGGAGACTGTCACTAGCTTTGGTTGGACATAGATATCGTACGATTGCTGTCAGGGGCAGAACATTGCTGATCTGTTCTTTAACTAATCTGACTGGTAAGACTTTGATCTGAATGGTTAGTGGCGGGTCGGGAGATGGGAAAGTCCGATCGTACGATGATTCGTACGATCGGATCTTTGCATCTATGGCCAGCTTTAGGGAGCTGCTATCTGGTTACCTTCCCATTGTTCTTTTGTTTGGCTGCTGGAGGGAAAAAGGGAGGGGGGTGATATCACTCTAACTCGCAGTACAGCAGTTAAGAGTGGTTGAAGTTTATCAGAGCACAATTCACATGACTTGGGGCAGCTGGGAAATTGACAATATGTGTAGCCCCATGTCAGATTTCAAAATTGAATATAAAAAAATCTGTTTGCTCTTTTGAGAAATGGATTTCAGTGCAGAATTCTGCTGGAGCAGATTCATTTTGAAATTTTATTTCCCATGACAGTATCCCTTTAAGGATTCACTATATCTTAGCTAGGATCAACTACAAGGTACTGTTTTAGAATTACAGAGAAAAAGGAAATTATTTTAAAACATTTGGATTGTTTGGATAGCATGGGCTTTATGAGAGCTGGTCTTTTCATAATTTGGAGCTTTCTGGATAATGGGTTTCCAGATAATGAATACCATACCTGTATTTCTTTCTATTCTGATAGTATTACTGCCTTGATCACAGTTTTAGACTTGTCTAAGCAGCCATTGTCTCAATGTAGGCTGATTTCACAAGTTCTTATCCCCCTTCCACAGGGCTCCTACTATGTTGTTAATACCATCAAAAGAAGCCATAAGTGGGTATGGCCACAATGCAAGGGGTATGGTATGACATAACGGAGTGTGTGTGGCCAGTCAAAAAGGGATGGTACAGTAAATGGCCCTTTTAGTAACATTCCCGAGGTTTTATCACAAGCTGTAGTGAGAGAAACTATACATTTATGCAAATATACATTAGGGGGCATATTTATCAAGGGTCACATTTCGAATTGAGAAAACTTCATAATTCGAATTCAAATAGACCAACCAAAATTAAGTCAAAGTTTTTTTTTTGGTTGAATAGGTCTGTATTCAATCGAATAGGTCCATATTCGATCGTATTCGAATCGTATGAATTGAAGGATTGAAGGATCCAAATTAGTTCTAGGAGGTCCCCCATAGGCTAAAACAGCAATATGGCAGGTTTTAGATGGCGAATGGTCAAAGTTAAATTTTTAAAGAGACAGTACATGATAGTCGAATTTTCTAAACTTATGCAAATTTTAATCGAATTTGGACTATTCCCTAGTCAATGTACACAAAAAAACCTCAATTCGACTTGATAAATCTGCCCCTAGGTATTCCTCCGTACTAAGCACAATTCAGCTGGGTAATGTGAAGGTAGTGGCACTTTGCCTGCAAAAAGTGCTTAATGTGCCATCATTGTCAGTTGGTCACAATTCTTAATCTTTTACATATATGGGCACATTTACTAAGCTCGAGTGAAGGATTCAAGTGAAAACAACTTCGTATTTCAAATGGTTTTTTTGGCTACTTCGACCATCGAATTGGCTACTTCGACCTTCGACTGCGACTTCGAAACAAACTAATAATTGTTCCACTATTCGATAGTCGAAGTACTGTCTCTTTAAAAAAAACATTGACTACCTACTTCACCACTTAAAACCTACCGAGCACCGATGTTAGCCTATAAACTTTCCCCATAAGCTTTCTTAGCAATTTCGGATCGAAGGAAAATCATTTGTTCGATCGATGGATTAAAATCCTTTGAATCGTTCGATTCCAAGGATTTAGTCGTTCGATTGAATGATTTTTCCTTCGATCGTTCGATCCAACTAAATGTGGTAAATCCTTCAACTTCGATATTCAAAGTCAAAGGATTTTACTTCGATGGTCGAATATCGAGGGTTAATTAACCCTCGATATTCGACCCTTTGTAAATGTGCCCCATAAAGTATCTTAATGCGTTTTATCACAAAGCGACACCAAAACATGAAAGCTTAGTAAAGATGACTTTGGTTGCTAAAGAATTTTCAGTGACCCTCCTAATTGTTTCACATACCTGGCAAAGTATCATTCAAAAATTAATTAGCAAGCAATTCCATTGTGCAAAGGCAAAGGGAACCAATGTTTAGCTGTTCTACACTTTGTCAGCTGTCAGCCAGATATGAAACCAGCTAATTGATCTTAGTGGGAATTTGATGGAGTTGTTACTGGTTTGAATGAGTTTATTGCTTTTACCCTGCAAATCTACATGATATTGAGGTCAAAGGTTTTTCTGCTAAGCATATGCACATGAATCGATTTGGATTGATCAAATTATGCCATTTATTGTGTGGGGAGGAGGATATTGATCTTATGTTTGCAGCAAGTGCTTTGTGGTGAATGTATTTAGCAATTTAACCCCTGAGGCCTTTGTAATATGTTGTATCATTACTGTTAGCAAAAAACTAATTTTAATTTATGATGTGGCTAGATTAACTAGCCATGGAGTTTTCAGTTAGCCGCATGTCATTCAAAAGAGCACAGTAAAGCATATACTGCACCGTAGGTTATTTCTTTATTTTCTTTTTTACTTATAATCCTGATAATACATAGATAGTTTCAGTATTCTAATATGCCACACTCATGTTGTAAAGCATCTCTTATGCATTCTCACCAGAGACACATTGGGGCAGATTAATTAAGGGTCTAAGTGAAAATTCAAATTCGAATTTTTAAATTTTTTTCTTGGTCTAAACTCTCAAATTCGAATTGTTGAATCCTCCAAAGTTTTAATTCGAATTTCGAGATTTATCATAAATTGACTATTCGTTAAAGTAATCCTGACAAATTGCTGTATAAGACAATGGCAGAGGTCGAAGGATCAATTGATTAAAATTCATCGGAGCTGAGAAATTCGATTGCATTAATAATTTTCGATAAGGTTCAACTTCGAGTTTATGGAAGTTTTAAAAAGCTCACATGAATTTGAAATTTGACCCTTGTTAAATGTGCCTCAAATATACATTTCAGGATTCCTATTCAAATTCTGGGAATATAGCAAGCAGAATTCATATAAATGATCTTCTATTCATTGTCCAGTTTAATATATAATATATATCTATATGTGTATATTGTCTCCTAGAAATATTCATTGTATGAATAGAGAGAGACCTTCATCTGTTTAGGAAAACATATCAACCAGATTATTTCTGTTTATTCCTGTGAACGGAAGCAGCAATACTGCTATTCTGTCTTGTATTTCCATAAGGCCAATGTTTCACATTATGGATTATGGATCACAAACCATTATGTGAAACAATAGCCTTTGGTAACCAGAAAGCAGTAGGGTTTATCATCCCCAAACTGTTAAACAAAATACTCTACAGAAATGAAAGAACCATCAATTTGATCATTAGGAACAGATTACAGAGCTCAAATCAGTTATAGCAGCTTTGCCCCTCTGTTGCCAACACTGCACCATATTTTTGTTTTTGAGCTTTCTATTCTGCTCTAAGGCTGCTTTAACTTTCTGTACACACAGATCTTTGATTTCAACCTCAAAGTGTTAAAGATCTGAGCTTTTCACTTTATAAATGTAAAAAGGAGAAAGGTAGACACACAAAAGCTATTATTATCTATATTTTTACACATCTGGCAGGAACAAATGATGTGCAATTTGTTCTTTAAAGAATTTCCGATATAAAAAAGGTGATTCGCAGTTGTTATTCTTGTTCTGGTTGAATTTTGTTGCCAGATGGGCTGCTGTAGTTTGGAGTTCTTACATCCCCCAGGGGTCAAATGTTGTAATTGTTAAAACATTTAATTAATTAACAAATTCAAGGTTTGTGAATTCTTTATCCCAATGAAATATGACTGGTCCAAAGTTCAGTCACTATACATTCTTAGAAACAGTCTTTAAAGGTTATGAGGACATACCCTGGCAAATCACGTGCTATGCTCATTATTTGTGATATATGAAAGCCATATGTCCTGTAATGTCATCCCAATAAATCAAAATAGCATCTGTTCACTAAAAATAAAAACAAGTGATTTCAATTAAGAACATGAGGACATGCAGGTGCAATACAGATTTAGAACATTGAGAAATTAGCTTTCTTCCTTTTGTATCTAATCTGGCTAAAATTATGGTTTATGCCAGGGAAGATAAGAATTCGACTCTTCAGCTGCTGCTGAGCTACACGTTCCCCCTCAACTGAAGGTTTCTGGGGTAAGAGGTGAGTTGATGTTCTACAGCTACTCTTGGGACAATTTTGGATTACAATGGCTTATGCATTATAAGATAAAGATCCCAATGAATGTCATATGTAAATTGCTAGAACAGAACCACTATTAAATATGTGCCAGCACACATACACATCATACGTATTTAAAAAAACACATTTCAAATTGAAGTGATGGTAAAAACAAATTTGATGTTTTAAAATCACTGGTTGAACTGAAATGGCTAAGAAGGGCTTCCTGGAAAGCTAACCCTCATTATTAAGTCAGCCGTTCTGCTTGCCTCTACCTCTATCTCAGATTCTTAACCATTCATCTGCATTAATATTTGATGGGCCCACAGAGCTTGGGATATAATAGGAATGGGGGTTTTATTTAATAATTTCTCTTTTGTAATGCTTCAGGTAAAATATAGCATAGTTAAGACTATAAATATAAAATAGAATATAAAAAGAGACATAAATGTTTTCATTGAGTCTCCTACATGTAAAATAAATACATTTTGAGACAGTCGGGGAGCTGGTGGTCCACTACCATATTACATTCATAATATATATGGTCCCAGGAATCTCAACCTACATAATTTTTCATCAATTGCAGCCTTCTTACTCCTTTGAATATGAATACACATACTGTATGCAATCTATTACCTATTACCTACTTCCTGCTTTGCAGCTCTCTAACTCTTAGTTAGTCAGTGGGGCCCATTTATAAACTTTGCGCGTTGCAGAATGGTTTGCGCAAGGTAATATTTGTAAAGCTGGATAAGAGTGTGGTATTTAATGTGCAAACATAGTTACAGTTACATAGTTACTCAAGGTTGGAAAAAGACAAAGTCCATCAAGTTCAACCCCTCCAAATGAAAACCCAGCATCCATACACACAACCCTCTCTACTCTCAGATAAATTATAGATAACCATATTTATACTAACTATAGAATTTAGTATCACAATAGCCTTTTAATTTTGTGTATATCCAAGAAATCATCCAAGCCACTCTTAAAGGCATTAACTGAATCAGCCATCACAACATCACCCGGCAGTGCACTCCACAACCTCACTGACCTCACTGTAAAGAACCACCTACGTTGCTTCAAATGAAAGTTCTTTTCTTCTAGTCTAAAGGGGTGGCCTCTGGTACGGTGATCCTCTTTATGGGTAAAAAGCTCCCCTGCTTTTTGTTTATAATGTCCTCTAATGTCCTTGTAAAGTGTAATCATGTCCCCTCGCAAGCACCTTTTTTCCAGAAAAAACAACCTTAACCTTGACAGTCTACCCTCATAATTTAAATCTTCCGTCCCTCTAACCAATTTTGTTGCACATCTCTGCACTCTCTCCAGCTCATTTATATCCCTCTTAAGGAATGGAGTCCAAAACTGCACTGCATACTCCAGATGAGGCCTTACCAGGGACCTATAAAGAGGCTTAATTATGTTTTCATCCCTTGAGTTAATGCCCTTTTTTATGCAAGACAGAACTTTATTTGCTTTAGAAGCCACAGAATGACACTGCCCAGAATTAGACAACTTGTTATCTACAAAAACCCCAAGATCCTTCTCATTTAAGGAAACTCTCAACAAACTGCCTTTTAGTGTATAACTTGCATTCATATTATTTTTACCAAAGTGCATAACCTTAAATTTATCAACATTAAACCTCATTTTCTAGTTTGCTGTCCAGTTTTCCAACTTAGACAAATCACTCTGAAAAGTGGCAGCAACATTATTTATCAACATTAAACCTCATTTTCCAGTTTGCTGTCCAGTTTTCCAACTTAGACAAATCACTCTGCAAAGTGGCAGCATCCTGCATGGAACCTATAGTTCTGCACAATTTAGTATCACCTGCAAAAATAGAAACAGTACTTTCAATGCCCACCTCCAGGTCATTAATAAACAAGTTGAAAAGCAAGGGACCTAGTACAGAGCCCTGCGGTACTCCACTAACAACACTGGTCCAATTAGAAAATGTTCCATTTACCACCTCTCTTTGTAGTTTATCTTTTAGCCAGTTCTCTATCCAGGTAAAAATACTATGTTCCAGGCCAACATTCCTTAATTTAACCAGTAACCTTCTGTGTGGCACTGTATCAAATGCTTTAACAAAGTCAAAGTAAATCATAATTCCATGTCAATGATCCATTAATTTATTTATGCTTAATTTTTTTTGTTGTTGTCGATGGCGTCAATTTTGGCACCCACAAATTGATGCTGGTGTCAAAATTCGTTTTTCGCTAATTTTTAGCTCAATTTGCAGGAAATTCCCAAATTTAATGGGAAATTCGCAGCGAAACGGGACAAATTAGCCCATCACTATACTTAAGTTTATCTGTGCACCAACATTCAACATAGAGCCAGAAAAAACCATAGGCTGACACAGATATTTGTTTAGTATTTACTGGGTATGTATTAGTGACTCTTAGTATCATTTAAATCACATTTCAGGGACCTATCTGAAATGGGTTTGGTTTAGTTTTTTTACCAATTCCCAGGACATGAAATGTTAACATATAATGGGCCACACTGATCCCTTACTATAACTATAAAAGAAACAGACTGACCTCTCATTTGGGTAAACAATCTTGAGAAAAGACTTCTTTATTTTTTTTACCTTTTTCTATCAGCAGAGTCTAAATCAAATCTCATTTTGTGTCATTTTGTATGCGATACAGGATGTGTTATGGGAGTTTAAAAAGCAATCACTGGGCTATTATCTAACTGTTAATATAGGTTTAGCAGCTGCCATTGTTTAGCTGAAGCTAATTCTTCTGCTCTGGGTAAACTTATGCATTGTTGCCATTTTCAATTTGTATCTGTGTCTAGATTCAATTTTGTCTCTGATGAATAATCTAGATAATATTTTAAAAGCATTCCAGTGAGAAAATCCCGTCTAATAACCTCTCTCATCTCAAACAATGGTGCTGTTTATATTTAACAGAACATGAAGTTCTGATTTTGTCACTATCCTATCTGATCTATTAAGCTGCTTCTTGAAGCAGGCTAGGGATGTAGAATTTCACACAGACTCAGAAACACACACACACACACACACACACACACACACACACAAACACATGTAGAAGGATGAAAATTTGATCTTACTGTGTTTTCCCTCTGCCTGGTGATCAGTATGCTTAGAGACTGTTATCTCTGGCTTCACCAGCAGGACTTATGGAGTTACAAGCCCATTTGTGCCTGTGGAGTTTGTAATTTTTCCTAGTTTACATTAAAATGTATATATCAGATGGAACATATGTTCATAATTCTGGCATAATTCTTTCATAATTTTTGCTTACAAGGTTTAACCTTGAAAGCAAGCAACTTGCGGCTAAATCATCATCCTCATGTAAAATGTACAATGAAGCAGTAGAATTCTTAATGAATCAGATGAAAGTGAGTGTAGGACTAGCCAGACCAGTGACATTGACGTAGTTGGCCATCTTGAACATATTGCAATATATGGACAAACAATTCCTGCTTTGTTTAAAGGGAAGGGCATTATTTAGTAGCTTAATGCACAAAATGTCTCAGTGTCCTGAATATAATGATAATGGGTTGAGTGCAGAGGACAATTTGTCTTTGTCTGTATGAATTTTGTGGTCACAGCCTCATTGCACCCATGCCTAAAGTTTAAAATTAAGTGGTGAGCACAATGTTCACTTTTTTTATTTTACTTAGTAAGGAGTAATACACAATACACAGTTGAGAGAACTGAATAATGAATGTAAGAGGTCATCTGTAAGCCCCCCAACACTTATCCGATGGCCAGGAATATTGATCAACACCACTGGTTCCTAACCAAGCAGGGAGAATTAATAACAATAGGTTTTTAACATTTTCAGAGCATTCCTTTAAATCAGGCTGAGTGGGAGGAGGAAATGTAAAAAACAATACTTCCACTGATCAACTCATCCCTATCCACTGGCATGTGGAGTCAGCGTTAAATACTTCACTGGGTTTTCTATTTACATTTTCCTTAAAATCTGCAATCAGTACCTCCTGATTAATAAAAACAAAGCTCTTGATCCTCAAGAAATAGTAAAGTAATAAGACCATCAAGCAGCATCTGATCGAATTACTTATCAGCCTGATAATACAGTATGTAGATGTTCCTTCTTACCCTTTACCTGCCATAAAAAGTTCCTACACAGTGCCAATGTTTATTGTTTATATATTAACAGGGACCCAGAACAAAGTAGGTTCAGAATTAATCTGGTATTACCAAGCTTACTACACACAAATGCACACACATGTATATACAGTATGTAAATGATATTCAGAAAGCTCTGAATTATGGGTTGGCCATTTTGAGACAAATACAAGATTCCTCTGCACTCAACCCATTATCAATATATTTAAGACAGAGACATTTTGTGCATACTGCTACTGAAAAATGCCTTACCCTTTAAACAAAACAGGGATTGTTTGTCCATATATTGCAATATATTTAAGCTGGCCAACTACGTCAAAGTCATCCCATATCTGGCCAGTCCTATGCTCAATTTTCATCTGATTCATTAAGAATTCTATGGTTTAATTATACATTTTATAAAAGGGACGAATACGTTTTACCTGCAACTTACTAGTTGCTTTCAAAGTAAAACTCCCAAACTTTACTTTGAAAGCAGCTAGTAAGTTGCAGGTAAAACGTATTCGTCCCTTTTGTAAAATGTATAACTAAACCATAGAATTCTTAATGAATCAGATGAAAATTGAGCATAGGACTGGCCAGATATGGGATGACTTTGACGTAGTTGGCCAGCTTAAATATATTGCAATATATGGACAAACAATCCCTGTTTTGTTTAAAGGGTAAGGCATTTTTCAATAGCAGTATGCACAAAATGTCTCTGTCTTAAATATATTGATAATGGGTTGGGTGCAGAGGAATCTTGTATTTGTCTATATGTATTTTGTGGTCACACCCTCATTGCACCCCCGCCTAATGATTTTAAAAACTAGTGGTGAGCACAACTTTCCCTTGTTGGCCATTTTGAGCAAATTTTTTTAATGGCTTACTTTTTCACTGTAATAATAAAACATTAAACCCTGAGGATGGAAAAGTCTGAATCTGAAAATCCGGCATCTCAGACCTGTCGAGTTGCATATAAGGCAATAGGAGAAGTCCCAATTATTTTTTGATGTGTGGTGGGTTTTGTGCAATACCTCGGGTGAAAATGCAGAAGAAATCGCGAAATTCGTGAAAATCGGATGAAAAAATCAGAAAAAATTTGTGAAAATTGGATTTTTACCTACAAAGCAAATTTTTGGGAAAATGTAATAATAAATAAGCTTAAAAAACCCAGAGCGGATTTGATCAGAGTTTGTAGCAGAAAATATTGAGATAAATTCCGACTTTGATAAATAACCCCCTAAATGTTGTAGGGATGTATAAGAACCTCTGCTGCCCTGCAGAAAGCATTTCCCAGAGTATTCTCAGAAGAAGGGACGATCATCTTATTTAAGAGGTGATTAATAATACAGGGATGAGCTGGAACTGTAAGTGGAAGAAAGTGTAATATATTTGCTATTATTTTTTAAGTTTGCCATACTGTACCTCTAAAACTAAATCTATAAATCATTTTCAAGTGTTCAGCTTTTTTAATAATATGAAATGCATATTTCAGTAGCTGTGGAGCTGTTACTAAGGATTACAGGTGGACTGGTGGCAAGGGAGAGAAATAATTGTACAGTTTCATTGTTACATAAAATATGTAATCATATGGTGTAAGTTCATGCTTGCTTGAGGCTACAGAATATCATTGAAATGTGGTTATTATAGGGGTTATTATAGGGGTTCAATTTATGTTTGCCTGCTGCCAGTTTTAAAAGAAAAATAACTCCTGGCATCTTGCATGTGACCTCTCAATAATACACGTGAAAAGGACTAAGCACAACAGATGATCTGATGAGATTTCTTAGGCGTCAAAAAGATTGATTGAATTTTCCCTGGAAGTTTTCAGCCTTAAACCAATACCGATTTCATTGCAGGATGTTGCCTTCCAGGTTTTGTTAGAATATTGCTCTGAAATTGAATGACCATCTTTTTACATTTGTGTATTAATACTACCATCGTATATACCAACATCCTCCAGGCTCCGACAGAAACATAAAATACACTGTGCCTGCAGCATCTATGAAGAGTTTAAAACATCTTTTTCTACTAAGAAAGTTTCATCTGCAACTCGCTATACATTTCTGAGCAGACTAAATAGTCCTTGTGACTCAAATTCCCAAAAATATTATTTTGGAACATATAAAAATAGCAAATGAATCCATTAAGTCAAGTAAATTTGGTGAGCAAGATTTTGCTCAGCTTAAATTGTCAATTGGAGGTTAATGAGACCACCCAAATTCCTAGCTGAGTAATCTCGCAACTAAATTTGTATATCCCTTTTCACACACATTATGACAATGTGTTGCAATGTGAGGAAGTAATCACTGGGAGCCATTAGAAGGAGATTCCAAAAGTAGAGATAACTATCTCCAGAAAGTAAACATTTCCAGGTTCTGCAGGATTTCGTATTAGCTTTTATTTTCAGCAGAAATACTACACTAAATAAACCAAGATGTGGGACAGAGATCATGGCGAAGAAATGTCAAGTAATTACAATTTAAGGTAAGAAATTCAGGCATACATTAAGGTAAGGTGAACCTCCCATAGGGGATTTACAGGAATCTCCCATAGACCTCATTTTAATCAAATTAACAGTTTAAAAAAATTATTACATTTTTCTTTGTAATAATAAAATAGTACATTGTACTTGATCCCAACTAAGATATAATCAATCCGTACTGGAGGCAGAACAATCCTTTTGGGTTTAATTAATGTCTAATTTATTTTTTGGTAGAATAGTGATCCGAATTAGAGAAAGACCCCTTATCAGTAATATGTATATTATATGGCTACTATCTATCCTAATTTAAGGGAAATATGCAGAAGGGTTTTGGTTTAGTGCCCTTTTTCACAGTTTCTACTTCTTGTAGTGAGAGCCAGTATTCCTGTAACCACCACAAATTTATTTTTTTCCATGTGATGTGCATTAGCTAGTCATAGTTGCCTTTACAGTGCAGCCTTCATCGCTTCCCATTCATGCAACAGCCAAAATTCTTTCTGACCAACCACCAGTGCAAGGTTCAACAGCCATTTGTACCATTGCATAGAAGAAGTAAACATTTGTGCCATAGGCAGACTGATTCATCAAAAGGGGATTGAAATAAAGAAATATTTCTGAACACAGTTGTTTTGCCTCTTGCTGTTATCATACAAGTACAGGTATGGGATCCGTTATCCGGAAACCCGTTATCCAGGAAGCTCCGAATTACGGAATGCTCATCTCCCATAGACTCCACTTTATCCAAATAATCCAAATTTTTAAAAATGATTTCCTTTTTCTTTGTAATAATTAAACAGTAGCTTGTACTTGATCCGAACTAAGATATAATAAATCCTTATTGGAAGCAAAACCAGCCTATTGGGTTTATTTAACGTTTACATGATTTTCTAGTAGACCAAAGATCCAAATTATGGAAAGATCCGTTATCGGGGAAAACCCCAGGACCCAAGCATTCTGGATAACAGGTCCCATACCTGTACTAACACTATTTATCTTCGTGTGAAAAGCCCTACATAATGACATTTTCAACACTACACAAACAGCTAAGTAGTGCGCATGTTTCAAACTACAAAGAAAGCTTCGGTTTTAAACATTTTTTTCATTACAGCAAAGAACTTTATCTGAATATGAGCTTCTTTGGTAGAGCCCTAGAAGTACCAATATGTCAATAACAGGGGGGAAAAAATCAAGTAATAAATGGAAAAAGTGAAAATATATCAGAACAACAATTAACTTAATTAGACAGTTATTACATTGCAAATTCTAATTACGCATAGAAAATTTTGAAGACCTGATTTACGGTGCAATATTTTTAGGTGCTACTATAATGAAAGTAGCTTTATTACATGCACTGTACACTCAAACTACAATATTTGCATTTTGTGCAAAGTAAAACATTATTTGAACAAAGGAAACATGTTAGCATTGTGAATATATTTTCCATTAACAACTATATTTGCATTCTCCCATAAGTAAAGAAATGTACATATTTTTTCAATGGTGTGCAATATGGTACATAACGATTTACATAGTTCACAATCAAATACAAAAGAAGAGAGATTATTAAAATAAAGACACACAATTTTACAAAGAGTTTACTGTGTAACTTCCCCTCAAAATCTAATGGGCAGATTTATCAACATGTGAGTTTAGAGCTTAATAAATAAAATCTCACCCATGTTCTAATCTAGGGGATTTTTAGAACTGTTTTTATCAAATGGCGAGTTCTAACTTTCACCCATTGATACAATTCAAATAATTCCATAGAGATGAATAGAACATAGGTGAGTTTTTATTTGTTAAACTCTAAACTCACATTTTGATGAATCTGCCCCTTGATTAATTCACAATAAATCTGCTTAAAGTATATATCATTTTATTTACAGTATATATCATTTTATTTAAACTATTATTTATGTTTAAATGATAGGTATTATCTAATAGTTCAAGGTATTCTGTCATAGCAAAACTTAGTTAAAGGGATGTTCACCTTTAAATTAACTGTTAGTATGCTGTAGGGAGTAATATTCTGAGATAATTTGCAATTGGTTTTAATTTTTGTATTATTTGTGGTTTTTGAGTTATTTAGCAGCAATTTCAGCAATCTGGTTGCTCGGGTCAAAATACCATAGCAACCATGCACTGATTTGCATAAGAGACTGGAATATGAATAGGAGAGGCTTGAATAGAAAGATGAGTAATACGCTGCAATAAAAATAAATTTATAGCCTTACAGGACATTTGTTTTCTAGAGGGGGTCAGTGACCCCCATTTGAAAGCTGGAAAGAGTGAGAAGAAAAAGGCAAATCATTAAAAAACGACAAAAAAATAAATAGTTACTAGTGATGGACGAATCTGTCCCATTTCGCTTTGCCAGAAAACTAGTGAAACTCCAAAAAAATTTGTGAAACAGAGAAAAATTTGAAGTCAATGGGAGTCGAAATTATATTGACGTGCAACAATTTTTACAAGTGACTTTTTTGTCCAAATGAATTCAAGTCAATGGGCATCAAAATTATTTTGACGTGTGGCCATTTTCACATGACCGACTTTTTTGTTGCAATGAATTTTTTTGCGGGCGAATTATTGAAGCAGTTTCGCAAACTGCAGGTGTTGAAATGCGGAAATTCTCCGCAAATCCATGGCTAGTATAAATTTGCCCACCACTAATAGTGAAGACTAGCTGAAACGTTGCTTAGAATTTGCTATTCTATAACATACTAAAAGTTAACATAAAGGTGAACCATTCCTCTAATAGTACTCCTGTATTGAAATCCCATTTTCAAAAGTTATTTTGAAAAGATATTTTTTTTCATTTCGAAATTTGACATGATGATTGTGACTGGGAGATAAAGATTGAATAGGTGACATGAATAGGTGATTGAAAGGACTTGCATTGTGCTAGGATGACTGTTTCTGAAAGCACAGCATCATACATAATGAACTGAAATGGATGCCTGCATACTATTATTAAAACAAAAAAAAAATACATTTATTGCTTCAAAAAAAAAATTTGAAAGGTAGAGTGGATTATTTACAATGCACCCTGCGCAATATAGTCTTGAAAACAACACTATCAAAATCATGACAGAATCCCTTTAATGGTTCAAAAGCCTGGAGCATATGGAAAGTGGCAGAAAAATTATCATTTCTGTATTTATACATTGTTTCAAATGTATTCCTATAACATTTCAAAGTATACAATTTGGAAATTCTTACAGAATAAGTGCAAGATGGAAAGTAATACAATATCTTACCAAATGAAAGTTATCCCGTCTGGCTGAATTTCTGAAACCAAATTTCCAAAACATTACAGAAAGAAGAATAACATGAAGCACAGATGATTTTTATATCTGCCCTATAATAACACCTATTTTTGTTAACCTAGAATCTTTGCTGCAAAAGAATCTAGCCCTTTGGAGAGATAAATAGCCACTCAGTGCTGATAGTGGCATGTAAGAGAAGGAGAAAGGAGGGTGACTTTTCTGTGGATCACAGCAGGGCGCTTTTCATGAACTTTAAATAATGAATACAATGTTAAAGGTTGGACTCTGACTACTCATCAATTTGCAGCTACAGAAATAAAAACATCCACACTTGATATGTAAATACATGCAGGAGCACACCCTTTTTTCCATGACCTTTGGAAATAAAAGTAGCGGAATATAGCAAGAGTAATAATTAGAGATCTCTGCAATATTTTCATGACTTTAGCTTAGAAATATTTATCAAAGTCCAAAGGCAAAGAAAACAATTACGTGTCTGTTTAAAAAAAATGTTTTAAGGAGAAGAAAGCATGAGGTCAGGGTGCATACGTATTTCTGAAAGCATAATATTCATCATTAGTACACACTGACAGCAGCTTATGAGCTTGCAAACAAATCTACTGATTATTACTTTCTTATGTTGAATTTAGAACATAAATGGGTGGCCAAACACTAGAAGATGTCTGGGCAACCACTGGCACTTCGTCTGTTATGTGGCTACTGGTTGCAGACCTCAATTACTGTAACATATGTTAAAATGGTTATACATGGTCAGCAGCTTATTGGCATGTGTAGGAAATAGCTAATTAGGGATAGGTTAGATATATTTTGGTTAGGTTTGAAAATCCTGTCAAATGTTATCCATTTTTTGCCAAAATTATTGTATCAGACCAATATGGCCTGCCAC
Organism: Xenopus laevis; assembly: GCF_017654675.1. NCBI lineage: Eukaryota > Metazoa > Chordata > Amphibia > Anura > Pipidae > Xenopus > Xenopus laevis. The sequence continues at coordinate 76,257,542 of NC_054385.1, forward strand.
CTCGGTATCCTCATTTGGTATCTTAACAAACTAAAGTATCTTACCATGAAACCATTACTTTCAAATAATGCTACCACCACTGTATTCTCAGAAAGCAGAGATAAATAATATTTAACCTCTGGGTTGCCTTTGAGAGTTGTAGAAAATCATTAATTACTTATTCAATTGAAATGCCTGGGTCAATATTAACTTCCATGTAGTATTTGGTCCTGAGCGTTAATAGGATCTTATTCAGCAAATGAGCACAAATTTGGGGACCTGTAAATGAGAATACATATGGTGCAAGCAAATAATGCCTGGGATTTTAGCTTCATAATATAAATTAAAAACGGTGTCCTTTGTCAAGCCAGGAGGTTTATTTATCAAGGGTCGAATTTCGAATTGAAAAAACCTCGAATTTGAATTCAAAAAGACCAGCCGAAATTAAGTCAAAGTTTTTTTTTTTGGTCGAATAGGTCCATTTTCAATTGAATAGGTCCGTATTCGGCAGAATTCGAATCGTACGATTTGATGGAATAACGCATTAGATCGAATTCGATTCAAAGTTTTTCCAAAAAAACCTTTTTGACTCCAAATATGTTCTAGGAGCTCCCTCATAGGCTAAAACAGCAATTGTTTTAGCCTATGGTTGAAGTTGAATTTTCAAAGAGACAGTACATGATAAATTTCGATATTGGTATTTTCTCATTTTTTACAAATTCTAATCAAATTTGGACTACTCCCTAGTTGAAGTATACAAAAAATAGCTCAAATTTTTTTTCATTCAAAAATTCACCTCGACCTTTAAATCTGCCCCTAAGTGTGTCAGGTATTATGAATAAAAACATAACACTTTTGCTGTCATATTTTACACATTTAGCAATACCATGTGTGGAGTTACTACTAGGGTTGGTGAGTGTAGTACCTCAGAGGTCTGTTTTTAATCCATTGCTTTTAATTTGTTCATAAAATATCTTGAGGTTGGCATAGTAATTGCTATCTTTGCATTTACTAATGACACTAAATTGTGTATACAGGATGTATCCAGGATGATGATTGGAAAGGAAATTAGCAAATGAGTTTCAGTGTTAAAAAACTGGAAGGTTATGTATCTGGGTAAAATTACATGGTAGTTAAATACTAAGTGGAATTGAGTTTGGGCCTGATATGGGTGTTATTAACAGGCTTTGCCACTCCAATATCAGCCAGTGTCTTCTAAACTAATTACATACTCTTTTCTAATAATAGAATATTAAGTTGAGGGACAAAAACTATATTTTGCCCTTACAGATCCATGGTAAAACATCACCCTGTATATAACTTGGGCAGAGTCAGTAGAAAGGATGTTAATTAGCTGGAAAAATGCAGAGACTTGTAATTAAATACTGTACATAATCAGAAACAAACAGTTGGCTTGTGAGGAGGTTTGTTTTCTTTGGAGAAGGTGTTTGCAAGAGGACATGATAACTCTTAGCAAATAGAGGTCATTAAAGTAACTAGTGCCATATCTTTTCAGTATAGATTAACAAATGAGACCACCCATTTAGACTGAAGGAAACTAATTTTCATCTAAAGCAATGCAAGTAACTCTTTACCATGAGCACAGGTGCTATACTGGCTGATGTTGTGATAGAACTTCCTTTAATGCCTTTAATAATTGCTAATATGTAACACATTACAGCTAAAATATGCAAAACATGTTTATATGTATACTTAGTCTGCAAGCAACTGTGTGTTTTTGTTTTGTTTTTGCCTAATGTCTGTCAGTGAAGGAATGAACTTCATATACAGTCATCTTTTTCAAGCACAATTAGCTGCATATCTCAGATTTAGTTGGACAGTCTGCTCAGCTCTTGTCCCATTGCAGTTAGTCTCTTCCAACTGAAAATCGAGCTGCCAATTTTTGAATGTGGAATTGGCAAATAAAAGTGATTAAACCTCACAATGTCCTTCAACTTTCTGCTATACAATAAGTTCTTATGGTCATCTAAAATAATTGTGATTATGGATTTACCCACTGATATAACATTTGAACTAGGTCTTCCAAAGCTGAGATATAGGGGGTTATTTATCAATATCCAAACCCCAAATAATCTCTAGTTTTCGGAGTAAAAAAAAAAAAACCTAGAAATTTTTCGAGATTTATTAAAGTCCGATGGTCTAAAAACTCAGAATCCAAAACCTGGGCATCTAAAAGCTCTCGAGGTCCTGTATAAGTCAATGGGGAAGGTCCCAATCTTTGCACTGATGTCCGTACCGATATCCAATGATTTTGGGCTTTCTGAGCAAAAAAACGTAGTTTTTGCGGAAAACTCCAAACAATTACGAAGTTTTTGGGGAAAGCTCTGAAGTTTGCTCTACCCTATTTTTTCTGGCTTTTTCTTCATAAATAAGGTCCATTCGGGAATTCGGAGTTGATCGAAGTGTGATATACCAGAAATACTGGGATAAATTCGGTCTTGATAATTAACCCTCATAATGTCCTGCATCTTTTATGATGTCGATGAAGATTGGGTACCCATGAGAATGGGTATAGGCAGAGGTTATATAATTTTGTATGACTTAACTTGTTAAAATTTTCATAGAAAATTGATCCCACAAGGTTATTATTTTTACAGTTTTTCTTAGATCTAGATAATGAAAAATATAATTCCTTTCTAGTAGATTCTAATACAGATAAATGTATTCTGCTCAATAATTAATGGGGATTCTGGGGAATAAAAACTCAGAAGCAGTACATGAGCTTCAAAATAACACCCAGACACAAACCCCTATTGTAAAGCAAAACCTGGGTTTAATTGAAATTATTAGTATTGATTGCAAAACCAAACTTTCAGTGTGGCTGAAGAAGTAGACACAACATTAATCTCGGTTAAAAATGTGAGCGAAATTCCGATTAGAAGAGCCAAAGGCAGCAAAATAGGAATAGCTTTATAACACTGCTGATAATTATTAGACCGAGTAATAGCCCTAAACAGCAAGCATTTGTTCATGAAAAAGAACAGCATTAGGGAAAAGATCACACACACAACAGATGGTACAAAACCTGGGAAGCATTTGGAATCAAGCATTAATTGTTACACTATGAACAGATCTTTGCTGGGAAAAGGAAGGATAGTGAACAAAAAACAAATCAGTCTACTTCTGTACACTGTATATTCACTGATCTCATCTTTTCTGTATACATTTTCCACTGCAATCCTGTAGGTAAATGGCATAATTTGATTACTCTTTAAAACTTAAGAATAACTCAAGTTTTAAGGGGTCACTATTCCTTCATTTTCTTCTTTGAGGGAATAGATCCATTTAAAACATATTTACTTTACTATAGCCACTATAGTAATATATATATATATATAATATAATATATATATATATATATATATATATCATATATTATTCTTTTGACAGATATGAAAAGGTCACACACATAATTTCCCTCAACAGAATACTTATTTTCCATATTATAGGACAAGACTTAGATATTGAGGTACAGGGGACTATTATTATCCTTTATTTTGACATATTTTGCAACACATTATAGATCATGTTTTGCCACACAGTGCTTGCTGTATTTCCTATCAACCCTATGTTGTAGGCTTAGGGCTATGCACCTAAACCCTCCACTAAACTGGTGAATTTGTTTGCATTTAACAGTTGTTCCATAGGCAATTATTTAGAAACATTTTTCACTCAATAACCCACATTGCATTTAAAAAAAAGCAAACCCAGATGTAAGTAATGGGAGAAGGCCACAGAACCATTTTTATCCAATGTTATTTGGAGAGTTTGTCTGCTTTGCCTTTTTAGTACTATGAAATTATGCATTCATTTTACTCATACCCATTGTTTTGTTTAATTGCAAATTTGATGTGAATTGGTAGTTGGTAGTAATTTGTTTCTGCACATGGTAATGTCTCTAAGACAATATTTAGGGTTAGAAACCAGGTAGTATTCTTCTATAAGGAATGCCTTTTCACCTTAACACTTTTTAGTGGATGCATTTTCCATTTTAAGTTTATCTATTTGTTTGTTGCATTTTAAACTGACTTTGCTTTTGCATGTACAGTATAATGCTATTTCACTAATTGGTGCAAAAGCATTAAGCATTGAACCAGTGTAGTGTCCAGAGTGCAAAACCAGCACATACGTTTATACCAAATGCTTTCCAATTAAAAGTGCATGCTTTTAATAAAAGTCACTTGCAGGCAAAATCTGACATACCAGAAGAAGAAAAAAATACTGAAACGGAATTTAAAAAAAAACAGAATTGCACTCAAAGCAGCATAAGGGTATGCATCTATCACTGATAAAAACTGTGAAAACATGGCTTGAAGGCTGAACCTAGAAATGCCTCCTTCTGAGTAAATGAGCATAATCCTTCAATACATAGTGCTGTGTGACAGGTGTGAAATGTGTGGTCATCAAGGCTCCAACTTGCACAAAGAATGTAAAATCAGCCAACAGTTTGGTCTTACTAAACCTGTTGGCAAACATTCTGAGCTAATATTTTGAAATATCTATGATGTATGGAAGGAAAGGAGGTTATACCTGATATATAAATCCTCACATTTGAAAGTAAATAATGTATTCCCATAATCAAGCTATTTCTTTCTGTTAAGCAAGAAATGTTTCTCTCTCCCTAAGATTGCAATCATTTACAGTATTGTTTAACTTTTTGCAAGATGTGAAGGACTATTTCATGTTTTCTAAAACTCATTAAATATACCTAACGAAGAACTCTAGGTTTATAGCATTCAGAGCAGCCCTGTAAGGCTGTACTCTTTGAAGGTATACATTGCTATATATTAGGGTATGTTAACATATATTGAGGAAAATAATTCAGAACCTATAAAAATAAATAATGATGACCTATTGCAAAGTTGTTAAGAACAGGACATTAAATAACATACGAAAAATTAACTTAAAGGTGAACCACCAATTGTAGTTCATGGTGTAGCAGTTTCCTTACACAATTCATTAATCAGCCATATGGTTTCTTTTCAAGGAAGTTCAGGTTCTGTGCTGGTGCATAATGGAGATAAAATACTATGTACTTTTGAGCGTGCACCTTATAAGGAAGAAGCAAAAAGCTTTGAAATTGTCATCTGCATCAAAAAAATTCATACGATTCTACATTGACAAGCTACTTAACTATGATTGATTTGACAATCTTTTTATTTTAATTTAAGATCATATAAGGGTTCAATTTGCTGAGATATTGAGGAAGGATTTATTATAAAACTTTATATCATGGATATATGCCATCTATAAGTGAGCACTATACAAGGGTCCAGCAGCACTAAGCAAATAATCAACAGAGCATGCACAGTTATTTCCGTTCTTCGCCACCGGCGAATAAATTTGCGATTCACCCGCGAAAATTAGTCTTTGAAAATTCACTGGCGTCATAATCGCCGCCCAAATTTGGTTGGCCATTAACTTTTAATGACATCAAAATTGCACACGGGCACCAATTTTCGAGTTTTGCGTTTTTTTTCGTGAAATTCGCCCATCACTAGTCCCCACAGCATATAATTGCAAAATTGTGAAAATTAATATTCAAGCATAATCTCATAACATACCACAAGGCAATGTCTTCCCCCTGTCTGCAAACCTCATATCAGCCACTCTATCCTGATGCGTTTCACGCCATTGGGCAGAGGAGACATATTGTGAAAAGGATTTCCTGGAATGGAAGTTAACCCCCAGTACCTCTCTCTGACCTCTCTCTGCCTAATTCCGATTTATAAATAATGCAGCATGCCATAGGGGTTATAAAGCCTACAATGGGTATCACAACATGCCATAATATTAATTAAAACAGAAATATGGAGAAAAAAACATTGTTTTAGGTGGTGTTTCAACATCCCTGCATAGGGTAAAACACCACCAATATTGTATTTAAATATTTGTAACCCCTCTATTCCCTGTAGTAAGTGGAGTGTGTTTTGTCTGCATGTATTATGTAGCTATTGCTGGAAGCTAAGCTTGTCCTTCTGTCTTTAACTAATGTACTTTAGTTCATAGACACGTTGATGCTGTCACTTACTATAAGAATCATGTCTTACACACTGATCCATAATTTGCAAATCTATTAAATGTTAGTCACCTCTATGTGCTAGGGCATTCATCGGTATGAATATTTTCAGTGAATTAAAACAAATACAAAATACATAGAATTGCAGCGTAGACCCAATCATCCATATTAAATCATCTATTTCCTAATTTGAAATATAATATTTATCATTATCATGCATTATACAATGGTTTAGCTGCTCATTGTTCGAATGTAGGGATATTATAACAAAGTTTTGTAGATGATTTACTATTGTGAGCAGATAATTGTTTGCTGTGCTAATGGGTAATGTCTGCCACACAGTCTCTAATGCCAAGTCAAAGAGATTACAAGCATGTTTATTTAGTAAAATGCTATTTTATACCAAAAACAAATTCAGAGGGAGTAATGCATCTGAATTCTAGCTGCTTAGGACTGAAACAATGGGTTCAGTAAAAGTGAATTACATATTCCATGCTAATCTGTGCATTCCAATTTCCATTATAACATATTTACATTGACGACCTTAATGGCCATAGACCATTTTCTAGATGGATAGACAGATGGATAGGTAGAGACAACAATTAAGCTTTTGATATGTTTACTAAATTTAAAATTTGTTCTCTTACAATATACTTTAAACTTTTTCTTATTGCCATACATTCTTTCACAGCCTCTCCATATCTGTGAATGTTTATTCCCAGATCTATAGCACCCTCTCAAATGTTTCAGCAGACTACCCATTCAATAAAGTTGTTCTAGCCCCAAAAGTCAGATATTATTGTAAGCAACTTGCTAAGAAATAGTTTATGCCATTTCTTATGTCTAGCAAACTTTGTGCCGAGACTAGAATTCATGGTGAATCTGGACACCCTTCTAGTAATTTACATATAAATCCTGTGAATGCCCTCCTTAAGAAACCCTATGAAATATTCATATGCTGTTACTCCTGATTCTCCCAAGCCTTCTGGATTTTAGGATCTAACTAGCAGGGTTCTTTCTATCATTTTATAATAATGTTTGCTTTAATGTCATATCCTTATCGACCAACTGGAAGAAAGCATAATTGATGCTATATAGTCAAATTATAATAAAGGATATCCATTAATATTACTTAAGACCCACTATTTCTTTCAAGCCTATAACCCAAGCAACCTGACCACCCACCTAATTATCTTAATGCTCTTAGTACCAATTGCTCACACACACTAACTACTGGTATCTAGTGATGGCGAATTTGTCCCATTTTGCTTCACCACTCATTTCCTGCGAAATTCGCGAAACTGCGATTTTGACGCCAGTGACAATTTGTCGGCGTCAAAATGGGCGCCGGCGTCCAAGTTGGCGCTGGCGCCCATTAAAGTCAATGTGCGTCAGTTTATCGTCGCCGGTGGCGAAACTGCCAAATTTGCCACGAATTTGCACCTGGCAAATAAATTCGCCCATCACTACTGGTATCGATTACAATGGAAGAAATACAACTTTATGCACTTGAAATTGCTCTTTGCTCACTGCACAAATGACCTTATAAAGCAGAGTAAATTTATACCCATCACTTAATTTCACTTAAATTCCTGGATCCTATAATTTTTTATTCTTGAAATTATAATAATGAGTTACCCTTTACAAAAATTACCTGGTTAAAGATTGACACGGCAAACACATAAAACTGTAAAATGAATGTAAACTTATTTTTACATCTGTTTATTAAACATTAGCTGTGAAATTTACTTAATTTTTTAATAGCTTTTTTTTTCTTTGGATAATATGCAGAGAATTAAAGGTCCCTCAAGAATATGGGAGGTCGTTGACGAGATCTTTGCTTGTAGACAGCTTGTCAGGCCTTTATACATCATAACTGTAATTACTTATCTCCATAATATGATTTCATTGGATATTTCAATTACGAAGTTTCTCAAAGCTTGACTAAAATTCCTTTTCCGTTAACTGATAACTAAATTTTTTTTGTGATTTCTGTGGTAACATTTATGCACAGATATGTTAATAAGTGAGTGACAAAATTGTTATTAACCTTTTCTTGGTTTACTTATCTTGCAGGATTGTTTCATTCATAACTCTGGAATTTGTTGTTAAAACAAAAAACAAGACAAGTATTGTTAACATAAGTGGTCAGTGAATAATCAAATGCACAAATCCCTTTGTGATTACAACTTTCCCATAGTGAGAAGAGCAGGAACAGGCACTTGTAGCACTTATATGAAGAAAAGATATCTACTTCTTCATCTTTTCTTATTTTTTTTTTAAATATATCAGAATTTGCTACAGATGCAGCCTATTTGACTGGTCAGTCATTTTAGTTTCCTTTCTGTCTTTAGCAGCATATAAGAGTCAATAAAAGTTAATTCAGTGTAATCATTAGTATATTATTGCAAATAAATCTTCTCTCTCTTAAAGAAGAACAAAACCTTGAATAAAAACCTAGGCATCTCCAGAGGACCAACCTGCATTTCTGCAGTGTGTTCCTTGGTGGTCCATTGCAATACTGTGATAGGCAACTCATAAATCCATAATGCTTATTTGGACCATAACGGAACATTTCTGCAGCTGAACATACATTTTTTTCACAAATCATATTTTTTCCTAAAAATTTTGTTTTTTGATTATTCTAAAAAAAATCCAAAAATTCGAGATTTATTAAGGGGGTTATTTATCAAATGTTGAATTTTAGAGATATGTGAGCTTTTTACAGGTCTTGAATGAACTCACAACTCGAATGGAAAAATAATTGAATCAGCAAGTTTAGGATTTACAAACTAAAATCGCTCAAATTGATATTTCTACATTGATTTTTCACACTAAACCCTCTGAAAAAAAATTTGAATATCATGAATGCTATTAACATCTTCAAATGGTTCAAGGGACCTCTGCCATTGACGTCTATATGACCTCGAAAGGGTTTTAGATGGTGTATTTTCATATTGGAGCTATTTATAGGGTCACGGTATAATAAAAATTCGAGTTTATTTATCCCGAAAAATAAAATAGATTTTTTGGCTCAAAAATAACCTCTAATTTTTTCATATAAATACTTGAACCTTAATAAATCTGCCCCAAAAAACGAACACAAAGATTTGCCACGTAAAAGCAGTTGAGGTCATATAGAAGTCAATGGGCGCGGCACTGATCTTATTGACATTTTTTTAGCCAGACTTTATAGGTTTTCTGATTTTTTCGCTAGTAATTATTAGATGTTCTTGAGAAAACCCTTTGTTTTGCATCTACTGCATCTGGTATTTCTTTTGCAAAGCACTTCTGCAGTATAGAACTTTGTGTCTCAGACATGAAGCTATTGGTATGTAAGAGTTATTTTAAATCACACAGTGGAATACCTGGGAATTAAAATGAATGAAAATTTTTGACATATTGAAAAAAACACTTAAGCAAAGTCATTGGATTCATGTCTTTTATGATTCTTTATAAAAAATGTACAGCTCTTCTGAGTCATCACCCTGCTAGGGCTAATTAAAATGGCTAGAGACCTTTCACACATTTTTTTTGAATGACAGTTCAGAACACCTTATTTGATCCTATACTCAGAACTGGCTTCAAATACATGAATTTGTGTGCTGTATTTATTTTATTTTTTTCAATGAATAACAACAATAAACACGTAGAGTTGGCTATACAGATACATGACCAATACTTTTCACGATGGGATTGTGAAAACTTCTTTTGGAATACTTTCTATATTTACTACATTTGTAGCCATTAACAATGTAGCCTGTTAAACTGGGATTTTATCAGTTTGTTTTAAAGTAATTTATTAATGTCAAGAAATAGAAGCAACAGAGAACTTATATGTGAAGCTTGGGTAATAATGTGAAGGCCAAATCTTGATCGATGAACACAATGGACTTACAGCTTAACAACACTTTGCAACTTGTGGTGCGGAAAAATTAATGTGCTGACCTTAAACAGTGAGCAAAACTTCATGGCTGCAAAATACAAACTTTCTGCACTCAGCAGAACAATATTTTTCCAGTTTCCAAAAGCCAAAGACAATTACTGCCACTCAGTTTAGAGTAATGCACTGTGTTGCTGTCTTGGGTTGATTCTTTTCTTGTTTATACTGTAGATGATTTTTTTCATGATACATTTATTGAAAAATAGATCTTTTGCATTGGGAAACAAGAAGCAAATCTCACTTTCCTTATTTCTTGGAATTGTGAATCAAGTTGCCATTTATTACAACAATTACATTTTGTTGCCATGGTGTCTGATTTACTGTCACATATCTGGAGATTTGTACTTCACTGGTAACAGGTTACAAAAAAATATAGGGGGAAAAAGAATAAACACAAAAAAACTTTATAAATTGGATGTGAAAGAAAAATGTAAGAGGGGTGGGGTTGCAAGGCCAAGTTGGTCACTTTCCACTGCTTTTTTATTCATTTATTATGATATAGCTCAACATTGGATAATATCATTACACTCAAGGTGTTTCCCTGTTTTGTATGAAGAGTATCATTATATGTGTGGCAACAGTGCATGCCTATCCAAATAAGTGTTCAGTGACAGTAGTTTCAAAAATTCTTAAATATTAATTGTTATAAAAATCCCTAGTTTATCAATAACACAGAACAAGGATTCACAAGCCAATAGGCACCCACCTTTTGCTTACCTTACCTCTTCTTTTTAGGTCAGGGACTCTACAGACTACATACACATGGGTCAGCCTGCAACAGAGGGAGTTCTCTTCATGGTAACAGGACCTATTTAGTCCTAGTTTACCTATTCAATTGGTCCCCATCTGGTAAGGTATCACCACAAGAGGGTGGCCTCCTCCTTACTCCTCATTGGAGCTTTGACTAGTCAACTTGCTGGCCTACTATTATCTCTCAACATCTACAGTGAGCTCCATAGATCTGGCCTCTCACTAGATATCTAGCTATTTGTGTCACCTTGATACTCCAATAAGTTATTAAGCCTTAGGCTAATAATAATCTAGTGACTGGAACTATTTACATGAAATATATTACCCATATAATTCTAACTTGTAAAAATGATTTTACTCTTAAAAATTAAAATAGTTCCTTGTATTTGATGGTTACTAAGATGCATGATGCCATATTGGTTTATTGCTGTACAAAATATTCTATACTGTATTGCTGCATAGCAGCTCTAGGCCCTGTGTATGATTCCAGCAAGGCAGTTATATTCTGCTTCATGTCTGTGTTTCTCACAACAAATAATATAGGCAAGTTAGTTGGTTTCTGATAAAAAATTACCATTACAGGGGCACATCTATGAGCCCAAGAACTTCTCTGGAGTAAGTTGCATATAAAATTAAATTAATTCATTAAAGTAACATGCATCAACATGGGCTCTTTGCATCGTAAAGTTAGGCTCAAATTACTGCAGCGAATATTAACACAGGGGAACCCTGTGAGCTAACACCATTTCCAAACCAGGTGGTAGCTCCAGTATTTCCACAGTGCCCTGCTTAAATAGGAGCAACACAGATTCACAAAAACTAACCAGGCACACAGATCTCACAAGATCACTCTAGACCAGAAATTAGGACAATTGTTGTTAATGATGAACAATAATTGTCCCGAATTTATCCCTACTATGATATACTTTTTAAATCAGATTTCTCAGTTTTCAGGGAAATAGATCTAAAAACTTACACAATTTAGAGACTGCTGTGATGAATTAGTCATGTAAAATGCACCAGTTTTTTTTAAATCTAAATTACTATTACTTAATATTATTGCTATTACATTGCTACATACACAGTACATTGTGATAATATTTTGCAATAGAGTTAGAATGTTATTTTCTGATGTAAAGGATGTTATACTACATATATTAAACTCATGCAATGTTTTATATTCTTTGTATAGCAAAAGATGCAGGATAAAAGGCCAAGGGGTTATTTATAAATTGTTTATTTACTTTTATCATATCTGCACATTTCTTTTTTTTTTTATTTGAGTTTTTTTATTGGTTTTCAGATAACAGAGAAATTTTCAGTGTAGACAGAAGAAGAAAAGAAAAGAAAGTGGTGAAACCAGAAAGGTAAGTAGAACTCTGGGTAGGGAGGGGATGTGGAGGGGGTTAAGAGATGCATATTCCATGAGTCTTACCGTATATCTTGAGTGGGGAGAGGGGGGTGTAAAGGTTTGACTTTGCGAATTCTGCTGTTGCCCGTGGATTGACTATTTTAGGTTTTTAGATTCGTTCAAGTCTTCAGGCTCTGTATTTTTGTACTTTTAGGTGCGTCAGGGTGTTAGATGGTTGTGTTCCCATTTTCCCATAGTTTGGGAGTTATTAAGTCTTTGTTTATCTGTGTAAGGGTCATTGCTTCAAACTTCTCATATGAGAGATTTGATTCTATAAGGTGGGCTAGTTTTTCTCTGTTTTGTATTTCCGTAGATTTATATCTGCACATTTCATAGGGCACACACATTTAACTGACTGTTGTGAATGGTCAAATATAATCCATTTTCAATGGATGTCATTCTCAATGGTCCATCTATGAAGTCAAGGGTTTTCATTAAACAACAAAAACTTTGTAAATCTTTTTTTCTGTAAAGGTCCCACCCCAGGAATTCAGAGTCTAATTATAACTGCGGAGAGTACAAGAAGCCGACCTAGAACTGATAGCACCAGATGGTCAAACTGACCTCCTTTGCCATATTATGACATACAAATACAACATAAATTATAATATTTTTACTTGTAAGTACATAAAGGGTGAGATTAATGATTTTGTATTCCAGATAGCTAATATTCAAATAAAGCAAAACCTGAGGGACAGAAGCCACATTATTATCTTGTTTGCTAGTTTACAAAAAGCAGATGTACACTGACATTGTGTGTCAGAAAAATGAATGTGATTGTATATTTCAGTTCGGAGCAAACATTGTCATTATTTAAAATTAGTTTAAATAACTTAGAGGGCAGCATGAGTAATCATCCCTTGTGCAGACTCTCTTTTTTTCTTAGCTTTGCTTTGGGAGAAGCATGAAAAATTGGTCCCTTCATAAGCCAGTAACATACTGTAATAATGCTTAATTACCTTCTACAGATGATGATATCTCAAATTGCTCACATTGTGTTATTCTTTCCCTAGGCTTATCTCTGACCAGCCAAAATGATGGCACCCAAGCAACAAAACTTTTCAAACTTTTTAAGAAGCTTATCTAGGTGTATAGAGAGCTACTTGCTTCAACAGTCTGGACTGTGAATTTAAATGGCTACACCTTTTTTATGAGGGACAGAGGAATTAAAAAGCTTTTCAAAGGGTTAATAAAGGATAAGATACTGGACTTTATAGCAAATCATAATACTATGAGTTTGTGCCAGTATGGTCTTATGCGTAATAGATCTTGCCAGACTAACTTAATTTCTTTTTATGGAAAGGTGAGCAGAGACCTTGGTTCTAGGATGGCAGTGGATGTGATTTACTTAGACTTTGCTAAAGCATTTGATACAGTGCCACACAGAAGGTTACTGGTTAATTTAAGGACTGCTGGCCTGGAACATAGTATTTGTACCTGGATAGAGAAGTGGCTAAAAGATAAACTACAAAGAGTGGTGGTAAATGGAACATTTTCTAATTGGAGCAGAGTTGTTAGTGGAGTACCACATGGCTCTGTACTAGGTCCTTTGCTTTTCAATTTGTTTATTAATAACCTGGAGGTGGGCATTGAAAGTACTGTTTCTATTTTTGCAGATGATACTAAATTGTGCAGAACTATAGGTTCCATGCAGGATGCTGCCACTTTGCAGAGTGATTTGTCTAAACTGGAAAACTGGGCAGAAAACTGGAAAATGAGGTTCAATGTTGATAAATGCAAGGTTATGCACTTTAGCAAAAATAATATAATTGCAGATTATACACTAAATGGCAGTGTGTTGGGAGTTTCCTTAACTGAGAAGAATCTAGGGGTTTTTGTAGATAACAATTTGTCTAATTCTGAGCAGTGTCATTCTGTGGCCACTAAAACAAATAAAGTACTGTCTTGTACTTAAGGGTTGAAAGGCATTAACTCAAGGGATGAAAACATAATATGCCTTTTTATAGGTCCCTATTAAGGCTACACTTGGATTATGCAGTGCAGTTTTGGACTCCAAGCCTTAATGAGGGATGTAAATTAACTGGAGGGAGTGCAGAATTGTGCAACTTAACTGGTTAGAGGGATGGAAGACAAATTATGAGGGTAGGTGCTTGTGAGGGGACATGATTACACTTTACAAGTACATAAGATGACATTATAGACAAATAGTAGGGGACCTTTTTACCCATAAAGAGGATCACCACACCAGAGGACAACAAATCAGACTAGAAGAAAAGGACTTTCATTTGAAGCAACGTAGGTGGTTCTTCACAGTCAGGACAGTGAGGTTGAGGAATGCACTGCTGGGTGATGTTGTGGTGGCTGATACTGTTAATGCTTTTAAGAATGGCTTAGATGCTTTTTTTGACAGACATAATATCAAAGGCTATTGTAATACTAAACTCTACAGTTAGTATAGATATGGGTATATATAATTTATGTGAATGTATGGAGGGGTGTGTGTATGGATGCTGGGTTTTTATTTGAAAGGGTTGAACTTGATGGACTTTGTCTTTTTTCAAACCAATTTAACTATATAACTATGTAACTACTGTGAATAATATAACAATTGTTTTTTTGCAGTTCTTTCCCTGTATCTGTATCTTGAGAGATATGAGTGAAGTTGCCTAACCAAAACACAAGGTTATGTTTGTGTTGGTAAAGTAGAATAAGACACACACCTGTCATTTTGGCATTTGGTCAGCAATGCATTCTGTCTAGTCACTTTGGCCTGAGATTGGATTTATACGAGATGGTTGAGCTTGATGTTACATTTGGACTCTTATTTAAATCTTTCATGTTCATGATTGGGGTCTGCAGCAATATAATATATGTTATATTATGTTATAATATCTTCAAGGGCTAAATTCTGTTCCAGTGGTTTATTTTGAGCCCTGACTTGTGCTTCAATTTTATGTTTGAAGTGATCTGTTTTACCAATCAGTCTTGGAGTTCTGTCTGCAGCTTTGTCAGCATGAATTTTATACCTACTTTAGAGTGTAGAAGTGTGGAAGAACAAGGTTCCATTTAAGCAATGGGATATGTTAAAATATACATAGTGATTTATTTTGTCTGCCTGTATGTTTGTATGAATGACTTTTTCTCCTCTATTGCTGGCCTGCGCATATCTCTTTAAGTTAACATGTTGTTCTCGCTGTAGACAAAATAATGGACTCTACTGTCCATGTTTTGCCCAGAATCATAACAAAAATCACAAAGATAATGTTTAGCTTCTTGTTTCTGCTCCTATCTTGCATAAAATGAGCAGAAGCACAGAGTGTGAGCAGCATACATACCCTGAGATTAATTGGCAATTAGTAGAACCATGTGTGATGGAAAAGGGTTAAACAGTGTTCAAGAAATGAGAATGAGGAATCAGCAACAGGAATACAGGAACAGTCAGGTCACACAGGGAAAAGGGATATGGAACTATCACCAAGAGGGTAATGGCTTTTTAAAAAAACCTCACAAAATTTCAAAACTTACAGATTAAAATAATATTCTTACCAATGTTTGTGTTGTGTAGTTCTCCCCAGTGCTTTTCTCTCAGTGTGAAACACATATACAGTAAATATTTAAAAAGATTAATACATAAAATGATAACAACACTTCACTCATACACGACGAAAGGAGCTCACCAGTCTATTTCCCAGAGATCCTCTGCGGGTTCCCGGACACACCCACTCGGCAAAGCGGTGTTTTAACACATACGTAACAATCACTGCCCGAAATCCACTGCAGCCTCTCATGGAGTTTAAAATGTCTTTCTTTATTTCATCATATTAAAAGCTTATAGTGACAAGCTACATGATCAGTACAAATCCGCCAACGCGTTTCTTAACCACATGGGTCACTTCTTCAGGGCATCTGAAGAAGTGAAGAAGTGAAGAACTGACCCATGTGGTTACAAAACGCGTTGGCGGATTTGTACTGTCATGTAGCATGTCACTATAAGCTTTTAATATGATGAAATAAAGAAAGACGTTTTAAACTCCGTGAGAGACTGCAGTGAATTTCAGGCAGTGATTATTACATAACATGATAAGTTGTATGTGGCTAACATACAGATAAAGGTCAAGGACTGGCTTGCAAATGTGGTGCCACAATTGTCAAACAAGGTTCAGTGTTATTAAGTGGGAATTCATATACTTTATTAAAAATATACACATGCATGGGGCCGATTCATGAAGCTCGAGTGAAGGATTCGAATTAAAAAAACTTCGAATTTCGAAGTGTTTTTTGGGCTACTTCGACCATCGAATGGGCTACTTCGACCTTCGACTACGACTACGAATCGAACGATTCGAACTAAAAATCGTTCGACTATTCGACCATTCGATAGTCGAAGTACTGCCTCTTTAAAAAAAACTTCGACCCCCTACTTCGGCAGCTAAAAGCTACCGAAGTCAATGTTAGCCTATGGGGAAGGTCCCCATAGGCTTGCCTGAGTTTTTTTGATCGAAGGATATTCCTTCGATCGTTGGATTAAAATCCTTCGATCGTTCGATCGTAGGATTTGCGCTAAATCCTTCGACTTCGATATTCGAAGTCGAAGGATTTTAGTTCCTAGTCGAATATCGAGGGTTAATTAACCCTCGATATTCGACCCTTCATACATCTGCCCCTAAGGGTCAAATTTACGTAAGGTCGAATATTGAGGGTTAATTAACCCTCGATATTCGACTGTCAAAGTTAAATCCTTCGACTTCGAATATCGAAGTCGAAGGATTTAGCGCTATTCGTTTTTTAATCCATCGATCGAACGATTTTTGTTCGACCAAAAAAACATTGCAAAGCCTATGGGGACCTTCCCCATAGGCTAACATTGACTTTGGTAGCTTTTAGGTGGCGAACTAGGGGGTCGAAGTTTTTTCTTAAAGAGACAGTACTTCGACTATCGAATGGTTGAATAGTCGAACGATTTTTAGTTTGAATCGTTCCATTCGAAGTCGAAGTAGTAGTCGAAGGTCGAAGTAGCCAAAAAAAACATTCGAAATTCAACGTTTTTTTTCCTCTATTCCTTCACTCGAGCTAAGTAAATGGGCCCCTAAACGGAGATGTGTTGAGGGTAATATATAACAATAAATAATATAATAAATATTATTGCTATGTATAATAAATATCACAAACAAAGCAGTCTTGTATAAAACTAGCATTAAATCAAGGGATGGAAACACGAGTTCACCTATTTACAGGTCGCTGATATCGCTTCACCTTGAGTATGCAGTGCAGTTTTGAGCTTCAGTCCTTAATGAGGATATTAATGAGCTGGAGAGAGTGCAGAGATGTGCAATTAAATGGGTAAAAGGGATGGACAATTTAAACTATGAAAATAGACTGTGAAGGTTGGCTTTGCTTTCACTGGAGAAAGGGTGAGGGGACATGATTGTATTAAGTACATGAGATGTTATCATAGACATGGGATTTCTTTTCCCAAAGAAAATATCGAAGAACCAGAGACCACCCCTTCAGACTTGAGGAACTGACATTCGAAGCAGTGAAAGTGGTTCTTCACAGTGAAGTTGTGGAATGTCCTGCCAGATGATGTTGCAAAGGCAAATTCTGTTAATGTCTTTAAGAGGGACTTGGATGATTTCTTGGATTAACATAATATCCAAGGTAATTGTTAAACTAGGATCTACAGCTAATTAGTATAGATATTGGTATATAGAGTTATATACAAGTATATATAGATATATGTAGGCATTTAAAGGCTTCTGATCTAGTTCTAGTAAGTATATGCAATGCTGCATGAAAGCAAAGTTGGAATAAATGTAAATGACATAGATGATATCATATTAAACAATAAAGGAAAATATGTGCTGCATTTGTACAGTAGGTCAGAATTCTTTATGTATACCTCATTGGAAGGAGAGCTTAGGAACATGTGCAGGTGGGATCCTCAGGTTTTATTTGAAACCACTGAATTTGCAGCATCTTAAAACCTGCTTTGAAAATTGACCTTCTAGTTGATTCCAGATGTTAGGGCAAGTCAGCTGCACAAGCAATGTCTGAAATTAGATACAGTCTTTTTAAAGACAGACTTTTACAATGCATCTGAGAAAAGTGTTAGGAAAGCGAGTGTTCCATTTAAACAGAAATATTAGACAATAAGTACTAAATGAAGCTGGTGGGTTTGGTTACAAATAGGCAATATTCTCTGATTTATTTTGTCTTGGGACCATCTTTCCCATCATTTGTGATGGTTTACAGACTTTGTGAAACTTTTTTTATTTACTGAAATTGTGGGAAATTTACACTGGGAATGACTGGAAACCTAGTTTAAATCTATTTACTAACAAAGGCTCTAAATCAGGGCTATTGCTACAGTATATGAGACTAAAAACCAAGGAGTTGTTTTTATTTACTTGCTTATATTTTTCTTCACATAGTAACATCTATATAGCTTTGTAAGAACCTTGCAACAAACATACTCAAAGGGTCAAAGATAAAAAAGAAACGTTATACTGTACTCAACAATGATTGGGAACAATAAAATATAACAATGGGCTTACTTATGCAAGCAGATGCCATTAGCAAAGCCCTGGGATGCTGGGACCAGCATTGTACAAACATATTTACATTAATTTCATGGCTATAAAATACACATTATATTACATGGTGTAGCATGATGTTAAAGAGGTGGTGTGTATTCCATTATAACCCCACTATTTTAGGAGTATATTATTAAGGATGTGCAACATCCTTAATGTAAAATTCTGGTGTGATAATCTATATAAAAACCAGATGTACCTGCCCTTTTTAGTGTAAAACAAAAAGATAAGGAAATAAGCAGAAGGGTGTGGGATAAGTAATATAAAGTGTGGAATTGTGTAAATAAAAGGAGAAATTTTGGTAAGGCTAGAAGCCTTCTGTACATCTTATTGACTTTTACAAGTTGCTGCTTTGTAAATGGTTGTCATACACTGCACAACTCCATATGGTATCTAACTGAACAGCCTATGGGCTGCACAGATGGATGTCTAAACTACTATACATATAACCCGCCAAAATGATTGAAACATCAGGAAGTGAAGATATTTTTAGCTCCTTTTCACTTCCTTTTTCTGCTGATGCACTGTGCACTAGCTCACATAGTACATCAACAGATTACATTTTCATACATACCCAGAATGGATGTCTATCTGGATTTTCAGCCTCCATACATGTAGTCAGCCAACGTTGATTTAAAAATGGGTACTCTGTCTCCTGGATCATTCAGCACAATGTGGTATTGAGATGGCAGTTGCCCAGAGAACATAATTTACCATTTACAAAGTTTAGATATTCTTCAGTGTGTCTGCTTTCATTTACAAATAATGTAAAAATGTTATTAACCTTTCAGCTTTGCACAATTGGGCTTTTGTTTAAATATTTTTTTAAACTGTGTCCTTTTAATGTTAAATGTGTAAAATATTAATTTAAAGGAAACAGGCAGCCGCTGAATGCATTTGCTTAGTGGGTACAACTGAGTGCCGGGGTTAATGGATATCAGTCAGCAGCATTTAAGAGGAATGGACTGGATGGAAGGCGATTCATTTTCAATTTTTGTTATAGACTAAACTGAACAAAGGTTGGTTAATTCCACCGGGAACATTACTGCACACATTATTCCATGCATTTAATTGTTTATTTACCAAGTAAATTGGACATGAGCAAAGCCAACCCTTTGGTGGTCAAGTCAAGGACACAGTAACAGCCTGCCTAATAGAATTGCACTAAACATATTAATAGATGTGCACATCAGATATGCACACAACAGAGACTGAGACGCTTTTTATACATAAATCAAGATGTGCAAACAGATTTGCAAATGGGGAACCAGGTTGTAATTTTCATCAAATAAAGAAGATCCAACCTTTGTAATGGAAGATTTTGACCGTAGTGTCATTTTCATCCAAATAACATTTGGTAGGCTGTGAGCTGCAGGTTAAGTGAGGTTGTTCAGTTCTCAAAAAATTTTATATTTATAAATACAAACCACAATTCCATTTTTCCCTTTTAATCATTTATGTTGGTGAAGTAATCGTAGAGCAGCTAACTGTTACTTTTACCTGTCTTATGAGAGGAGCAGGGGCATCACATGCATAGGCTGAACCATGGCATATTGTGGAAACAGCAAATACTGTCCAGCTGGAGATTAATGGGAAATGCTATCACTGCTCAGGCCACCATATGGTATTTTTCTTTAATTTAAATTGTTGTTGGCATAATTCAATTAGAGAAAAGAAACATATAACTGAATAACACTGTGTTTGTGGGGAGAGCTAATGTGCGGATTACACTTGTTTGTACCCTATTTATAATCATTTATTTTTATTTCAGTAAGTATTTTTATTTTTATTTCAGTAAGTAGTCTAGAATGAGGCATTCGTTATTTTGTATACAAAACAAAATATAATTATACAGCCCAATTCACATGTCTTTATGTATTTCTTCTTACAAAATTCTCCTTATCTCCTGACAGCACTGGTTTGGTGTGATAATGTTATACAGATATAGCATCCGTTATCTGGAAACCTGTTATCCAGAAAGCTCTGAATTACAGCAAGGCTGTCTCCCATAGACTCCATTTTATCTAAATAATACAACTTTTTTAAAATGATTTACTTTTTCTCTGTAATAAAAAAAACAGTACCTTGTATGTGAACCAAACTAAGATATAATAAATCATTACTGGTGGCAAAGCAAGCCTATTAGGGATATTTAATGTTTAAATAATTTTTTAGTTGACTTAAGGTATGAAGATCTAAATTACCAAAAGATCCCTTATCTATAAAACTCCAGGTCTTGAGCATTCTGGATAACAGTTGCCCTACCTATACAAAATATTGGCTCAGGGGCATTGTAAATCTGATTTCATGTAGTCTGGCATCAAAGGGGATACAGCCACTGTGCATGGTATATAGCAGTTGCAGGAAAAGTACAAAACCACCAGTAGGTTTATTTGTGAAACATAATTCTTAAGAAGTTAATATACCCCCTTGTTCAACATGAATGCACTCATTAGAGCTTGGGCTGAACACTTTTTGCATATTGGTTTTAATCATAGACATCTACATTGTGTTTTGTTATTTCTTGAAAAAGGGGTATATTTCCCCTTTTATTAATTCTTATATATACTTTCCCTCATATTAAATACAATTAAACAATTACATTCATTAGGTTAGCTAACTCATAAGTAACAAGGATTTCTCCAACACTTTAATAATGAATCAAGTGACTGTAAGTGAAAAAGTAAGTGCAAACCTCCTAAACCACAAGTGGACAGATTAATTTTAGATTTATTTCTTGGCACTGATTGATACAAAACCCAAACTAGCTGTAGTATTTATTTATGTATTTGTAGGGACTGTGTGTGTACTCAGCTGGACAGCTTTGAGTTTCCAGTCTAGAGGGAGAAGTCACTCTGCATCCAGTTCAGCTGTTGGATGCCTGTTGAAACCCTAGTGTGTCCCCTGTGTGAGGACAGGTCTTGACCATGTACCTGCCATGCGGGAGCAGCTACTAAGTTTCAAAGGAAAATGTACTTTTGGGAAAAGGTAGTGCTTCCTGGGGAATAAGAGCTCTTTTGGAAGGGACATTTCATTTGAACTGAACTGTGTCTTGTATAATCCCTCCCAATGTTGATTGGGACTGTGTTATAAAAGGACTGTATTCGTTAGACAGCCAGTGGGATACATACTAGTGAGTCAGATAGGTCCCCAGTGTCCTAGTGCAGGAGTGCCAGGTTTGTTATTTTTACTTTTTTCTATATAAAGTTAAATTGTTTACCGCAAACTGTGTGTTTTATTTTCCTAGTGGAAATTCCCTGAGGTGTGCTCCTCAGTGTGCACTAGGTGGAGGCACTGCACTGTAAATCCCAATTCCCAGTATCTTTCCTAGAGAATTCAGGTACCTGGATTGCAAAGGGATAATCACTATTTCAAGAGTGTAACCAAAAGAGGGTTATATATTTATTGCAGGTACTGTATGTTTCACTAGCTTACAGACAGCAACAGACAAGATGAGATCAACTACTTAATATCACACATTTCCTACAGTATTGTAAAAAGAAGAGTTTTTTTAAAGTGGGAAATGTAGAATTGTGGTTAATGTCTAAAGACATCCAAGGTTGTATGTATTTCCATACACGCAATGTCGGCAATATAAAGATATAATAATAAGATCAAAATCTTAAACACTATGAAAACATCTGGTTTGGGGATTTTAAGATGTTCTTCCATCTTGTTTAACAATATTAAAAGAATAAAGGGCAAGGTTCACTAAATATTGGCTCCCTTACTGTATGCACACATGCATACAAATTTGAATTAAAAATCTCAATACAAAAACATATTGGATTCTCATTTCTAATTACATTTTTACTGCAAAACAAATATTAAAACTGCATTTACTAAAAGCATTATATTCTGTGTCTGTGTTTTTAGAAAGGTGCCTAAAAGAAAGGATTCTGCAAGTGAATAGCACAATGGGCTGCCTGGATGAGTGAGATAGAGTGAAGCACACAGAATATGTTTGCATTCACATATTCTCAAAGTAATACAATTCATGGCATAACTATGTTATGAAGAATAAGTGCGTAAGACCAGTTTTTTTTGGGTGAGGCAGTACAAAAATGATGTTTTTTTTTATACATTTTATGTTATAAACAAGCAATTATTATTAACATGGCAGATAGGTTGATATTAAGGAAGAGGATTTATGTTAAGGACAATTTGTTTGTGATGTGTATATTATTTATTTTGGATTCAAGTGTAACCTGCCAATGTACATTTTATGGCAGATCTCTTGACAGTCTATGCTATAAAATTACAATAGGAACCTGGTTAAATATACCTGCAACAAACAGAAATATCTTACAATAAAGAAAAACTATTATACTAAAGCATACATTGTGTAACCTCTGCCAAAGGTGATTTGTACCCACACATTATACAAGTATATGTAAATTACAGCTTTTTCAACTGTAGCTTCACATAGAATTTTTTTGGGCTGGATTAAGGGCCCAAGGGGCCTGGAATTGAAACATAAAATGGGTCAACAATCCCCATAGAATAAAAATGCACTTGAAATGCACTAGATTAGCGCTACATATTATACTTGACATCTGATAAAGCTCTGAATATTATATGTGACCGCTGATAGTGCTTTTTGTATTACAAATGACATAGGATTACACTCTGCATATAATACACAATGCTTGATAAATGTCTGCATATTATGAATGACACTATATTAAGTTATGCATATGATGCATAATGCTCTACATTTACAAAGGATTCCAAATTAAGCTCTGTATATTTTAATGACATCTTACAATGCTCTTAATATATCCTTGACACCTGATAATGTTCTGTACTGTATATTGCTGCATATTACAAATTACATCCAGTTATACTCTGCACATTAAAAATGAATATTCTCATGATGGCCAAGTGCATCATCATGCCTGAATGCTCATTTAAATAGCCACTGAAAAGGTTAGCTGTTGCAGGGTGTTCTTTTCCCAACCTGTTTTCTGGTCTACATTATATCACTGCTGAAACATAGCCCTCCCCTGGACTTGCAATTCGGCCCTCCTTTCAAACTAGAGTTTTGCCTGCCAATTCTTCTCTACAGCAGTGCACTCAGATCCATAAGCAGCATTAAGTGCCAGCCCTGTACTGGGACTGTTTCATTTGTTGGAGGTGCAGTGGAGTGGTGGCCATGTTTTAACATGGCACTTTGCTCTTCTTTGCTATGTTTTTTATTTTATTTTTATTATGAACTATTCTATTACCTTTTGCCTCTTACACCAGTTTCTTCTCCTCTATTTTTTGTTACTTTACTCTCACAGATCCACAATTGTGAGACTGCCTTATTTTCTCCTTCCCATTACCAGATTCTAACCTTGGGCATCTACAAACAGCCTTATAAACCACTAACAGGAAAGTTGTTTCTGTTCACTACTTGTAAAAAAAATAAACTATCTTTTATTACTGACCAGATAAAGACCTAGGCAAACTTTAAATCTCTTACTTACCCTGACTCTACTTAGTTTACAAAATTTTTCAAGAACAGTAACTTTTTTCCTCATTGAACTGGCCCATTGTCTGTTGAATGCAAAAAGAACACGAAAGCATACATATTTCTTAATTAAAACAAGAGGAAAATATTATGTTAAGCTTGAGCCCTATTCTTGGAACTAATGTGCAAAAAGGGAGTATACTGTGAATTTAGGAAAGGGGTTTGGAGGTGCAGGTATATCTGCCTTTTTATAACTCTTGTGCTTTGTTTTTGCATCTGCTGTTATGGAAAAGCAATCCTTTTGAATTGAGAATATACTTTAAATATTGCATTATGTATCCCCTTCTATTAAATAACTGGGGATTCTTAAAGATTTAACTTACTATGCATAAAGGCTATTCCCTCGCTCTCAATATATTTATACTTACCCAAAATCATCATAAACATACAGTACACCAATGCTAAAAGAAAGGTTCTGAATTCAATATGTTATTCTCTCTGAAAATAAAATAAAGATATACTGCAAAAACTGAGGATGTTTTCTTGTTTAATGAGGATCTTGTATCTCAGCTTTAGTTGTCATTAAAATAAATGCTTAACATGGGCTTCTCTAGCAAACACAGCAATTTTGTTATAGTTTCTCTTTTTTTATTTTTGCTTTAAATATGAGTAGTGCTGTAAAGCTCGATAGAAGCATAATATTTTGTTTCTGTGCATTATGCGTAAATATTGAGTAATAACATAGCTCTTAAAACCATTGCAGATGGAGCAAACAACTTCCAGCATCATTAAATATTTATCAACACAATAGTACAGGATTCTGGTGATACATACTTCAAGTTTTATAAATGTAACAATATCAAATCAGAAAAAAATGAGCTTTGAAGTTGTGGGACTAAGCTTAACAAATAAATTGTTCATGAGGTGCCAAAGGAAAATGGCCAAAAAGATTAACCACATCCTTTTTCTGTACAGGTAACATTTCGCATTGTTTTTACAAGTGTCTTTTTCTTCACAATCAACTTCAGTACATGAATGTTAAACAGCTGTATTTTGGGGGAACGTGGAAAAGAAAGATTTTTGTTATGACGACCATACTTATATTTTTGGACTTTATCCTCTAATAGCAATGTTAGAGGTTCCCAAACTTACTAAAAATACTTTTGACATCCTTTATGCCCTCATGCACTTAGTAACAACGGTCTGTATCAGCTGCAGTTCAAATTTGAAGCTGGCTCAGGTTATTTCCCAAGTACTGAGATTCTACAATTTAATGGGGGTTAACAGAAGGAAGGGGAAAAGTAATGATAAGTAAGGTGAGCTTTCAGTATCCATGGGCAATGTCACTGCTATAATTGTGCAAGATAAGAAGGGCAGTTTGGAGCCAACGGCAAAATGTTTTCAGTGTGGAGTTGTTTTCTAACCTGAAAATTGTTTGCTTTCCCAAATTAGATAAAGGGATCCTTAAGTCAGAAAAAAAGTTTAGTGGTTTTACTATAGAATAAAACAAGGCACTTTTTTCATATACATACCTTTTTTTCTGCAGTGTTTGAATCTGCTTTTTGTCTCACCTTTAATCAGCTTCAGGCTAAACAAGAAGGTCTTCCTGTCTTTTTTAGGAGGGCGGTGGCAGTCATTAGTCAATGAACAGGAGTTTCTGTGATAGCAGATTGCACTGAAAGGCTGCCGTTTACAATTAAGAAGGTGACACACAATGTTTTGTGCATTTTATTCTTCTAAAACTTCACAGGCACACACATATGGCACTTATATCATTCCTCTGTGCAGAGAAACCTCTGTCTAAAGTTTTTTTTAAGCAGAAGGCTATGTACTCCAAGTGGAGATAGGGTTGTCACTTGGCTGGTTTTTGGGTGGACTAGCCAGTAAATCACCAAGTAGAGCCGGCACTGGTATTACAGGTTCACCCGCAATGTACTTGCCGGTAAATTTGAAACAGCTTATAAATCCATCCCTTCCCTTACTTTCTACACTGCTGATTTCCCTATTTCCCCTCACATTTTCTAGCCCTATCCACCTTTGTTCTGCTCGACCCACCTGCTTCCCTGCCTCATATGTAGTAGCCCTGCCCTCAAGTGACATTAGAGCCCTCAAGTGAAATTAGAAGGCTGGTATTAGGCAAGAAAATTGTGGTAACCCTAATAGGAGATGGTGAAGGACATCAGGGCTACACTGTTGCCTATGTTCACAGGACTGTATTCATAAGGGACAGGAAGCACATAGACATTTTATTTTTTAGGGTGCCCGGTTCACAGTAGTTACACTGATGGCTCTGCGTATTATGAATATTCAGAGCCTCGAAGCGGACCCTTTTAGAATAAAATTCTACACATTATTATGCATGATAAACATAGGGGTTATCCCTATTCAACTAACCTGTAGTCCCTGTTGTAGGCCTTTATTCTGAAAAACATTGTAGTACCAAAAGTGTACATACTGTAGAACATGTTCAAAGTACATGCTCATAGTTCATGCAACATTTCCTTTACAACTTTTGAAAAATAACAAAGGAGTCAATGACAATTTCTTGTTTCAGAACTCCCAGTGAGTAGATCATTTCCATATTCTTCAGTGCATAGTCTGAGACTTCTGAAGATGGTGAAAGGTGAAAGTTAGAGTATAATATACAGTATGCTCATATTCTTTGAACTCCAAGTTGCTTTATGTTATTTAGTGATTTTGTTCACTGCTCTGTGGATGCAGAGGAGAGTTGAAATAATTCAAACCACAAACCATAGCAGAGTGAATGCAGATTTCAGACTAAATGTCTTCTCTTTTTACTAGTTATTGAATTCACAAAAACAAAATCTGGGCTGCTTTCCCTATGCTGAGAGAGAACTGCTAAGCCATGTGTCAGAAACCCCACAGAGGTGAACTAGGGGCTAATGCTTGTTGTTCATTTCTCTTTATTTGTTTTTTTATCATATCTGACAATAGATGATTGCTTGAAGTTATGAACCAAATAAAAACGACATATTGTTTATTGGCTAAGCAAACCTTCTAATACATTATATACGGTACAATATCTAATATATGTCAAAAAAGTGGTAATGGTTATAGTCCTCAAAGTGTTGGAAAAAATGTGTCTCTGGTAACCCAAATCATTATTTCAGAATTGTCTTATATATTTTTAAACACAGTAGTGCTAAACTTCAATAACAACAATAATACTCGTGCAAGTTTTAACATTAGGGGGGTTATTTACTTAACTCCGGTCAGGCTTTTTGGGGCAAAACTCAATACAGCAAAAGCCTGAATCTGAAAATCTGCCATCTCAGATCTGCCAATGTTGTGTATAAGTCTATGGCAGTGGTCCCTATCCTATTTTGAAGTTTCTGTGGTCTGCACTGGAATTAGCCCGAAAATCCAACCTTTTCAGGGTTTTTGGGCAAAAATCTGAAAAATTCTGGATTTTTCGGAAAAAGACAGAAAAAATCAAGTGATTTGGGAAAAACCTTACAAAAAATTGTGTGATTCGTGCCTTCACTCAATTTTATCGGGTTTTACCTGAACCGATTTAATCAAGCTGTTTTAATAATAAATAAGGTCAAATCATGAATTTTACTTTGATCAGACTTTTTTAATTTAAATAATTAGAACAATTTGGATTTTAGTAAATAACTATGTACAGATTTAGTTGGGGCTTTACATGCATTCAAAAGTATTTAGGTCGGCACTCAGAATGGACTGTTTTTTTTAGATGATATACATATAAAAGTTGAGAAAGGATATTGTTAATGAAATGTTTGTGGTATCGTTCCTTTAACCTATATTAGTTATTAAAACATTTTGGTGTAAAAGTGAACATTTTATCAGTTATCAGTACTGTATTCATCAACTTGTTTCACAGAGTTATGGGTAGAATTCTCTCTTTTATTCTGGTAAGTGATATTCAAACTAAAATAAATCAAACATTTTACTCTGCAAAAAACATTAGAGGCATCTTTGGAATATTGTTTATTAATACATACCTGACAATCAACCTGACATATATAGGGGCACATTTACTTAGCTCGAGTGAAGGATTAGAATGAAAAATACAAAGGTTTTTTTTGGCTACTTCGACCATCGAATTGGCTACTTTGATCTTCGACTACGACTTCAACTTCGAATCCAACGATTCGAACTAAAAATCGTTTGACTATTCAACCATTTGAACATTAGATAGTCGAAGTACTGTCTCTTTAAAAAAAAACTTAGACTACCTACTTCGCCACCTAAAACCTACCGAGCACCAATGTTAGCCTATAGGGACCTTCCCCATAGGCTTTCTAAGTTATTTCTGATCGAAGGAAAATCGTTCGATCGATGGATTAAAATCCATCGAATCGTTCGAATCAAAGGATTTAATCGTTTGATTGAACGATTTTTCCTTCGATCAAACTAAATGCGGTAAATCCTTCGACTTCGATATTCGAAGTTGAAGGATTTTACTTCGATGGTTGAATATCGAGGGTTAATTAACCCTCGATATTTGACCCATAGTAAATGTGCCCCATAATGTCTGGAAACAGAAATATGGAATCCCATTTCTATGCAAGTCTGAATTGAAAGAAAAGCATTATCTTGCCTTGATATTTTCTTGAATTCCTAGAATGTGAGAATAATATTCAGAACATACAGGTTTAAACATTTAGGGGCAGCCCCTCTTGTTTGGTAAAATGGTTGGGTTTGAACTTGAAAAGCCACAGAAGCATTATTAATAGGACTTTATATTTCCCACATAGCCAACTAGGAAGCAAAGCGTGCTTGCAGTTTCAGTCCTTCCTCTTCTTTTTTTGGTACTGCTTCAAGGAATTACACAATTCTCCAAAGCAGGGTTCATTAGGCTTTGCAGTGTATCATTACAGAAAAAACCTTCCACAGAAAACACAGCAGCCTTGAACTAATGAAGCACCGTGGGAAGCCTAAACACAGGGAAAGTTTCCAGCTATATTTGTTTAAAAAGTTCAACCCAAATGCCCTTCTGAAATACGTCTTGTAATTTCCGAAAGATAACTGGCAAAACCGTCTGTTTCGTTGCTGTCTGCCTGCTGCAGATTATTTTTTAAGACTCCCTGCTGAGAAAACAACTGCATCAAGCATAATGGGGAATCTCTTCCCTTTTTTACTGCACAGCCTTAATTAAAGTTTATTCTAAGTTTTTTCATGAAACGCCACTTTATTTTGGGATTTGTTCTTGTAGCTTTAAACAGCATGTTCAATCACTGGTAAAACAACAACAACTTTATGTTTTTGTGCTGAGTTATTTGTCAAGTTATGCACTATTGATAAAGATTTCTGTGTGGGTTTCTTCAAGACCTTCAGCTAAAGATGCAGAGTTTGGCAGTGAAGAATAAGGGAAGAGTTTTCTCTAGTCTCACTTCGTTAGACTGCAGATTTGCTAATAAATTTGAAGACATTGTGTGCTTATAGGTCCAGCTTCTGGCAGTAATAATGTTATGCACATTATACTGTGGGGGTCTGCACCAGGGTGAGGTGCATTCTTTCCCAAAAATATCTATATTTAAAGGAGAAAAGGGTTTCCTTCTCCTTTAAATGGTACAGATATTTCTTGAGCAGAACTTCAACCAACGTGTTTTACTTCCTGATTCCCAGGCACATTTTTTATTGGTTCATCCCAATGAATCAAAGGTCAGGGCCGAAACTAGGGGTAGGCATAATAGGCACGTGCCTAGGGCTCAAATGCAGAGGGGCACCAGGCACGTACCTCTTCTGACGCTATCCCCTAGTTTGGACCCTTGTGTCCTTAACCTGCAGCAGTTCTCTCTGAATGGCAAGTGCGCTGGCCCGGCTCTTTGGTGCATGCGCACTTGAGCTTCCTCTGCTTAAACGGTGGGGAGGCGACATAGTCGGCCGGGTTGCCTAGCGCACCTGGCCAACTTGGCCCGGCACTGTCAAAGGTTATTACTTCAACACCACACCCAGACATATTGTAGCAATGCTATAAAAATGAGTTGCTAAATGGATCCACATTAGTCTGCCCACATCCTCCCCTCCTCCAGCTGATCCTTGATCTGCCAAGACCATTCCATTGTGCTCCAACCACATTCCCTGTTCCAACATGATTTCAGGTGACACTTCTATGCTTCAATGGCAACATACACAATTATTTGGGTGCCAATTAGTTAGGTGAATGGGCTGTTATGGGCGGATGGTGGTGTTAAATCAAATTGTCTCCAAGAAATTCCAGGTTTGATGACATGTCTACAAGTAGAATCTGAAACCACGTGAGGAATCATTGTTTTCTGGTTTGTTTGGCATCTCTTGGAATATTTTATACTAACAAAGATGGCTGCTGGTCACTGTCTGGTACAGTTAAGTCATTATTGTGCTGCTCCCATTCAGGGCTGTGGAAAAAGACTCCTCCCGAAGTTAACAGAGAGGAAAAAGGAAGTAAGAACAGGAAGAGGGGTTGATGCCTGGTGTGAGTGATAGCTCTAGATTTAAAAGGGTGCAGATTTCAGGTGGATTGAACTCCAGACATTCCACAGAGGATTGTACTGCTTACTGTGTATTCTATTACAAGAGTCAATAGGTGTTTTTTGACATGCTACGATGGGTGTTTTTTCTCAAGTTATTTCTCACTCAAAGTCAATGGGCTTTTTTTCTTGCAACTACTTTTTTGTCTCAGCGACTTTATAGTTGTGGTGACTTTTTTTGTTGCAGCAAATGTTTGCAGAAGTTTTGTGAAAAAATTCACAGATGGTGAAATGCAGAATTTCACCACGAATCCATGCCTGGCAAAAATGTTTTTGCTCATTACTAGTTATGGAAGCTGTTTCTCTTTTGAATCTTTGAACTGCAGGTATGGGTCCAGGAGACAGTAAATGGCCAGCATATTTCACAATGGGCTAGGCTGGACATGTCCTTGGTGGTTTTACCATGTACTGTATTTTTAGGTATATTGATTAACTTCATATGTACTTAGTTTGTCTAAACCCCATGAACAGGTAGATGGGTGAGGGGTACTCTAAAACCACTGTTTGTGAATCTTAGGCCTGGTAGATTAGGTTCAACTTCAGGCAACCCCCAATAGGGCTCGTGTTACATGTGACTCTTCTTTCTCAGGTGGGCCCTCACTGTACTGTTGGAGGAAGCGTTAACCACACTGGTTCCACGCATAAAGCTTGATCTCAAAGCTTAAAATAACTCACTGGTGACAGTGGTTCCAGGATGAAACTCTTTTTTGATGGAAATTACACAAATTCTCTTTGGTGGGTGGTTATTTAGATGCAAACAAATCTATCGGTAAATTCTTCAAATACTTTCCCAAATAGTTATTACTCAATCAGAGAGGTACTGTTCACAATCCAGATGTAGCATTGTGTGGCTTGGTGAACCATCTCCAGTGCAAGGCAAGCTCGCAGTGGTCTCACACTCCAATGAACTCTCTCTATCCCTGAGCTTAACTGCTTGAATCCCTATAGTGTCAGATTTCACACAGCAGAGTAATAGTCAATGCAAGCCTCCTAATTTGAGTTTCTAGCTGTTCTTCTAATTACCCTGACCCTGCCTTTCACCTAGATGAACCCTCCTGTAATACTTAATAACTTAAGGTTGCCAAAAATGTTATCCTCCTACACCCATAATATATTTTCCTGGTCTAGCTCTATATTACAGTGTAACACCTGTCATTATGATATTATCTCTGTTGGACACAGTAGATGGGATTAATGCTTAATCTTGTGATTACAGCAAGGGGATTAAAACACAGAAAAAAAAATTCTTCTGTGCGGTGACACCCTGTGAGTGCCTACGTTTATATGCAATAGATATCATATATGATTGTTTTTTATACAGTATATACTTATTTTACTAAATTTCATGAGAAAAAAAATTATGTTTTTTCAGGCAAGCTTCTCTTTAAATATTGTGTTAGAGGTTTCACTGGCAGCATAGATAATTCAAAATACAGCTTTTCAAGATGTGCAGATAACCATGTTTTGCAATGCTGTAATCTTGCTTCTTGGTAATAAATATAAAACCTGAAAGAGCCAAAATAAGCATTTTCTGAACATAAGCAGAGTAAAACATTTAGCTCCTGCTTCAGTCAGCTTTTTACAATAAATTGGGAAGATAGAGGTTGTATATTTAAGGATCTGACCCTTTAAGAACAGCTGAAGTATTGTCAAAATCAAATAAAAAGGAAATATATTGCAATAAATTCTTTTACCCATTTTTGTATTGTCAGAATATCTATAAAAAATGGAGGTAAACATGTGCCTAAGCTACACAAAAAAAAAATATATATATATATATTTTTTTGTATCTGCAATCATTTAGCATAGATTAATATTAGCTTGTCTTGGGATGGTTCTGAAGTCTTCATATTTTATGTATCTCAGTTACGTTGCAACCTTGCTGGAATTTTACCAGCCCAATCAGTAAATATTCCAATGTTTTTAAGAACAATTAAAGGTATTAGATGAGAAGGCAATTTTTATGAATCTCCTTAGTTTATAATACAGTTACATATATATAAAAAATATTTCCTTAATTATTATTAAGGCTTATTGTCTGATTGCCATTTAGACACACAGTGGATAATCATCTTTGGTCCCTTAACGTTCATAAGGCAATAGCACTTTCTTGATAATAAAATGTGAAGTTTGCAGAGAAATAATGGTGCTTGAGTGGATGATAAGAACGTAATCACACTGTGAGATGTGCAGTTTGAGCCAAGCACCTCAATATAGGCAAATCAAAATATATCAAAATCAAAAGTCTTCTCTCCATAACCAAGTTGAAGGAGTGCTCTACTAATTGAACCGATAATGATCAACGTTTCCCCACATTGAGGGAAACACATGATGTTGAACTACAACTCATAAACTTGTGTGAGTTTATGCCCGTGTAGCAGGATTTTAAGATTATAAAAAGGCATCAATGAAGACTCTTTTAAACTCCAGAGGAATGTCCAGAACACATTGGGGTAAATTTACTAAGCGGTGAAAATTCACCAGTGACGGCTTCGCTACACTTCACCAGGCGAAAATTCAATCAGACAACGCTAATTTACTAAAATGCAAAGTTGTGTCCTGGGCGGCAAACGCTGGCAAATTTTCACTAGCGTTACTTGCGCAGTGTCAGTAGCACCCGATGGCGCTCCTAGCTCCATTGGCGCTGCTCCCAATATGGCGCCGCCCATGGCCGACATGTGGGTAGTGGTGCCAGCATCTCATCGCCGGCACTATGACGTCACCCAACCGGCACGAATATTTAAAAAAAAAGATGCAGAGGTCACGGGTTCAATGCCCGTTAATAGGATTTTGTTTCTGCATTCCTGGGTGTTCTATATTTCTTCTTGAATTGATTCCTGGGCTTCGAATTTGCCTGAACCTTGACCTTGCTTCTAATCTGCCTGCCCATTGAACCTCTGCATGTAAATCAACAACGACCACTCCTGATCCCCAATTGTGCTGTGAACTTGGACTTTGACTCCTGGGCTTCCTCCTTGGTGCGGACTACTCCCAGTGGGAGCCGATAGGCCCCCTGACAGGCAGTCAAAGCGAAGACGCACTAGCGTTCAATTATGCTTAGCACAACTTCACTAGAGGTCCTCACTTAGGTTAATTTGCATATGGCGGGAAATTATAAAGTTGAATGGATGTATATATTGCATCAAATACATTACATTACACAAGTCCAGGGAACCTTAATAAAGAAAATAGAGTTGTTATAATGCCCTACACATGAGCCCACTGTATGGTTGATGTTCCATATGTAAGAAAATGTATGGGGGGAAGCCGGTTACCCAAAAATAAATTTAAGGACTTTTGCAGGCTATCACTCTGAAAAAAGTAAGACACCAGCTTTTTTTGAATTTAGATTATTTTTCCACTAAAAATATGATGTAAGCAACAGAAGATTAAGGAAGATCTATGCATTCCAATGCACTTCGCCTGGTCTGAGCTGGCGAGTCTGGCAAAAGAGGTAACGTTCAGTAAAATCCGCATCTTAGTGAATTTGCGGAGTAACATCCATTCGCCAGAGCGAAAATTCGCCTGGCGAGAGAGTTGCGAATGAGCGCTAGCATCTGTCTCTTTCACTAGCGAATTTACGCCTGCGCCCAGTAGTAAATCAGTGAAGTGCCTGTAAGCGGTAACGCTGGTGTTAGTCACTTCGCCCTTTAATAAATCTGTCCCATTGTTGGTATTATTGTGTAATAGTGCATGGTTTAACATGTTAATACGTTTTATGATATAGGGTTATCTAACTTATGCCAGTTACATGGGTAGTACATTTTAATTAAGGGGGGTGCTTCGTGTATTTTATACTTACTAATATTGTCATTATATTTGCATATTTCTTTATATTAATTTTTATGATACTATTTTGAGTATTGCCAAATAAAGGGGCACAATAAATGGACTTCAAACCCGTTTAATAATGGTATGGTGTTGTGTATTGTTGGGTACATTAATACCCACTGTTCTATTTAATTACTGAGTGTGGAGCACCCCCATTTTTGTAAATTATTGGGTACCCAGGATTGTACCTGTGCCAATTTTCTCAAATAATTCATGGATATAATTTAACTGTACCATCAACAAAGTTCAGTACCCTACTATTGTTAATGAAATTATGCATAATACATGTTACATTGGAGTCAAGCTATTTACAGCTTATTAACAGTCTGAATTTTCTATTTTGTGTCATTCTGTAAGTTATGAATTTCTGATGACCTACCCTGTGTTGCTAAAATAAACTTTAGGCATACTTTTGACTTATGTCAAATTATAGTTAGAAGCAACTGATCTGGAAATTAAAATTCTTAGTTTAAGTTGAAAGATTATTGATCTAATTGTGTTAAAAAAAAACTGTGCTGTTGTGCTGTAAATGTGAATAAATATAGCACAAATACATAACTAAGCACTGCGTATCTTGACAGGGCTATATATATAAATGATGATGATGATGATGATGATGATGATGATAACTGGTTTGTGGTATTATAGATTGCCCTAGCTTTTGGGAAACTATGCTTAAAGCTGGAAGATGCTGAGACTGCAGATATCCATACCTTGTTAGCTATCATGAACAATAACTGCAATCAGGACACATCATTAGTAAATGATTTATACAAACATTACAAACCATCCTTCATAATTAACCTTGCCATTCATTAGTAACACTTTATTGCATACACATTTAATATTTAAGAAAAGTAGGTTGTTTCTCAGTAAATGCAAGTGCAATCAATTTCACCAAGGAAGCAACTGGTGTATTTTAAATACATATATTAATATATCTCAGGAGCAGTGCTCCCAAAGATGAGTGCTTAATACCAAATTAAAAATACATATAACCTTCATGTGTTAGAATGGCACAGTCAAAGTCCAGACCTCAAACCAAAAAAGAATCTATAGGAGGTCTGATGGTCCCCATCTAACCTCAAAGTGCTTGAGCAATTTTGCCAAGAAAAATACAGAATGCCAGTAAAGGCTAAAAGTCGTAATTTGTAAGTTGTAATTGCGGCCAAAAGTGATTCTACCAAGTATTGACTTAGGGTGTTGTAACCAACAAAGTGTAAAATCTGCTGTGTAGATCAAATGGTAAATATTCCAGTTGAATCCATTTTAACTACAGGTTGTAACACAACAAAATGTATACAAGTTTAAATGAGTCATTACGTATGCAAAGTACTCTACAGTTTTAGGGCTAACAAGAGCTAACAAGTTTCTCTGCCATGGTAGTTCTATGAACAAATAGATCTTTAAATTATTTTCTCCTTCTCTGCTATATATATATATATATATATATATATATATATATATATATATATATATATATATATATATATATATATATATATATATATATATATATATATATTTGTATATATACATATATGTAGTCTATGAACATTACAGTCTTCTCTGCTACATAAATATATATATATAGATATAGATATAGATATATATATTATATATGTTCTTTGCATTTTGTTTATTATTGAATTTGCCAGTGCCTTTCTTTATTAGTTTACCTTCATTTTACTTTTTCCTTACTGATTAGCTACTTTGCCTTTCATTTCATCATGTTAATTCTAATTTCACATGAAGTTCCAACATAAAGGTTTAAATGTTTTAAATATGTATTAAATATATTATATTACTTTGTAATATTTTGTAAGGGAGTTGTCACAATCACTTTATTTAAATAGCATTATTTAAATTCTTCCCTGTGCCCGTACTGCCTAATAGCTGTACATAATTGGTTTCAAAGTAAAGTGCTTTTGTCAGCTGAGTTTATTTAAAAGGCCTACATCAGGTGTTCTTTCTTGTAGTGTTTTGTTCTTCGGGATTGACAAGAGCAGTGAAGTTAAAAGTCCATTTTCCTGGGACAGGAACATCCAGCAGAGAACATTGCAGTTCCGTAGGATTCACTCCCACACACAACCATTCAGACCATACCATTTATTCATCAGCTTGGAAAATTTGTCAAACCTGTCCACTGACGCTACTTGTTTTTGAATAAATTAGCCGGCCTACATCTCTGAGAAATTTAAGCTGATCCTTGCATGACATCTTTGCAGCTAAGTGCCGAATGACAGAAGTAATTTAGGTTAAAAAAGAAAGAGAGAATACAAAAGGCGTATGCCCTTAAATTCAGAACCCACAAATAAAACAGACAAAACTGGGGTCATTTATTTACACCAGGCAAATCTCTCTATTTATTTCTCTATCATCTATCACATATCTGTCTCTCACTCTGTCTGTCATTGTAAGACACACATTGATTTGCAATATTTACGAAATTGTTAAGCCTTTAAAGCAACTTATATTTTCAAATCCATATTTTCTTTGCATGACATGGCACATATCTATTTATTTCATTTCACTGGCACACAGCAATTTATCCCTAAACCCTCTTTAGAATAATCTCTTGGGATTTATTTATTAAAATAAGTCCCCAAAAAATATCCACTGTAATTAGTAGAAAAGGAATTTGCTGCCACAAAAAAATGGTCTTCATTTTGAGAACACTAAGGGGCCGATTCACTAAATTCGAGTGAAGGATTCGAAGTAAAAAAAACTTCGAATTTCGAAGTTTTTTTTGGACTACTTTGACCATCGAATGGGCTACTTCGACCTTCGACTACGACTTTGAATCGAAGGATTCGTAGTAAAAATCGTTCGACTATTCGACCATTCTATAGTCGAAGTACTGTCTCTTTAAAAAAAACTTCGACCCCCTAGTTCGCCATCTAAAAGCTACCGAAGTCAATGTTAGCCTATGGGGAAGGTCCCCATAGGCTTTCCTAAGTTTTTTTGATTGAAGGATATTCCTTCGATCGTTGGATTAAAATCCTTAAAATCGTTCGATTCGAAGGATTTTATCGTTCGATCGAAGGAATTATCCTTCAATCGTTTGATCGAACTATCTGCGCTAAATCCTTCGACTTCGATATTCGAAGGATTTTAATTCCTAGTCGAATATCGAGGGTTAATTAACCCTCGATATTCGACCCTTAGTGAATCGGCCCCTTAAATGTTGAACTCTCTGAACCACTAAACTGTCTGACACTATAATTAGTTGCACAAAGCTGGCTATATTACAAAATCAGAAACAAACAATACTAAAAGCATAATATGATCCCTCCCCACCACTGCCATTGTTGTAAGAAAAAAAAAATCAAACACATTCAAACATTTGTATTGGAAAAATAACTCCTTTAACGGATCTGATGCAAATGTAATATTGATATGGTATGTTTATATGTATGGTAGACAATTAGTGGATCAATTATACAAATGCCTAACGGGGACCTGTAAGCTGTTCAATAGGAAAATGAATTTGAAATTTAGAATGATAGTTAATGGTATCATTAAAATTATATGCACTTTTTTGAAGTCAGTAACGTAACAAGCATTTAGAATTTCAGCACAATAGCCTCAAACCATGTGGTTCCTATACACAAAAATTAATTGATATTAATGTTAGGCACATGATAGATTCTGTGGACAGCAGCAATGCTCTTGAATATTGAACAATGCACAGTAGATTTTTTTATTTGATTGTAAATGGGCAAAGTTCTTTTTTGCAAAGTCCTACTACCACTTTTGTAGGACTTTCCAAAAGGTGAACTTCTTCTTAAACACATACAAAAATGCAGCAGAAGTAACCTGAAGTAAACCTGTAGATTATAATAGTAGTTTAAAGGTTAATATAGTATAATATCATATCATAGCAATACAATAATACTAACAAAAAATTGCATTTTTACAATGTGCTTTATATGTCAGTTTGTATTTATTACAGCTTGTAATTGGAACTCAAGTACATCACAAGGAAGTAGAACAATGATAAATAAACCCAGAAAGCAATATATTACCATACTCATGAGGTCTTTTTTATTGCACTCTGGAAGGACACAGACTTAAGGGATCATCTCCAACTAAGAAAAGCTGCTTGATGTTCTAGAAAAAGACAGGGTGCATCAGTCACCCATGTAATCCGATGCAACAGATTGCAGGTTTCATGGATGATTAATCACACCTCCTCTTTACCCAGCGGTGCCATATTTATTTGCTTGCATGGGTCTGTTGTGTTTGGACCAGAATGTGAACACAGAGTAGCTTCTTCATCTTGCTTGTCAGAATACAGAGCAAAGTAAACAGCTGTTCTCTTCTGCTACAAGCAAAAATCTGGTCTCTCTCTCAAAAAAAAAAGAATAATTAAGAAATAGTGGAATGGAACATACAAAAGGCATGAGTAGATCATAGGATATATATAAGGCAATAGGCAGCTTAGTATTTTTTTAAAAAACAAACTTCATTATGCTGCATAAAGCTGGAGCTAAATGCAATCTGAAATAATTATTGAACAGCTTTTGTGCAATATTGCTGCCAACTGTGAATTTTGCATTGGAAACATACTGCAATCTTAGGCTCTGTTTTGGCTGACCATAAACAAAGTAAAAATACAGAGTAGCATTCCCTCTCTTCAGAAAATACATGTACGGCATTGGACCTACAATTCAGAAATGTATTATTACTAAAACACCAAAATACAGTACCTCTATTGCCCATAGAATACTATTTAAACAAACAATTCTTCATTTTTTTCAAAGATTTGCTTTTTCTTTGTAATTATTGTGTAGCACCCTATTATGTGTGCAGACTGTTTGAACATTATAATGCAGGACTATAATTAGTATTAATGGACAATGGATTACTAAATTGCTCCCTGATGTGATAAAACAGAGACTGCAAACGTTTGATATTTCTGGAGGCAGAACTATTGCTTGGGGTTAAGAACTACATTTCCAACAAGCCCTTGCTCCAGGAAGTGCATGGAGACAGCCAATAGGAGCCCAACCCAGGAACCGGAAGGGGAGGGGGAATTAACCAGCAAGGAGGACTGTGCTGTGCTGGAAGACTTAGTGACTGGGGCAGTTGTGTTGCAGCCAGGATTAGTGATTAGCCAGAAAGAGAAACTGTCACTAATCTGCAGAGGAAGACACTGCAGTTTTGCTGAAAGTTGGTTCCTGTTATTCCCTGGAGGGAAAGTGCACAAGGTCCCAGTAGCCAGTGTGATCCTGGGTTGTGGCCTTCCAGCCATTTTTGATCAGGAGGAAAATCCAGTGAGAGGAGAAGCAGAGTTCCTGATAAACTGTGAGTCATCATTAACCCCTGCCCTGCCAGTTTGGAAGATTAATACTCAGCCTTATTCTATCTGTGAGACTGTGTGGTTCCTATGGACAGAGAAGCCCCTAAATTGCTGGATGTTTTCACATGTGTTCAGATGTGCCTTTTTGTTATTACAATCATCAGCTGAGAGTGTTGCAGTGAACCAGTAAAGTTACTGAAGGTGATTTCAGGGATTGCATAGTCACCTCATCAACCTGCAAGGATTATAAGTAAGGCTGACAGCATTGCATTCATCACAAGGGGCCCCCACCGGTACACACACTATATCCAGCTGGCAACTTGTTGGGAGAGACTTAGGTGTGCACACCAGGGTTACACTGGGCTATTCTTACAGCTGTTATTGGTGTTATATTATTGTTATTTACTACTATTCTAAGTAACTAATCTCTTTTCTTACAGCTTCTGCTGTTAAATAAAATAAGGCTGTGCCTGTTGCATTGCCATTCTTGTTTGTCTGTTCACTGGATCTGGGGTGTCACCAGTATACTTTGCAAGATCATACCCAATAGCACATAACACACTCACGGGTGTGCTACAATTGTATCAAAACTAACATATCTTTAAGCCATGCTGATAGCAAAACAGCTATTTTTTAATATTCAATGTGGTGCAAGCATTATGCATGTTTTAAAATAACATTTACGTATGCAAAAGAAAATGAAACAACTTGAACCTGGTGGAAGTGCTTTGGAACCTTACTATGTATTTATATGCAACTATGTAATTGTGTGTCCAAGATGGTGCCATGATTGAGTTCATATTCCCAGATCTTCATTGAACCCAACAAAATTCAGACTCATCTATCTCCCTAGATCTACAGAGAGGTGTATTTTGTCATATTGATTACTGATATATTGATTAGCAGACCATAGAAAAATATTACCCCAAACTGCAGTCGAGGCGGCTGCATTCCTAGAGTTTTTTTGCTCTGAATTCGCAAAAACAACCTGACTCATTTGACATTCAGGACCCTTCATTAGTGATGGGCGAATCTGACCCGTTTCGCTTCACCAGAAATTTGTAAAACGATAAATTGCGCAACAAATTAGTCTATAGGCGTCAGCATCACTACTTCATCACAGCCAGGCTGAGCAAACACTATAAATTTTCTCTCTGAAGCTTACACTAAATTGTTTACTCAGCAACCTAAATACTGAATTTACTGAGCCAGATCTCCAAGTCATCAGACAAAGAACTTCAGCAGTATCCACTCTGGAGGATGAGGTACCTCAATGATGATGGTGCAGCAGTTTTAGGGGAGAAGATGGCTAGACAGCTGGAGGAGATTTTAAACTAGGCATGGGGGGGGCGTTCAGTAAAATATTCAGTTGAAGATAGGTTAGATGAGATAGTAGGCAAAGGAAGGGAAAATGGGGAGGAGAATTGGTTGGGGGTACTGTTAAGGATAGGGAGGACCACATGCCATTTATTGAATATGGTACCAGTATTAAATGTATGTTTGCAAATGCAAGGAGTCTGACTAGTAAAATGGGAGAGCTGGAGAGAAAATATGATGTGATTGGTGTGGCCAAAACATGGCTGAATGAGTCGCATGACTGGGCAGTTAATATCAGTGGCTATACTTTGTTTTGGAGGGACAGAGGCAATAGAAAAGGAGGAGGGGTATGTCTGTTTGTTAGGCAGGATTTAAAAGCTTATATACAGGAGGAATTTATGTTAGAAATTAATTGAGGGGGTAGAAGTATTATGGGTGTAGTTCTTCACCAATTGTAAAGAGTCCAGCTAATTAATTCTAGGAGTATGCTATAGGCCACCTAATGTAAGTGAGGAGGAGGAGGCTAAGCTCCTGAATCAAATAGAAAAGGCTGTTAGTTTGGGTAAAGTAATGATAATGGGGGATTTTTCCTTTCATCGAACGAATTGCGGTAAATCTTTCGACCTCGATATTTGAAGTCGACAGATTTAATTTCGACAGTCGAATATCGAGGGTTAATTAACCCTCGATATTTGACCCTAAGTAAATGTGCCCCTTATAGTAAAAACATGCAGGTTGAGAGTGTTGCTCCATTAAATAATGGTACCAGTATGGTTGTAATAGATACAGAAAAGGCAAATGTGCTAAATCTGTTATTTTCTACAGTGTAAACAATAGAGGAGTTTGAGTTACCAGGCTCGCTTTATAGC
This sequence comes from Xenopus laevis, assembly GCF_017654675.1. Lineage (NCBI taxonomy): Eukaryota > Metazoa > Chordata > Amphibia > Anura > Pipidae > Xenopus > Xenopus laevis. The sequence goes on from NC_054385.1 coordinate 76,299,496, forward strand.
TGCACTAATGGCTCAGCACAATCTCGTCAGTGGTTTACTCAGGATATGATCTATTAAGCTTTAATAAAAATGTATGTAAACAATGCTCCAGGGCCTGATGGCATACACCCCCGGTTTCTAAGAGAGCTTAGTTCAGTCTTAGACTAGCCCTTATATCTGATTTTCTCAGATTCACTTTCATCTGATATGGTACCTATGGATTAGAGAAAAGCTGATGTCATTCCAATATTTAAAAAGGGATTATGATCTTAGCCTGGCCATAATAGGCCAGTAAATTTGACATCTGTGGTGGGCAAATTATTTGAAGGCTTGTCAAGGGATCACATTCAAAATTTTGTCCTACTGAATGACATTATGAGCAGCAATCAGAATGGCTTAATAAAGGATAGGTCATGTCAGACTAATTTGATTGCTTTTTATGATAAGGTGAGTAAGATGCTGGATAGTGGGAGGAGGGGGCAGTAGATGTGATCTATTTAAATTTTGCCAAAGCGTTTGATACTGTGCCCCACAATGACTGCTTTCTAATCTAAACTAAACTAGGTCCGTTGGGCTTAACAAAGTCGTTTGCACATGGATAGGAAACTGGCTACAGGATCGGGTACAGAGGGTGGTTGTTAATGGTACATTCTTTACTTGGAGTAAGGTTCTTCGGTATTGGGTCCACTTTTATTTAACTTGTTTATTAATGACTTAGGGGAGGTTATTGTAAAGCAGGGATCCTCAACCTTTAGAAACTGTGAGCAACATTCAGAATTAAAAGGAGTTGGGGAGCAACACTAGCATAAAAATTGTTCCTGGGGTGCCAAATAAGGGCTGTGATTAGTACATTTAGTAGCCCCTATGTGGATTGTCAACCTACACTGAGGCTTTGTTTGGCAGGACACCTGTTTTTATACAACCAAAACTTGCCTCCAAGCCAGGAATTCAAAAATAAGCACCTGCTTTGAGGCCACTGGGAGCAACATCCAAGGGGTTGGAGAGCAACATGTTGCTCGCGAGCTACTGGTTGGGGATCACTGTTGTAAAGTAATTGTAACAGTGTTTGCAGATGACACAAAAATATCCTGCCCAATAAATTCCATCCAGGATGTGGCATCCTTGCAGCAGAATCTTGACAAACTGGCAATCTGGGCAGCTAAGTGGCAAATGCGATTCAATGTTGATAAATGTAAAGTCATGCACCTGGGATGTAAAAATATCAAAGCTTGTGACTTGTGTGGTATATGCCCATGCAGACAAATTATGACAGAGGCATAGTAACATAGTAAGTTAGGTTGAAAAAAGACACAAATCCATCAAGTTCAACCTTTATAACTGCCAGTTGATCCAGAGGAAGGCAAAAAAAAACCCATCTGAAGCCTCTCCAATTTGCCTCAGAGGGGGGAAAAATTTGTTCCTGACTCCAAAATGGCAATCGACTAGTCCTTGGATCCACTTGTAATATGAGCTGTCTTCCATAACCCTGTATTCCCTCACTTGCCAAAAAGGCATCCAACCCTTCTTAAAACTATCTAATGTATCAGCCAGTACAACTGATTCAGGGACAGAATTCCACATCTTCACAGCTCTCACTGTAAAAAAAACCCGTCGGAATATTTAGAAGGAACCTCTTTTCTTCCAAATGGAATGGGTGACCTTGTGTCAGCTGAAGGGTCCTCTTCTCTTGTATTAGAACATGAAATTGAGCAGAAAGGCACCACCACTACAAATGTGGAACCTGCTAAAGACTAAGATTCTGAAACTTCTTCTGAATCAGATGTACTGATTGATGTTTCTCCTGTGCCTAGCCAATCTGCTTCATGCAATGTGTTTGATGCTCCAGACCCATCCTGCCCCATCTCTGTCAATTTAAACTTTATGAAATCTCACCCTGTTCAGCCACTTTCAGATGCTAATTATACACTGTCTTTATTTTGGGGCCCCCAGAGACCACATACTTAGGTAAACCTATGAAAAGTTGTCATCAAACTGTTCAGTGGACCACTGGCCTTCATATTTGGGGTGATTTATCTTTGTACCTAATGATATGTGAGAGATACAATGCTGCAAAATTAAAGCTTAAAGCGTTTTTTTAAAAATGTCAGAACATTTTTATAAAATCCTGTAAATTTAGGAAAGCATTTTGACTGGGTAATATGGAGTAAAAAGACAAATTTACTTATTTTTGGATTTGTTTTTATTTTGTCTGTATACTGCACTAAATCCGAATGTGTTTTGATCATGTGAGCAATTCATAGAACAATGTTTGTCCACAACAAACTATGGAGCTACCCAGTACTTCAAATACTACTGTATATGCACTTCACTTAAAAGAAAATCAATTTGAGAGACGTGATCAGATACAATGGATTGCCTGCAGTAATACAGACAACCTAGAGACAGTAACTACATGTCTAAACTTCTGGGACTAATTATCCACCAGCTATTACTGTGTATTTAATAGCACAACTGAAGTCATCAAATTGTTCTGCTTGTCGATCTCCATCTGAAAGCTCTATGTATATTGACATATAATGACTCTTAATATATTATAATAATATGTTTTATATATATATATAATTGTGCCTCTTATGCAGAGATTAGCTTACTGAAAACATACAGACCAGATAGTAAGAACATATTGTTGCAAATATTTCCATGATCTATACATAACTGATTTCTTAAATAGCATAATCATGTATCTTAGAAAACATAGCCTTACATTTTTTTAATTCATTTTATTCCTATTGGGTTTGTTTACAACGGTTGTTCAGGTTCCGTAAATTTATGCTATTACCATTCCAGTTTTATGCCTTTTAGACTACATGGGGAGGCACATTTACAGTTTTTTTCAACTCACATGAATTCGATTTTACTCGAAATTCAAATATTCAACTATTTATTAATAAAATCGAATATGTAAAACTCAAATGAATTTTACCGACTTGAAAACTCAAATCGAATTTGAATCAAATTCTAATCCAAATTTGTCACTCCACCTCTCCCATTAAATTATACAGTAATTAGGGAAGGTTTTAGTCAAATTTGAATTCTTAAAGGGCCAGAGTATAATACATTTTTAAAATTAAATTCAAATTTTTTTAAAAAACATAAATCAAGTTTGGATAGTTCCCTAGTCGAATTTGACAGTTTTGACCATAAAAAGAATTTAAAAATTAGAATTAGAATTTTCAATTCGACCCTAAATAAATCTGTCACTTGTTCTTATGTATATTTGAGGGATATAACCTCAGCATAATATTTTTACAGTAAAAACACAAGCAAGCGATAAATACAAAAGCAGCAGTAATTTAGAAAATGCACCCCATTATTACTTATATAACTCTAAATATGACCATTGCTCAGTGGTCCCACTCCTTTTAAGAGGCTACTGGGGAATGCAATATGTTTCATTAGCACAAAGAATGTTTGCAAAGACCATTGCGAATGTTAGCAATCGTTTATGTCCTTTTTTACAGACCTCAACTATTTCCTTTGTTTGCGACCAAATGGCTTTTGCGAACTTTGGCAGTGTATGTCATAAATGCAATCACAAAGCGTATTTTGTCAGGAAATATTTAACAAAACTCCAGAGCAGGTGTTAACATTAACCTTTGCTTAGTGATGTAATATTCACCAGCAAATGATTTTACATTGTGAGCAGCTCTAAATATTCGCAAAAATTTTTTTTAAATATCGCTTGCTATTTTTAATTACATTCCCCCTTGTATTCATGTTTAAATGTTTGTTTCCACAGCACAACTTCAATACAAAGTTAACGGATGAGTAGAACATTATAAAGAACTTTATAGATGCTTCCAAATGCATACAGGCTCAAGTTACTTATAAGGAGTCATTTACATGCCGCTTAGTGCTCATGCAGAGAGCACTTTTTCCTGAGGTATACATGCACTCTGAACCTTGTGCAGGATACAATGTTCAGTGTGAGGTGCAAAGTGCAGCAAAATTCAGCTCTTAAAGTTTCTAGGAGTGGCTCTTTGCCACTCCTGGTAACTCAGGGATTGCTGCCTGAGGTGAGTTTCTCAACTCTCCTAATGGCAGCAAAGTCAGGTGCAGTTCAGCCTTATCCTTGCCATCTGCCATAGGGAAGGCAAAGAAGGGCCCCTTTGTGGTTCTGCCGAACTTGAAATGCTCAACAATTTGTATGTTTTAATGACACAAAGGTTAGGGAATGGGTAGGGAGCAGCAGGGTGGATGCCTACACTAGCTGCAGGTTGTGAACTGCTTCACTAGGGCCAACATGCAATTACTTCAATTCCCCTGTTTATCCTGCTTCATTCGAGAAGGATGTAAACCCATGGAATGAGGCAAATCCATCTTCTAAATTCTTTTTAAATTCTGATGCTAGGATATGGTATTTCCTGCTGGAATGGGTTGATAGAAGGAGGGGTGACTGGAGAGAATCTGTTGGGCAAGAAGAAGTTTAAACCATTGCAAGGTCTGAAATAGAGGAGCTTAATCCTTAAGAGAGTGGTAGATTTTCATAGAAATATTATATATACGTATGATTACTTAATAATCAATGATTGATCATTTTGCTAAAGTAAGGCTTAACAGTTTTTGAGACGGGAGGGTTTTTTAGGGCTGAACTTGATGGAGTTGTCTTGAAGTAAGGTTTCAGTTACTTCGGATCAGTACATCAAATTGCTAAGAATAGAGCTTACCACTTTAAATACACTAGTGGTAATTTACAACTCTTTACAACTGATATCATGAAAAGTGACTGCAGTCGGTGCAAGAAAAAACTGCAATTTTTCCATTGAGTTTTCATGCAAAATTGTACTTTGCACATTGCAGATCTGTAAATTAACTTTCCTCTATTATATGTGGGATGCTACTGTATATAAAACTGTAGTTAAAGAAACATGCAATTCCCATACAATATCAATTCTTTTCCAGCCTGTTCTGTTAATGTCAATTATGTTTATTTAGCACACTTAAATCAGTACTAGTGCATCCATAGTTCCCATTCTATGTTAACCCTAAACGGGGTGGTTCAACATAGAGATATAGGGGCCCATAAGGAGAGTAGTAGTAGTGTTATATGGAAACTACACCTGTAAGCAGTTTAGAGATACTATCATTATACAGTGACAGCATCATTACTGTAAATTTCTATGCAGTCGAAAAGGCTAGCATTTCCAGATAATACAGATTTATAATTAAAATAAATGTACCAGTTATTTCTTTATTGCACGTGTGATAATGATTCCTTTGAAGCAGAAGTTACACTGCAGTGTGTTTGCTTATGTGCACTGATTCGTTCAGCTATATTTTATCTGTACCTAAATAAAGCCTCACCCAGTCTTAATGTGTTCAATGGAGCCTTAGAAAGTACATATTTAAGTCTTTCTACCAATAGCCCTACCTAGCAAAACTACAGGGACATTTGAAGCAAAATCTCACTTGCAGAACTGGCAAAGTGCAGTCAAGGTGAGCAATACTCTTAATTGTATTTAATTTCCCAGTGTTACACAACCAAATAACAGTAAACTTCAAATAAAGACAGTATTATACTTTATAAATGTAATATACTGTATATCATTAACAAATAATTGTCTTAATTGATTTATCTAACATCTAGTTATAATTTTTATAAAATGGGGTGTCTGACAAATTACACTGAATATTGTTTTACCAATGATTTGATAAATGCTTTCTAATGACTCATCAGTGAAACTGCCACCCTAGCACGCAAGGGATCCCCCCACCTTCAGTATTGACAATGACAAGACACACACACAATACAGCAGCCACACTGACAAAATATAAGGTTTAAACACACAATTGTATTCCTTGATGTTCAAGAGAAAAACTAGGAAGTGAATATGTACTGGTGTGTATTATGTGTTATGGTGTCTCTGTGTCGCCCATGACCATGACATTCTAAAAGCAATTTGCTGTTTGCATCCAAGACTCAAAATGTTCCAAAGAGTCTTTCATTGATATTGTGGACAATTTGTGCATTTAGTTTGCACTGTGTTTGAACTTTCGGGAAAAAACCCCCAATAAAGTTACACATTCATCCTGCAGTGACCAGGAGAGACTTTACTTTGCAATAAATATTGTCTTAAGTACAAGACCACAAAGATGTACATTTTGGTAAAATAAACATATAGTAACTTTTGGTAAAATATATCAACATAAAGCTGTGTTTATTTAGGCAATTGAACACCTGCATGCAATTAGTCACTTTTATGATGTACAATTTGATATCTCATATAATGGCACTCACTAAAATATTACAGTTTTTTCACAGTTTACATCAAACTTTCAACTCCTTCGTGACATATTGAAAATAGGAAACTGAAAATTTTTATATTTAATTATTGAAAAATAGGAATGTGTTTTTCCTTAACTGATCAATATCTCCTATCATCAAGTTTATTTGACCAGTAATTACAAAACGTATATACTTCTGTAAGATCCTTCTTGAGTTCTATCAGTTACATAGAATGTACAAGTTTTCAACCCATGGTTAAAAATGAATATGTCTTGAAATATATGACTGCGTGCTAGTATATTTCAATTAAAAAACAAAACCATTCATTGTTTGACTTTATTTAGATTTGGTAAAAATGTAAAAGAAATAAACATTTTATTTTTGCCATAATACATTTGGTGGAGGATTAAGGATTAATTCTACCCCTACTGTTAGTCATAACCTAGGGCAGTGATCCCCAGCCATAACTGGTGAGCAAAATATTGCTCTCCAACCCCTTGGATCCCAGTGGCCTCATAGCAGGTTCTTATTTTTGGATTCCAGGCTTGGAGGCAAGTTTTGGCTGCATAAAAACCAGGTGTACTGCTAAACAGAGCCTCAGTGTAGGCTGACAATCCGCATAGGAGATACTAAATAGCCAATCACAGCACTTATTTGGGACCTTAGGAACATTTTTCTTGCTATTGTTGCTCTCCAACTCCTTTTACTTCTGAATGTTGCTTACTGGTTCAAAAGGTCGGGGATCACTGACCTAGGGGGTTATTTGCTAAATCCAAATTTATGTAATTGTTCTTATTAAACAAAGCTCGACAAAATACCCATCCATGATTTTACCTTATTTATCATTAAAACAACTCGAAAAAATTGGGTCGGGTAAAAACTCCATAAAAACAAGCAAAAACTCCCCAATTGGTAATTTTTTTCAGGTTATCACCCAAGAACCCCACATTTTTCACACTAAACCCAGTGTTTCAAATTGGGAAAGGGACATTGGCTATTGACGTCAACAGTGGATTTTTCACAGGCGAATATCTACGGGAGTTTCGTGAATTTATTTGCTGGCGGCAAAATGCAAAATTTGCCTGGCGAATTTATTCACCCGTCACTATGCTTGGTTTTCTGATTAGGGCTTTTTTGCAACTGCAGTTTGCAATTTTTTAAAGTAACTGTCATGTTCGGCACCCTAACTCCAGAACCAATGCTAGGTTCCCTGGTCTCAGCTCATCTGCCTTTAACATCCGCCTTTCACCTCGGGAGGAGCCCTCAGCTAATTGAATGCCACCAGGTCTTACTAAGAGAGGAGCAAAGCTAAATGTTCTGGATGAGCAAGCGGTCACACACAGCTTGGAATACAGACCAGACAATGCAATGTGGACAGACAGGCTGGGCCAGCACAAGCAGAGTTAAGAATAGTCAGACAGGCCAGAATCAGGATTGGAGAGTGTAGAATAGTCAGACAGGCCAGAATCAGGATTGGAGAGTGTAAAATAGTCAGACAGGCTAGAATCAGGATTGGAGAATGTAGAGTAGTCAGACACGTAAGGGTCAGCTTGGAGAGGTCAGAATACACAGGCAGGCAAATGTCAGATTGGAGAGTTCAGAATAAACAGGCAGGCAAGGGTCTGGATACAGATTTCAGAATAGTCAGGCAAGGCAAGGGTCAATAACCAGAAGATCAGCAGGATTCACTAGGAATATACAGCCAGGAACAAGCTAAATTGAACCTTACAATGGAAGATGTTTCCAATACTAAGATCCCTTTAAATACTTCACGCCAATTCGCAATGAGGTCATCAAGCTGGCACATAATACCGAGAAATGCGCACCGCACGACCATAGGAGCACAGGAGGGAGCAGGACACATAGCAGGCGTCCCCGTTGGAGACGCGGCAGGTGCCCCCACCGGACGCTATCCCACCAGGGAGAGCCACTGGACCACGAGGGTAAACTTCATTCATTACATTAACCCCCCCTCGTGGAGGGGCCACTGGACCATCAAACTTACCAGGAGACCTGGGATGGGACTGTCTCCAAAAGTGGTTAGTCCTGACATTAGATTTGGCCAGACTCTTTATCAACACTGGAGGACAAACTTGCTGGTGGACCTGTATGGCAGGTTTCAACACAGAAACATGAAACAAGTTAGATAACTTAAACATATCAGGTAACTTGTGACAGACAGAGGTTGGGTTCACAATCTCCACAATAGGATATGGACCAATAATTTGGGCCCCGCTTTAGAATTGGAAGTTTAAGCTTGATATTCTCTGTGAATAACCAAACCAAATTCCCAACCTGATATTTGGGTACCTCCCTATGGGGCTTGTCGGCTGCTCTTTTCTGAGCTGATACAATTGCCGAAAGGGAACTATGTACCCCAGAACAAGACTTAGAACAATGCTCAATAGAAGGGAGTTTCTCTAGATAAGCAACTGCCACCATTAGAGTGGAAGCTAGACATGAATCTTTACACTTGGAACCCCACTACCCAATCAATGTGGGATTTGTGTACCTGTAGTCAGGGAAATCCCAGAATTAACGGGGACTAAGAACCATCAAGAATGTGAAAAGAGAATTTCTCACAATGTATATTGTTAATACACATGGACAATGTCTTGGATTTTTGGGTTACTAGACTTGACCCGAGTGGGCTCTGATCAATAGCAGAAACTCTCATAGGAGGTGTAAGGGTAGTAAGGGGAACAATTCGATAAAGTTGAGTTTTTGGAGTGTCAATTCAAAAAAGTTGCACAATTTGGGACATTTTTTTGATGAATTCAATTTGTGGATGAGAATTAGGTCTATTTTGTTTTAATAAACAAATTAGATTAATTTAAGTTTTATTAAATACCCCCTTAGAGTCCAGACATTTGACTTGTGATTTCTGGCTGCCAGGTGCTTTTTGATACTGGCCTGAAAAGGGGTAAGTGTATCCTAAAAACAACACACATGATTTTCAAATTTCAGGATACCTGATTCAAAACATATACCTTAAACATTATTTTTATGAGCATTGTAGACAATCAAAATCCTTGATATACACAATGGAACATGGGAATAAACGCTACATGTTTTTTGGAGCATTTGGAAATACAGTTTTAGCTTTATATTTGTAATTTATGTTGTGGCTATAAGACCTCTGCTATTCTTAGCTTTACCAATTTGTAAAAGCATTTCACTCATCTTGAAACCTCAAGGCAAAATAGTCACAATAACATGACAGATTTCAAAAAGCTGAGAAGAAATTCACTGGCACACAGGACATGTGTTAGCAGGTCAAGCCCTTGCAATTTTAATAATTGTCAAGCATAGTGAATACGTGGTGCAGACAACATTTAAAGGGTGCTCACTTAAGAACAAATCAGCATATAATTAGTACAATAGTTGGAAGTGAATTGAATAAGTCCAATTTGAGTCCAATAGAGCAGTCCGACAAGTATTCATAAGAGGCTCATTAATCCTCCTGGACGACCTATAGTCTCTAATGTTGGGTCAATTTGGCATTGGCGATTTATATTGACATGTACCTTCAAAAAATACTACCTAATTTATAAAATAGTTTGACTGACACAACAGAGTTCCTTAATAGGCTGGAAAGTATAACTATACCACCAGGGGATTTCTTTTTGTGTTCCTTGAATGTCAAGGATCTTTTTACATCAATACCCCATGATGAGAGTATTGATTGTATCTGTATGTACCTATCCCAAAGGAGGTTGTCTAAGCATACAATTCATTTTGTTTGCAACTTACTTGAAAATGTGTTAAAAAATTAATTTAATTTTAAAGGGATACTGTCATGGGAAAAAAAAATTTTCAAAATGAATCAGTTAATAGTGCTGCTCCAGCAGAATTCTGCACTGAAATCCATTTCTCAAAAGAGCAAACAGATTTTTTTATATTCAATTACTATTAACTGATTCACTTTGAAATTTTTTTTTTTTTCCCATGACAGTATCCCTTTAAGGATGAGTTTTATTTACAACTACAAGACTGTGCCATGGGTGCTAACATGGTATCTGCATATGCCAACATCTCCATTCAGTTTCTCAAAATCTGGTTTTGCCTTGTATATCCATGCCTATATAAACTACATGGATGTCACATTCTTTTTATGGTCCAGCACATTGGATAAGTTGAATGAGTTCCTTGGTTATTTGAACAATGTACACTCTACAATTAAGTTTACTTTGCAAGCAAGTTCCACTGAGTTATGTAAACATTAATTACACAGGCCATACATTTAACACTTTGGTTTACATGGACAGAAATAATTTATTAAAACCTACATCATATCACCCACCAGGTCTGTTTAAAGGGCTGCCCAGAAGTCAGCTGTTACGGATTAGGCGCATAACATCCACAAATTATATGATTGTGTCTCAACACAGATGGTTCAAAATTTCTGGCAAAAGGGTATGATGGGAGCAACCTACAGACCCATAGGGAAGAAGTTTGTTCCATTCCCAGGAAACAATTACTCGAAAAAAGGAATGTGAACACGAATAAGGCCCAAAAAATACCATTTATTTATTCCTTTGATTCTAATTTAAAAGTTTGCTGAAATATCATCCTTAAATATTGGGGACTATTGAGCATGGATTCTAAGTATGGCCAGGTATTTCAGTCACCCCCTCTTTTTTCATACAGACGGGGTAATAGTATTGGTGACTTAGTCAAACCTAGGCCAAAACACCAATCGGACAGTCACATTCCTATTAAGTCTAATGGTACTTTTACATGCAGGAATTGTGGGCCCTGTAATAGCATTATTTCTGGTAACTTTGTAACACGCCCATAACAAGGTTCTAAACAAACAGTTAAAGGCTTTTTTACATGTGATAGCAGTAATGTGATTATTTCTTAAAATGCCCCTGCGGTCTGGCAAACGTAGGCCAGACAACTAGACCTATTAAAGGAGAAAGAAACCTAGTCGGCGCAAAAACCCTCCCCCCCCCGTGTGTTGCCCCCCCTCCCTCCTCCCCCCTGGCCTACCTGTCCCGCTGGGCAAATGCCCCTAACTTGTTACTTACCCTTCTGCGCAGGTCCAGTCCACAGAGTTCACAGGCGCCATCTTCTCCCAATCGATCTTCTTCCTGCTTTGACCGGCACATGCCCAGTAGGAGCATTTCGCCGGTACAATCTCTTTTGGCGCAGTAGATCCGTACCGGCAAAATGCTCCTCCTGCGCATTCGCCAAAACGCCGGTCAAAGCAGGAAGAAGATCGCGTGGAAGAAGATGGTGCCTGTGAACTCCCTGGACCATGTCAGGTGGTATTCTGTCCATATGTTGTTGCATTCAGAACCAGTGAAAATTGGTGCTTGGCTCACAAACAGTAAATGTTTTGGATGTGTTATCCTGAAAGCTCTGAAATACCATTTTTATGTATTAAAGAAAGAGCGATTATACATCCCCATACCAACTATAGGAATACAAATGTAGGGATAAAGACTATAGTGATGGGAAAATATGATCTGTTTTTGCTTTAGCTGAAAATTTGTGAAATGGCAAAATATTCACTAAATGCATTGAAGGCAATGGGCAGTTTTTCACGTGACATTTTTCAAACTGTGCCACTTTTCTTTTACTATGCATTAGTGTTTATGGGTGTTTTTTTTATTGCAGAGAAATGCAATAAAATACTTTGCTCATCCTTAGAGAGAAATGGAAGCAAGATATACAGACTATACAGAAAGTGTACCTCAAATAGTTGCAATTTATAAAAGAAAAAAACATGAAAAAAAAAACTAAAATCTTTTGAAGAAATCAATAAGAAAAATCAGAGGGGATTGTTTATTAAAAAATCAAAAATGTCAGCCTCATTAAAAATGAATGGAACAGTGTGACTTTTATCTGTGTGCAGATTTTCTGTTAAATAAGTTAATGCTCAAGTAAAGAAATAAGCTTGATCACTTTTTTCTCCTGGACCTCATAATTTGATAAATCAGACTCATTATTACAGAGGCCCTGCTGCTTAAATGTAGAGCAGGATTTCATGAAAATAAATGTATTTCTAGCACAACTGCTAACTGATTTGATTCTACTTCATTTTATGCATTCATTTTTTTTTTTTGGTTTTTCACAGCTAAAGTTCATCCAGGAAATTGGGTACAGTTTTAATAACTTTTGCCAATATCTTTCCCCCTGAGACAGTCTTTTTAAAGAGCAGTAATTATAATGGCCAGTTCTGCTGACAGAACAATTATTTAGAAGATACATGTATTGCTTAAGAAAAAACAAAAATCAAAATCGGTTACAGTTGTAGAACACTGGCAACACAAGCAACATTTTGGTAAACATTTAAATTTACCCAGTGGTAAAATGGTTTAGCAAAAGAGGTGAAGCAGTTTAATCATTTCCTATTCCAATAATAACAATAAAACAAATAAAACCTATTCCCTTGTTATCCTGAATGCTCTGGACCTCGGAATTTTAGATAATGGATTTTTCTGTAATTTGGAGCTTAATACCTGGTATGCTAAAAAAAAATTAAAACATTAAATAAGCCCAATAGGATTGTTTTGTCACTAATAAGGAGTAATTATATCTTAGTTGGGATTAAGTACAAGGCACTGATTTATTACTACAGAGAAAAAACTAATCATTTTTAAAATTATGAATTATTTGATTTTAGTGGAGTCTATGGGAGATGACCATCCCATAATTTGGAACTGATCCCATAACTGTATATGATTTGAACATGTGTGTGAACAGAGAGCCAAACTGTAAGAGGCACATTTATCAAGGGTCGAATTTCAAATTCATGTGAGTTTTTTAAAACTCCCATAAACTCCCCTGAACTCGGAATGTGACCAATAATAATGTATCATTAAAATCAAATTTTTTAAAGTTGGGTGAATAGAATCAACCCGAAAACTCAAAACAAATTTGAATCAAATTCGATTTGAATTTCAAAAACTCGATTTGAGTTTTTTCTCTGAAACAAACTTGAATCTCAGGAAGGCTGCAAACAACTCCAAATTGATCCCTGGATGTCTCCCATTGACTTAAACAGCAATTCGGCAGGTTTTAGGTGGTGAATAGTCGAGTTCTTAAAGGGCAATTTTTTTTAAAAACGCAAATAGAATTTGAATAACTCCCTAGTCGAATATCACAGTTTTGACCATAAAAAACCTTGAAAATTTTCATTTTGACCATTGATAAGTGTATAAACATAAATTATAAGGACGTTTTTCTACCTTAAAGCAGCTTGGAGCCAATGTGAAGGATGAGTATAGTTTAGAACCTCTTATCCTTTCTAACCATCTGTTTACTATGTACATGCACCTACAGTACATAATATATATATACTTTCTAGTCACTGTATGCTTAATTTCATTAAAAAAAATAATGATTTTTTAAAGTTGAAAATGTTGAGCATTCCAGGCACTATAGAGTAGGGTAACTAAACACAAATTCCAATTCACTGGGTAAGGATTTATAATAACACAGGTTTAGTGATGGGCGAATTTATTCGCCAGGGGCGAATTCGCGGCGAATTTGCGCGTTTCGCAGCCAGCGAATACATTTGCGAAATGCCCGTGAAAATTCGCGTCAAAAAATTCGCCGGCGTCAAAATTTTTTTCCGAAAAAACGGACGCCGGCGTCAAAAACGGGCGCCGGCGTAAAAAACGGGCGCCGGCGTCGGAAAAACGGGCGCCGGCGTCAAAAACGGGCGCCAGCATCAAAAACTAGACGCCGGCGCGGTTTCGCAAATTTTTCGCCGTTTCGCAAATTTCGCACGAAATTCGCGAATTTTTCGGCGAAGCGAAACGGCACAAATTCGCCCATCACTACACAGGTACTGTAAATGCACATTCTGCATAAAGTTAAAATTAAGTAGACATAAAAATAACCAGTCAGCCTGCTCTGCTCAGATGGATGTCTAAACAATTCCTACTCATTGCATGCCAGAATTCTGTTCAAATACTCACACAAAGCTTCTCTTGTTATCATACCTGCTGTTGCTTTGAATCAGAAACCCCATAAGATTTATAAAAGTGACTGAAGTTCTGTTCTCTGTTTTGGTCTGTGGCTACAGAGGATTTTTTGTAGAACCCAATGGGTGACAGTAAATCAGTTTCTGCACAGTAAATCTGAGTTTTGGGGCATAAAATAGCATTGTAAACCGTTATGTTGCACTAATTTTGGTTAAGCACATGACCACATATATGTTTATTTTTAAAAGCCTCAAGTGTGGAGGAATATATATATATATATATATATATATATATATATATATATATATATATATATATATATATATATATATATATATATATATATATATATATATTCATGTAGAAAGCTGACGCACACTGGGATTTATCAAAATAAAACTTATTTTATTGGATCGACGTTTCGGTCCACACACGGACCTTTATCAAGATAAATACAAAGTGCAAGTGTAGGCAATTTTATAGACTCACCCACCAGTGAACCTCCACCAGAACACGCCCATATGTCAAGTGAATATTTTAACCCCAGAGGACCCAAAAGTCCAGCGAACATGGATAGTATTAACTTGGTCTGAAAAACAAAGTGCATAGAACCATATAATTTAGTATATAAAACTACATAATCACATATTATAAATACTTTTAAAAAAACTGTAGTAAAATTGGTGAAAATATTTTTCTTTTAAATTGACGATGTAGTAAATAAAGTGTTAACGGTGTCATAAAATCCTCTAAAATGAGTATCATAAATACATAAGACATAAGCTGTTTGCATAAAAATACAATACTAAATATACTAAATTATATGGTTCTATGCACTTTGTTTTTCAGACCAAGTTAATACTATCCATGTTCGCTGGACTTTTGGGTCCTCTGGGGTTAAAATATTCACTTGACATACAGTATGGGCGTGTTCTGGTGGAGGTTCACTGGTGGGTGAGTCTATAAAATTGCCTACACTTGCACTTTGTATTTATCTTGATAAAGGTCCGTGTGTGGACCGAAACGTCGATCCAATAAAATAAGTTTTATTTTGATAAATCCCAGTGTGCGTCAGCTTTCTACATGAATATATGTTTTTTTTCTGACTAGCACCTGGGTTTTTGCTTCAGTAAGTGTGTGCCACAGCCCTTCTACATGTATATATATATATATATATATATATATATATATTTCTTCAACTTTTGAAACACTGTATTTATGTTTGTAGGTTCTACACTGAATTTCTCAGATTTGAATTTAACATTTATTATAATGTACATAATGAGGCAGACTGTAAGAGCATCGTAGATAAATAATACTTAGCTGGAGTAGTGCTGTACTTTTTTTTCCTAATTCTGGTTTCAATTTCAAGATATGAAATTAATTGTATTTGTGGTAAACAGGATAGTGCTGTAGTAATTCATTTTCACTTATTAATTCCAAAATCTGCAATATCGTTCCTCTTTAGTTCATTTGATGATCTGGACTTTTTACATTTAACCATAGCAGCTTTGCTTGCACATAATTAAATTCCCTATTGTATTGATTTATTGTTACATAAAATATATAATTTGAAGAATTGCAAATTGGAAGGATCATTAAAAAAGTCTAATGAATAGAGATGCACATAGGTTAATATTTATAAAAGTGTAAAAAAGCAGCACAAAAACTTCTTTTCACACAGTCCATCACCACGTAAAAATCAATGTAAAAAATTCACTCTCATCATTCCTAGATTGTTTCCTCCTCTGCAAGTGCTAGGCTGCCCACACCAGGAGGGAACTGCCATGTTGTGATGCCATACCCATGTGCATAAAGAACAAAAGTTGTAGCCTAAATTCTCTGTGTCACAATTGGCTGTCCACATGGGAGCTTCCTCTTGTTGCGAGTGGCATAGCACTCACTGGGGACATTCAAAAAAATAAAGAAATTGTTTTCCCCAACCAGGGTGCAAGCTCTATCAGTCTGCACCTCCAGTGGGGGAATAGTTCAAGGGTCACCAGTGCCCTTTAAGGGCTATTCCACACTGGGAGATAGCGACGCGTTTGCGGTCGCGGCGACAAAGCGCCGCGACAGTCGCCGCGACCGGCGCAGGCGACAGTTTTGTATGGGCGCCTATGTAAAAACGCCTGTGCTAACCACACGAGGCGATGCGCTTTTCAACAGTCGCCTGAAAATGCCTCGCCAGGCTTTTTCAGGCGACTGTTGAAAAGCGCATCGCCTCGTGTGGTTAGCACAGGCGACTGTCTGTAAGAGTACAGATGGGTTGTGTAGAAACCAGCACATGCCCAATAAATTTCAGATTAGTCAATTCTAATATAAGTTTATATGTTCTTTTCTAGATTATTAACCCAGTGACTTTACACTAATGGGCCCATTTATTTAACTTTAATTTAAAATTTAACCTCAAATTTTTTAAAGGGCATACTCAAATTTGTAAAGATTTATTATACCCCAAAGCTGCTAAAAATCCAAAACCGAAAATACTCCATCTCAAACCTGTTGATGTCATGTAGAAGCCAAGGGTGTCCCTGAAGTTGTTTCTTGACATCATGATCTGTGTTTGATAATCCGTTAAAGTTTCGTTTTTGCAGCGACAATTCGATAAACTCTAGTCAGGCATACCATTTGAATTGACTCATGGGGGCAGATTTATCAAGGGTCAAATTTCGAAGTGTAAAATACATCAAAATTCGACCATCAAATTAAAATACTTTGAATTAGAATATCGAAGTCAAAGTATTTTTCACTGAATTTGGTCATCGAACGATCAAAGTGAAATCGTTCAATCGAACGACTTTACTTCGATGTGTAAAGACTTAGAAAATGGTTGTAGAAGGTCCCCATAGGCTAACATAGCACTTCGACAGGTTTAATTTGGCGAAGTGTTGAAGTCAAAGTTTTTTTAAAGAGACAGTACTTTGTTTATCGAATGGTCGAATATTCAAACTATTTTTACTTCAAATCGAGGTAGCAGTAAATTCAAAGTCGGAGTGTCCGATTCGATGGTCCAAGTATCCAAAAAATTACTTTGAATTTCAATTTTATTTACTTCGAAAATTCCCTCAAATTCACTTCGACCCTTGATAAATCTGCCCCTTGATTTTGATTATGTTTTTTCACTTCGAAATTTCTGAGGAATTACTGCTAAATGTCCATATTGTACACCTAAAAAACAACAAATTTGTTTCAGACTGACATGACCTGATACTCTGATACATATAAAGGATTTTTACACTTATCCTTATTGACTCCTCTAACATTTTAGTTTATGGCTGATTTCCCCAAGTGATAATTAAAGAGCTTCCTGAGGCTCTGTATCAGAAAACATGTATGTTCTTCTCACAGAAAGTTCATTCTCAGGAGTCTTTCAAGCTGAAGCTTCTGGACATAATGTGACATTTCATAGAGGAAATATTGTTTTTAACAAGCAACTTTAGAAAATGGCGGAGAACAAAAAAACTACAGCTTATTAACTGAAAATGGTTTTTATTCCATTAAAATATACTGTATATTTATTTCCTAAAACAAACACATAACCAAATAGAAGAATTTACAAATAAATATGCACTGATTTATTAATGCATATAGTGACCCAGACACACTCACCAGCATGTACATAGAAACTCCCACATTTAAGCCTGAGCAAACAAAGTCTTATATTTATAAGACTTTGAAACAACATTTATGACAGAGAGCAAAACTTTTATATTCCAGGGAGATCTGGTTGGTTGCTCATGTTTTGAAATCCTCTTTTTTTTCTGTGGTGTTCAATGTCTTTCAGTCACATAACGTGAACTGACTGACAGCTTGAGAACAGAATTAGTTGCAAAAAAAAAAATGAAGTTCTCTGCAAAAATCCATTTGCAGCCATTTCTAGCATTGATGATCTGCAGATGTCAACACAGATGAAAAGGCAAATCTTTGTGGAATAACTCAGATTGCTCAAAAATATCTTGGTAAATGTGTTCAGCTGTGCCTATGAGCATTATTTTCCCTCGTCTTGAAAGGAAAGAAAGCAAAACAATTTGTTCTTGATTGGGACACTTAGGACGCATTTCCCGTAGGTCATCCATTTTCCCGGCTCACAGCATAGTTTTGGATGAATATAAACTTGTGTGATTGGGAGGAAGCCATTGTCTGAAGTTGCATCCATTGTCACACACTGAAAAAGTGTCAAAAGGAACCCATTGGAAACATAGATCATGAATGTTTTGTGCAACAGTGTGTAGGTTTTTTTTCTCTGCAATTCTATAAGATGTTAGGTCTCACATACTCATTTTTAAATACTATTGTCCTAAAAGCCCATTGTTTGTGTTAGGACAGGCTTTAAATTGTCTTATTTGTTTGCTGTATTTGTTTCCACATATCCTAAAACATGTTGACTATATGCATAATATCAATGGAGGAGGAAAGGCTTCCTGCACTTGGGGGTGCCAAATGTTAGGCACCCCCAAGTGATTGTATTGACTTACCTGAAACACTGGCCGATGCTCCTATCAGCAGAAAACTGCACCGGCCCGGGGTTATACCAGTAAGCACTACGGAGTGATCCACTTTTCTTTTTTCTAGTTTCTTTTTTCTACAAATTTCCTGGGGCGAACGCATGCGCAGGTGAATGAAAAAGCCGACTTTTTAGTTGAAGTTCGGCTTTTCGTTCTACTGCGCATGCGCAGCTGCGCAAAGGAAAGAGGAAGACGGAAGAGGATCGCTCTATGGTGCTCACTGGTATAACCGGGGCTGGTGCAGTTTTCTGCTGATAGGAGCACCGGCCTGGGGTTTCAGGTACAGTCAATACAATCACTTGGGGGTGCCTAACATTTGGCACCCCCAAGTGCACAAAGCCTTTCCTTCTCCTTTAAAGGCATGTCTGAAAGAAAAAGAAAGGAGGTCACATTTGGGGGCAGATTTATCAAGGGTAGAATTCCAAAGTAGAAAAAGCTTTGAAAATTCGACCATCAAATTGTAATACTTCGACTTCGCATATCAAAGTCAAAGTTTTTTAACATCGAATTTGCGGTTAAAGTAAAATTGTTCGATCGAACAATGAAATCCTTCGAATCGAACGATTCGAAGGATTTCATCCATCGATCAAATGATTTTTCTACTACTTAAAAAAACTTAGAAAAATGCTCTAGAAGGTCCCCATAAGCTAACATAGCACTTCGGCAGGTTTAATTTGGCGAAGTATTGAAATCAAAGTTTTTTTAAAGAGACAGTACTTTGATTATCGAATGGTTGAATATTCAAACTAATTTACATTGAATTGAATTCGAAGTTGTAGTATCCTATTCATGGTCGAAGTATCCAAAAAATTACTTTTTTACTTCGAAAATTCCCTCTTATTCACTTCGACCCTTGATAAATCTGCCCCTTGGTGTCAGTGGTTCATTTTGCACTATAAACAAAGCACTGTTTTCTCTTTAATGAAAGACATCAAGCTGCATTCAGCAGCACTGCATAGAGGAGGGGCAGGAGGTGGGTGATATTTAGACATCCCCTCATTTACACTCCATTTAGAAGTACAAGTGAGGATCTTGATGGTTTGCATGATACTAGGGAGTCCTACAGCCTACTTATACTGGAACCGGCATCACATACTTTGCTCCATTTTTCCTATTAGTATTAGTGTTGCACTGATCTCAAATCTTATGTGCAACTGCAGAACTGATATTGCCAGTCATATTGCACTTGTAGTTTTCAAGGTAAATAAATACACAGACAAGAATTCTTATTTTTAACAGGGCACATGAGAAGTACGTGAAAATACTACAATTACATTCCTTCCCCACTGTTAATGCAAAACCAGCTGAACTACAGTAAGTCATTTACTCTGTTGTGTTGGTGTTAAGAAATAATTTTCTTTCTTGACATCTCAATACATTTGTGTTCACCAGATGCTACTCTTGAGGGAGAAAAAAAAAGCAAAAAAGCTATTTTTAAAGCAAGAAAGAACATGTTTGGGTCAAGACAGAATGAAAAATACACTCAATGGTTTTGAGTTACAAAGCTTTGTACTTTTATTATTTTGTATGGCTTAATGTTAAGGATTCTGCTAGTGATTTAAAATGATATAACATGGAATATTCAGCTGCAGTAATTATAACAGAAATGTTGCTGTAGAAGGAGGATTCTGAAGACTGTAATGCTCATAGTTTTACTCTTTCATTGCTGTCAGCCTTTTCATAGGCTTAAAGGTGCTTCGGGAAATGCATCTTGCTAAGCTAGCGTAACCATTTACCCAGAAATAGATAGTAGCAGTATAGGGTAAGTAAGCATTGTAATATTTATGGATATGGAATAATTTTTCCTTATTTACTTAAAAAATAATACTTGTGAGACATAATAATAAGTGGTTTAAAATATTTAAAACCAAAAAAAAAACCCACTGTAAAGCTTGGTATAAAACACTTGTCAAAATTCCATACACCATAATCACAAAGAACTAATTTGCTTAGTAGTGATGGGTGAATTTATTCGACAGGCGCAAATTCGCTGCAAATTTGCCCGTTTTGCCGCCGTGAATAAATTAGCGAATTTGCAGAGAAAATTTACTGGCGACAATATATGGATGCCCATTGACTTCAACTTTGACGCCGGCAAATTTTTTGCCTGTTTCACGAATTTCGCACATTCGTGGCGAAGCGAAACGGGACAAATTCGCCCATCACTATTGCTTAGTTATAATTATTTGCCCATTACCCATTATTTTACCCTACCAATTGACTTGGTGTTACTGATTGTCAATAGGACTAATGAAAATGGCAAAGGGTTATGTAACAATAGTCACCTATAGAAACCAATCAGCATTTATTAAGCACTATGGGTTACGGCACCTTGGCACACTTTGGGCCGTTTATTAAATAGACGGCACAAATTTAATGGTCTATTATATGTCTAGTAATGGTCTATTAGAATATAATATTCTGTTAAAAATGGTGATACTCAATGCCAGTTTTCTGTTCAAGTTAATAACTATAATTAATAATATAATTAATAGCTATTTTATATGTGGCTAGAAATTTGCTTTAAATCATTACAAGGTTTTATAAATAGATATGGTTTGTATCATTAAATTGGTGATGTTTGTTGTATTTCAGTTTTAATCTAGCTTGCAGAAAAAAGGATAACATAACCTATTCTTCCTGCTGATGAAAACAGCCCTGAAGGCTTAAAAATGTTATTCATGCAAAAGGAGCTCAACAAAATACTTTTTTTTTTACATAACAATGTCACATTAAAAAATTTAATTTTGAGTTTGAATGTTTTAAAATAAAAATATCACAGAGAACATACAATCACTCTGAATATACTGACTGCACTAATTTTAGCTGACTTGTCTCATTAACTGTGTGGGGGGGTTATTCATAATGGTGGATTAAGTAAAATTGGACTAAGTATGTTTAATGGAGTAAAAGTATTGGAAAAAGCCTTACTCCTGTTTTGTGGAAAAGGCATAGTTTGTAATTTATTGTAATTCAGCACACAAATTTCTGTTTCAATAATGTAAGTTTTTTGGTTATTACCATATTTTTCTTGCATTCATGTAAAATTCAGAAATATTAAGAATATTGACAGAACAGCTGTTACTTTTTCACACTAACTTTATTGTTTTGAAATTTGAAAAAAAAACAAAAAAAAAAAACATTTCAGCTGGTTATACATAAATCTAAAACTGGAGTTAAGGTTTGGAAATTTGGTGTTAGATAATTTTCTGGAGTAATCAAACATTTTATTCCACTTCAGTGCAAATTGGAATAAAGTAAAAAATTGTCACAATTGCATGATCATTCAAAACAGTTTTTTTTTTTTTAAATGATTGCAAGTTTTAAAAATGTTAGTCAAAAATGTTCTGTTGCATAACAGGTGACATTCATTAACCAATTTAATTTAAAATATTTCTGTTCCTTTAACGCTTTGGCTGTCAGATATGTCTTCTGCTCTTTGGAGACCACCCGGGAACTAATGGTTGAACAGAGGTTTTTAATCCCTTTAGTGCCAGTGGGGTATAGAGTTGATTACTCTGGAAACCTCTGTTTCCTCTGTGATATAGTCTTTGCCATTGTGCCATTGCTTTGATCAGAAAAATGTGGAATTTGACATTACTACACATCTAGAAAAAACAAATTATTCTTTTAACAAATCTGTCATGCATTACCATTTTCAGATTTTGTCGAGGGTCTGGTGTGGAAAGCTTGTTATGTAAGAACTGTGGTATATTTTATGAAGGATTCTGAATTACAAGATTACAAAATGTTTACTGTTTTCCCTTTTAGCTTTCTGATGTGAATGGGGTCATGCTGTTGATCCAATGGCTACAGCCATATAATCTGCTATGTTTGGGCAGATACAATTACACATATTCCTTGCCAAGGTTTGTCTTATTATCAGGTGTCTCTAATGTACATTTTCTTTTAATTCCAGCTTTATGGTTTAAATAAAATAACAGGTTTCTCTGTTAAATTGTAAGGGGATGATAGTAAACTTCTTATGGATGCCTTAGTGGAACATTATACAGTAATATACAATATTGGAATATGGAAAACAATAAATATGTGTTTGGCTTTCATACATTAGTATATCAGGGATGCTATTGTAGCCAAGGGATGTTGTTCAGAGAGTTCCCTAAATAAAGGCAAGCACCATTTGTTACTTTTTAGGCACTTTATTTAGAAAATTAAAAACACAGATATATACTGTATGTCTCTGTTTGCAAAAGATAATGCTCGACATTTATAGAAGCAGGAAATAAATATTAACCATATTCACAATTGGGGTATTATAGTGCATTTCGTTTTTTAATTACAGCTGCTTTCAAAATGGAGGTTAAATGGAGCTGGGATTGCAAGAAGCACAAAACCCAGCATTGGTAATTAAAATGTTTCTTGAATCATAGTAGCAGTGTTCATTTATAGATGCAGCTGCAAATGCTACTACGCACAAATAGATGCAATTGTTGCACAAATAGATTTCATTCATTAAAGCCTTTTGTGCCTAAATAACATGCTCCATGTATATACTGCATTTGTGCCAGTGTGCCATTCTGATAGATAACACAAGTGTGTCTCATGATGCAGAGAAACCCTGCGGGAACTGCAAAGAAGAGCTAACAAGGTTGCACAGCCTTGTTAATAAATATAATTAGATTGTGTGTGTAACTTGGAAACCATGTAAGCAACAGTTTGCATTCCACTAGTCTGTAGAAGAAGGCATCACTCAATAAAACATAACATTTAATAGTTCATTTAAAATCAAAAGAGGGAATTAATGAAAAATAAAAACACTTAAATACAAAATATGATGTATCCCGATCTGGTTTCACAGTTGTAAGGATTGCAGTATATCTGAGTAATGAAAATACTGGTCCCACCTAGATCATTACATCAGCCTATATGCCCTCTGATAGTAGTATGAGTTGGGGTGGGGAGCAGACGGGTGTCTATAGTAAAAGAAATTAGGTAGCTCCCAACAAACCAACACCTTGTATGCTGGACCTTGAAATATTGCACAAGTGTTAAATTCCAAAATGGTGTACAAGGAACCAAGAAACCCAATTTGTAACCCCACAAACTCAACCTTTGATAAATAACCCCCAAAGTCTTTAGCACAAATAGGATTGGATGTGCAGTCACTTTGTGTTCTGGTTGCAGTTAAACTACCAGATAGGTATGAACATAATACAATTTTATGAAACACTATTTGACAAATTTGATTCAGCTTTATACAGGTATACTTTTTGGAAAGTACCTTCTTACTCTTACACTGAGGGGCATATTATCTGTTTTTTGGAAAGTAACTTCCTACTTTGACACTGAGGGGCAGATTAATCAGTTTTTTAAAAATATTGGATGTGCACTAAGAAATATGATCTCTTAAAATGTGAAAAAAAAACTGCTTGAAAACAGTGAAATCAAATTCTACACTTCATTTCCAATGAGTCGGCTACATTTAAATTATTCTTGAAACTCAAAAACGGAAAAATTGCTTGAAATTTAAACATACAGTAGCTTCTACGTGGACATTAACTGAAAGATCAAATAAATGTCCATGCAGTAAGGCAAGTCGATAGACATTGTGAATGACACACAAAGCCCCACATAATGTTCATTAAAAGCCAATTCACAACCATAACTTTTATACCTAACTTTTAAGCTTAACTTTTCTTTCCTAGTAGTATTGGCACTATAATAATCAAATCATTATCATACATAGGTTAAACAAAAAGTAATAGATGGAAGGAAAGATTATAGAATGTAAATCAGTAGGTCTGGTTAGTTTCATAAGGCAAAATTATTCCTGAAGTTACACTCAGGTAAAGTCTAGTGTTCCTACCATCAGTTTTAATATTGGTAGTATTTCAACTGTTCATTCTCCCTCTCTGTTTTGGGGTAAAGAAGAAACCAGGTCTAGACTGAGATCCAAAAAAGACCCTCGCATTTAAGGTACACTGAGGCCCAAACAGCCCCCAACCAGCCTAATAAATAGTGACTGTCTATGGAATCTTACAGCAGCCCCTCTGGCATTTGCCAAATTCCCCAGATTGCTAGTCTGGGCCTGGAGGAAAGCTTATTGATCATGATGAATTGTACTTGGTGAGTTTATTTTCCATTTTCCATATAGGAAGGCATCCTTTCATATCTTTCTTTGGATTTGTTCAAATGCCAGACTTCAGCAACCAATCAGATCTTTGCTTTTGTTTTCTAACTGATAGGTTGCTCTTAAGTCTAATTGCTGATTGGTTGCCATGGGCAACATTTCCATAAATCTCACCAGATATTTATCTTCAATGTTAGTAAACATGCCCCTTAGTTTTACAAGGTACTGTTTTATTATTACAGAGAAAAATTAAGGGGCAGATTTACATAGGGTTGAATATCGAGGGTTAATTAACCCTCGATATCCGACTGCCAAAGTTAAATCCTTTGACTTCGAATATAAAAGTCGAAGGATTTACCGCAATTCGTTCGATCAAACGAAAAATCGTTAGATCGAACGATTGAATCCTTTGAATTGTTCGATTCGAAGGATTTTAATCCATCGATCGAACGATTTTTCTTCGACCAAAAAAAGCTTACAAAGCCTATGGGGACCTTCCCCATAGGCTAACATTGAGGTTCTGTAGGTTTTAGATGGCGAAGTAGGAGGTCGAAGTTTTCTTTAAAGAGACAGTACTTTGACTATCGAATGGTCGAATAGTCGAGCGATTTTTAGTTCGAATCGTTCGTTTTGAAGTCGAAGTTGTAGTCGAAGGTAGAAATAGCCAATTCGATGGTTGAAGTAGCCAAAAAAAAACATTCGAAATTCAAAGTTTTTTTTATTCTATATCGAACAAAGTAAATATGCCCCTAAATCTTTTTTTTTTTTTTTTAAATATAATCTGGTTTATTGGTTGACGGGGAACAGATCTCACACATGTACCAAAGTAAAAGTCAACATTTTTTTAAAAAGGATAAAGTAAGCAATTTGTTACTATAGCACTATACATGTTGATGAAGCCAGACTCTTGTTTACATATTAGAGGACCAAGGTCTGAGATCTTTAATGAAGAAAATTCTGTAAGATCCAAGGACCTAATGGTTATGTGCTTAGTTGAAATTCAGTTCTCTGTATTAACAAAATGACTATTGTGTTTCAAATCACACTGTAATTTTTTAAGAATAACAGGATTTGGTGTCTCTATTTCCCCTATATTTATAATGACATCCCCCTGGCAGTGCTGCATTTCTTTCCTAGTGTTCTTTAATTTTTAATGTCTGTAATAGCTTCATTTAGCTCACCAAGAGAAATAATGGGTATTATAATACAGTGTGCGTGTTTAGGATAAATTTTTTTGGCTCCTAATCCAGGATTCCAATTACATTTCCAGTATCTTCCGAGGTGCCGTCCATCTTAGCTGACATTTTCCCAGTTTAGAAGAACAATCCACTGACCTGAGCATAGAGCAAGAATTACAGAAAGAGCATTTAATGCATAATCCACAGAAAATCCTGTATGAGGAATACATGCTGTCATCTTATTTTGTCGATTTAACAATATTTCTGTATTTTCATTTTTTAAAAGTAGACAGTTTAGTTATTTATGGTTGAATATGCTACTAAGAAAAAAACTTCCAATATACAAGTTTAGTATACTTTTAAAAATGTGTGTTTGGTCCACAACTGCTCAAACTTGAATTCTATCACATCAGAGGGCTGCAAACAGCAAGAATCCTGAACATACGGAAAATGCCACATCTATCATATACCTTACTCATTAGGAAGGTATAATTAGCATAACAAATGGGATTCCTGAATAACAAGGGCACCTCTTGAAATGAAGGCTTGCTACTTAAATGAATATACCATTGAGAATATTATGTTATCTCACTTGTTTAAAGCCTCAAATGGGTACAGAGGCATGTATTACTCTATTTTTAAACAAATGCTAAATCGACTATGGTTTCATTGCTGCTTGGTGAGGCATTTATTAGGTGCATTCCAGCCATGGCTCTCTGGACAGCAGCTACAGGTTGTATTTTCAGCTTTTAAATTATTAAGCAATCAAAGAAACATATTGTGACCACTTTTTCTGGGTCCAGTGAGAAACTACAAGCAATGTAACCAAATAACCTAGCCTGAAACAGGTCAAATTGATGTTTCTATTTGTTTCTATTTGTTACTACAGAGCTTGGTGGAAAGGGTTAGCAATTCTACTGACCAGCATGTATTTTCATGCCTCAGAAAAGAAGCAGATACGGGTTGGGCTGATGACATTGGAGGAAGACTGGTGATGTCAGGGGAGGGGTTGGTGACATATTGAGGTGGAGTCATG
The DNA here is from genome assembly GCF_017654675.1 of Xenopus laevis. Lineage (NCBI taxonomy): Eukaryota > Metazoa > Chordata > Amphibia > Anura > Pipidae > Xenopus > Xenopus laevis. The sequence goes on from NC_054385.1 coordinate 76,326,472, forward strand.
ACATGCAGGGGTATGTTCCTGCTGTGTGGGGTGGGGCTGTCACATCAAAGGCATATATTGGCCTGGTTTTTGTTCAGGCTTCACAGTTTAAAACCAACCCTAGATATGATCGACATATTTACTGATAAGCTGACCTGTTAACCCCTTTAAACAAGAATATAAAAATATATAGAATACATTTTATTTTATTTTATTGCATTGCAAATCTTAATTGTCCATTGCAAAGCTTTAACACCTTCTTGAAGAGCAAACATAACAACTTTTTCATTAAGAACTTTTATTACATACAATGCATACTAGTGCAAACTATACAAATCCCAATTGCTATCCTACTGTTGCGTGAGGGGCAAAGTGTTTGCAAAGGCAAAATTGTTCACTTTTCAAACATTTATTTGCATTGTAAAGAAATTGCAAATGATTTTTGCGTTAGTGACTAAAAATATTACATTCCCCATGTGTATAAGTGTTCTTTATTAAAAGATAAATGCTTTTACATTATACTATGAAGACAAGTAAGTCTCAGTCACCTCTACTTTTAAAGTTAGAACATTAATTCTGAAAGTTAAAATAATGGAAACTAACACCAGTGTAATGATCTGTATGTGTTGAACCCTGAGATTACAGCTAGCAGTTGTGTTACTCTTGTGTGAAGCAGAAAAGCCTGCTGGAACCGGTCTTCATATAGGAAACCTACTCACTTCTGTGGTCAGAGTAGCATTGGCTAGGCTGAGCCAAAACCATAGTCATGGTGGGCAAAAGGTCAGGGCTGGTGGCAAGAATAGAGGTCAATAAACAGGCACAAATCAAAAACAGAAGACACTATTATAGGGATACTAGCAAAGCCTTAGAATAAATAAGTCACCCATTCATATTAAATGGGAAGGGGAAAGATGCAGTAGGCAATAATAAATACTATATGGTGCTGGTTTCATTATGGGCTAAAAATGATCATATTTTTGAAAATTACCCCTTTATTGGAGCTGCCCATAGATCTGCTGCATTGCCTAGTGCCTGTCTGTGTTTCAACTGAGGGGTGGGCATTTCCTAATGACTCCTGCCAGAAGCATAGTAGGAGGGGGATAGCCGATCACAGCTCTGCATTCACATGCATTCAAACAAGCAGACAGGTTCCAGTTCCCTATCAGATCAGCCTAGCAGCTGATTGGTCCCCATTGTATAGTACAGTGTGCCTGGTGCTGGCACCCTTGCAAACCAAAAAATGAGGCAGCAGGAAGTGGAACTAGAAGGGTTTTTGCAAAAAAAATAAATAAATTAAGCAAAATACAACTTTTTTGAAGCCATTCCTTCTATATTTTAAAAAAAGAAAATATGCACTGGTACATTCTTCACAGAATATGTCTCCTTTAAAATATGTCCAGCATAAGTCAGACTTCAGAAAAATAATGTCTCTGTATAAAATGCCTACCACATTGCAATGATAGCACTAATATTACCTTGCTGTATTTCTAGAAATGTTATACAAATGCTTGAATTGTTAACAGCAATTGTTAACGATTTTTCTAAAAAAAAAAGGTCTTATTCACTTTAGATATTATGAATCATTTTTAACTTGTCATTGTCTGTTGCAGACCAATGCAAGAGGGAAAAATTTACAAAAATTACAAAAAATAACAAAAAATTGATAAAAACACATGCTTCATTACTTGCTTGTTATGTGTTTGTGAATAAGATGTTCTTTTCATGACATTTTTGGTCATTTCTTTTTCTTTTGTCTACTCTTACAACACTGTTATCAACATCCTGATAAATAACATGAAATGGAAAGGGGGAAAAAACCTTTAGAAACATACATTTTTCTTTTGTTTTTATTATTCAGTAGGCTGCAAAGACCACTATCATCAGCTTGCATTTAACTGATAGTTTCAATAATTAATATGTTTACCCTGTGGCAAAAGAAAATTTGTATATTCTCTTGACAGATAACTGGAATGTGGCTACATAACATATATAGTAACAGATGCTGGCATCACTACAAAACACAAAAGCTTAGTTACAGCTCTCCAACTATCAGGCCTCTGTATCTACGAATGTAGAAAGTATTTATTTCTGGGCTTTGGATTGCAATCTAGTCAGTTTGATTGTTGCTGATTTCTTGCAACAGAGGCATAAAAAATACATTGTCCCATTAAATACAATCAACTTGAATTTGTTGCCAAAGACTTGTATGCGTTTTTATATCATTTTATAGAAGGAGTCATAAAATTTACTAAAAGAAACATATATTCTTGAGGTTTATGCTACCATCTAGTGAGTTTTATTCAGGAATGTCAGAATTACATGAAAAGCAATCACTACTTATGTAGTACTTAGTACTTCTAGGATGGAAATAAAATTTTTTTTCTTGCTGAATTTCAAATGCTCTGATATATAAATCAAGTAAAGATAGATAAAAACAGCCAATATAGTAGATACAAATTATTGTTGTTTCCTGATATATATGTTATGTATCCTGCATATTATTAGCAATTGTGGAAGATGTGTCACTGGACAATAAAGGGGTTATTTATCAAAGGTCAAATTTTAGAGCTATGTGACCTTTTTTAAACCTCTAATGAACTCAAAAGAACTCAACTCAAATAGTTACTAATTTAAGAAAAAACAAGAATGGAAAAAACTGTAATCAGTGAGTTTGGGGTCAACAAATTGATCGAGTTTTCAATGAAAAAAACCTCAAATGGCTTGAACTGATCGAGTTTTTGAACAAAACCCATCAAAAAAACTCAAACTTCATGAAGGCTATCAACATCTTCAAATGCTTCAAGGGACCTTTGCCATTGACTTTGACGTGTCCTTGAAATGCTTTAGATGGTGTATTTCAAATTTAAGCGATTTCCAGGGTCGGGGTATAATAAATTTGAAAAACATTTGAGTTTTATTTTTTAACCCTGAAAAATAAATTTTTGAATCAAAAATATCTCTGAAAACTCTTTTTGTGGAAAACACAACGCAACCTAATGATAATAAATCTGCCCATAAATGTCACAGAGGGACAGATAGAACTACTTTGTCAAGTATTGATTTTTTAGGTTAAGGCTTTTTCTCTTAAACCTCAGATTACAAAATGCCTACATTGACATGCAATAATTTACTAATTTACTAAAATCTTTGTAATCTCATATCAGTTGAATTTAATAAATCTTCACCTTTTGGGGTAGTTGCTAGAAAGACCCCAACTCTTCACAGTGAATAGTCTACATTGAAGTTATCAGTACTGCAGTTAATAATTAATCAATTCTCCCCTTGGCTCTATGGATGGACTGTTGTCTTTATTCAGCATGAATTAACTAACTTTGTGAATGGTTTCCATGCATGTTTAGTTTTAACTCAATTTTAGTACTTTACACTTTAACTTGGTATTTAGATTTTGTGATTCTAGTATTCTAGTATATAGTGGCCAGAAGCAAATGTGATCATTGATATAATCAATTTTAAAGTCATCTGTCACATTTAAAAATACATTTTTGCATTAGACTGCATTTTCTTTCTGGCAAAATGTTTTTTTGTATGGGAAATGTTACTGCTTCAAGTCTTCCAAATGCAAAACATTATAAATGTAAATGTATATTCATTTGCTGTATATGTTAATTGTGTGTAATTCCCACTCTTGAAGCCCATCTGATTTGGGATGCTCACAAACACGAGTGTAGCTAGAAATACTTGGTGAGTGAATCTGTCCTGTTTTGCTTTGCCGAGATGCTGAAGTCAGTGGCAACAAAAAAATTTTTTTTCATACACAGGTAACTTTTTTTCTCCCTCCAAATGCATTAAAGTCAATGGGCGTTTTTTCATGTGGTGACTGTTTTGCCTTGGTGAATTTTGTCCAAATGCATTAAAGTCAATGGGTGTTTTTCTAAGGTTATTTCTCACTCAAAATGCATTAAAGTCAATGGACAATTTTTCTTGAGGCAACTTTTGTCTCTGCAACTTTTTTTGTCACTGCAATTATTTTGCAGCAAAAAAGACAGCAAATATACACTGGGGCAACAAAAACCATGAATTTCAGAAAAGCTAATTTTAGTGCCTTTAGGGCTGCCCTTCAGAGCATTGATTGGGGCATTATGTTTTCAGCTAAAAACACAGACCAGACATGGATGTCATTTAAATGATATTAAATTGTACTGTTCTCAATTTATTCCCTTAAGGAGTAAATGTAGAAGCTCTAAGAATTACCCTATGTGGCTTAATATAGAAGTAAAGAAGTTAATAGAAAAGAAGAGAAATGCATTTTAAAACTACAAGTCTGTTGGGACAGAAGCTGCATTTAATGAATATAAACACTATTTTAAATGTTGTAAATCAGCAATCTGGAAGGCAAAGAAAGGAAATGAAGAGTGCATTGCGGCGGAGGCTGACTAAACCCAAAAAGTTTTTTTTTAATACATTAATAGTTAAAAAAAAAAGATGCAGGTTGAGAGTGTTGCTCCATTAAATAATGGTACTAGTATGGTTGTAACAGATACAGAAAAGACTATGTGCTAAATTGGTTCTTTTTTTCAATGTACACAATAGAGGAGTCTGAGTTCCCAGGCTCACTTCATAGCTGCACTGATGGCTCAGCTCAATCTAGTCAGTGGATGACTCAGGATATGATCCGTAATGTAAACAAGGCTCCAGGGCCTGATGTCATACACCCCCGGGTTCTAAGAGAGCTTAGTTCAGTTTTAGACCAGCCCTTATTTCTGATTTTCTAAGATTCACTTTCATCTGGTATGGTACCTTTGGATTTGAGAAAAGCTGATGTCATTCCAATATTTAAAAAGGGATTACAATCTCAGCCTGGCAATTATAAGACAGTAAATTTGACATCTGTGGTGGGCAAATTATTTGAAGGCTTGTTAAGAGATCACTTTCAAAATGTTGTCCTAGTGAATGACATTATGAGCAGCAATCAGCATGGTTTATGAAGGATAGGTCATGTCGGACTAATTATTTGCTTTTTATGATGAGGTAAGTAAAATGCAGTGGGGGCAGTAGATGTGATCTATTTGGATTTTGCCAAAGTGTTTGATACCGTGCCCCACAAATGACTGCTTTCTAAACTAAGGTCTGTTGGGCTTAATGAAGTTGTTTGGAAATTCGGCAGGCGCAAATTTGCGGTGAATTTGCGCGATTCGCCGCCAGCAAATAAATTTGCGAAACGCCCGCGAAAATTCGCGTAAAATTCCGGCGTCAAAAAACAAATTTCCGAAAAAACGGATGCGGCGTCAAAAAACGGGTGCCGGCGTCAAAAACAAGACGCCAGCGCCGTTTCGCAAATTCGCCCATCACTAGTCATGTGCCTGCAGTGTAAAAATATCCAAGCAGGGACTGCACTATAACTGCAATTCATGTAGAAGCCAATGTGCAAAATGTAAACTACTAATTCAATTAGAATTTTTTGAATTTTTAGCTTTTTATCATCATCATCATTTATTTATATTGTATATTAATAGACAAGCTACGCAGTGCTTTAATTAAAATGATGAATACAATATGAATTTGACAAATTTTTTATGGATTTATTCAATACTTTTTTATATACAAATGTTTTAATAAATACATACTTTTTATAATTTTTAGTTTATTAGAAGAAGGATTTTCCTCAAGCTAATGAGTACACATTAATGAGCACATTTTATACCTTTCAATATAGCGCCATCAAATGGCAACTTCATTTTGAAAAAGACATAGGTGAAAATCCTTAAGTAAATTAGAAAACACAATGTTGTAAATTGGCATAAAACATTTTTTACATCTTGTTCTTCCTTTTAAAATTGCTGGAACATATCCATGTATAATATATCAGTCCAAGAAGCAATGTCTGGAAAAGATAAAAACATTTAAAAATCCTGTATTAAAATGTTTGTGTAATTCATATTCCCTATTCAAACCTGAAAGTGTAAGCGTGCCTAGCAACCTGATCCATCTAGCTTCCTTTATTAACAATTCCTTAGCCCTGTACCCTCAACAATGCAATTTAGGGACCCCATTAACCACCTGATATTTTAATTGGTGGACTCCATGTCCTTTTTCAATGAAATGACAGGCCACTGCTTGTTCCACTTCTTTGTCTTAATAGCCGACTTATGTTCTCATATTAGCTTTTTAACCATGCGAGTGGTCTGTCCCACATACTGTAGTCCGCATGGACATTTGATAATATAAATTACAAAAGAAGAGGAACAACTATAGTGGCCCTTGATCCTAATGGGAGTGCCTTTATGTGAATGAAAGATAACATCACCATGCTGACAATTATAGCAGCAATTACATGTTAAACAAGGGAAAGTACCCTGTTTCACTGGTCTTAACACTTGTTGTGTCTTCCTATTACTCCCCATATCAGATCTAACAACAAGGGAGCCCACAGTCCTGTACTTTTTGTATGACATAGTCGGTGGTGCCTGAAACTCCTGTACATTGGGTATACCTTCCTTCAAAAGTCCCCAATGTTTGTATATGATTTTGAAGATATGTGTACTGAAGTATAAAGTTTTTTTTGTGCCCCATCCATCACTTCGTCCTGGACTAACTCGAGGCAGACAGCCTCAACACCCCCATCATTTGGGATGGAAGTATAGAGACTTTCCACATCGAGAGTCACCAAAAGTGCCTCAACGGGTACACTCCCCAGAGATTTGATTTTTTCCAAAAAATCACCTGTATCCTTTAAAAAAGACCTATGATAGAAAATATATGGATTAATCAAGCAGTCCACAAAGATTGATAAAGGAGATAGTACTGAATTAGTGCATGACACAATAGGCCAGACTCCAGCCTCTTGTGTATTTTGGGCAATACATAAAGGACCGGAGTGACCAGGTTCAATCCAGTTCAAAAAAATCTGGACGTGTGACCAAACCAAATGATAACCCCTTTGAAAGTATCTTCTCTTGGTCATTTGACAGTATGGTGCTGGATATGTTCACCACCGTTTGGGTCTGCCAAATTGGTTTTACTTTGGTGTTACCTTCCACCACGCCATCATCTTCTGAAATGACCCCAGTTGCTTGTGATCCACCTAAAAAAGGAGAAGTAGCGGAGGCTGATGTAGAATAGGAGCGATCATATCGCTCTTCTCCCCTGATGCGTGTCATCCGGGATGGTCTCTGGTTTGGAGACTCAGTATGGTTCTTTCTAAATAAAAGTTACAAATAACTTATTACAGTTACTCTAGTAAATAAGTTAGTTATGATATTATTTGTTTATGGCTAGAAATATGCAAATCACAAATCATTGTATTTAGTCCCCTGTTCTTCTAATCCAAGGCTTCCACTGTACTAGGGATCTGATTTTGATGGCTCTTCATTCTTTACAAATATGCTCCAATTATAAATACATTTTTATGCAGTTTTAGGTAGAACATTGCAAACATAAAATAGATGTAAGTTGGGTCAGCAACTAACTTAGCACTATATTTAGATTTAGACAGTAAATGTATTCATAGATAATGCACACATTGCTTTCTGAAACTTGCCATAGGAATCATTCCAACTAAAATTATGTCTGGCAGGATAAAATGTTTTCCCATATAGCAATACAGGTGAAAAAATACACAAGACTTACAGAATAACATATTTTGTACTATTATGTTATTTATAGCACTAAAGGTTATTTAATTAAATGTGGTTTGAGCAAAGAACATTGTGGGACACATTTACTGCAAAACAATGGAGAATCATAAACAGTTTGTATTTCAAGCAGAAGTTAACTACAGTATATGAAGCTTAGTTCAAATGCATTTTAGATATTGTAAAACTTAAATGGAACACAACAAAAAATACATGGACGTCTTCCTCCTTACCTCATGTTCCATTAGTATCATTATAAGAAAACAATGGCGTTTGTTGATGAAACTGATTTATTTGGTAGCATAAATTACATTTCAGTTTGGGAATTAGTACTTGATGGCTATTACTTTCATGATGAAGAGCAGCGGTTGTTCAGAGTGGCATTTTCAGCAAAAGATCCAAAGAAAGGTAAAACTTTTTTTTCTACTCTAGAGAAAGTGGTCATAGTATAAATAGTATTGGAGGCTGAATAACAGTTTAAATGACACCCCCATTGGATATTTTTTTTTTAATTAATCTTGTCCTTTGACCAATCAACTGAACAGGCAAATTATTGACCAGTTTGGCTGCACATTGTTCATTGCTGTGATTGTTAGGCGGTTTGTTTTTTTGTGGTACCCTAAATACCAATATGAAAATATATTGTATTTTTGTATTTCAGTGCACGTTATTCCTTATGCAGAATAGATAAAAAGAAAGTTTTCTGTTTTTGTTTTAACATTTTCATATTCTCATGATTTCATAATCAGAGATTAAAAGGATGGAAAGTCTTACTAGAATCCTCCATGCAGCTCAGCAAAAATACATTTTCTAGTCTTGCGTGGTGTATGTAGAGACAGCACAGCCTTAAATACAGTGGGATCTTATCATCTGCAACAACAATTCATCTGCAACAACAAAAGCACTAACTAGGTTAAATGCAATTATATTCACGGTTCTCTTTCTTAGTGTATCCAAATGTACATAAAACTCACCAATTTCATTTAATAAGCCAGGGGTAATTGTAACAGGCTGAAGACTGTGATGGTTTGAGATTTCATTATATGCCACTAAATTGGATATATCCTATTGAAGAGGTCTCCTGCAGAGACCAATTGCTATTGCCTTCAGCTCAACAAGCTGCCATACTGAGTAGAGCACATTCACCAACAGAATAACTCTTTGTTTTGCTTAATAAAAACAAACCTCTATTTTGGAAACTGATTGCACTGAGCTAGGTACACACTATGCGGTGACTGCATAGAATGTGTTTATTTGCTGTACAAATTAGGACTTTCACTGAATTTGAATCAAGTGAAAAAAGTCACAAGAAAATTTTTAGTGACACAATTTAAAATACATACTTATTCTAACAAAGACTACCAAATTCATATTGTATATTAGGCAAAAAAATTTACAAAAGGAAGTGATATGTATACGTTTTAATACATTCTTTAAATAACTCAAACATTAAGGGGCATATTTATCAAAAGTCGAAGGACGAAGTTAAAAAAAACTTAGAACTTTGAAGTTCTGGGTTGAGATCAGGAGATGAGAGATAGATCTGAGTATCGTCAGCATAGAGGTGGTAGTGGAAACCATACGAGTTGATTAGTTAACCGAGGGAGGAAGTATAGAGGGAGAATAGTAATTGTTCCCAGGACAGAGCCTTGAGGAACTCCAACAGAAAGAGGTAGGGGAGAAGATGATACTCCATTGTAGGAGACACTGAAGGAACGATTGGTGATGTAAGAAGAGAACCAGGACAGGGCTGTCTCACAAAGGCCAAGCGAATGGAGGGACTGGAGGAGGAGAGGGTGATCTACAGTGTCAAATGCGGCTGAGAGATCAAGCAGTATTAGTAGTGAGAAATGATTGTTGGCTTTAGCGGTTAAAAGGTCATTAGTTAGTCGAGTCAGGGCAGTTTCCGTGGAGTGTTGTGGCTTAAAACCAGATTGTAGGGGGTCCAGCAGGTTATTGTCAGAGAGGAATGAGGTTAGTCGGTTGTACACTAGGCGCTCAAGTAGTTTAGAGATGAAGGTTAGCAGAGAGATAGGTCGGAGGTTGTTAAGATTGGAGGGATCAAGAGAGGTCAAGATTGGAGGGATCAAGTTCCGAAATGACCTCACACTGGTGAATTTTTGCTAGCGTTAGTCACTTCGCCCTTTAGGGAATATGCCCCAATGGGAGAAGTTCCTTAGATATTCTAATCTGAGCTGGGTTTCTTGCAAAAATCCAAAGATTTTGTGGTTTTCGGGCAAAACTAATTTTTAGGTTTTTTTTTTCAAATTTATGTATTGATAAATAAGGGGAAATAACCTTTGCAGATTTGGTCAGAGTAGATTTCAGAGAATAATAAGATATTTTTGGATTTTGATAAATAGCCCCCTGAGTGTATTGATCAGGTCTGGTATGTATATTTGATATATATATATATGAATTTTCTGCACATCATCTCATCGGCTCAACCTGATTCTGGCATTTTTATTGCATATACATTTGGTAAAATGTTATGGTTACTAGGGACTTGTTTGATTGGTGCCTTGATAGGTACTTTGTTTCTATAGTTTGTGGTTTTGGCATGCGGTTGGAGTTTAGAAATTAGCATTAACATCGTTAAGTCTTCATTCAATATGCTTTCTATGAAATTAAATTTGATGCATTATAGTTGGGTATTGAGGGACAACAGAAGTGCTACACATGTTTATCTATAAATCAATTCTCTTGTAAACAAAATATAAAATTTAATATACATCTGCTGACTAATCCACACTAGATTCTTAGTATTGTAGAACATTTCTCATACAAATTCTTCTAAAACTGATGTTTTCCTTGTATTCCCCTTGCGCTTTTTACCAACTGAACAACGTAATTTTGATAGCAATATTAAAATAAAGAATAAAAGACATAGTTTCCATATGTTTGTCAATCAAATGATTAATATATTCTAGCTTTAATAATTGCACATGACATTGGCAAGATCACGACATTCTCTTTAAAAATATACTGTACAAAGTGCAAATGCAAAGTTATTTTTTATTGTTAGTAACAATGAGTTATAGTTTAGCATATTCCTTAGATAGTTCTAATTCTTTAATATATTCAACCTTTCAGAAATATTTAATATCGTATACCTGGCCCATTGGTTATAATATTACTTATTTCCTATTTTAGCTACAGTACATACTATCCCCCAAAGTCTTAGCTGCTATAGTAGTAAGTATTTTGTCTTCTGTTAACCTGTGATCTTTTCAGAGTATTTAAGATTTGCTTAAATGCATAGTATTGCTTTTGATCAAAATATATAATTTTCTCAAAATAGATATGTTGTACAGGTCTTTCAGCTGATTGATGTGAGGACTCTTCCATTTGGGGATATGATTCCCTCAAAAGTCATTGAGAATAAGGTCACTGATGGTTCTTATATTATTAATTGCTCTACCAAGATATTTCTTTCCCATAAGGTTGCAGTAGAACTTCTCCATGAGGATTTGTGCTGTAGATAAGTTGATGATGTGTATTGATGTCAAGAGTTGAAAGTTATTCAACTTTTTAATGTGGCATCTCTGTATGTTTTATTCAGACAGGCAAGCTCTATAGAAAAGTTTGAGAACACTGAGGATATACTTTCTTCCACTGAATTTATATCCTGAGTATTTTCATTTTATGCTCTATAAGCAGACGTAAGATAAACAAAATATCCCAACCTAATCAAATCCCTATCTTTGAAATCATGCTGGTCACAAAGATCTACCAGAATCATAGCAGGCTTTTCTAACACTTAGGGGCAAATTCATCAAGGGTCGAATATCGAGGGTTAATTAACCCTCGATATTCGACTGGGAATGAAAATCCTTTGACTTCGAATATCGAAAAATACTGCGATCGTACGATCGAAGGAATAATCGCATTTGAAGGATTTCAATCCAATGATCGAAGGATTATCCTTCGACCAAAAAAACGTAGCCAAGCCTATGGGAACCTTCCCCATACAACATGAAGTGACACACAGTTGGTTCTATAAAGACATAATACATACACACACACCTATATGTATTTTAAATTTCTTAATCTTTGTACAAAAATTGTGACTGATTTTTTGTATAAATGTTCCATAGACACAGAAGGAAGGAGGCGCCTGCCTTATACATTTTACAATCTAACAACATGGTCCTCACTATACAGGGAGCTTCAGGGGGAGAGCAGTTTAAGATCATATTGTTTGTTGGCCCAATAAACAAGTATATAATATATAATTTCAGTTACAGTCTTTAACCTTTTTTACTGGCATGCTTTATGGGAAATGTCCCTTGCTTAGGAAAGGTTAGACCCAATCAAGAACTTGTCTGCAAACACTGTTGATTCCACATTCTGTGGCAGTTAAAAGGTGATAATATTTAATCAAACTCCAATTTTATGTTGTATTGTTTCATGAATAAGTAACACCCTTTGCCGCCCACATGGTAACAATAAATACCATACTTCATCATTAGTTTTAATTGTGTTGTTTTTATAAATCGAAGATCATTTCACCATATTCCCAGTATTTATCATGCACAAGGGCTGCAGTGAAGCCCCCCAAGTATTTTCTTATTCTGTGTACATGGAGAATTTAATGTCTGGTATGTAACCCTCCAGTGTATTTACATCAAAATGATTAACTATCTGGACCTTTAAAAAGATGTCAAATTAAAACAAATCCCTGAATGTCAAGGTCTTTCTCAGAGCAAAAATATTCAAATGTTGCCATGCTGCTAAGTATTTTGACCTTTTGCTGAGTTAGTACAAAGTCTACAATCTCCTTTTATCACAGACGTGACCAGTATCATCATGGTTTGAACATCGCTTTATTTGTTTCTTTACAGCAAATTTCCCCTGCAAATTAAAACCCTATAGAGATTTAGCTGTGCATATTATGTGTTCAACATATAAATATGCAAATAAATCCTAATGACACTCTAGCATTCTTATACATGCATAGCAATCAGTCTAATTTAAGAAATAAAAAAAAATAAAAAAAAATCAACAGCAAAATATACATATTTATTAATGTGTTAAATACAAAATTAGAGAGTATGGGGACAGTTTACTGTAATACTGATTTATGCGCATGAATTTATGTTAACATGGTGTTTTTCCTATTAGTGCAAAAAATATGTTTAACATATTTGTGATCATGCATTTTGCACAAAACTTTTTTTTTCAAAAATGCAAGTTTTGCACCAAATTATTAAAGTATTTCTGCAAAACTTTCACCAATTTCATTGCCATTATAATCTATGGGATTATAATCTATTGGTTCAAAACTGCACTAATTATATGCTTTGTTCTTAAGTGAGTTGTTCTTAAATGTTGTCTGCACCATGTATTCACTATGCTCGTGTCCCCGAACACGCACAACTGAATTATTAAAATTGCAAGGGCATGTCCTGCGAACGCATGTCTTGTGTGCCGGTGGATTTCTTCTTAACCTGTATTGGAGGTGGCCGATCACTTAGCACCAAGAGAAGACAATTGGGTATGTAGGGTGTGTGGTTACCTCTAACTATTTTTTGTATAGTTCAAAAAGCACCAGAAAATACAGTTATTGGAATTTATCAAACTTCATCATGTCAGGTGGTATTCTGTCCATATGTTGTTGCATTAAGAACCAGTGAAAATTGGTGCTTGGCTCACAAACAGTAAATGTTTTGGATGTGTTATCCTGAAAGCTCTGAAATACCATTTTTATGTATTAAAGAAAGAGCGATTATACATCCCCATACCAACTATAGGCATACAAATGTAGGGATAAAGACTATAGTGATGGGAAAATATGATCTGTTTTTGCTTTAGCTGACACACATTCTAGTATTGTGATTCTTTATTGGACTATATCAGCAGAACATATACATAGTTATCTTACAACTTCACTCCTTTCTCTTGTTCTTCTTGTTGTCTTATTAACTATACTCCATCAATAACTATTTTTTCTTGTGGCACCTATGTCTACAGCTTATGGTTACAAATTAAAAAATCAAACAATAAAAACTATCAAATATGTCTACAAATATATATAAAGCTGACAGAGAAATTCATTGAATGACAATTTGATTAGAGATTTGTAAATTACAAGAAACAGTTCATGGGGATGTCAAGAGAAACATATTAAGATGCAATAAATTATTTAAAGTAAACTGGTAAATTGACCTGTGTGTGATGTCTTTCTGTAAGATAGATATGTGTTATAAACATGTTTTGCTTATCTAAAGGGAAGATTGTTTTAAATTATCTTTTCTTAATATATACTAAGACAAGCATATTTCTTTTTATTTTAGTTTTTTTTAATCCTGCCTCCTGTTTCAAATGTTGCATTTCATGAGTTTTTGAGCTACTGTCACTTTCAAACTGGCATAATTCTACTGTTTGCAGCACCCTCAATAGGTGCACCAACTATAGTGAATGCTATGCTCAGTCGCAATTACTTTGGAATTGTGGGTAAAATGCTGCACTGTGGGTAAAAAAACTTGGCAAACTGCTTCTGAAATAGCACTTTGCACACAGGAAAAGTACAACACAGTAAATAAAAGGAAAAGAGATAAGTTAGAGAGGGAAGATGTGGAGGCACATTTATCAAGGGTCGAGTTTCAAATTCATGTGAGTTTTTTAAACCTCCCATAAACTCCCATAAATTCTAAATTTGACCAATCGAAATTTAATAATAAAATCAAATTTTCTCACCTCGGACGAATTGAATCGACCCGAAAACTCAAATCGAATTAGATTCAAATTAGAAAAAGTTGAATTAAATTACATAGGTACATAGTTGCATAGTTAAATTGGGTTGAAAAAAGACAAAGTCCATCAAGTTCAACCCCTCCAAATGAAAACCCAGCATCCATACACATACCCCTCCCTACTTTTAATTAAAATTCTATATACCCATACCTATACTAACTATAGAGTTTAGTATCACAATAGCCTTTGATATTATGTCTATCCAAAAAAAACTAGAATGTCAGGAGGCCTCCCTGGACCTCTCCCATTGACTTATACAGCAATTCGGCCGGTTTAAGGTGGAGGATAGTCAAATTCAAGTTCTTAAAGGGCCAGAGTATAATAAAACTCAAAATTCGAATAAAAATCCACAATTTGAATTTGAGAGTTTTGACTAAAGATTTTTTTTTGAAAGTCTGAATTCAAATTTGAATTTTCACTTCAAACATTAATAAATCTGCCCTAAGAGTTACAAGTGGGCTAGGGTAGGAAAATACAAAGATAAATGAATAAGCACACTTTGATATATGAAAAGAGAGAGAGACTGACTGCTGTACTCTGTATTATGATTGTTGTCTTATGTGAGCAAGTAAAATTTATAGTATGTGTTTCTTTGTTGTTTGTCCTTGATAGCTTTTGTAAGTTTAATTTTTCTTTGACTAGACACTTTATATGTTCTCAGCTTGTAACCCTGTGCTTTGTTGTTCTGTAAGGTTGTATTATGTGTGCATGTGTCTCTACTGTAACTAAGAGCATTTCTTTTGTAGCTGCTTTGTGTATGTGTGTGTGAAAAGTAAGAATAATTAGAAGATCAGAAGTTATGTATTTGTGACACTGGGACAATGCATAGTGCATTGCAAAAAAAAGACTGGAGAAAAGAAAACACCATCCCCAATATGTTAAACAATTAGCCTAGGGACTCTAGAAGTGGTAGTGGGATTGAAATGCTGTCAACATGCCAACAACTCCCATGACTTGGTTCAAACCTCTTTCAAAACATGCTACTGATAGCTCTTCATAGCAGTGATGATGTTGTTTGGGAAACGAACCGAGCATTTATGATAATTACAAGTGGGTGTATTTTCTCTGTACAAAACTCACATCTATCAAGTTATTTAATAGTATTGCAGTCCTTGGGATATTCCCCCATTGGATCTTATATGTTTTGATACAAAAGTTACTTGGGTGAATATAGGAGGTCTATGTGCAAGAGCACTTTTGTCTGAGGCCTGGTTGTGGTCTACACCTTGCCCTAGATAAAAAAAATCAGGTCAACAGCACAGCATTGGTGGGCACAAGGCAGCTGTCCTGACCTCATGAATACAACACTGACACCACTTTATTCAGAGATTTGGATGGCAGAGGAATTCTATGTGCTGAGTACAAAGGGCATGTTTTATGCACTTTGCACCCTGCCTTTATCATATAAAAATGACCCCTCAAGACTTGATTTATCAAGCAACGGAGTTTTGGCTTTTGTAAATTTCTCTCTGGTTATTTCCTTAAAACCATTTCACTGTCTCAAAGGTGGCAACCCTTGGAATTATTGTATACCTTTCAGGTAGTGAAATGACTCATTTTTTAAGAAATAGCTCCAGGGCTTTATTCTAGGGCATCCAAATCCTCATTTTTAATCAGCTTTAGAGAGTACTGTGATGTTATTAATGCTGCTGCATTATACATATGCATCTTAGTGGGTCAGAGTGCCATGATCTCTAAATTAGAGGGGTTGTAAACCCAAACATGATATTTTGCCTAATAAAAGCAAATATAATTTTAAGCAACTGTTTTAATGATATTATATTTGTGAAATTAGTATATGCCTACCCAGCACTATTCTCTGCACTCTTCTGTTTCTTCTGACTATTCAGGACTAACAGTGCAAAGTAGCAAAGTGAGAGAGAGATATTGATTGTAATAGCAAATATATTTAAAACCGAAAAGCATTGCAAAGTTTTAAAAAATGAGAGGAATAGCAGAAAACAGTATATAGAGATAAAGAGGAAAATAAAGAGAATTCCGTAAATATAATTGAAGCTGGCAGGGCGAGATTCTCTTTCTATTTTATCTGTTATAGAACAAGAGATGCCTCTGCACATTTAAAATATATTTTATGAAAAAACATTTTTTTAATAGACAGCTATGAAGTATCTGTAATAAATACATCCCATTCTTGCCCGTCATGTGATAGATCCCTTTTAAAATAAAATACCATTTAAAGGATAAAATGCCATTTAAGGAATAGGCAGCTGGATTAAAGCACAGGTATCAGTTAAAATAACATTGTACCATTTATGCTAATGTGCAACCCTTTTATACTGTATATTTTCTGAGTGGGAGTTTTTCTTTTTGTCAGGTTTAAAATAAAAGAATCAATACAAAGTTTCCATAGGAATTTCAATATCTTTAAGCGTGGGCAGTTGTTTTCTCAGTATAGGTAACCTGTCCAATTTTGTGTTTCAACATTTATCGTAATTTGCAGAGCAATGTCCCAGTGTGATGGAGGTTGAAGAGAGGACTTAATCATGATAAAGGAAAGAGATAGACTAATGCTGGGATCGTTAGTGCTTAAAGAAATGGGATTGATAGCCTACTTCTTACTAGTCAGAATTGTACTCCTGCCAGAGCACAATGGGTCACAAAATAAAGACTGCTTCATTAAAAAGCCAATGCCCCATTTACAGGTAATTTTCCTGCACTTTTCTGAGCACTCAAACTATGCACTTACTATGGATTAAAACCTCCAGCAATTTATTTACAGAATGTCAGAGACAATTTTTCATGTAGTCAAAAACATATCACTTTGTATATTTTATTTACATGTCATTAGAGATGGACAGAAATGTCAAATAAACGCTCCATGGAATCAAACACACATTTTGCCTGCATCTGTTTTCAGTTCATGTGAATGTGTGAAAAGAACAAGGGGCTAAAACATTTTGAAAGCAGAGTTTAGGAAATAAAGACACACTTTAAACAGGACTTGATGACACCCAGGAATATCTGCTTATTTGACCTTAATGCAGACTAACCCCATCTGGGGCCAATGCTGTGCTACACAAGGTGGGCTAAACTGCACTAACTGGCAAATCTTCCAGCAATAAGACTATTATTCTTATTTAAGATAACCAATCTTCATAAAAATTACATATAAAAAAACTCCAAATCTCTGCTTTGCCTATCATGGCTAATGTTATTGCAAATCTGGAATTATGAGGGCTCATATGTGAATGCAGTGTGCAAAAAGGGCCACAATCAACCATCTTTTTCCACACTGACTGCATCTTTGTGTGCACCAATAGCCATAGGCCTCTGTACTCTAAGTGCAGACGTCTGTGGCTCTCTTCACTATTTAAGCACTGACTGTGTTAGGGCTAAACTCCACAGGTAATTTTGTCGGATGGTGTTGGATTGATAGATTTCGGCCTACAAGTTGGATGTAGACGCATGGGCCAAATTATAATGGGACTGATACAAAAATCTGATGTGTAAACTACATGGAAATGTTTCCATCCTCCACAACACAACTGTCAGATGGTAAAGCCGCATACTGCATCTTCATCCAACAAGATAAAACGATTGTGTCTGACAGATTTGCGCATTTTCCACTGAAATACATTAAGGGGCCGATTCACTAAGGGTCGAATTTCGAAGTTAAAAATACTTCGAAATTCGACCCTCGGATTGAAATCCTTCGACTTCGAATATCGAAGTCGAAGGATTTAGCGCTGATCCTGCGATCGATCGATCGAAGGATTTTCCGTCCGATCGAACGATTAAATCCTTCGAATCGAACGATTCGAAGGATTTTAATCCAACGATCGAAGGAAAATCCTTCGATCAAAAAATCACAGGCAAGCCTATGGGGACCTTCCCCATAGGCTAACATTGACTTCGGTAGCTTTTAGCTGCCGAAGTAGGGGGTCGAAGTTTTTTTTAAAGGGGAAGTACTTCGACTATCGAATGGTCGAATAGTCGAACGATTTTTCGTTCGATTCGTTCGATTTCGTTCGACTTCGAACGAATTTAACCAATTCGATGGTCGAAGTACCCAGAAAATACTTCGAAATTCGAAGTATTTTTCATTCGAATCCTTCACTCGAGCTTAGTGAATCAGCCCCTAAATGTCAGGTGTAGATGCCTGAACAAACTACACCATCTGAGCTGGCTTTACATTCTAACTATGGGGGATCAGATTTAGTAGCACTTTAGCATCATCGTTTAACACTTATCCAAGTGTGAAATACGTTGACATTTGTGACATAAAGGAAAAATATACCATTAATTAAGCCATAGACTAGATTTCTTTACAATGTTTTGTTTGTTAAATTTTAGCAGGACATTTTTGGGTAGTGATAAGCGAATCTGTCCCATTTCTCTTTGATGAAAAATTCACAAAACTGCTGAAAAAATTGTGAAATGCATAAATATCAATAGGCAACAATTTTTTTTTATTTTTTTATGCACAACATTTTTTTTCACTCCAAATCTCAATAGGTGTTTTTATCTTGTGGCAACATTTTTGTCTCAGCGACTTTTTTGTCAAGGCAAATTTTTACATTATCCCCACATTCACTTCTCTTTAGATTTGTACAGCTACTATCTGTCTATTATCTGTCTATAATAACAGACATTAGTTTTGGACTGGAGCTGATATCAAGAGTCACATATAAAAATCTATAACTATATATAAGCTATAACTATATAAGCTATAACACAAGATGGTTTTAGTGATTAAGTCTGTATAACTTTGCACAATGACACTTTGGGGCATATTTATCAAGGGTCGAATTTCAAATTGAAATAACTTCGAAATCCGAATCCAACTGAAATGAAGTCGAAGTTGTTTTTAGTCAAATAGGTCTGTTTTCGATCAAATAGGTCAGTATTCAGCCGAATTTGAATCGTACCAGTCAAAGGAATAGTCAATCTAATTCGACTCAAAGTTTTTCCCAAAAAAACCTTTGATGGGTCCCCCATAGGCTAGAACAGCAATTCGGCAGGTTTTAGATGGCGAATGGGCTAGTTGAATTTTTAAAAAGACAGTACATAATAAATTTTGATTTTCTAATTTTTTTCAAATCGAATTTGGACTATTCCCAAGTACACAAAAAATAGCTTGAAATTCTAATTTTTTCATTTGAAAATTCACCTCGACCTTTGATAAATCTACCCCTTTATCATTGCTAAGTCTCAATATGAACTAATTGCTTAAGCAAGAGATGTAGAATTGATTATCACAATGGATCATGGGAATTGTCGTTCATTCAATACGTGCGATTTATACAGGAGAGTTTGTGCACGGGTTTGATTTGATTTTAATGTTATGCATAACTATACTTTTTAAATGTCAGTATTATGCCACTGTGAATTTTGCAAGTTGTAGTCCACCTAAATGATGTAACCCCACGGAAGGAAGGGATGGGTTTTGCACACTGTCACTGTATCACTGTTATACTGGAGTTTTAATACAATTGACTGTTTAACCAATTGACTGTTTATATCGCTAGATCGTTTGACTTGGTTAATATGGGTACATTTTTATGACATTTCTAAGATTCCAAAGTGTCAGCATTCATAATGATTAATTAAAGACATGGTTTTGGAAAAGGCAAGATAGCAGGGCAATGGCCTCTTGTATGTACTGAACTTATGTGGCCGAGTTAATCATGGAATGGGCAAGCTTGAATGATCCAGTCAGGGTAATATCAGTCTGGGAATGAGCCCTGCACAAGGGCTGAGGATAGTGCTCACATGACCCTTGACCACCCTCGTAAGATAGCAGCACTATTTATTGGTAGAACTGGTGGCTCATTGACTGACAAAAGCCACTCGCTGCTTCAGAGATTGACGTTGAGGAATAAACAACACAGCAGGGTTGTAATGGGTGGTAATTATGCATCAGATTTGCACAGCACCAGGGATATTTCAAAGCACCAGGTTTTGGAGCCAGATTAAACACAGAAATCAAAATATGCAGTACCTAGGATTGGGATTAAAACCATAACAGACAGGCCAAAAATCAATACCAGTGACAAAGACATTCTGACTAGCTTTATAGAAATTCCACAACACCCCTCTCTCAACACAGTGAAACCTGTTTGCTTAGGCAAATTGAATGGGGGGGGGCTTAGAAAAAGCCTTGCCTGGCTGCTGATAGGAAGGGAGACAACAGGTGAGTTAACCCTTAGCATTGCTGAAAAAAACCTGACATAAGTATGCATTATTTAAATTAGAAAAATGTTTGACCTCATGATTGTGAGAAATCTGCATGTATATACAGAGAAAAAGAGTGTCTGTGGAAAGTGCTTGTTCGCTCACTCTTAGCTCAATGACCTACCTAAAAAGTAAATAAGTCAGAGATTACTTTTTTTGCAATGTAATATAGTATGGCTACCCCATATGTAATTAAAAGCACTAAGTCTGCCCAAGAACGGTAACCCATAACAACCATTAAGATGTTTGCATTTAAACAGGTGTCTGGTAAACACTACCTGTTGATTGGTTGCTATAGGTTACCACACTTGGGCAAACTCGGGGGACTTTTTAACATGCTATGAAAAACAGTGGAGAAAAACATCACCGGTGGTGTTTGTTTTTGTTTTCAAACTTGTAGGTGATTGAACTCTAATTGCTGATTGGTTGCTATGGGCAAAATCATTGGAGAAGTTTGTCTCCAGTCCTTTACACAGCATGATAAATAAGCCCCTGGGTGTCTTTTACTACATAAAACTTGTGTTTTTAAAAAAACAAAACAAAACAAAAACCACAATATAGCTGCGTTGTTTCCTGCTGTTACAGCTGTGTCTCATACCTGTTCGAAGACTGCTAAAAATCCTTTTTTATGGTTGAAGTTTTTTTCCTATGCATTTTACATTTAAGCATATTTTGGAGCTTGTTTGTATGCTCACATAAAAAAGCTCAGAACATCTTGTAAAGACACAGTACTGCAATGCAAGCAAAGCAAATGGAGCTTACTGAATGAGCCTGTTGATGTATTCAAGTCAATTCCCTGCCTGTTTTCATCTGTAGACTCATTCATTTGCAGTTGTATTCGGCCTATCTTATCCTACCTTTCGAGATATGAATCTTAAAGATTACTGCAGTCTGTAGTATTCTATTTTTTCATTCATTAATTCTGAGCTGGCATAACATTGATTGCAACATTACATACAAAACCAACAATGAATATGTCACATAAGATGCATTTGTTTTAGATTTCATTATGTTTATCTACAAGTCAGAACATCTTTATGAATGTACAAATGATAAAATTGTCCTTCTGGGAAACCAAAGAAATTCGGTGTATGCTCATTTCTTTTTCAGAGGGGATTTTGGTGTGAAACTATACATTTTACTGCAATTGTAGGGCTTGCTTATCAGAGTTACAGTATATACAGTTATGAGATCACTTATCCAGATAGCCGTTATCCAGAAAGCTCCAAATTACGGGATGGTCATCTCCTATAGACTCCATTTTAATCAAATAATTGCAATTTTTAAAAATGATTTTCCTTTTCTCTGTAATAATAAAATAGTACCTTGTACTCGATCCCAATTAAGACATAAGGAATCCTTA
The DNA here is from genome assembly GCF_017654675.1 of Xenopus laevis. NCBI lineage: Eukaryota > Metazoa > Chordata > Amphibia > Anura > Pipidae > Xenopus > Xenopus laevis. Next base: position 76,348,357 of record NC_054385.1, read on the forward strand.
CTGTGAATAATACAATTGTATTGTGTTTGTATAATGTTTTAATTATAAACACTAGGTTGTAGACATTCTGGATAATAGGTCCCATATCTGTACAGGGTTAGTGGAATATTTAGGCACACTCCCTGGCCTCATCACCATCAGCATACAGTATACATATTTAGTCAGTACCTGTAATTTGCAAATGGGGTGCTCCAAATTTTAATTCAAAGTGCATAAAGACACACACATGTGGATCAAACATTTCAGGATTTATTCAGCCCTTTTTTAATCACTTGAAGGGCTGGAAAACTGGGAGCACATACTTTTCAACAGTGACTCCTCTCTTCTGTGAATCATGCTTACTAGAGTTTTCCATTTACCCAGATGTAAGTGTTATAGGTTATTCAAATTTTTATTGCATGGAGGATGTATATAAAAATAATAGTGGGAAGATCTGGTAGGCTTAAAGGACCAGTAACATAAATTCTTTAAAAAAAAAATTGTTAGTATACTACGAAAAAAAACCACCAATACATATTAAACTTTAAAATTGCAAAGTCTTAATTTAGAAATGCGTTACCGAAACTCCGCTTGCGCTCCTCTTCAGAAAAAGCGTCAGGGCGCCAATCCATTGTGCAGCACTCTATTTCTCCTCCCTGGCTATCTCCTATAAGGAAGGCAGGGAATAGAAATCGAGTGCCGCATGATGGATCGCCTTTTCTGAAGAGGAGAGCAAGTAGAGTTTCGGTAAGTTATTTCTAAATAAAGGCTGCAATTTTTAAGTTTAATATGTATTGGTGTTTTTTTCATAGTATACAAACAAATTTTTTTTAAATTTTTTTTATCTTACTGGTGCTTTATTATAGGAATAATGTACAGCAATAACTGAGGAGTGCTATGATTATATAATGGCTGGAGGAATAGACAAAGGAAAAGTGCCTTATCTCTTACATAATTATACATTTGAAAGGGAGTAAGTCATTCCTTACAGAATTACTATATAGGAACAATTATATGTGTAAGGTATGATATTGTGTAAACTGGGACCCTGGACTTTTCTGTAAACATTTTGTATTACAGAGTTTAAGAAGTTATTGGCCATGACCAGCATTCATTTCAGTTGTGCCCTGAAGGACAGTAGTGCTTCCAGAAAAGCCAAATCTCAGGGCACAGCATGAGGTTGCAGAGTATAAATTAGCCATGTCTGTTTTCCTTTAGTTTAAACAACAATTTTTTAACAAAGCTTCTTCAGTCTTTTTCAAGGAAGTCTGTTAAATTTACATTGCACTACTTGATTGACTTTAAAATTGATGCTCTTCTAATTCACCTTTCTTTCTACATTCTGTATTTCAGAACCCCTTAAAGTTGAAACATGTAGCAGCTGTGCATAAATATAGCTCCTTTTATGAATCTTGTTTTAATGTCTCACCAGGTTCGCTACCCTGCTCTAAAAAACGTTAACCAATGGAGCAGCAAACCACCAGTCCCAAAAAAATTGTACTGCACTAAAAAAATTATACAAGATATATATATATATATATATATATATATATATATATATATATATATATATATATCTATATATATAATTTTATTTAGAGGATTATTATCCCTATAATAACTTAACAGCTAAATGTTGCATGCAACATTCTTATACATTCCAACATATATTTGAAGCTATTAAAATGAAAAAAAAATAATTGATACAACATGTAAAATATTTGACTCACGTAAAACAGGAGAAACATTATTTTAATCTTTTGGGAAATATACACTGAATGCACTTGTTAATTTTTTTCAGTCTCTACAGTATTGTGATAATAAATTTCTCTACAAGATAACCGTGCTCCAGCATCTGTTCAAACACTTTTGAAAGGTAGATGTAGATGTGCTCAAGTAACATGCAGTAAACACCAAGCCTATTATAATTTTACTGCAACCATTTTCTGGCACAATTAAGGAATGTGCAGATGTCAAGGACCTGGGGGTGTTACAAGTGACATGTTTATTTGCCGTTTGTACAAGATACATTTTAATTATGCAACAGTCTTGAGTATGTCTAGAGCTCTTTTTGTATATATGAATTAACAGCTATATGTTAGGAGCCTTCATGGTGTTTTTTTCAGTGGGTTTCGCTCAAAAACTTGATCAATTTGAGCAATTTTAGATTTTTTTGACAAAAACTTGATCAATTCAATTTTTCAGGTTATTTCAAGTTGCTGATTCAAGGTTTTTCTTAAATTAGAAACCATTCGAGTTGTGAGTTTATTCGAGATCTAAAAAAGCTCACATAGCTCTAAATTTTGACTTTTGATAAATAACTCCCTAGAAGTTGCATATGTGCAGAAGCTGCTCTCATTCGTAAATATATGTTCTAATTAACTTCTACAGAACTGGTTTTTACACACTCTGTATGAAATGATCTGTCTCTTTGTAATTGTATCAGAAAACCGTTGTGTGCCTCATTAATCGCAAAAATAACACATGGAAAACACTAATTGTGACTTTGTTGCCCCCACAACTTGGCAGGTGCATAGTGTACTGTATGTCTTTAAAATAAGGGGTAAAAAAGAAATTCGATTGCATCTTATACTCTGTAAATAAGACTAATCTACTTGGCTATCCTTCCACACAACAGACAGTGATTTATTCTGCTACTGGGGATAGGGGACCTGAATAAATATTAAAAACAAGGTCCTGATATCTATCACGAAGGATAATTTATGCCAAGTTGCTCCTGACATCCCATTTGGCTCCTTTATTACTTTGCCCACTGACATCCTTGTCTGCATTTTGTCTACAAACATGCAGTAAACATTACTAACTTTGAGATCGCTGCCATGATATGACACACACGAGGGAATTCAAATGCAGCAACTGCTAATAGCAACTTATGTGAGCTCATGTAGTGTACTTGGGTTTAATGTCACTCAGGAGAAAGAAATATTCTGTATATAAAGATTGGGAGTCCACCTCTGATTTAAACTTGGATAAGCCCAAGGAACTCGCCCCAGTTCACAGGCGATATATATATATCAAAATTCCTTGTATCCAAAGATAGCTGTCCCAAAGGCTTACTTTTCCATAAAAAGTTTCTTTATTTAAATTATCATTAAAAATTCAGTTACATACAGTCCCCCCAGGCCCACCTTACGCGTTTCGCACCCTCCGGCGCTTAGTCATAGGTGTATCTCCTATGACTAAGCACCGGAGGGTGCGAAACACGTAAGGTGGGCCTGGGGGGACTGTATGTAACTGAATTTTTAATGATAATTTAAATAAAGAAACTTTTTATGGAAAAGTAAGCCTTTGGGACAGCTATCTTTGGATACAAGGAATTTTGATAAAGAAATATTCTGGACATGTTTAACAACCAGTCAAGGAAAACCGTATTATTGAATCTATAAAGGATATCTGTATTATCTTCATGCACAGACCTACAGAACAACATGTTTTAATGGCTATTATGTTTTTATGATGGTCTTCAGTAAGCAAGACAAATTTACTGCCTACTCTAAACAACCAGCTGCCGATTCTTTATCCATTTAGGTATCTAGTGGCCATGATATCCATTAATTAAGGGTTTCCTGTGTAAATCAAACCTTCAGTTTTCTAATTATATCTGTATTCTTCTGTAGTACAATTTCTAGATAAATAAATCAACCAGTATTAAATCACTTATATAGATTCTCTAAATGTAACTAATTCACCTGTATTTGCTGTGAGATTGGAGAAGAATAAGCTAGCACAATGTTGTCACTCAGAATTTGTATCAATCTTATGGGGTAAAAATATGCCTTTAAACCATGTAGTTGTTCCCATAAATATTTGTACTAAGGAAGAAAAAGGCAGTCTGAAAGGAAAAAAAACAGGGTGTGAGTGTCTTACTTATTTTTATTGTGAGAATTGTGGTGACTGCAATTAAGCAGAACTGAATATTCTTAGTATAAATGTCTAAAACTTGTATAACAATAAAATTTGTAAGGATAATTGAAGATTTGATCATTTCTGTTACCCTCAGTTTTTTCTTGGTGTCTGTTAATTTAAACATTTCTGTGACACCTTACCTGTCATCGTATCATATATTTTATTGATGGTACATTTCTTTGTTACATTTACAAATGTAGTTTTTCTCTCAGACACTGCCAGAAATACCAATCCATTGTTTGGAAATGTATGCATTTTAATTTTCATTGTCTGTAACAGAATCTCTCCAACTCTTTGCTAGCTTGTCTAGTTGTAGGGTGCTCAGACTTAAGGTCGGTTAGGATAATATTTGGGGAGACCAAATATATGTTCCCTAAAACCCATCTTAGTTCAGTAACAGTGATATTTGTGGTGAAAATGCACTTGCTACCCTTCATAGTTGTTGTAATTATGGATGAATGACTAATGCTTTTTCCTGTATCTGTAAGAGGGTCTGACAAGTTGGACCTGCAAGTGGTGATTGAAATGAAAAAGTCCTACAACCGTTTTTACAAAATGGTCAACTTATTAACAGTTGGACAATATAATGATTTTTCACAGAATATAGTTTTCACACAGAATTATTTAGCAATTGTTTGTGCAAATTGTATTATCTACTTTGAAATTCTTAGAACTTCCAGGATTTTTTTTATCAACCTTTCAGAACACAAGAGTGCTCTTACTGTGTCTCTCAATAACTTTAATATAATGAGAAGTATCAGTGTTGCTGATTACCTATGATTATTTGCCTTTTCACAGCTGGCACTGCAAGACAGAATTTTATTTGCTTTAGTGGCCACAAAATTACACTGCCCAGAATTAGACAACTTGTAATCTACAAAAACCCCTAAATCCTTCTCCATTAAGGAAACTCCCAACACACTGGCGTTTAGTGTTTAACATGCATTTATATTATTTTTGCCTTCTCATAAAAAAAAAAATTGTTAGTCCGGCAAGATCTATTATGCATAAAATCATGCTGGCACAAACTCATAATATTATGATTTGATATGAAGTCCAGTATCTTATTAACCCTACCACTGACATCAGACTAACTGGCCTATAGTTTTGAGGCCGAGAACGGGATCCCTTTTTTAAATAACGGCACCACATTAGCAATTCACTAGTCTCTCTGCACCATACCAGACCTCAATGAATCCTGAAAAATTAAGTAAAGAGGTTTGGCAATCACAGCGCTAAGTACACTGGGATGAATACCATCTGTCCCCTGACCTTTGTTTATCTTAACATGTTCTAGTCTGTTTTTAATTTACTAATGTGTGAACCATGCATCATTAGTTGTATTACTAGAATTGGGACTATTAAGAAGGAAACCTTCATTAACTGGTTCCAAATTTGTGTAGACAGACAAATAATATGAGTTCAGAATCTGTTTTTTTTTTGTTCTCATCAACCAGCTGACCCCCTCTAATATTAAGGGTCCCATTCCTCCCTGCTTATTTTTTTTTTTACTATTTATATATTTAAAAAATTATTTTGGATTATTTTTAATAAATCCTTTTCTGTATCTGTTTTTTTTTCTGTAGATTTTGTGCATGTTTTATTGGCCTCATTGTACCTTATAAATGATTCAGCTGTCCCAGCTAACTTGAAAGCTTAAAATAACTATTTTATGTCAGCAGTTAAAGATCTAAGAAGGTGTCTTTATCAGTAATGAGGAACATTTTTCACCAGGTATGGAGTAGTATATCACAAAACATCCTTTTTAACATCCAGTTATATATTCAACAACTTGTTTGTGAATTTGCTGTGGGTCATTACCAGATTTTACTTCACCCAATATTCAGTTTTAAATCACTCTTTGGGGTGCTGGAAAAGTATATTTGATAGCATATGAGTAATTTTCCATGTAACACAACAATTGCATTAATTTGCATTTACTGTGGTGCAGTGTATAAGTAGCAAAGTCTAATGCACACATGTCTAATGTACACATTAATATTCCAGTAAGTGAACTGGTGCATCTAAAAAAACTTGCAGATAAGCTGATTTGGGTTTCTATAGAAATGTTTTATACCAATTTGATATTTAACATTTGGCTCTTGTTATTCTATTTACAATATGTCATTAAAAAAACTAACATGCCTTATCACAGAACTGCAATCTGTAAAATCACAGTGTACTCTTTGTCATTTGGAAACTGTAGTTAGTGTTACAGAAAGCTACAATATATCAATAAGGCTTTGTCACAAGGATATACATACCAAGAACAAGACTATACCAGACACCGAGTAAATGTCTTTTGGCTATACCAGTCACTTTTAATCCACAAAAATACTCTACTCCTTAGAGCAGGAGTGCAACAAAAACTATTTCTAATGTAACCTTAACATAATAAATATCTGAATGAAAAGCATGAAACAGGAGGGTGATTTAGACAAGTTGTTTGTTGACAGTATCTTGAGATCTTCTAATCACCAGCTAAAGGTCTACTGGTACATGTAGATCCTGATCTACCTTTTGGGCACCCCTGCTTTAGAGTGAAGGACGTGTATGCATGAGAAAGTGTATTAGTTGAGCTAATCTGTACACTTCTAAACCTAGTTAATTAATTAGAAAACTGTTCTATATGTTGCGGACCTTTCAAAATATTTTTATGCCTTTTAATGTTTGATTCGATTAAATTTCATGCAGTGTCTAAGAACGCTTGGTCTACATTTGCTAAAATAATTTTCCCAAAAATTATAAAAAAAATTCTGTTTGACAAGAGTTTTGAAATACATTTTTAAAAAATATTAATTAGTATAGCTAATATAATTTGAATGATCTGGAAACAGAAAAACCTAGCAGTCACTTCATGAGATTAAATTATGGCACAAAAAATGTCATAACAAACATTTGAAAATTGGGCAACTCCTAGCCATATCCCAAGAAAGTATGCAGCAGGGGTGCAATATACAAAGTGCAAAGTTCAGACTCATACAGCAATGGTTTTTATATTAACTATGATTGTATGCAGTGTTGTGCAAATCATAACAGAAATGTTATGCAATGTTTCTTAGAAAGAAGTGGTATGTTCTGGTGAGGGATGTGGTATGGACTAGGAAAGTAAGACAAGAGTTTAAAGTGACACCCAGAGACTTGCCTTTGGAGATTGGATGTAGGCTAATGTTGATGGTAATCTTACATGATGGAAAGGGTGGGTTTAGATGGGGAAATAAGCAGTTTAGTCTTAAACATGTTATGGTTTAGGTGGTGAGCAGCCATCCAAGATGTTACAGCAGTAAGTCATTATATGACTGTAGCCTAGACATTAGTCAATGACTATTAAAAGGCACCGTCCTGTGCCCCTTAGTGCTATTGCACTTTTTTTTCCTGGTCTATGAAAATAACTTCTGTTACTAACTAATTTCTTTCTGCGATTTGATCACTTAAATCAGAAAAGCAACTATTAATATCTAAAACTGTAGATTACAGTCTGATGTAAAGAATATATTATGGCACTTACTTGATAAAAGCAATCCATCTTTATAAAACTTAAATATAAAATAAAAGTTTGATAAAGGAAATTCTTAAATTGAAAACTATAAAGAAAGAGGAGAAGCAAGTAACCAGCCTAATTACTTCACAATTAAAGGTGCTTAGCTTAGCTACAAATTTCATAATATAAATTGCTCTCTGTTGAATGTTTCTACTGGATAGAATTTAGCAGAGAATAAATATTGCTGTCCTCACTAATTTAAAAAGGGATAGCTGGGGATTTATTAAAAGTGCTTCTAAATCCCTTATTATACTGCTGCCTAAGTATGGTTTGTCTGGCTTTCTTCTAGATCTCTTGTACAAGCAGGCAAATTATTGACGTTTTTCAATGCTATTTGTGTAGCCTTAAAGGAGAAGGAAACCCCCAGGGCGCTAAACCCCTCCCCCCCTCCCCTGTGCTGCCCCCCCTCCCTCCTCCCCCCTGGCCTACCTGTCCCCCTGGGCAAATGCCCCTAACTTTTTACTCACCCCTCTGCGCAGGTCCTGTCCACGGAGTACGCAGTCGCCATCTTCTCCCACGCGCGTCTTCTTCCTGCTCTGATCGGCGTTTTCTGGTGCATGCGCAGTAGGAACAGGTACCGGTACGGCTCTACTGCGCATGCGCCGAATGTCACGAAGTGAAATCGGAAAACTTCGTGACATTCGGCGCATGCGCAGTAGAGCCGTACCGGTACCTGTTCCTACTGCGCATGCGCCAGAAAACGCCGATCAGAGCAGGAAGAAGACGCGCGTGGGAGAAGATGGCGACTGCGTACTCCGTGGACAGGACCTGCGCAGAGGGGTGAGTAAAAAGTTAGGGGCATTTGCCCAGGGGGACAGGTAGGCCAGGGGGGAGGAGGGAGGGGGGGCAGCACAGGGGAGGGGGGAGGGGTTTAGCGCCCTGGGGGTTTCCTTCTCCTTTAACATATATTTGCAGCAAACAACTTTGATTATAGAGCTATCAGTCTTAAAGCTGTTATTCATTTACATCTTCACGTTGGACAGTAAGTGATTGCTATTGTTCCTAAGACATTTTGATGGAAAAATTAATTAGGAAAGCAGGCCTAATCAGATTGTATCTTATAGAATTCTATACAAGTGCAAACTAAAATGGGAAAACATCAATGTGTTGCAATAGATAGACGAGAGAATGAAATCATCAAATGTACAGAATATACTTTGTAATGAAATGTATATAATATTGATTAATTACCTTGCAGTAAGTCTTCAGACACAAAGTAAATGCAGAAAATATGTATTGTTACACTAACAAAGGGCTATTGAATTTGTAGAGGTTTTTGAAGCATTCATATTTTTTAGCTCGTCGTTCAGTGTAATTTTTAGAGTTTGTGAGTGTAGTTGGGCTTTTGAAAACCACTAAAATCCGATCTTTGATAAATAGGCCTCAACAACTCATGTTGCTGATTGCACTTTGCATATGTTTTAAATGAATCCTAATGTAGTGATACTTAATTTATGTGATCCAAGTAATAAAGTAAAAAAATGAATATAATTGATTCTTCATTTTACCATTAGGTAGAGCATGCAATGATAATTAGTAATCTAAGACAGGGGTCTAAAACCCTCTATAAAATGACAACTTCCAGTACGCACCCTCACTAGGCAGATGGAGTTGAGGTACATACGATAGGTAAAAAAAAGTCACTGAGCTCTAACACCCCACAAAACAGAATTAGATTTGACTCCTTTAGGTGGTTTGATGTATTGGTACAAAAGTCTGGTTTGACAAATGATTCCAGGAAAAAACCTTTCTGATTTTCAGGAACATCTTCCCGGGGAAACAGTTGGGGGCTTTTACTGATCTTTCTGAAGTCCAGCATCAACGATACTTATTTTGTTTGAGGCACAATTGTTTCTGTTTTATTATTTAAATATAAATAATATATCACTTTAATAATACCTGGTATTGCACATCTGAACACTCGTCCAATTATTTTCAACAGCACTAAGTAATCTAGATTACAAAAAAAATCATTTTTCATTTCTCTGCTGAAAACAACAATGATTTCATTTCTGCGCTGCAATAGAGGCTGAGCAAATGAATCTCATTTCAGCTAAACTAAATTTCTTGTATTTTTCATTTGTAAAATGAAATTAGTGAGATGTACGGTACACTGTGAAAATGTGTAACTGAGATCAGGACTCAGCAAAGGCTCTTAAAATCTATACATCTACATAATTTTGTGCAGAATACTTCTGGCGTATCTTAGAAAGAAGGATATAGAACAGATAGAGAGAATTGTTTTCAAATTCTGGGATCACAAAAAATTACATGTCCACCAGATATTATTTTCAGTGAGTAGAGGGGAAGTTAATTCAGTGCATAGATACTCTGTATGAAGTAAAAGATTCTAATATTAAAAATGTAAAAAACATGATAACAAAGCAATAGCTTGTACTTGATTCTAACTAAGCTCCATTATATACTACATACAAAGGACTGTAATATTTATTTAGTGCATTAGTAAGCAGGCTGGCTAGCCACTCTTTATATCAATATAATATAAAATGGCCTTTTTTCTGTTGCACCACAAGGCTTATTTAGCTACTCATGTTAGATCTGTCTGTAACTATGGAATGTCCATCAAGTAATAATCAATTTGTGGAAACAGTTGAATGGCCATTAACCATCTTCAGTTGCAAAAAAAGAAAAAGAAAAAACTTTTATTTGTGGTTGTTTGCTACAATATCTAAAGTAATGATATTGAGTAAACAGATAATGTAATAGAAGAGCAAATGATGATAGCCCTTTATTCACATATGAATACATCCAGATATGTAGTCTTATGTGCCAGAATGCCATATAACATGTTCATAATTTGCACTGAAAGCATGGTGTCTAGAGATGGGCGAATTTCCCCATCAAATTGTCGACTTTCAGCAATTTTTTTTTTGACGCACATCTTTTTAGTTTGTCGCACAACGCCATACAAGTCTATGGGCGTCAATTCTGCGGTGAAACAAGGCGAAAAAATTCGCCCATCCCTAATGGTCTCCAATAGTATCATTTCGTAAGTAAAGAGTTTCAAATATGTACTAAAGATTTATTAGAGTTTCTCAGTATCTAAATAAACATGGGCCCTAGCCATTATTTAACATTTATGTAAAACAATCATTTAATGAATGGTTTGGCTAGAATGTGCCTGGTATTTAATTTTTTGCATGTGTAACACATTCAGAATATCTTTCCAATATCACTGGAGTATAAACAGAAAAAGTAAAAATTATGATGCTTATTTTTTGCATATTCCTGTCCCGTTGAGGGAGGCAAATTGTCAGCAGGTACTGCACAAAGTAAATTAGTACTAGCAGGGGAACGGTTATTAACAGTTGGTTAATATTGTGCAGGTCTTTCTAATGGGAATTCAAAACTTCCTGTAATGTATGGATTATGTTTTTCTTGGGATTCAGCCATGACAATAAGTTATGATTCTGAGAACACCCATAGAGCTGAAAAAGAGTTTTATGAAAATATTTTCAGCAAGATTCAAGAAAGCAGCAAAATAAAAATAGGAAGGGGTAATTGTGTTCAGGGGTTCCTTAAACAACTAGCCTTAAATAAAATGGCTGTGCTTACAAAAATAATTTTTTGAGGATACACAATGCTGAGAAATATTTTCCAGTGATTCCAGTGATGTCTAATATTCACTGTTTGTAGAAACACTGTAATTAAAACACAAATACTGATGCCAGCTTGTCATGCCACTATGCTGGTATCTAAATCATTTTTTATTGTATTATTATATTGAATTGTTCAGATTTAGATAATGGCTCAGTTTCCAGAAATCTGTACTGATCTTATTTGGCTAATGTTGCTGAAATATATATTTCTTACAATGAAAAAAGGACACAGGTGAGGCTTTACTTATGCCCTAATGATGCTATATAAATGGTCTGTATTACACATTTAAGGAGCATTTTGCCAGTTGATTAGCTTTAACTGGAATATGGTTTAATGAGTGACCAGTGGATAGTCATGGGCGAATTTATTCACTGCAATTTTCCGCATTTCCCCACCTGCAAATTGTTTTACGAAACTGCTGCGAAAATTTGAAAAAATTTGCTGCAACAAAAAAGTGTAAAAATTTTGTGTCAAAATAATTTTGACGCCCATTGACTTTTATGCATTTGGACAAAAAAGTCGCACATGCAAAAATTGTCGAGTGCATAAAAATTGTCGAGCGTCAAAATGATTTTGACGCCCATTGACTTTAATGACAAAAATGTTGCGCATATAATTGTCACTCATGTAAAAATATTTTGACGCCCATTGATTTCAATGCGGACAGATTCGCCCATTACTACCATTGGCTGTTTTCTGTATTTTTTTTGTAAATTCTCTCCAGATGTCAGTTTTTCATCTACTGTAGGTCCACAGTATTATAATGAAACCATAAACTATTTTTATGTTCCTGGCCCATGGTGCTATTGATGACATCTCTGTGCTCCACTAAGTTTCTTCAATCACTGTTTCTGGTTTGATATAATTGTGTGTTAGGGTCCTGAATTATATGAGTTTAGGAAAACGCTACACTGATGCCAAAGTCCCAGTGCTTCTTTCCCTTCCTCACATGTATTTATTCTTCTTGGCTTATACTACTGTATTTGCAAAATCAGATCTGAGCTTCAGTGACAGAAAAAGAATAGAGTAAGGGGTCAAAGAGAAACACAATAGTGTATAAATGAGCAGATAGAAGTCAGTAACCAAAAAAAAAAAAAGCAGGACATAAATATGGCTTGAAGGCCTTAAACATAAACTTTGTAACTGAGATACTTGGAGGTGCAGTACAGCCAGGGAAGTGAGGAATCAGTTCTGTTTCAGTTTTCCTATAAAAGATTTTAGAAGTACAATAAGCAATGCACCCAGTAAGATTATTATGCAAATCAATGTATGGTTGCTAGGCTAATTTGGGCCCTAGCAACCAGTTTGCTGAAGCTGCAAACAGAAGAGCTGCTGAAAAAAAAGCTAAACTCAATAACCACAAATAATAAAAATGAAAACCAATTGCAAACTCTCTTAGAATATCACTCTCTACGTCATATTAAAAGTTATCTCAAAGGTGAACAACCCCTTTAATTGGTTGTACCATATAATATTCTTCCCACTCATCTTGCCCATCCAACTCTGATTGGGACTGTAATACCTAAATAGGTCATTGTAACTACATAAAGAGGATCACCCCACCAGAGGCCACCCCTTCAGACTGAAAGAACTTTCATTTGAAGCAATGTAGGGGGTTCTTCACAGTCAGGACAGTGAGGTTATGGAATGCAATGCGGGGTGATGTTGTGATGCTGATTCTGTTAATGCTTTTAACAGTGGCTTGGATGACTTCTTGGACAGACATAATATCAAAGGCTATTGTGATACTAAACTCTATAGCTAGTATAGATATGTGTATATATAATGTATGTGAAAGTATGGAGGGGTGTGTGTATGGATGCTGGGTTTTGTATTTGAAGGGGTTGAACTTGATAGTCTTTTTTCAATCAGATTTAACTATGTAGCTAACTATGTAACTATAAACGGACCCTACCCATTTTCTTACATGTGCATCGTTCAGATGAAGGAGCAGTGGCGTATGCAGGCCACAACGGGTCACTATTCTTACTGTATACCCTATGGAAGATGCTATGGAAAGGGCTAGCTTTAATCCACAAATGTTGTGCTCTGCAGAATGCAGTCAGACCCTTGACAGAAGTGCTCTCTGAATGAATGTGGGCTTATGTACTCCGAAGTGATCTTGCACTTATGCCCAGAGTGTAGTATCTTTTCTATTATTTTTGAGCCATTATTTAAACCATTCCCCACATTAGGGGGCAGATTTATCAAAGGTCGAGGTGGATTTTCGAATTCAAAAATTTGAATTTTAAGCTATTTTTTGTGTATTTTGACTAGGGAATAGTCCAAATTTGATTCGAATTTGAAAATTTGAATATTGAAATTTATCATGTACTGTCTCTTTAAAAATTCGACTTAGACCATTCACCATCTAAATGGGGGGACTTTGAAAAATCAATTTGAATTTGATTGAATGCGCTATTACTTTGATTCGTATGATTCAAAACGGCCGAATACAGACCTATTTGATTGAAAATTGACCTATTCAGCAGAAAAAAACTTCAACTTAATTTCGGTTGGTCTTTTCAAATTCGAAATTTGACCCTTGATAAAGATAGAGATTAACATTAACACAAGTTTCAAAACAGTTGAGCACTAATTTCACCACACTGTCCTTTTATAATGGTTTAAGGGGACTTTTAGAGTTGGAAATGTGGCACCTTTTGCACCTACACCATTGTGTTTGTATTTATTTATTTATCAGCATTTAGGCATGCGTATGGGTACAGGTGCATGACTCTGTTAAATGAACCATTTTAACTTAGAATAAATGTAACAGAATTATATGTTTCCTTCGTTAGTAGTTATAATAACAGTAATAAAGTAATTATAAAAACAATCACAGTAGTCATTATAAATGCAAAACCAAACACAGTCAAGACCTTAACATTTCTGCCAATATTCACAAAAACATCAGAGTTACAAATGTTTATCCTGCCAAAAAAGCTAACTAAAAAACTATAACATGAAGACAAGATATATCTCTGTGTCAACTTTCTTCTTTTCTTAAGAGATGAATTACAAACCAAATGTTCAGTATTCTGTTAAAAAGACAGGTTTAGTAAGACAAAAAATAAGAGGTTATATATAACCTCTGATAGAAACAATTGTTGCTTGTCATCTTCAGCTTGGATTTGTTTTCTTAAATAAAGAGACTAGTCTTGGAATGAGCTCTCCAGGTGGAGAATATAATTAATATACCAGTAGGCTTATTCTGGGCAGTATAAGGCTATTGTTTTTGCAAAAGAACATCTGTATAGAAACTCCAAGTTGTGCCATTCTGATGCTGCTGAAATCTGAACCTTCAGTTTAATGCAACATAATCAAAACTAAAGCCCGCATACGTACAGTACTTCTTGTTGCATGTATTGCCAGGCAAGAAAAAGTGTTCCAGCAAATCAGAACATTAGATGGCAATAGGGCTCATTAAAGGTCCTTGCGCCTAATCACACTTCCACACTTGAGTGTATTTTCAGCTAGCAATATTGCACCACTTTTCTGATGACATGCACACAAGTCTGCCTGATGTAGGGGGACCTTGAAACTACAGCTGTCTTTAAGATTTCAGTAATTTCAGGGTTAACACTGTGGGCTGTGTTGCAGCAGACTTGTGTCTAAGAGTCACACACATATAGATTAATGACAAGAACTGGGCATCACACAATCCTCACTATTTCGATTTTGAAAGCAATAGAGTTAGACTAATCGAAACACACGAGCCATTGTCTGTGCTATAAAGCATCTGATGCAGTTGAGCCCATTGCACACAATGACACTGGAATAATAAATGTGGGTAGAAAATGCTGTATTGCGTATTTAAAACATGGCAAATTGCTAATGCACTTAGCAGTAAATGAGTAATAATGTTTGGGAGCAAAAACTCTGGAATTCTCTGTAAGCAAATATTATATATTGGTGTTTGGTCATAAATATTAAATAGTGTAGCTTGGCAGTAGATGCAAATTGGAACATTTTTGATGGCAACTATGTTAATGGTGTGTTTTGTTGCAGTGGTGCATGTTAATCCTACCCTTTTGGTGGCCGTGTAGATGGATCCACAGAGAACCAGAAAAACCATCCCAGTCAGACTGAGAGGGTCTAAAAATAGCAAAAAGAGGCATTCACGTTGTAAGACATGCAGTATAAAGCCTTCTGAAATCAGAAAGTATTCATATGTATCATGCTACACACATAGCACTGCCGTAAAATCAAAAATAACAATCACTCAAGAAATCATGGGTGCTGACAAGCAAATCATTAATGTCCCCAACTACTATGCATCCAGAACCACTGGTTTTATAGCACAAATACAACCTAATAATTCAGAGCCATGTGCCCAAACTTTCAGAAGTCTGTCTCTTGTTTGTTGGATCTCATTAGCTACTATTGGAACATCAGTGATGACAGGGATGAGCAAAATATTGTGCCATGTTTCACAGCAAAAAACACCCATAGACTCTAATGTATAGTTGGAAATATGTTGTGAGAAAAAACACCCATTGACTTCAGGAAAACGGGTCAAATTCACCCATCACTAGTGATGATACTTCTCAAAAAGAAGTAAAAAAAGGCTGCAGACATCTGAGATTGTATTTAAAAAGTATTAATGGTGTTTATTAAGTGAAAATTTAAGTTATTTTAGACAAGCTAGACATATGTATTGGCCGAAAATTCCACAGTACATTTCAACTTTGAAATAAAAATAGAAATGAAGAAATACAATTTTAGAATGATCAGAGTATTGGCCAAGGAAGGTAACAACTTTCCTCATAGTCCAATAAAGTCTGAGTCATTATAATTCCTTCTTCTGTGCTGTTTTGTGTCTCTATAACTTTACAAAAGGTAAATACATTTTTACTTTAGTTGTTATGTTTTGTTAAAATAGATAACACTCATTATAAATCCAGTTGTAATGCTTATAGTGGCATTAAAAAGCAAATTTGTATCATGGTATCGTATAAGCAGCAGGTCTTGGCATCAACTTACTTTATGAACAACAGGCAATGGAGGTTATGTATTATAAGGAAAAGGGGATCCCTTGGGTTGCTAAATTTAATGCTAGAATCTGGAGAATGATTTGTATGCTAGAGAGAGGTCTCAATATATTGAGACAATGATTTTGCAACTTACTTTCCATATAATCACTTGAATTGTGCCCTAGACTAGAAGCTGTCACAGAAACGATTAGACTTGTTAATAAAAATGTGCCACAAATATAATTAATAATTTCTTGACACATTATAAACGTTGTCACTTTTGACCTTTAGTGTAAAGCATAAGAATTCACTTTTTATCTGGTGACAACTTCAATTAAGTGCAAGAATACAAGACATGGAAAGGAAATTCTGACTTTTGACAATAGATATTATGAAAAAGAAATAATTTGCCGTGTTAATATATTCCATCGAGCACAAAGAAAGCTTAGAAAAGAATCTAACATCTATGTACAGAGAGATTTTTCCGATGCATTTTGAAGTTGAGAATCTAGGGAGCAATGTGCCTTTTTCCATTTGATTTCAGTAAGACAGCCAAGTACATTTTTGCTCATTATATAAAGAGTTTAATACAGCACAGAGAGAGAACAAAAGATATTATGGATATTATCAACTACTGTACGAGACAAGTTCTCTTATACTTCATTGTCAATTTATGCACCTTACATAGTTTCAATTATGAAGAGTGGAGCTAGACTACAAGCAATATTGCCTTTAGCTTACCTTTACTGTAAATCAAAAGTGAGATGCAAGAATTACTGTGCAATTCATTCATTTTTATTTATAATTAAACTATAGGCATATTGAAACATTGGAAACTTTTTACAAAATACAATAAGGGACTGGAAAAAGACACAAAGTCTTTTATTCTATTTTTTTGTTATTTGTTAAAAAAAAGTAAGCAACAATTTTTTAGCTGGTCAACGTGTACAAGCTGGCAAGCTGAAACAGAATGCTAACATCATGCCTTAAGGGTCAGCAGAGAGAACCATCTTACGAGGATAATGCAAGATGTTACTTGCTCTTACATAAAGATGAACAAAACTGTTTTAAAATCATGTTTTAAAATTTCAATGTGCACCTGGTGCATACAGCACAGCATGTCACAGTATTTATTTCAATAATACTGGGTGAAATAATGATCTTTTTAACTAGAGGAACATGGTGGGGAATTGACTGCCATTTTTTTTCAAGATACATGAAATGTAGATTGCAACCAATCCAGACACATGTTCATTGCTTTACACAATTGCTCACCTCTGTCTCCAGTGCTTTCTGTCCATACATAAGATCATCTGAACATGGCAGGGTTCTCAAATATTGATTCAGCTAATCTATGCTCTGCAATTAATTGATCACCAAAAAAGGGGTAAAAAAGATGTAGAAAAGATGACTTTTTGATATCATCACTGCTTGTACAGGGTCATCAGGATATTTATATCAGATATCCTAAAAGCTGACTCCATCTATAGTGATGAAGGATGTATATGTATTATATAAGTCATATTTGTCTGGATCTGCAGAACCTCATCCTCATTTTTGAACTTAAAAACTACAGTCTTGACAGACAGTTCTGCTCTACCTTTCACATCATTATTTCGGACAGAGCAGTTATGATTTCAAATACATGACAGCGCAATTAATGTGACTGTTCCAGATTTCAGTCAATATTTTTCATTAACTTTATACAGCCTAATGTCTCAAGGTAATTCCTCAGGGCTCTGCAAGAGGTTTCCAAGTTTCAGAGGTATTTTTGTTTGAAAATGGGCCAGTCAATCAAAAACGTAGACTGAATTAATTCCACTTAAGAATAGTAACAGATAAGTTGAACATAGTAAATATTTCCTAATATAATAAAGATGGACATATTCTCTTTAGTAACTTATTACCATGTGGCACACTGTCTACCGAGAATAATACAAAGCCTGAACATTTAAGGACATTTAATGGTAAACTAAAAAAAAAAAAAGACCAAATACAGCATACAACTAGTGATGGGCGAATTTGCGGCGTTTTCGTGAAACGGCGAAAAATTCGCAAAATCGCGCCGGCGTCTCGTTTTTGACGCCGGCGTCCGTTTTTCCGGAAAATGTATTTTTTTGACGCTGGCGAATTTTTGCCGCGAATTTTCGCGGGTGTTTCGCGAATTTATTCACTGGCGGCGAATCACGCAAATTCGCTGCGAATTCGCCCATCACTACATACAACAGGTTTTCCTTCACTGACAATATAAGCCTCAGCATAATAGTGCTCATTATTGTTCACAAAAAAGTACTTTTATTATGATGTAGAGAGTGATATTCTGAGACAATTTGCAATTTGTTTTCAATATTTATTATTTGTGGTTTTTGAACTATATCATTTTTTATTCGGCAGCTCTCCAGTTTGCAATTTCTAGTTGTTAGGGTCCAAATTACTGAAGCAACCATGCATCAATTTGTATAAAAGACTGGAATAGGAGAGTGCCTTAATAGAAAGATGAGTAATAAAAAGTAGCAATAACAATATATGTGTAGCCTTACAGAGCATTTGTTTTTAAGATGGGGTCTTTAAGACCCCCCCCCCCCACCCCATTTGAAAGCTGGAAAGAGTTAGAAGAAAAAGGCAAATAATTCAAAAACTATTAAACAAAATAGAGGCTAATTAAAAAGTTGATTAAAATTGGCCATTCTGTAATATAACTAAAAGTAAATTCAAAGCTGAAGCACCTCTTTAAAACTGCTAATTAGTTCTGTATAGTTTATAGAGTCAGGCTAAAAGAAGTGAGAATTCCATGTCCAGTCCAATAGAGATGGCCCACCTCCCCGAGCTGCAAACCTCCCCCCTCCAGCCCTCCTCACCTACCTACTTTTTCTTTCAACCACCCGGGGGCCAGGGAGGGGGGTTGGAAGCCGCTTCCATGCAAGGGCCGGGTCTGTGCTGACGGGGCCCATGAGGGCAGGGGGCCCACCGGGTTTTTTCCCAATGTCCCTCCGGCCCATTCCGACACTGCACTCCAGGATTTTTAAGTGGTGACTTGCTGAGAACATTAAACATATTCTAAGTCCCAAATAATAAGCAAGCATAGGTGAAATTGTTTATACCACAGCAAATTTTATCATAAATTGCTGTCTTGTTGTTGCTTTTCATACAAAGCCACTAGGGTTCTAATTGAAGTGTTGTCTGGATTTCTACTGGTTTGTGTAATTATTATTTTCAAGAATAAAATAGGGATTAACTTTATTCTTTTATTGTTCTGTTATATCAAATAAACATATTGGTTGAGCACATGACTGGAAGAGGTTTTGAACTGCAGGTGGGTTAGGATTTCAGATCACAAGTGATTAGTGATTACCAGGACAAACGCATTGGTTTCACCACATCTGGGACAAAAATCATTAATGGTTCTGCCCAATTTCAGGGAATTGCATTAGAAAAACATGTCAAATATCATTATTCAATTGCCATTATGCTTGATGCAGAGATTGTTGACTGTAATGGTATCATAAAAAATGGGCATTCCTATTTACTCTAGTACGTAGGCTAGCTTTTGGTGGGATTAGGGTTGGGTTCAGGCAGTACAGTACTAAAGCTGTTCAGGGTTTCAGTAGCCCATGGGTAATATGGCAATATGAGATATTTCTGAAAGGAAGAAAATATAGAGTTTATTTTGAGAATGAACAATGTATATCTTCCTGTGGGACATCGGAATACGGTTTAAACCATCAGTTAATCTTGTATCAATCAGAAATTCTGTATATCTATTACAACCATTTCCTGGATGGTTCATAAGATTGTACCTTGCAAAGTGTTTTTTTTATTCTATAGGTAAAAAAAACTTGAACAACCTTCCACTGTACATACTGTTTGACATTAAAT
Source organism: Xenopus laevis (assembly GCF_017654675.1). NCBI lineage: Eukaryota > Metazoa > Chordata > Amphibia > Anura > Pipidae > Xenopus > Xenopus laevis. The sequence continues at coordinate 76,368,277 of NC_054385.1, forward strand.
AAAGCTAATAATTACCTGTTTCCTGGAATAGTCAAGGTGCTTGGCTACACAGCTTCTTTATACGTTTTCACACAGAACCAAGTTTGCTTTGTAGAACTCAAAGTTGCTGTACTAAACTGCCTTCAGCTACTGCCTGAACACACAGATCTTGCACCTTTTTATGTTTCCATTCTATGCATCTGCTTCGCTTTGTGTAAAAATAATTGACCTGTGAACATGGTTTGTAGAAAATATCAGATAATAGCAACTGAAAGTTTTTATTAGGATATAAACATATTGTACGATATTTCCATGCAGATTTCTGTTAACTAGGCTAACTTTTTTGTGATAGTGGAGAAAGGGAATTTTTCCATGCTCCTGAGCTTGCCATTAAATAACAAATTAAGCTAAACAAGTCTAAAGCAATTAGACTATTCTGAATTTTCTTAAAAACTTTTCACCTTATTCGAGTGAATTCTTCAGTTCTGGAATTCTTCAGTTCGGAACTGAAGAAGCTGCCTGGATGAGTGGTGAAACATTTTCAATAAAACTCAGAAAAGTCCAGCTGCTTTAGAATTCTACTAGAAGAGGAAGATCCACCCCTTCTCTCTCACTATACCAAAGTGTGACAGGGTGTGGTCACAGCGCCTCCTTGCCAATAACTTGGATATGCAAATACTTAAACTAGATTCATGAGCTTTTGCCCAGTAACTAGGAAAGGGATAGGGAAATACAGCCATAGGGGCACATTAACCCTATGGGTCCCCACATATATACAGTATATATATATATATATATATATATATATATATATATATATATATATATATATATATATATATATATATATATATATATATATATATATATATATATATATATATATATATATATATACACACAACTTTGCACAGGCACAAAAGGAAAATGAAGGTACAGCCATCCTTTTAAACAGAGTAATCTGTAGTTGCAGTTGGGTTAAAAGAAAGATAATGGTCACATTGTTTGTTAGTCATGCAGTATTTTATCATCTGTGATCTAATCTTTAGTAAATTCTTGCCCAGGGAATTACTGCACGCATTATTTTAACTTGACTAATTTCAGCTGAAGATACCTCAAATGGAATCTGCATAGTTCATTGATTAAATGCTACAGTAATTGATGATATTCATTTTGTTTTAACAATTATAGAATTCCATAGAATGAGCTCCTACAGTAAGTAGAAAATGTCATTACTAGACCTGGTTCTAGCTTACTCGCGTTCATCTGGGCTGAAAAATGCATTCGTGAATAGTAGATATTAATGACAAAAGCCATGGGAGTTTAAAATTACAGAATGTGTCTCCTGTATAATACCACTGTATTTTTCGCCAGGAGAATATTACCCAAGAAATTTTTGGCAAGCATCACATTTTTTTTCCTGCCTTTAAATACAAATTCAATATAACATCTATGTATTCATCCACTGTCTGTATAGTGCTTCACTAAGTTTTTAGTACACAGTTGTGACTCTTGCTAGCTACTAATCTTGTGTGATGCATACTATAATTATCAGATATTATATTGCTTTGGCTATTAATTCATGTATGAGTGTGAGACCATGAATGAAAAACAAGAATACAAGCTATGGATTAATGTTTGTGAGGTTCTTCTATACTTAATGCGTTTCCCAAGAAGCATCTGATTCTCACCATTGGGGGCAAACACTGCCCTTCTTCAAGTGATGATTTAAGGTAAGATGGTAATTTTCTGTCAAATAACAGCTAAGGTCATTAGATTACTAAAAGTAATTTCATTTGTAACTATGTTATTAAATAAATGTCTCTTCCGAATCTCTCTCTCTTCTAAAGTTAAGTTTAAAGTTAAGTTTAACGATTTTTACCGATCGATCAAAGGATTTTTATTCGACCAAAACTTAGAAAAGTGCTGTGGAAGGTCCCCATAGGCTAGCTTTAATTTGGCGAAGTATAACGTAGATATTGAATATCGACGTCGATTATCGAATGCTCGAATAGTCAAACGATTTTTACTTCGAATTGAAGTCGAATGGTCGAATATAGCCTATTCGATGGTCGAAGTACGCAAAAATTTACTTTGAAATTCGAACATTCACTCGAGCTTAGTAAATCTGCCCCCTAAAGTTGGTTTCTTTTACCAGAATCAGATAAGTGACATATTCACTTTAAGCAACCTAAAATGAGCCCAATAAACCAAAATATCAGTGATGAGTGAAATGTTATTCCAGACATGGATTCGCAGAAAACTTTCTGGCATTGCAATTTTTTTTTTTTTTTTTTGCAAAACCGCAGCAACATTTCACCATGAAAATTTTCAAATTGTCACTTGACAAAACTGATAATCTTTTTAGTAAAGCAATGCAGGACATATTAACTCATCACCACTACTTTACAGCAATCTGCCATTATGAAACAAAACGTAAACGGGACAGATTCGCCCATCACTAGTAGTGGGGTGAACCTGACATTTGCTGTAACAATACCTACATCAGCGCATGGTTGTGCTCTGATAACGCTCATATGTGACACCACAGCATGCCCAAGAGATGTCCAACTCAACAGAGTATTTCATCTGTAAATACAAAACTGTCAGTAGATGAAATTCAGGAAAGGATGCTGAATGTGTGAACTTTAGCTCAAGCCTTACATACAGTAGAAAGCTTTTACTTGCCTTCAGAAATAGTGAAGTTTTCTGATTCTATAAAATCTCTGCACTGCTCCACCAACCCTCCTACATTAGAAATAACATTTTCTAAACAAGGGGAGACTAGAAAGTAAAGCGTTGCTGCCTTAATAGGTTTCAGTCTCAGCACTGCCTGCTTGAGTGCTGCTTTGGAGTCTATTAAAAGGATTGCACAGTAGGGGAGTCTTGGCACAGAGAGATCACCATTTCCTTTGAGCATTTTGGTACAAATTAGAAAATGACAAGCTCAATACATGATAGTTTTAATGGACACATTATATGTATCCCATTACCTTTTAAAGTATAAATCTTCTGACAAGCAGTTATATAACTGAACTTGACCCCCCTTGAATGACATATTCTGCAGCAGTGCTACTAAACCCATTCATAGACATGCTTTTTGTTATTTAACCATGTCACTACAAGAGCCTAAGGAATTTTAATTTATATTTATTTAGTGATTTTAAGATACAGTACTTAATAGGGAAATGTAATACAATTGCTACTGGTCTAATCACAGATTGCATATAGCAACCAACCAGCAAAAAAATATTTACTGGTAACCTGTTTAAAAGCAAACATTTTATTTGCTGCTATGAATACCTGGTTAAATGTATTGCCTTTAATTACATATGAAGTGAAAATTCACAATATTAATTGATCACTTTTCATAATGAAATAATGTGCATATGACAGATTATTACACTGCAAATTGTAATTACACATTGCATGTGAATTGTAATTATGTATGACACAAGCAGTAATGGCACTTGTATCTAGATTTCAGCATGCCACAGTGTAAGCTACCAGGAATGGAGGGATTTCTTTCTACCTTTCAGATCCTCCTTTGAGTATTTAATACCTGAAATTTGTCATGTTTAGGGACTAGCATATATAAGGACATTATAATATTAAATATATATATATATGTTTGCACTATTTCTCCATATCCAGTATAGTCAGGTTTCCATAAATCCTACCATGGATCGTGTTCTAAAGTCATGCTTAGAGATTGAAATGTGACTGATGATAAAGAAGCTAATTGAATTTAAACTATTGAAACTATTTGTTTACATACTATTGATTTTGCTGTTTGTTAGTTATATGTTAAAACAAACATAACCACTCCTGCCCTTCCCTTAGTGGCTATTGGACTTCTATCCGGGATACTATTGAAACACTTACGGGCGATATCATTCCCAACACTGCACTAGCTCTTTTACTACACGACACTTCTCATTCACTGAAAGGCTATCGGAAATCCCTCACACCTATTCTATTGGACACAGCGAAAACCCTAATTCCCCTCCACTGGAAATCCACCTCAAGCCCAACTGTCAAGGACTGGCTGGTCAAGGTAAAAGAGATCCAGAAATTTGAGGAGCTTAAGTCTAACTCAGAAAAAGATACGTCTCAGTTTACAAAGAAATGGTACTATTGGTTCCAATTTATGGAAACTGACCAATTTAAAACCATGTGGTTAGGGACTCAATGACCTCTGAGTGGTGTGTGCTCGAACCGGACCTTCAGGGTGTTCAGGCAACCTTCTACACTCATACTGCTAAGCAACACTTGGACTCCTCGCTTATTCAGGGTCAACGTCTTTCGGGGATACCTCGCCTCCGGAGCTGGCTCTTCCTCCCTCCTGTCTCGCTTTATGAGAGATAGTCAGGTATGTACCTTTACTTACCATTTGACAAGCCCACTGATCCGTGTTGGGAACCCCCTAATCCCTCTCTATCTTTCTTCCCCCTCTTTTTTTTTTTTTCTTTCCTGGCTCTAACCAGGTTTCATACATAGTAGACACAAGGTTGTTTTCCATTTTTTTTTTTCTCTTTTGAAGATGGGGGAATGGTGATTTTCCTATACTTCCTGGATTTACTTTGTAGGGCCGTAGCTGCCCCTTGCAACCGTTACTTCAGGAACCTAACATTCCTTACCGTGTATACCATTAAGGGTTCCATCAGCACCCCCCTATTCCTACTATTGACTATGGACTATTATGTTTTTATTTCTTATTGTGTCATTGTGTACTACTGTGCTGTTGTTTTATGTGCTGAAAAATTTCTCAATAAAAAGACAAATTGAAAAAAACAAACAAACATAACCATTGTTAAGGTTGGTTTAATGTTTTCAATAATGAGATGTAAGGGGAAGGATTCAGACAAGCTTCGGAAGCCTGATGCCCAAAATGAATGATAAGACTGAAGGAAGCTTTGTTGGAAAATGGATTCTACTGTTGTCAGCTCGCTATTTACTGATGTAGAGAGCTGCTGTTGTGTGCATTGGTAGCAGGATTTGTAAAGGCAAAAACAACTGTGTCTAAGTTTAAGGTTTAATGCAGTTGTGCTATTTTGAATGTGCACTTTGATATGTTTAAATCTAAGTATGTCCTATTCATCTGATTTCTACTAATTTGGTTAGTTTACAATACCTGACCATCTTTCAATATTTAAAAATTAATCATCACAGTCACATTTTTTTCTTGATGAAAAACGGAAATGTGAAGATACTTGAATTTTGTTAAATCCGTCCCTGGGTGTTTCACTCTTGTTGCACAATACTAAATATACATTTAGCCAGTTTGGCCTTTATTATAGAGATATGGCATTGTCTTCTGAAATGTGTTATAAGGTACATTGTAAACCGTTAAAATTGTTAAGTTATGGAGGAAAATGGATGCCTACATACAATTCTGGGTACTGCCTGTGCTACTATTCAGCTAAGTTAATTGGTCTGCCAATGCAGTCACTACCTTATTCTGTGTGTCTTTTATATACATTTGTTGTATTGTGGTCTAATACAAAAAATAGACAACTTTACTTTAAATTAATAATCATTGTGGCCTACAGCTTTGTTTCGTGAGCTGTAGCCTACTGGTAGTTTAAGAAAATCTTGCTGAAACCTGTATTTTAGGTGATTTCTCCTAGCAATATACAGTAGGAGAAACAATTGTTGATTTCAGCCTCTTGGACCCCTTACAGGAGGCAAAGGATGGTGCTGGGAGCCTGATGCAATGTAGACCTCAGTTATATGTAAACCCTGCTCAGTGGAAGTGAGGGAGGGTGACCCAGTTAACAAGGACTATTGGTAGGCTAGATCCTAAAATTAGTTTAGTGGAGGAGTAAGAAGTAAAGTATAGGTTCACTTTAATGAATAATATAAGTACAACATTTGCAGCCATTTTATCTCAAATTCACTTGCAGTTTTTGTCTATCTATTCATCTATCTATGAAGTCATAGATGAGTGCTTGAGATTGAAATTAAATTTCATAACAGCATTCAACTGTAAAACATACAATACATAACATGTTCAATCTTATGTACTATAAAAGCATTAAACCATATTTCCACATTTTTCATTAGCTAGTGGCTCTGTGCAGATGAACTCTCTGGCCTTTGACCTCAAACTGATTATACACTACTGATGATAGGAGTCTAAGTGGAAATTCTGCAAGGCCCCATTGGATTGATCTGATATTCTTCATTAACCAAAGTCCTTGGTAATAATTTTTGCTGATTGGTATACAATTTCAGCAGTTTATGTTTGGCTTGATCAGATAATATAACAGATTAAGCAAAACATACAACACATTTTTATTTTACCTTGCAAAATTTAATTTTGGGTCATAATGATGTCATCTTCAAATGTTTTTATTTTATATCTGAGGCATATTTTTTAAATCTAAGCAAGTGGAATGTTGGCATAGTGGTTAACATTGCAGCATCTTGGACCTGAGTTTTGTTCTCAATAAATATTTGGCATCCCTGAAAGCTCTTCTTATGTTTGACTTGGCTCGACCTGGTTTTCCCATAGTCCCAAAACATACTGGAGATACTGGACAGCAGTTTGATTAAACTGACTCTAATAAAACTGGTCTTAGGGACTTTAAGTAGGAGTAAAACAAGTTCATATTTAACTTGAACAAAGAGCTTGGAATATCAATTTATCAATATCAGATTACTTTTGCTGTGTATTAAATGAAACAGATATAAAAAGTATAAAAGGCATCCATACAGTCATCTATAAATGCATACCTTCTTCATGTATAAAAATACAAGGTTCTGGTCAGAGAATATCAAGCAGTGGCGGAACTACCAGGGGAGCAGGGGGTGCGAGCAGGCCAGGGCCCGCACCCCCTCAGGCCCCCCGGCAGTCCGCGCGCCGCATATTCCCGGCCAGTTCTGGGTGTACAGAGGGGGGCGGGGGGCCCGGCTGCGCGTCCTGCACCAGGGCCCGCCCCCCTCTAGTTACGTTTCTGATATCAAGGTTAAGGAAATGTCCTAAATTAAAACTAGACCCTTTTAAAGAACTATAATGTGAATGAGTCTGTGCGTGAGTAGTTACTGTACACAGTACAAAGGATTTACCAAAAGGGCTTTGTTTTCTTGCATGACATGTTGAAGCAATGTGATGCATAGAAATATCTTAATTTTCTCAGAATCTTTCTTCTTTATGTAGACAAGCCCTTTGAGGAACTCTTGTTATTTTGTCATTGCTGTCTGGCATTTAATGATTTTAAAAAGAGTAAAAGTGAATCAATAACAGCTATAAGAGAAAAGATTAGCATGCCTTTGCTTCGAATATGCTGCCATAGTTACTCGAAAGAGAAATTATTATTCTTATTCATTTTGGGGTCAGTGTACTAGACATTTATCTATTTCTTGACAGATAATATTGGCATGCTATGATTTAGTGAAAGCCTTTGCTCTTTATCTTTTTCAGGTACAAGAAAAGAGAGAGAGAGAAAAACAAAGTTATCACCTAACCATTAGGTGTCCCTTAGACAAAAGAATGCTTCAGATTTATCACAAACCGGGTAATAATTGCCTTATTTGCAACTTAAAAGTATTAGAAAATGTCATTAAATATGTTGAAATTCTCGGACACATGTTGACTATTTAAATAGATAAAGTCATTTCTTTTAATGTCTAATCTGCTTCAGAAAGAATCAATGGCAGTAATAAACTGCGGATGCTTAATGGTTGTTATAACTGACCTTGTTGTGATCAGCTTTACTGATCCTTGAAACAATGCACCCATGCAGCTCATAAATATTGGAAGGTGCAATAACAGGCAATCTTCTTAACATCATGTGGTTGGAAGAATGCTAAAGGCAAACCTGTGGACAAATCCATGATTCTAATGCAAATCAATTTGCAGGGTGAGAGGTTTTACTGGTTCATAAGATTAGCTGATTCATGCAAAATGGCTTAATAATCTTTACATAGTAGTTGCTGACTATATAGGATTCAAGGTATGGCTGAAGACCCATTTAACTTGTCCCGATAAAGGAATCAAATATGTTTGTTTTTTAGAATCTTCGAACTGAGTCATAAACCATGCACCTTTAATCTTATAAACATTTAAAAAAAGGAGTAAATGTAAATGCTGATTTTCTGAGTTGGGTTTATGTGGAAACAGGGAATTTGACATCTAATGGGAAAGCTAGATATGCTGATAATGGACAGAAGAAAGGTAGTGTCCCAGAGAGTGTAGTAGCAGGATTTAAATGACAGTAATTGTCTTACTAAAGTCATCCTATTTTGAATGGGTTTAAATCCAAGTAAGGATATGGTTTTATAATTTTGGCTATTATATTTTTGTTCTATTGTTAGGCTTCTGGGGGGATGGGGGTGACATCACTCCAACTTTCAGTACAGCAATAAAGAGTAATGGAAGTTAATCAGCACACAAGTCACATTACTAGGGCACCTGTGAAACTGACAACATGTCTAGCCCCATGTCAGATTTCTAAATTAAAAATAAAAAATCTTTTGTTTGCTCTTTTGAGAAAAAAATTTCCATGCTTATGAAATGCTTTCTGTGACAAAGTCTGCATTCTTGATGGGGATGGCCCACTCCCATCAGAATATAAATAATTCACAGGTAACTGTTGAGACTTGCTTTTATTTATTGGGATTCACAGCCAGTGTTTTGACTGCATATTCTTATTTTTGAATGTACTGTAAAAGGAAATATTACTCGGGTCCTATTCTTCCTATTTTTCCATTGCTCCACCTTTATTTGTAAAAATGCATTTCCTGCTTTACTCTAGGGTTATGCCTCTCATTCTGTATAACCATAGTGTTTCTGTATGATTGTTTTTGACTGATTGTACTGTATTTGTTGATACGGCCTTCTGATAACTTTTTCAGCCAAATGATTATGAGCTGCTCAGGTGTTTTGCTTAGGGTGTAGAACCATAGTATGGAATAAATGATCAAGGCATTTGTGCTTCCAACATTTCACCTAGAGAGTGATGTACATTCCAAAGAATTCCATGCCAAAATTACTTTAACCACTGTTCCCAATTAAATATATACTTTGAATATAATATACTCTGTCATTTCTGTTATTAAGAGGTATCTCTGTGGGACTCTATATGTATTATATGTATCTGAGTAAATCACCTTGAAGGAAAAAAAAAGTTGTTATTTTTCAACTTTCATTTTAATCAATATTTGGGTCAAAGGTGATATGTTTTTTCAATCACAACAAGTAATTCGGCCTTAGGCAGCAATGAGGCATCTCTTTAATTGGGCTGTCACAAGGTAAATACCTACATGTGACCTCGAGGCACTGAACAATGAACAACTCAAAGAAGGTTAGCCTACTGGAAAGAGAAACACAGGCCCAAATAATTGTTTTCCATGCTGTGTGTGTTTAGTGAAACACAAACCTACATTTATTAAACAAAAATAAGCTTGCCAACCACAAAATAATAACATATTTTTTCTTGTCATAGGTACTTAGTAGATGAAGTTGAAAAATAGACATGCATTCATTAAAGTCCACCTCCTGATCAAGTAAATCATAGGTCAAAAAAAAATTGTAAAGCTGTCTCAAATTTACTCAGAAGTAGTGGGAATTTCACTCAATAATGATTTAGTTTGCAGTTCTAATTTTTTTCATTTATAGCTTCACCTGTTTGCAAACCTTTTTCCTGGCACACCACTGTGTTTCCACTGTGTTTTGGATTAACCCTGAATGTTGGTACCTAACTAGAGTAAAGTGGGCATACAGTATGTTATCCTATAAAAATTGTAATAACTACCTTAAAGAGCTTATTATGTCAGTGCTTTGATGAATTATGTCTTCTTGGTCTGGATAAAGATATAAAGGTTTCTGGGTAGATTTAGCAACTAAACCTAAACAAAGTCACAGATTAACTGAGCATGTGTAGTTGCCTTCATTTTATTAGAGATGTCCTAGGGATAAACATGCTGGACCACCATAGGCCTTGCAGAGGTACAGTACTTATAATGGTTAGTCTTGCATTATAGCATGAGTGAATTGCTTCTTCAGTGTAAATGACTGCTTCTGGATTGAATATTAGGCATCTGAAAAGTTATCTGTGGGCACTCTATCATATAGCGGATCATTTATAAACATTTGAATTCAAAATCATTTTTTTTCAAGATAAAACTTGTGAATTTGAATTATGCTCTAAAATAAATTTGCAAGAACAAAGTGAAAAAGATTCATAAAGCTCCAATGTAAACCTTCGCCATCTAAAAGCTATCGAGTTCACATAGAAGTCAATGGGAGCCATCTGTGGCAATTTTAAAGCATTTTTTTAATGCACGTTTTTCAATCCGTTAAAAATTGATTAATGGAGTAAAAATTTGAGCAATCCCCATTTTTTTCTATAAATATTTTATTAATAAAGAAATACATATTTTTTTTAATTAGAGTTCATTTGAAATATAAAAAAACCTCTTACATTACACAAACTCGAATTCTGATAAATAAGCCAGTAAATATCAGTTCAGTGTGACTCTTTTCATTGGTATTGCTTAGTAATGGAGTCAAGTTGCAACTAGATGAAAGGTGCAATATTTAAGGAGTAGTTCACCTTCAAGTAACTTTTAGTATTTTATAGAATGGCCTAACAACTTCTTAGCTGGTCTTTATTTTTTTAAAGGTTTTCAATTGTTCTTTTTATGCCTCCAACTTTCAAATAGGGTCACTGGTCCCTACAGCCAAAAAAACAATTGCTCAGTGAGACTGCAAATGTATTGTTATTATTACTTTTTAACTTATTCTGGTCCTCTGCTATTCATCTTCCGGGTCTCTCATTCATATCATTGCCTGGTTGTTAGGATAATTTGGACAATAGCAACCAGACAGCAGCTGAAATTCCAAGCAAAAAAAAAAACAAAAATAAAAGTTTAATGACAAAATTACGAATTGTCTCTATCATAATTTAATGTTGATCAACCCCTTTAAAGGTTCTGTGAAAGATTTTGTAAAGGGTTGTTAAAAGGGTGATATTCTACGTAAAATTAGGTAGAATATGTGAGGCTTCCTTTTACCTCTGTATACAGTATTTCTGCATTAATAAGAACAGCAACTGGAACAGTCATTAATCTGCTCTAGACAATGTTTTTTTTAAACGTATACCACACAGGTAAGCAGACTTTTTAATAACTCATTATGGCAGTCTGCACTGTGTTGGTTTATTAAGTGAAATGTGCTTGGGCTTTCTGAAAGGATTCCATTTCTTTGCATAATTTATGCTACATTTGCATTTTACTAATTCTATCTCTTTGTATTTATCTGACAGCCTAATTGTAATTCATTTTTCACATTGATGTATTATGAGCATCCCTTTACCACCGCAGAGCTTTCTACCAGTTAGCAGAATGTAAGATTTAATTTTAATGCAATACTAATATATAAAGAATGGAGAATGCACTGGCAAAATGCAAGTAAAGGTCCAGTAGTGATCAAAATTACAGGGAGATGATAAAACACATACCTATATAAATGATGTAGATTCAAACAGTATTTGCTGTACTTAGAAGTGTATAGTTAATGTAGGGATGTGTAGAATAGTAGTATTATTGTCAGGCAGTCCCTCCATGTTATGGACACCTAATTGGGTCCTAAAATACAGTTGGGAGGGGTACTGTTGACTCTTGTTGTTTCCCACAGTGACCAGCAGATGGCACTGTGCTAGAGTATAAAAGGCTCTGAAGCCATACTTTCAGGGTCCATCTTGTGCTGTCTCTAGCCTGTGCAGGAGGCAGAGCTCGAGTGGAACCTAGACAGGTCAGGTCTAGTAAGAATAGGATACTCACCCTTATAGATCACTCTAGGAGTGATAGTCAGTCAGTTTATTTAGCTGTGCAGTCTGAGGCTCCTACGAGGATTGTAGTGGGATTAAGATCCCAGGGTACTCATTGCCCAGAAGTAGGGACTAAGTGTACAGACCTAGGGTAGATAGATTCCCCTCAGGTTCCACTTAGGGAAAAGGCTGAAAGCTGGGTGTACCTCCTCAAAGCTGCATGTATTGTTCCTATCTCTGCGGAGAATCATACTGACCAAAGGTGTTGTGAGTACTGCCTATTCAATGTACTGTATGAACCTGCAATGTTCTGATCTATGTACACTCCACTGAGGATTGTATACTGTGCTCAATAAATCTGTTATTTGGTTAAGTTATAAGAACCACTGGCACCCAATTCTTTGCACCCTGATTACAGTTACAGTTGCACTACATCCTGCTTCCACCTCGATGCGAAGGCTCACTCCCTACGGGTTTTAAGGTCTCATCCGGAGCATATGTACTAGGAGTGAAGCCTATAGTAGAGTAAGCACTCAATTTAGTAGAGTGCACTCAATTTACTATAACGCTACATTAGCAAAATCCAAAACTTTCCAAAAAACACAGTTATCCAGAACTCTACAGTTTCATTGAAGAAGGCACATGCCCAGCTAAATGCAAAAACCTAGGGGGAAGCACACAAAAGCTCACTATCATGTAATAAATTCTAATGGAACTATGGGGAAACAAAAATACCCCACCCACCATAAAATAAAAATGTATCGAAAATGAACACTACATGGTTTCTCCTGATACATGCAGTGGGGGTAGAGCCCTGGAGCTATAATCACAGGGGCTGCATGACAAGGGATCCGAATGACCAGCAGCCAGATTAGACTGGTCTAGGTTAGAGATGGGCAGAATCACATGTAGCTGTGTTTGGTGAGAAGGAATGAATTAAAGTAGGAGATGGCCAGCCCCAGGGAAGGAGTCAGAGAGGGATGTGATGTCAGGGGAAGAAGAAACACATGGGCACACAAGGCCTTGCAAACGTTTTTACTGTGATGCTCAAATGCTTACTTTCTGCACCTATGGTATAAGTTCATAAAATAACAGTACTATAGTAGTACAGTATGCATGTATTGTACAAGCCCGAGGGGATACATTGTGGATGACAGGTATACATCCCCATTCTTAAGGTTTTAAAATTATCCCTTTAAGAGCCACCACTGGTTAACCAGCCAGTGGTGGGCTGAACATCCAAGGGATGTTTTAAATGAACAGTTCAGTGTAAAAATATGTCAAAAATGTAATGTATAAAGGATGGAGTGAGTGGATGTCTAACAGAACAGAACACTAATTCCTGCTTTTCAGCTCTCTAACTCTGAGTTAGTCAGGGACTTGAAGGGGGGCCACATGGAACATAACTGTTCAATGAGTTTGCAATTGTTCCTCAGCATTCAGCTCAGATTCAAAAGCAACAGTTATGACCCATGTGCCCCCCCAGTCACTGATTGGTTACTACAGTACCTGGTAACCAATCAGTGGAAACCTAAAGAGATGCAAAGCAGGAAGTAGTGTTCTGACTATTATGTTACACATCCAGTCACTCCAGCCTTTATACATTACATTTTTGTCTAACTAACTAATTTTTTTCTTGCATAGCCTATATATTTACCCAGTTTTTATTTTTATACTGAACAATTCCTTTAAGGAGGTGAGCAGCAGATGAAGGGCGGGAGAGTGAGAATGAATTCCCATGAAGTTGATTTGCTGTTCACTGGGAAAAATAGTTTCTCCAAAAGAAAAGGTCAGGCTGTTTACTCCGTGCAGAGGGGACCCTGTGTTGTCTGAAGTAAGCTATTCCTGTGTTGGACTTGTATTGATGAAGTGAAGCTGTTTTGTTTTCTGTACCATTGCTTGCTGCTGAAAGCTTTTTTGAGTTGGAAAAATAAATGGACTGTTTTTCTTCACTATGGAGTGGCCTGCATTTATGGTGCAAATCCCACTGTGATTCCCACAAACTTCACAGTATGTATGTATAACTTTATCTGTAAAGCGCTATTAAGAAGCCGCACTGCTGTAAAAGTACAATATATATAAAAGTATACATGGGGAAGACAAATCTCATAATAAATATACACAGAATCACCTAATAAATATCAGGACAAAGAACTTAAGTGCTATGTGGTAAGAGACACGGTGGGAAGGAGGTCCCTGCCCGGTAGAGCTTAAAAATAGTAGTTCCATTTATGTAATGTACCATCACACTAACTTTTTTACACCATCAGAGCCAGACTGGGAGTAAAAAACAGCCCGGGCAAGCACTCGCACGCACTCACACACACACACTCTCTGTACCTGTCACAGACACATAGACAGACAAACAAAAACACAACTCTCTACCTGGAGCTTCCTGTTTGTAGAAACCGGGCCGGGAACACTCGCATCTCACTTGTTTATTGGCCAGCACCTCCCAACCCGTCTGCTGCCCAATGGGAGCGACCTGGTGTAGTTGGTTTTGCCCTTCCCTCTCCCAATCATTGGAGAGAGGGCAGAACACGAGGCTGCTCCGTGTATGTGTGTCTGAGAAGAAGCAGAGCACAGGCAGTAATTTGTGTATGTGCTGAGATTGGCCGTGATAATCATATCACAGGTACAAAGCGGCCCATTCCACCTGTAAATGGAATAGCCCGTTGGGCATTTGCCCAAAGAGACAGATTGCCAGTCTGGTTCGGGTCACCATCCACTGATCTTTATGCATGTTCATGTTTGCATACAATCATTGTGGGATTGCATCAACAATACACCCTGCCTGTTTTGTCCCCAGTACCTTACCTCTATTAAGAGGCCAACCACAGTTATAAACCTAGCTCATGATCTACTGCTTCCTTCTGCTGTTATCTGCTGAACCCCATTATTATATACCTTAGAGAAACTAGGAGACAGATATAGGTGTAAAATGGCCATAGAATTTATTCACATTGACCTTGCCAGCTTAACCCAGGGCAATATTCTATAGTCAGAATTTTACAAGTGATCAATACTATGCTGTGCCGCAAACACAAGAGAAGTTCAGCAGCCCTGCTGCCGGACCTGCATCTGCAGTGTGTCGATGAGAGGAAATCCAAGCAGGCTGCCCCCTAGCACAAGCAGCAGTAGAGTCTGTATCAATCAAATCACCGTGCAGTCACAGGAGAGAACCTCCTTTCTCCCTCTTCTAAACTTACCTGTGCAGTACTCTGGTAAGGTCCTACCACTACTGTAACAAATACAACTTAAAATATAATATCATATATGCACTGTTTTAAAGCCCAGCCAAAGCCAGTGCCAATTATACTTCAAGAGGGAAAAAATTCCTTCCTTACCCCAATAGGGATCAGAAACATTCCCTGGATCAAGCATTTCACATTCATTTAACATGCAGACTCTCACAATTCAATACAGAAACCACAATATAACAGTGCTTTTAGGAAAACATCCATATTCAGTTATTAATAGATGATATGAGAACATAAAGAAGAAAACTCCTGACATTTCACAACATTTTTAAAATGGGGGAGGGTGGGTGAGATGTTTCTACCTGCTCAGAAGATAAGGAAGTGAACTGCTTCCTCCCCTGACATCACATCCCTCTTTTACGCCACCCTTGGGCCTGGCCATCTCCTGCTTTAACTCATTCCTTCTCACCTAAACACAGCTACATGTGATTCTGCCCATCTCTAAACTAGACCAGTGTAATCTGTCTGCCTTGTCATGCAGCCCCTGTGCTTATACTGTAGCTCCAGGGCTTTCCTTCTCTGTTATCATCTTCAATTGTGTTCATCATGAGCTTCTCTTATTTCACTGAGCTCAACATGTTAATTATCAGAGTAAGTTGTGTATAAGTAGGAAATATCTGACACCTTCTAACTAGTGATGGGCGAATTTGCGCCGCGAATTCGCAAAACGGCAAAAAATTCGCAAAATCGCGCCGGCGTCTCGTTTTTTTGGAAAATTTTTTTTGACGCCGGCAATTTTTTGCCGCAAATTTTCGCGGGCGTTTCGCGAATTTATTCTCTAGCAGGGAAACACGCAAATTCGCCGCGAATTCGCGCCTGGTGAATAAATTCGCCCATCACTACTTCTAACACAAATATGCATTAATATTCTTTAGTAGACAGTAATCACAGTGAAAATCTTAGTTGCACTACTTGCCTGTGGTCTAATGCCAAGTAACAGTTTTGGATTAGGATTTGTAGTGGTTTTGGGCATAGGTTAATGGTGTTCCATCTCCATGTGCCTTTTGAATATATACAAATGTTAGAAGGTTCATTAGAAAACGCCTATTCTATATTTGGCCAAAATATAGATAGCCACCAAGAAATGCAAAATAATATCAGACACTACTAACAGCAATAACAATTACACAAAGTCTTAAAAAAATCCTGCTTCTTCTTCCTGTTATTCTGCTACTACCTGCACATGTTAAAATACTTATACACTGCGTATCTTGACAGCGCTATATAAATAAATGATGATGATGATTGTACAGAATATTACCCTTACAAGCTAACTCGGTTTTTCTGTTTTAGTACCTTGTCTTGTGTCAAGCAGACAACTTTAGGGGAAATGATATATGTTGTTTAAAAGAGAAGGATAGAAAGGTAATATACCTTATGCCAGGAATTAAAGACTTTCATACTAAACATGATCTTAGCATGATCAGTGGATGTCTCCAAGACAGGCATTCTCAGGTGGGCTGATTCTTTGGCCTACACTGGCTCCTGTGCCTGCACTGAAAGGCACTGCAATCTGGATGGCATATGGAGCAGATTTTGGCTGTGGACTAAATGTATGGACTTTAAAAGTTGTTTTTATTTTTTTTCCTTTAGCGCTACTATAATAATAAAAATAATAATAATAATAATAATAATAATAATAATAATAATAAAATGTATTGGAAAATGGGAGATATCAATCATTTCCAAACAGACATACAATTGCTGTAATGTCTGCACAAGGGTAATTAGAGAACCAGTAATTTCAAAAAATGAAAATGTTTTCTATGAATTTATATATGATGTTTTTTACCCTTCACTGTTACAAAAAATGGGGTAGTTTACTTAACCCCAGGAAAAAAACATTATAGAATGAACAAATACTATTTTATTCTAGAACTGTAAACTAATATCCACTGATGGATAATAAAGCTTAGAATGTGAATGTTTATAGACTAACTAAAAAAACATGCAAACTACATACACTAATCACTTTCACCTATTTATATTGTATACATTTCATAATAGAGTACCCTAGGATAACACTTTGTTTAATTAGACAACCTTCATTAAACAGGAATAAGCCAAAATCAGGAATACACCACAAGGGACAGAACTAGGGGAGCAGGAATCAGGATTCAAAGCACCCAAGAAGAAGCTAACCTGACTGACTGATAATGGGCAAATATATACAAAAGCTTATAGTAAACTCAGAGCACCTGTGGCCAGATTAACAACAGCTGAAATCATCATGCCTACTTGGAAACTTAAGGACAACACAGCACTGAACCACGAGTCCTCCTATCTGCTCACTAGAGTAGAAGTACTGCAGACTGCATGGCAAACTGGAGGTCATTGGTTCTAATCCAGGCAGGAAGTTACACTATGTAGCAGAAACAGAGGGAGGTTGAAGATGTTACAAGAGCATATAGTCATTTATCTTTCCTAAACAGTGGTACTTGTTGGGGTAGGATTGTTAAACTAATTACTGTGTACTGATAATTGGGCAGTTTTAAAAGTAAGCCTTGAAAAAATGAATTTCAAAGATGTTCAGCTAATTAGAACGATTTTTACCAATCTTGCCTGCACACATTTTAGCAATAAGGTTAAACTCAGACAACTTTTTAATAGCTATAGGTTCATCTTACAAATCTTTGCTAAATTCCAGTCACTGGCCGAACATTATGTATCTGCTTAATCCTCCAAGCTCCAATCCATAAAAATCTTGCATTTTCAATTCCAGTTTACTCTGTGTGCACAGTTATTCCAACATACATTGATTTTTTTTTCAAATAACGCAAACCATTAATTCATGCACTGAAAATGACTCATAGAGTTATTATGAAAACATTTGCTTATCTACAAATATTGATTTATTCATTTTCAGCCACTTTTATTTTCCCATCTTAGCATTAAGCTCTGTTTTATAAATGGATGGTATTAACCAGGGACTGGACTGGTCTGTTTGCTATTACTTTGTCTGGAAAATTAGCATTGTAAGGGAACCATTAAGGTGCCTCTATATCTTAAGCATATATTATTTTGTACAACACATAATTTAGACAAAATATAGCAACCCAGCCAAAAAAAGATTAGGCATAACTCCTTACAGTGGGCAAGAATATATATTTCTTATTCTCTGATAAGATGAAAGTTAGTGGTATTTATGATCAGTGACTATAAATTTAAGTATATAGAGAAAAAACAAAAGTAAAAGAATCCTTTCTTAGTCTGAGCCTTCTGCAACTTCTGCTCTTAAATTGATCAAAAAAAAAGTCAAATCTACCAGTGGAAAAGGTACCTTGTAGTAAAGTTATCACCAATATGAAAAGTGCTTGGAAACATTTTATTATAATTATTATGACAAAGAGAGACATTTACATAGTGCTTTACAGAGAATATACATCATTCACATCAGCCCCTGTCCCATTGAAGCTTATAATACAATGTCCTTATCACATTTATGGTTATCCTACAAGAATGTGGAAGGAAACAAGGAGGAAATGCACACATGGGGAGACAAAGGGGGCAATTTATTATTCCACAGGGTGCCTGTGCTAAAGTGATCAGGGGCACAAGAGCATGCCCTTGGGGCTCAATTATTGAGCACTTGTACCCCAGGGAATCTTGCTTTCAGATAACAAAAATCTGGCACTTGGTACACAGAGCAGCAGTATCAGGAGGTCTTGGGGCTTTTGACAGGCAGTAAGGATAGGAGCCCAATGTGGGCTTCACATCCTGGCACTACCTAACTTGAATCAAATGTAAGTTAGGGGGTGGGTGGAGACAGCTTAGGTGCCACCCCTCCACCTCTCTTGGATGGAGCATTGCCTTTTGCAGTTGACACTCTAAATAAAGGGTCAAGCTGCAGGTCATTGGCTTGTTAATGACTTGTAATATCTGATAAATCTTGCAGTCATATTGATATTGGGGGATATAAGAGAAAACATTTAAGTGAGTACTAGATTTTTCAGCCATCAATTCTGTTTTTTGAAGAAGAAAAAAAGCTCACCAGATAAAACCTAATTTCGTTTGCTTTCCTTCATATCCACGAAGTCAATGCCCTACTAATAATAAATTGTGTGTGCGTTTGCATGTTGAAAGTGTTACTTTACAAATAATAAAGTATGGTTAAAGCTCTCTGTATATCTGTTCACATCCTTAAATGTACAAACAATTACATAATGAGAGTACATTCTGAATCAAAACAAAAAAAAAAATAGTGATTTTTCAAAGCCCATGTCTAACTTTTATATGAATCTGGTATCGCACATTAAAACCCTCAGTAATTTACTTGCTTTTCTGCTGACATGTCAATTATATTGATTATAAATTAAATAAATGGGAAAAGTAGAAGAAAAAAGAATAAAGATTTTAAAAAGCCTGCAAACATCTGTAATGTACTGCAAAAATGGTAGATATGAGAACACTATGTTTTTTTAACAAGTAATGTCATTAATTCATCAAAGGATTAATTAATCAAGATTTATTTAGATCTTGTAATTAGTTTACCAGACTCTCTATGATAATCTATATTGCACACCAATACCAAAAATGTGCATCCTTCAGAACCTTCACACTTTTTTACTCCTGTGTTCCTTTCTATCTCTTTGTTATGCCTCTTGAGCAGAATGGGCTTTACTGACCAATATATAGTGCCCTGTTTCCATTCTGACTGGGGATTAAGTGATACCTTAAATGTGTGTAAAATGGTCAACACTTTCAGAAGCATATTATATCTATAAGAAAGCCAGCAGATGATATTTGGATTGTGCGGATGATTCAGAAAGACCCTTTTATTCTGGGAGGTGCAATGCTTTATCTTTGCTGTATAAACGGCATTAACAGAAGAACAGAGAACTCCCATTAAGTAGGTAGAATATGATAATGTTTTATTTTGATCTTTCCTTGTCTGCACTGCATATTGCTTTTCAAAAAATACCTAAGCAAAATCAGAGTTGACTGGAAAATGTGAAAAGAAGGGACTCAGACACACAAACTTCCAATTTTTTTTTTTGTAATCTCATATTAAATGTTGTTATGATAAACGAGTAACTGCAAGTGAGCATACATATAGTTTTTATTTACAAGTCAACTCCCATGTAACCACATCAAGTTTTGTGGATACTCCATATCACTTTTAGGGGCAGATTTATCAAGGGTCAAAGTGAATTCAAGGGAATTTTCAAAGTAAAAAATTCGAAGTAATTTTTTGGATACTACGACTTCGAATTTGCTTCGAATTAGATTCGAAGTAAAAATAGCTTGAATATTCGACATTCGATAATCGTACTATCTCTTTAAAAAAAACTTTGACTTCAATACTTCGCCAAATTAAACCTGCTGAAGTGCTATGTTAGCCTATGGCGACCTTCTACAACCATTTCTAAGTCTTTACACATCGAAGTAAAATCGTTCGATCGTACGTTAAAACCGTTCGATACAAACAATTTTACTTAGATCGTTCGATGGCCAAATTTGGTGAAAAATACTTCAACCCTTGATAAATCTGCCCCTAAAACAATCTTCACTGAAAATGCTTTAATGCATACAGTATTTATTCTTTTCCATCTACTTTTGAAAGTTTCACCAGTAAGTAATTGAAGAGATGTACAGAAAATAGTCCTTCAGAATCGCACTGTGACCACTAATTTTTGGATTTGTTGTTATCATGAAGTTTGAATTATTCCTCATTATTTGCACAGTACATATTAATTAAAATAAAATTTAGGGTATGGGGTAGAGCGTGTTCATGTTGCTCACTTTGTTATAGATTGAAGTTTCCCAGTGTCTTTTTTTGTTGTTTTAGGAAATACAACACTAACTTGTAAAGACTTGTCTCTTTTATTTCTCCTTCAAAAAATCATTAAAATACATTGACTGTATTTAACCTTCATTATCATCAAAAGAGAGAAAAACAATTAACATTTGTTAAGCAATGTATAAAGTTGTTATGTTTTATTTAATAAAGAAGCAGTTCCTGGACTCAAGGTCATTCCTCTATACTTGGTATTGGACTTTGTTTTTGTGCATTAAAAGGCAGAAGTCAGATAAAGGGTGTGTTCTATAAAGTGATTATGTTAGACTCAGAAAGATAGACATGGCATCAATAAGGTCCATGACAGATATTTTCTGTAGCATCATTTCTAACTATAATGTGGAGACAGAAAGGAGTCAAAGGGGAAAATCACAAAAAAAACTTGGTATAGGAAAATACTGTAGAAATGTCATATAAAAATGTTATGCTGACTCATTCGCTGACAAATTTTTTGTAATTTTCCTGCCTTTACTGATTATTTTCAAAAAATTTTGTTAAAAAGTGACTGTGGCTATTTTTGTGCCGTATGACCTTTTTTGAGAAATAGTCACACTTACAACATTTTTACAGACATTTTTTATGTGAAGATGCCATAACAAAAATGTCAGTGGAAAATGTTGATAGCTTAAATTGGCTTAACTCTTTATAGAGACATTTGACACAAATTAGATTTTCAGATAGCAATAATGACAGCTGTGTTACCGTGTATATGACACTTCAATTACAACAAATTCATATGTCATGCTCGTGCTTACAACATCTTTACTATTTGCCAACCGACACTTTAAGAATTGTGTACTTGTACTTACCAACAATTTTGTGCATTCCCCCCAAAGAGTCAATGAAATAACCATGCCAACTAATAATGTCTCATGTTCCGTAGCTAGAGATTAGAACATAGTTCTAGTTTTAACCTTATCTTAAATGACCAATTCCAGTCTATTATTTAAATACAATTAAAATACAGGTTTTGAATATATTTTGTAACTGGAACTCAACAGCCATACAATTCACAGGCTACAATAACAACCTTAGTGCAGCAATGTCTATGTTGAAATACAACTGACAATACACATTAAACAGGTTTTATAATTAAAAAAAATCCAAATGCCTTCCACAGAATCATATCAATTACAATTTTCTTAAACATATCTGCCATGTGATTAGCATTCTTATCCAATCATTTATTAATCCTCTGGTTATCAGTTGGCTTGTGCCTGTTATGTTTTTGTATCGTTTTACTTAGTCATGTCTTATAGCTGTATGTTAAATGTCAACACTGGGAAAATGAATTGCTGCAGTGATTCATTGCTGAGCACTGTGCAAACCATGTTCCAGTCAGCTAGCAAGACTCAGCTATGCGAATATATCTAAACATTTCTCACTATGAAAAGAGATTTTTCTAAACACAGACATGTACCTGATTTCAGGCCATTTAGTAACCCTCTTATTGAAAATAATTGAGCTCTTGAGTTGAAACAGCATTTGCAGTTGTCAGCAGTCCTGACATATGTCTGCTCCCATCTGAGTGACTCTAAAATTAACTAGTGTATCTAGTCCTCATTAATATCAACTTATTATAATTATGCTTGGTACAGATGACATTGAAATTGCAAAAGCTAAATGACCATTTCATGTTTCCTAGTTATTACAACCTCTCATGCTGGAGCTAAAGACACAAAGTAAAAATGCTGCTTTAACAGACAAAAATATGTTCTGAGATTCAGTGTTGCTATAGTCTGATCTCAGAAACATAGGAATGGCCTTGCTCCTGTGGCACAGTTAATTGGGACGAGATCATTAAGAAGAAGTAATGAAAAATATCCTAAAAGTTAATAGGTACCATTTTGAAAATATTTTATTGGGTCTGATTAAATTATCCCTCAAAGTTGTTTGGTGTCATAGTTTAAAAAAAAGAGAACTGAAAGAAAGACCCATCACAAGGCACACCACGTGTTTTTCAGGACCTATAAATTGGTAGATATGCTGTCCATTATATTTATATTTGGTGCCACAGTTTATTATATGCTCTAAATGATGGCAAATATCCCACAGATTGTTATTGTTCTAATTGTTATGTACTGTATTAATAAGGAGTATTTACGGCAGATATTTACTGGGAAGGTCTCATTCACACTGTACATTTTGAGACATGGCTGAATTATTTAACAGTAGAGGTCAGATAATTTCCCAACCTTATTCTTCAGCTTTGTAAGCCACCATTCCATGAGATATTAGTGAGGGTAGATGTACAAAGGAAGAATAATGAACACTTTGGGGATATTAACAAGTGGTGATATTGTGACTCAATAAAGGGAAGATAAATTTACTGGATTTCCCACCCTATACACAAAACAGTATCTCCATTTCTGTGAATATGTCTTTTAAACAGATAGTTTACATTCTTCCCAATAGGAGATGAAAGCTGCAAAACAGAGTTCAGTTTCTCTGCTTAAATAATTTTGCTGTCTGGCCATGGAAGCTAGTGTTGGAAGGAACAGGCAATCCATTCCAGTGGTCCAGTTTGCATGATGAAGCTGACTTTCCATAGAAGGCTGTCCTGTATAAAGGTTTTTAATTATTGTTATATTTTGGGTAGCCGAGGATGAGTAGAGTATAACAGTGCTTTATTAGCAGAGTCATGCAGGCATTACACAATAGTAAGCTTAAACTCTAACACTCTCAAGCTGTACAGAAAATCCTGTGTATGCACAGTACAAGTCCTGTGCACAGTGCCACCTGCAGGCCATTTGTATAAACACCACAATTATAGTGAGCGTTTTAGCACGGTCTGTCTGAGCAGGGCACAATAACAGGAAGGTTACTGTACCTGTCTTTGTTAGGAACTCTCAGAGAGTGCTGAGTGCCACTGCAAGGAGCAGAGGGAGAGTTTAAAGTGATTGAGGAAAGTCAGAAGGTGAGACAGGCCAGAGGCTGTTAAAAGGCCAGAGTGGGGAAAAGTTTTGAATGTATGCTGCTGAAATGCTAATGAAATGTGTTCCTGTAACATTTATGTTGGAAATAGTTTGCCTGTGTTTTGCCTAAAGACCTGGTGTCCTTGTCTTTATGCTCCTGATCCTACACTTACCAGCCTACCATAGTTAATTCCCCCAAAAATTACATGTACAGGCAGCCAGCTTGTCACAGCTTGTCTTTTTTTCACCAAAAAAAAATTGCAGCCGAGTTGTGTCAGATTTTTGGTGAATTTCTTAAAAAAATGCTTTGGCAAATTCCCCTATTATGTTTTTTATGGAGCAGCAAATAAAGCTTAAAGGAAGACTACCTACCTTTCTTGTTAACATTACATTGAAAAAAGTGTAACCCCAAATTCCATATTTTGTCTCCGGTATAGATTTGTAGTTTTGCAGAGATAGTGTCTGTAATTTACCCACCTAAATTTATTTATACCATCATTTTCCTTCTGACCTCATCAATCTCACCAAACTGACTTATCCCTTTTTTAGATAAACAGGTGGACATTTCTGACGGAAACCCAGTAGTTTAAAACTGTATCACATGTACTTACACTTGCACCAAGAATCAGGGCAATTTTCCACTGCACTGCATTCACACTACTTGCTACATACAGTATACAATCTAACTTAATGAGTTAATGTATAAAAAGAACAATTAATCATGTATTTATATAATTTATTTATAATTAACTGACGTTTTAGCATACTGTGTGAACTCATTTTAGTAATGTTTTAGGATCAATATTTAAGCTGATTAATGGGGCAAATATATTAAGTGGTCTTCATGGCTTATAATAGCAAGCAATAATTATGATGTTTTGTTGTTTTTTTAGCAGACTTTGCTGAATCTTTAAACTGAATTATTATAATTACAAAATACTTTATTCAAGACAGATGTTCCAATATTGGATCTGCAGAGATAGAGACTCATGGGTTTTAATTAAATTTAATTTCCACTTCCAACCAATACAAAACAAAGAGAAAGGAAAATGACAAACTATGAATCCCAAAAGCAAAATTGTATGCTATATTTCAGTATAGTTAACTTCAGAACAATGTGATTTGCATCATTGTTAAAGGTTAAATATATTAAAATTTTACTTACTGACCATATTTTATGTCTCGTCTATAACAAAAAAGCTAACATCATCATCATCAGGATTGATTGAGGTCTGGCATGGTGCCGAGAGACTAGCGAATTGCTAATGTGATGCCACTATTCAAAAAGGAATCCCGTTCTCAGCCTCAAAACTATAGGCCAGTTAGTCTGACATCACTGGTAGGAAAGTTTTTCAAAGGGTTAATAAAGGATTGAATAAGATATTAGACTTCATAGCAAATCATAATACTATGAGTTTGTGCCAGAATGGTTTTATGCTCTTGTCAGACTTACTTAATTTCTTTTTATGAGAAGGTGGGTCGGGACCTCAATTCTGGGATGGCAGTGGATGTTATTTACTTAAGGTGGCCATACACGGGCCAATAAAAGCTGCAGACAGACCGTGTCGGCAGCTTATTGGCCCGTGTATGGGGCCCCCCGACGGGCTTCACCGATCGAGATCTGGCCGAAAGTAGGCCAGATCTCGATCGGATGGGACAGAAAATCCCGTCGGATCGCGGGCGCATCTATTCGTTGATGAGGTCCCGAGATCCGACCGCCCGTTAAGGCATCGTTAGGATCCGATCGTTGGGCCCTAGGGCCCACGATCGGATCAGCCCGATATTGCCCACCTCAAGGTGGGCATATCGGAGGGAGATCCGCTCGTTTGGCGGCATTGCCAAACGAGCGGATCTCTCAGTGTATGGGCACCTTTAGACTTTGCTAAAGCATTCAATACAGTGCTACACAGAAGGTTACTGGTTAAATTAAGGAATGTTGGCCTGGAACATAGTATTTGTACCTGGATAGGGATCTGGCCAAAATATAGATTACAAAGAGTGACGGTAAATGTAAGATTTTCTAATTGGACCAGTATTGTTAGTGGAGTATTGCAGGGCTCTCTACTAGGTCCTTTGCTTTTCAACTTGTTTATTAATGACCTGGAGGTGGGCATTGAACGTACTGTTACTATTTTTGCTGGTGATACTAAATTGTGCAGAACTATAGGTTCCATGCAGGATGCTGCCACTTTGCAGAGTGATTTGAATTAGTTGGAAAACTGGGCAGCAAACTGGAAATTAAGGTTCAATATTGGTATATTGCCAAAATGATTTCCTTCCTACCTAAACACAGTCTGAATCTTTTCTCTTTCACCTATCTTGATTTGCCCATATCCTCCCTCTATCCCCAGCATATCCAGCATCCTTTCTCTACTTACCAGCACCTTAGGGGCTTATTTAAGAATACTCAAGCTTCTTGGCTCAAGCAATCATCAGGGAAATCCATCATGAGTTTCCATACTCACCCTGCTTTTTAGTGACAATAAAGCTTGGCAATTAGTGAGGTGTGGGCAGCCTGAAACCCACAGGATCTGTGGGTTTACCTAACTTTAGCAAAAGATTTCCAGGTTACAGGCGGGTTTAGGTTGAGCTCTTCCTTGCTCTTCATAGGCACCATCCTGCCCGGCCCCCTTTTGTGACATCAAAGATGGGTGGGTCAGGTACAGGTCTATAAATAGAGTGGTTCTACCAGATTGGGGTTGGGTGAGCTTGGGTTAGAGTTAGGTAGGGGTCTGGGTTTTTTTTTGGTCATCCCACACATCCCTAATGCTAATTTCTGCAATTCTGAACTTCTGTAATTTCTGAACAGTTGTTTGTAACAAAGAAAAACTTTGGCAGCTTTCAGGTGTATAAGGGTATATTCTGTTTTGACTTTGGAATTGTATTACATTACTCAGGAAATACTAATCACATGTGCTAGTTATGCAGGGTAGACTAAAGAGCACATAAACTTCCCTCTTTGTACATGGAACTGAATTTACCATTAATTGAACCTTAGATAAAAGAATGCTGCAGCTGGTCCAGTGTTGAAAGTTACAAATTAGCCACAGTATGTTTAATACATGGTAGTTGTAATATTTTTAATAGTTAAATTCAGTTGGTTTTATGTACCTGTATTACATTACTCAGGAAATGCTAATCATATGTGCTAGTTATAATACCTCTGAGATACAGAAAATTCTCAAAATACTTGGTTGGGCCTATGTAATGTGATCACTAGTATTCTGTAAGGAGCTTAACAACAAATATTCAATAAACTCACATATTTACACTTAATCCTTGCTTTGTTTTATTACTGCACGTGCATTATTTTTTTATCCACAAACTATTGCTCAAACAATCAACAAATGTATTTTTCCTATATTTTGAAAAAGAAAATTTATAATATAGATTGAGATCAATCAAACAATATTAGGTTGGTTGTCAGAGAAATTCCCTATAGAAGGGAATAATACAGTTATTTTCTTATTGTATGCTTAATAGTTATGGGTGAATTTCTCAGAAATTTTCTCAGAAAAATTAGCAAAACTCTAAAATTGAAGCAAGGGTCAATTTTGATGCTGCCGTCTAAGTCAATGGGTGTCCGAATAGTGGTGGCACGCAACGGTTTTGTGCAGGGGATTTTTCTGACAACCGTCAAGAAACTTTTGCCGGCGGCGAAACGCAGAAATTGGCAGCAAATTTGTGCCTGACAAATTAATTCGCCCATCACTAATGCTTAATAAAAACCAACCGTGAAGAGATGAAAATAATTTCATGTTGAAGAAAGCAAACAATTATATTTTGAATTACTAGTGTAAAAATACAATACATTTTGTAACTCAACATGTTACTAGAATAATTACTAGTCTATATATATATATATATATATATATATATATATATATATATATATATATATATATATAATATATATATATATATACTATATCATTTTGTTTCATAAAAAAATGGTGCTGCCTAAAGATGTTCATTTATCAATCTCTGTTAATGAGCAAAAAGAATTGTTTTACAAAAGAACAACATAACATAGGGGATGTAAAAACTGATCATCTCTATTGTGAGGAAGTCTCTTTGGACTTTATGGGGGAAGTGGATGCTGCTAGACAGCCTAAGGCTTCAGTAAGAAGATAGACCCTACAGTTACTCAACCCTTAGTGAATTCAGGGATTAGGGACATGTAAATTAGCTAAAGACAGTGGCAGGTAACTCCTGTTATAGAATGCTTAGACAGGGTGAGCTAGTAAAAGCAGTGTTGTGCTCCACCAAGTGACACTCTCCACACTGCAGCACCCTTTGAGGGTTTTTAAATACTGGGAGCAGATACCTGTGGTGTGAGTAATTTCTTTTTGAACGTGAAAATGTGAACTTGGAGTATGCAGGGCTGTATTTAGGTTTTCCCTAGGTACCAAACCTCAGCCCATCCCCACATGCTGGGTTTCACAGTACAGGCTGAGCATTTATTTTGTAAAAATTCTAAATAGGTATTCTAGGCCGACCACCCTAAAGCGTCATGCAACACACTGAAGATTGTGTAATGTGGAAAGTGTAGTATATGAGGATGTAAATGTGAAATGTCTGTTATGTATGCATGGGGGGTTTTGAATGTTGAAACTTATAATTTTTGGGGAAATTGTTCTTTAGGATTTTGGACACTAGAGGGCTGAATGGTTATGGTAAATGTGTATTATGGTATAATTTATATCCCAGCCACCAGAGGGGGAAAACTAAAAAAAGGGCAACAGAAGAGTTAGGGGGAGAGGTTGTAGGCAGACATGGTCCAATGCAGAACACTTGCTGGAGGAGGAGAGGCCCAGCCTTGGAGTTCGGGTAACAGGCTTAGCCAGAGACAGGAGATTAATGAGATAGTGTGCACTAGGTATACAAGATAGATAGGAAAACGGTAGCAAGGGCAGTTAAGAGCACCAACCAGCACAGCAGAGGGCAGATAGGGATAAAGAGATCCCAATGAGGGCGGTGGGACAGAAGCGGCCCGAGGTGTTTAGGAGGCAATAGCACATATTGTAAGCGTCCTGTGAGTAAGAGATGGACTGTTGTTTGGGGGAATAATGGTCATTATGGAATGCCTTGAAGCATTTGGATATATGTATCTGACTTGGATATCCTTGATGCCTGTTGTAAAATAAAACATTCTTGTTTTAGAAATTGATTGACTATTTTACTTTTTTTTTTAGTTTGACAATTTTTATATGCACAACTATTTTGTCCAAATGCATTAAAGTTAATGATCGTCTGAAAAATTTTATGCACGTGACTATTCTAACACGGGAAATTTTTATTTGTCAAGGCGGATTTTTCACCGTAATTTCGCGAATTTATTTGTTGGTGTCGAAACGCTGAAATTCGCTGCAAATTTGTGCCTGGTGAATTAATTCCCCCATCACTATTGGATAGCTTTTCTCCTTTAATTCTGTGAGTGCTCAGTTGCGGCAAGGAGTGGTACATAGCAGCACTCTACCACTCAGAACAGCTGAAAAAGGTGCTTTCGAGAATCTATGACACTACAATAATGAAGACAAAAATAGCTACATTTTAAAAGTGTAAATTGAAGATTGAAAATAACAACATCCTGTTAAACTGTAGTTTCATATTTTCAAACCAGTGAATCCTGTTCTGCTCTGTGGGTAAGGGGCCCTTACAAAGCATATGTACATGGCATTAATCAATTGCAGAATTTAGTAATGGACCATCAATGTTTAGTCAAAAACATCTGCAATTACTCCTGTCCTTTTTCCTCAATTGATTTACCCTACCTTAGTTCATATTATGGGACATATATATATATATATATATATATTTTTTTTTTTTATTTAAGTTTTTGGTCACTTGCCTCCATATTGTTTAAATAAGTGAACCCATACAGTACATGCTTTATATGCTGCACTTTTTTATATAACAAACCTTGACTGAAATAATAAAAAAAAAAAAAAACACCAAGCAAATCCTAAAATGAGGAACAGAGGAAGTATTCAGAAATATTATTTAAACTATCAGAAAGTCCAAACAACGAAATGCTGTTATAAATTTCTAATTAAAACACAGGCTATCAAGGGAAAAAAAGGAATTTTAATTGAATAGCTTCCTACTTCGTTTTGATGCTTAGCAACAGTAACAATCCCATAGTTTGGATTAAAACACATATTGTAAAAAGGTAAGTGAAAATCATTTTAAGTGAGGAAATACAGCATTGTATTCAGACACATTACACTTTTCTTTCCCATAAATTATTACCACAGTGTGGCTCCGTCTTGCCATCTGCAGCATTGTCTCCTTAGTTTCTATGTACACAAGAGACCTGCCTTGGGAAATATTTATGATGTGTAGTGCAGGAACTAAGCTAAGCCTGCTTAGATTCATTTCACATATAGTATAACATTTCCTACTTCTGCTATTTAGTTCCTAGTAACTTCAAATTATGAATGTTCAGCCCAGAACTAGGCTGATAAATTTATCTTTACATTGGAACTCGTATTTTTACTGCTGTCCTCATGTTGCATGGAAAAGAAAATATCACAATAATTATGATGATTGCACAGTGTTTCAGTCGATTTCCAGAAAAGTGTGTAAAGAAAAACGCATTTGCCTTGTATGGTATTTAATGAATATAAATGATGCCAGAGGAGACATGACAATGTTTCCAATAATCCCTTCAAAGCTACAAAAGCCTTAAATGCTTACGGTGGATAAACTCATGATTCTTTTAGCTATGAAAAAGTTAATATTCAAATAAGCATTGATAGTTTATCCATATGGCTTCATCCATGTTGCTATTTCAGAACAAGTGGGATAAAGCTTGGGCCTAAGAAAAAAATCACTGGATGTATGTTGGGATGAGATGCTGTCAGGGGCACAATACATCCCAAAAGTCTTCTACTGATTAATTTTGCTGTTGAAGGAAACAGAAGTCAGGATTGATTTGATTCACATTTATGCTGGTATATATAGTAGATCATAAACTCCATGGGGCAGATTTATAATTTATCTTGGTAAGAAATCCATGATTTTCCTGTGAATCATGGCTTGATTACTTCCCTGTGTTTTCAGGTGACTTCCTGTTTCTTTTTCTGTCATTTACTGCTCTTGCACTTCTGTCCAGAGTTTACATAAAGGACCCTATGGTGTGCTGCTCTGCAATTTGGGAATCCTGATTGACATCCTCTGCTTCTGTGTTGGGGTCTCCTCTAACAGGTGTCTGAATCTAGGACCATCTCATATTCATGCACCCAATCTTGCCAGTCCACCACTGCCTTTGCTTGCTGTGGCACCATAGGGTACCTGGCCTCCAGGTTTCACGTGCCCCATTGCAAGATGATGCCTTCTGCTGCTACATATTGTCCACAATGGGCACATCCCATGGGTTAGATGGCTCAGAAGCTGTAAAACCAGATCCATGACATGTCCACCTTTCCCCCCTATACCTCTGCACCATATACTTGACTAGTTTGCACAATATTCATTAAAACTAAGAAAAATAAATATAATTTTGAAAAGGGTAGGGAGGTAATTCATATCATAAAGCAAAGATGAACTAAACAAAATTAAACAAAAAATGTAATTAACAAAAGTACAGATACACATATTCTTGATAAGAATTAGGATAACAACAGAAACTGCTCCACAAATTCCTGTGCAATGATGTATAACCCACATATGTTGGGTTATGCATCATTGCCGGAAATGCATCGCATTTTAATCTGTGGCCCAAGGAGGTTTCATGCCACTACACAAGCACAAGAAAACATGGTTCTGGAATCAATGGATCACATAATGAATCAATACTTTCACAAAATTGGTCAGCTAAATTTTTAATTATGGTCAATTAACTTTAGCATGATCACAGTCAATGGTAGATCAAATCACTTGCCAGGGCGCCTTACTTATGCAGTGAGGATCTTACAGCTGTAATAAACCGATCAACTGTAAGAGCAATGTGTGCATTATTTGTGACATCAGAATGAAGAGACTCTTGTATGAATAATGATCCCTAGGGTCTGGTAATATGGATTCTTAAGGACAGCTTGTTTGACCCTGAAAAGAAATAGTGAAGATACAAAAAAAAAAAAAATTGAAAATAATGTACTGTATAACCCTATCTTAGTCATTTCACTTGCTGTAATGAACATCACATGCAATATTTTTACACACTGGAAAAATGTCTTGAATAAACATATTTATTATATGAGTTAGATTTGGTACATTTTAAACTCGTGTCAGAGCCTTTAGTCATTTGAGTCAATATGATGCACTTTTCTTGGCATCCTACTGCTTTAAAGTCATCTTGCACACTAAGCATTAGCATCACAGGAATGAATTCTTTATTTCTCACAGCTGTAAGTTTCAGCTTGCTGTTTAAAATTAGCATTTTCAATGACATATTCTGCAAAAAGTTAGAGTGTTCTCTTTGCTCAAGTAACTGTTGGCTGTGGTGCTACACACACAACATAAATTACATAAATGAGACATTGATATATATGATGTATGTGTTTCCCTTATGACCATACCACCTTCCACAAATCTACTTGATTGATAAGTCTAATTAAACATTGTGTAGGTGAAAGACAAGAACATTCTATTCTCCATTTGCCATTGTATGTAAATGTATAGAACCTTTCCACTGCAACCAGTACTAAACAATGAAAAAAGGACACTTGTACAACTTTGTGTTCTCCCCTGAAAACTTGTATTTACAGGGGGAAATTATCTAATGAGTCATAAAAATGATCTAAGCACTTTGAAGTGAACACTTTACACTTGTTATTATGTTCCACTTTTGGAATGATATACTGTATATACACCATAGTAATGAAGGCACACTCACAAAAACCCACCAACTGCCTGTGTGTTGACTGGTAGTTCAGCAAGCAATTTTGATGCCCACAACTATTTTGAAGCCCACAATTAATTGACGCCCGTGACTATTTGACACACTACTATTTTGTCAAAATTCATTAAAGTCAATGGGTGTCAGAATAATATAGACTTGCATCAGAATAGTCGCGTGCAACAAATTTTCCCCGCGGTTTTGTGAATTTATTCACCGGCTGTGAAACACAGAAATTCGCTGCAAATTCAAACCTGGCAAATTTATTCGCCCATCACTTCAAATTGACAATTAATAAAAAATAAACACCAACTGCAAATAGTCTCAGAATAGCATTCTCTACATACTAACAAGTAATAAATAAAGAATAGTCATGTCGAAAATGGGAAATCAGTTCATAATAAATATTTTGATTAATGTTTATAATTACAGCTACTGTACATCTTTAGTTGATAATGACTGGAAACTGTTAATACTTTGAAAATGTAAAAATATCTCAGCTATAATGGTCAACTGTTGGTTGAGCAGCACCTACACTATTGAGCAAAAAGCATCTTTTTATATTGTGCTCCAGCAACTGTAATAATGGTTTTTAATGAGTTTCTGAAAAGGGGAGAATCTTATATGACATTTTGCCTCCAATTATGAATCACAAACTAGCAATTCATCTGATATGCTTTTCTGGAATTGCAGTAACAGAGGCATGTTAGATGAATAGCTGATTGAAGTTTAAAGCTTTTAATTTTAAACTTGTAAATGAATTAGAACACGAGAAGGTTTCTCAAGCTATTAAATTGCTCTCTGTTGACTCCGGCTGCATTCATAACTGGATTGTTGATATTCCTCCTTAGAACACTGGCCACAATTAACATTGGAAGATTCTCATCAAACTGCTTTATGCAAAAACCTGTAATGAGTGTAATGCGCTGTCAAATAATTAAACAGTATTAAGGAAATCACTCAGGAGCATGCATCATATTTCATTTTTATAAATATCTTGTTAATCAAATAAAACAATGAATTAAATAATAATTTAATAATGCATTGAAGCTATTTGGTGTTAAATTGATGTTAATGGATTAAGTCAGTTAAGATGTGTATGAAAATATGCCTTGGCATAAATTCAATGACTGCCAGAATTTGTAATGTTCTTTACCTTTTTTTTTTCTTTGATTATAGTAAAGGTATGGGATCTATTATCCAGCATGCCCGATACCTGGGTCTTTCACAAAAACGGGTCTTTCCCAATTGTTTCACCACCAATATGGATTCATTCCATTTAGTTAGACTCAAACACAAGATACTGTTCTATTATTAGAATTGCCATAGTTATATAGTTAGTTACATATAGTTACATAGTTAAATCAGGTTGAAACAACTACTGACCAATCTGTTCCGCACCCATCGAGTGTGAAGGATTTTGTCAGGATCACTGCTCGTCGCCTTACCTCTCGGCATCCTCTCCAGCGATGCATCTCCTCCAGCGGCGCATCCAAGATGGCGGCGCCCATGGCCGCCATGTGGTAGTGGCACCGGCGTTTTGTCGCAGGAGCGATGACGTTACACCTGGCACGAAGATTTGAAATAAAAAGATGCCAAGGTCACGGGTTCGATGCCTGATAATAGGAATTCCTGCTTTGAGTACCTGGGTTCCCTAATTTCCTATTCTTCTGTCTCCTGGTTTCCTGACTCCTGCTTGAGATTGATTCTGAACCTTGCTGCCTGCCTGATTGAATACTTTGCCTAAACTGACTACGATTTCACCTGACCTCTTTTTGGATACCACAAACTTGGACTTTTTACCCCTAACTTCCTCCTTGGTCCTTCCTACTCCCTGGCGGGAGACGATAGGCCGCTGACAGATTTAAGCCCTGAAATGCACACCTGAGAACAGCAGACTTGCAATTAATGTGATTAGCCAAAGCCCATCATTGATCTGACACTCTGTGGGGCAAATTTGCTAAAGCGCAAAGCACATTTTTAGTGAAAATGTGACAAAATTACAATTTGCTGGGACATACTAAAAAACGAAGAAGAGAATTCTCTAGTGAAAGATCTTAGTGCAAGAGAAGATTTGCTCAGATCCGCAAGGTGAATTTTCGCTCAGGGTAACAATCGTTAATCCGCAAATTTATCAAAGTGTGAACTTTTCAGTACTTTACCCTGTTCGTCAAACTCTATTTTGTCAGGTTCTAACTGGTGAATTGATAAGATGAAGCTACGTCCTCAACATTATTATGTCACTGACATCATAATTGTATCGTTTATTCCAAAAAAAGACAAAGCACAGAATTTTTTTATATTTTAATGTGGGATTATGTTTACACATTGTACCTGTTAAAGATATTTTTTATTTTTTATTTTTAACAATATGAAACTCATGTCACATTTGTATAATGGGCTCATATCTAGGCGAATAGCGGACCTCATAAGTGGCCACTTTCATAAATTTCACCAACATCACTCATAAATACAAACATTATGAAACCGCTATATTTAATTTGATGTAAGTAAAAGTACAGTATGTTGCCAAGTTTCTCTAGGAAAAATGTAATGCTAGAGAAAAATCACTTAAACTAAACTTTAGCAATTTTTGCTGCCAAAAGCACGCCAGCGTTGTGCAAAGTATGGCAAAGTTAAAGGCTATTCTTATTTAGGCAAACTATATCATTACTTTCACAAAGTCCACATTTCCTGAGGAAAGCCCTGCAGTTCAGGAAAGCCCTGGAGCTATAAGCGCAGCAGCTGCATGACAAGGGATCTGAATGACCAGCAGCCAAATTATACTGGTCTAGGTTACAGATGGGCAGAATCACATGTAGCTGTGTTTAGGTGAGAAGGAATGAGTTAAAGCAGGAGATGACCGAGCCCAGGGGTGGAGTCAGAGAGGGACATGATGTCAGGGGAAGAAGTAGTTCACTTCCTTATCTTCTGAGCAGGTAGAAACATGAGGCAGAGCTATGTCTGTGATGTAATGTTATTAGCTGCAGTATAAACACACTAACTTCTCACTATACTGCTGGCTTTGGGAGTAGAATTAGTTGGGCAGCTGCAGGCTAGTCTCTTGCTGTATATTTGCTGTTTTACAGCAGTTAATCTCACTGTAGTCACTGAGGCAGCATGGAAGTTGGTTTTATATATATAACCCATGCAGTGCCTGCAGAGAGAGAGAGAGAAGGCATTACAGTACAATTTCCCCTGTGAATTTATCATGGAACATGTGACAAAACTCTCTCTTTTATATGTATAGTTACTATGTATAGTAATGTTACTATAATGCTGGCTTTGTGGGTGTTAGTCTCTTGCTGTATATTTGCTATTGTACAGCATTTAATCTCACTGTAGTCACCGAGGCAGCATGGAAGACAGCCTGGGCCCTAAAGGCATCCTCGGTATTAGAGAGAAATCCAGACTGTGACACAGGGTGTCTGCCACTACTGCTCATTAGAGTATACAGAGAGCAGGAATTAGAGCATACAGAGAACTAGAAGTGGAGTATACAAAGAGAGCAGTGGGGCGTAGTCAGGAATAGGTGCAAAGCCTGTATACAGTAATTTTCTTGGGCTTTGCTTTATTAGGGCTGCCTATATATATATATATATATATATATATATATATATATATATATATATATATAAAACACTCTTTTTTAAATTTATTTAGGACTGACGCACGGACACTGCCTTGACGGGGCACGTCGACTTATGCATTCTTAGTACAAACTCTGTAACTAAAAGTGTCTCTTTTTTACTACATGTTACAGTTAAGTTGTGCAAAAAAAATTTTTTCCCTGGGGGCTATATATTGGAGTGCTGGGGTTAAATTGTGTAGTATGTATATCAAGCCTCACCCATGTGCACCCAATAAAAAGGGATGAGTGTCATTTCAGTGTGTTTTTTAATTTTATATTATGGGGAGGTGGCTTTCTCTTTAATGCCTGCTTTCCCAATTCCGCCTAATGGTCTTTGGAAAATATCATGCTAAACAGAGAAAAACAGGTATGATCTTTCTCCCCCCAAAGAAAACTCTCTTTTTTCACTTAGTTAGGACTGACACATGGACACTGCCTTGACGGGGCATGTTAGCTTACGCATACTTTGTACAAACGCTATAACTAAAAGTGTCTCTTTTTTACTAGATGTTACAGTTAAGTTGTGCAAAAACAATTTTTCCCTGGGGGCTATATATTGGAGTGCTGGGGTTAAATTGTGCAGTATATATATATATATATATATATATATATATATATATATATATATATATATATATATATATATATATATATATATATATAAAACATGGAGGAGCATAGAAGAGGGAAAAAGGAGGTTCTCTCCTGTGACTGCACAGTGGGTTGATTGATACAGACACTACTACTGCTTATTATAGGTAGCAGCCTGCTTGGATTTCCTATCATCAAGACACTGCAGATGCAGGTCCGGCAGCAGGGCTGCTGCACTTCTCTCATGTTGGCGGCACAGCATAGTAGCAATCTCTTGTTAAATTCTGGCTTTAGAATATTACCTCGAGTTAAGCTAGCAAGGTTCTATATATTTGATAAAATGTGAATAAACGCTGGGGCCATTTCACACCCATTTCTGTCTCCTGGTTTCATTAAGGTATATAATAAGGGGGTTCTGTGAGATAGCTCAAGGCGAAGGGTCAAATTAAGGAGTCCACCTTGTCATGGCAAAGGCCCTGAATGGCTGCATAACAGATTTCAAAATCCAGTTGTCTAAGGGCCAATCTTACAACTGGGAATAGGTATTAAAATAATATGCTTTATATGAAGCCTTAGATACTAGCCGCTACAAAAATTGTAAATTCTACTTGCTAGCCATGGGTAAAATATACTGCATGAAAACATTATCAAAATACATTTTACCTTTTGATAAACACAAAGGCATTCTGACTAAATTCCTTCATTTTTAAAGCAAATAAACATGATCAGATCATTAACAAAATGCCTAAATCTTGCTAAAGATGTACAATTTTACAGAAAGACTGTTGAATGGCATCATGTAGCCATTTAGCCATTTGTCTTTACCCTTTATACCAATTGATTGTACATCCCTGTGCTGTCCAAGGGATATTTCTGACCTCAGGCTGTTTTTGCATGTTTGGTCATTTGACCTTTCTTTATCATAACTACTTCCATTATTGAATTTTCTCAGTCCATTGAGGTGCATAACATAAATAACTTCTCCCAGTGGAGGATCTGTGGCACAGAATTGAAATGATAGCTCAGAGGCATCGGGAAAAAAGCAAAAGAACAGCATACCACCTACAGTGTTTGTTCATTAAATGACCTTGTCAGAGCCTAAATACATCATTGTGCCCTTTCAGATGTTTCTCAATGTTTTATATCAGTGCTGCTATTAAAACAGTCATGAGTTTTAGAGCATTGTTTATAGAAATGTTTTTAATGTAAAGCAAGCTTAAACCTACAACTTTTTCAAATTTCTCTACTGTAAGCCTAGAAACATATAATATCTTGGTGGTGGGCCCATAGAAATTGTTGCCCCAAAGGCAGATGTCATAGATCAGTGTCTAATGTTTCCTGTAAGCAGTCTGATTTTTCATACACATACAATATGTCACACCAGTTCATTGAAAACTGTGTATGCATTTGTATCACCATATGTATTTTTGCAGTGTACAATTAGTATTTCCAGATGTAACTGTAAATTGGATTTTAGTATTCTTGGCATTAGCATTTGGCCAATCCAGCACAAAAAACGAAGCAATGGTGGTTTCAAGAGAGTGAGGAGAATGGCATCCGCTAGGCTGCCTCAAGGCGGCACTTACTGCCAAAATGCCCTGGTATGTAGATAGCAGCTATTCCACATTATTTTCCCCTGTATGACCATCTAGACCAGTGCTGTCCAACTTCTGTGGTACAGAGGGCCAGAATTTTTCTGGTCTTCATGGTGGAGGGCCGATAATGGAAGCCAGTGTTATTCACTCCCTGTTTTAGACCACACCCACTTTAAACCACACGTTACCCCATATCCAAATAATAGCAACACCTCGCTCCTGATTTTCTTTTTTGTAGCCAGACCTGGGGAAGAAGTGCTGCCTAAATGAGCACTAATAGCCATGCTCTTGCCCCCTCATTGTGCTCTTTCACTTCTATGAAGGTCTTGTAAAATGCCCATATTGAGCTTCTGTTCCATGCAAAACTTATTTGTTTAAAAAGTAAAATACTGTAACATAAAAAAACTACTTTCAAGACTTGCTGATAATGAAACATCTTACTGTATTTTTTTAAGATCACGGGTTAATGAAATGATTTGTTCTGTTTATATAACATATGGGCTCATTCATTTATTATACCATACTGACACAACTAGTTACAGTATAGACTGACCATTTATTCGGATGCCAGGTCCCTGCTGTCTGACCATATCCATACTGTCATTTTGATGGATAAAGATCACAAACACTCAGGGAGCAGGTAATTTTGTTTGTCCACAGGTAGCACAAGATGAACTAATGGAGATGAACATATTTTTAACAATACACATTTGGTTTTCTTTTTAATATGCCTTCACTTGATTTTAGATTTTGTAACTATGCCTAAATAAAATTGAAACTATGAATATGTCTATGAAGATTTTCATTCACCCAAAACCTGATATACTGTATACTGTATATATCAGTGGGAACAACCTGAATGCCGAGTAATCTATAGTTTAGCTAATTGGCATGGAATTTTACAGCATTTAAAACTTTAAGCTGGGCACACTTGGCAGGATCTGTTTATTTGGCAAAGTCACTAAGGGAGTAGACCTTTGCTCAATTTTCCCACTCACTTGCTGAGCTAAATGATCTGATCATCTTTCTAGCCCATTAAAAAGCTGAACAGTTTTCCGCTAGATATGAGATGGCAGTTGGGTGAGGACCTCAACTTATTGAGATCAGGACTTGTTGAAGAGGATAATTTGAAGTGCAACACAAATACCTCCATAAAAAGAGCATTTCAAGGTTTAGAGAGTTTGAGAAGTATGAAGAGACAGAGTCAAGGGAGGAGGCTGCTGAAGTTAGAACAGTGTAGCAAGGTTGCGTAATTTGTACATGGAGAGTGAAAGGTTGATATACAGACTGGGAATACCAAGACGAATGAAAGATTCAGATAATACTACTACTCGGGGACACAAGTTATATGCATTCTAATGAGTGCACAATGGCACCAAAGAACAAGAACAAGACTATCTTACACTAAAGCAATGTACACCTGGCCAGGTCTTCTGCTCAAAAGGTATATAATAGACCGTTTTAATTGTTAATTGTGTTACTGGCCCTTTCACACCCTTGTGTGCTATACAAACATTTCAAACTATTAATTGAATCCAGTAAAATAATGGATCTGATTATGATATGTATATCTAATTTTTGGTACTTTTCAGTTTTCAGTGTCTGAATATGCAAATGAAACACACAAAAATGTAATTATCAAATTTAATAAAATGTCATTCAATAAACATGTAAGTCATTTATTATGCAAGATGTCTAATTAAAATCGTAGCATCTAAATTGAGGCCATGAATTGCATGAGTCATTCATATTTTATAATAACACTCAGTTTAGCATAATTTCCTATTAACAGAACTAACCTGCCCTGGGAATGGTTAATAGTAAAATACTGAACAAATTACTTGATTTTGAAAAGCATTGTTATGATCTAAATTTACTCATGGACATTTTGCTCTTCCCATTAGTGTGATGGGTAATTAACTTATAATTACATGGCATTGTCTTTCTTTAAGGGGATTTTAGTGTTGTTATGACCCCAATTATTCATCCCTAGGTTGCTTCCAAAGAGACGTATAATGATATCCATTAATCACCCCAAGGTTTGCTGAAGAAGTACTGGGGATGAATAGGTTGAAATTCCATGGCCCAGCTAACAATGACAGAATCACTTCTGTAATATTTCTATGTCTGGAGTATATATACTTAAATAATTATATACTTTATATAAAGCAAAACAATATTTTAGTTCATGAAAAAGTGTTTATGCAAAACCAAAGTTTAGTTACAAAATCTGGTAGTGGTAGGTGAAGAAAGTCAAACATAATCTTTAAATAAAACAAACAAATCTTGTTCCTTTTTGCTTACTTTTAGGTTGCCATCAACCAGCCTTAAGTCACAAGAGAATGCAATTGGTCTCATTTACTGAGAATAAGCACCTGTTCCCAAGGGCCAATTGGCTAGTAACTAATTAGCAGTACTACAGGTTGTAAAATGAAAGCAATCAGCAAATTTGCCCAAATGACACTCCTCTAAATACATCTTTGAAGCAAAGAATTATCATCTGAACTTCCCAGTTTAGTCTTAAAATTATTTTATCATTAGATTGATTTTTTAATCTCTTTTATAAAGCAACCAAAAAACTGTTAACAGGGTATGCTTAATCTATAGTTCCTTTGGCAAGGCTATTTACATCCCTCCAAGAGATTTTTCTTGCTTTCAACTTGTCTGCTATGTGTTTGTTTAAACAACATCATCATGTTACATAATCATGAATAAAATAATTGTTAACACTGTATCTGGCTTCAGATCTGGAGTTTACAAATATAATGGGTAATGTGAGTATTCATAGTTTATTATGATAGTGCTTATCCATGCTCCAGTAATGCATTGTTGCTCACTCTGTTTTGACATCATCATCAAAGAATTGAAAATGTATGACTATAGCATTAAAGGATGCAGCTGGATGGAGATAATCAGAAACTGGTCAAACATTAACTTTACATCAGCACAAAACATTTGATTTAATCTGAAATAAGTCAGGATCCTAAAGAAAGTTGGCTGACTAATGCCTTTGAGGTATATAATGATTGCTTAGAATGAGGCATTGACAGGGAATAAGAAACTGCAAATAGATTCACCATGCTGTGCAGTGCATTGCTCCAAGCCATCCGAAGATCCTCATTCCTGATAATGGAGTATAATTCCTGGACTGCAAAGCAGCTCAGTCACCAAAATCAATCAACTGCTCAAGCACACTCTTTATTGCAAAAAACTGCCAAGCCTGCTTGATAAAAACAAGGTCTAAGAAACCTACTGATTCCTTCCACCTCCTTCTACCCAACATTCATTGAATAGAGATGCCAAAAAGAAATGGCCTCCTAAATGGTTATTTGATAACAGCTGCAAAGTATACCTGCATTTATAGTTATTTATGATCATAATTTATACACATTTCCAATGTGTATTGTTGTGCATCTTAACCAGTGAGAACACTTCTGATTCCATTCATTTCACAATGGAACTGTGATTGTCATAAATAAGTAAGAATTATTTTGAAGGATGTTGCATGAAACTTTTGAACTATTGAAAATGTGTTTAAGTGCAGTTGTATCCACATGAAATTAAGGAGATCACTCATCTTTATAATACAAAAAACATAATGTGCAAATATTTGTAGAAATTAGTGCAAAAAAGTTAATTTATAATTCAACACCTCTACAGTATAAGGCTACAGTTTACATTCACATTTTGAATTACAGAGAAGTTCAGTTTCAATGCAGTGTACAGTACATCAG
This sequence comes from Xenopus laevis, assembly GCF_017654675.1. Classification (NCBI taxonomy): domain Eukaryota; kingdom Metazoa; phylum Chordata; class Amphibia; order Anura; family Pipidae; genus Xenopus; species Xenopus laevis. The sequence goes on from NC_054385.1 coordinate 76,410,395, forward strand.
TGATCTTCAGTTGGGAATCGGATAGCTAGAACAATTCCATAAATAACATCAAATGCTCAAATCCACTAGCATATACAGTATAAGATATACAGTATAAGATAGTTTCAGCACTGAACTTAACTATCATATGATTGAGTTTCTAAGCACAAATAATTAAATGGAAACGTCCATTGTGTATATAATAATTTTTGAATATAAATTGGTTAATTTTAAAAATACAAAAATTAGAGGCTAAAACATGTTTTACTATTTATCTTCAACAAAATCTTTGGCTGTTTGCCTGTTTATGTTTTAATGTTTTTTTTTCTTCACAATGTCACATTGTTATGGCTGCTACTCAAGTACTGTAATTATTCTTTGTTGAAACAGCTAAGCATTCAAACTGAGTATCACAGAATCTCATTTTCTTCCTCCAGCCTTGGTTATGAAATAAATTGTACGCGAATATTAAATTGCACAATCTGATTTCCATAAAGGAATTCTGCTCAATTGTCAACTTCAAATTAACTTAATCTTGTAAATCTAAGGGATTATAGAATTGTCTTTGTGTCAATATATGTTTCTTTTTTAAATAATTGTTTTAATTTGTGGGTGGCTTCTAATTTCCCACTGAGCTACGAAGGTGTCATATTGACAAATTTGTAATTATTGGCTGAAGTGTTTTATAGGCAGCATGTTAATGTCTTTAACTGCCATTAGTGAAGAACATACAAATGCAAAGAATTGCACTCAAAAGATTAACTCATTAACGATTAGACATTCATTGTAAATTTCAGAATCCATATATGGAGATATTAAACTAAAGATTAATGTTCATTAGTTGGGACACAGTGACGTCTTTGAATTTTAATTCTTGTAACCTTAAAAAACACGTTTTTCTTCATTTCATGTAGCTTTCAACATACAGTAGTTAGTAGATTGATAAAAAAAATAAATAGAGTAGTTATTTAAATATAGATAGAGCATTGACCAATTCAACAGTTATAATCCTCTTGGTTTACATAGAATTTGTTTTATTTCTTAAACGTAAAAATGTGAAATACTGTAAGGAGGGTGCTATATTTATTGATTTCTTCAACGAGAACTAGGGATGTCGCGGACTGTTCGCCCGCGAACTAATTCGCGCGAACATCGACTGTTCGCGTCCGCCGAATGTTCGCGAACGTCGCGCGACGTTCGCCAATTTGGGTTTGCCTTAGCTGGCGCTTATTTTTGACCTCTCACCCCAGACCAGCAGATACATGGCAGCTAATCAGGAAGCTCTCCCTCCTGGACCACCCCCACACCCCCTGGACCACTCCCCTTCCATATATAAACTGAAGCCCTGCAGCGTTTTTTCATTCTGCCTGTGTGTGCTTGGAAGAGCTAGTGTAGGGAGAGAGCTGTTTAGTGATTTGAGGGACAGTTGATAGTAACTTTGCTGGCTAGTAATCTACTTGATACTGCTCTGTATTGTAGGGACAGAACTCTGCAGGGATTTGAGGGACATTTTAGGTTAGGTAGCTTTGCTGGCTAGTAATCTACCTTCTACTGCAGTGCTCTGTATGTAGCTGCTGTGGGCACTGCTGCTGATCTCTCATCTGCTGACTGCTGCCTGTAACCCAATAGTCCTTGTAAGGACTGCTTTTATTTTCTTTTTTGTTTTTTTTACTTTGCTACTGTAAGAGCCCAGTGCTATTAGTCTAGCTGTGTTGGGGAGTGGGACTGGTGTGCTGCTCCTCCTAGTAGTTCACCACTACCAGCACCAACCAGAGTCAAAATTGTTACAAAGTACCTTATTTGCACCTGTTAGCTGTTCTGAGCTCTCTGCCAAAAGCTAATTAAGTTAGAAACTGTTTTTTTTCTGGCTGTTCAGTTCAGAGAAAAGAGGGACTTTCCAGTACAAAAGAGGGACAGGGGGTTGAGTGGTCAAAAGAGGGACAGTTGGGAGGTATGCAAGTGCCACCTAGCTGTGTGAGCTTTTTCACATTCTGTCTAAATAACAATAATAATTCCGTGTCCGTAAACATCACCTGAGTGATGTTTTTACAGCAGCAATAATATATTCCGTATCCACTACTGTATACGTTGCCCTTGCAGGCATTGTTTGCCCAGTCTTTAACCAAGTGCCGCCTAGTTGTGTGAGCTTTTTCACATTCCGTGTCCAGAAACATCACCTGAGTGACGTAGTGTGATTTCTGCCCTTTACAGCACAAAACGCAGCGCTGTGTCAACAATGTATTTTTCAGATACATTTTTGCCCTTGATCCCCCTCTGGCATGCCACTGTCCAGGTCGTTGCACCCTTTAAACAACTTTAAAATCATTTTTCTGGCCAGAAATGTCTTTTCTAGCTTTTAAAATTCGCCTTCCCATTGAAGTCTATGGGGTTCGCGACGTTCGCGAACCGTTCACATTTTTGACGCAAGTTCGCGAATATGTTCGCGAACATTTTTTCCGCCGTTCGCTACATCCATAACGAGAACAATATCCTGGGAGAAATAGATAGAAATAGATAGAACTCCAAGCAAAATATTCTATTAGTCTCTTTATGTTACAGGATTAGGATACACTTTGCCCACATTTGTTCTTGTAGGAAAGTTTTCTTTTGAAAATGACCATTAATGTGTTTATCAGCACATTTTTACAAAATGTGTGTGGATAGAGAGACAGCTAATATAAACAACTACACTGCAGCATGAGAAAATTGCCTGAGGGCACACACCTTACACGTCTACAGCTCATCCCTTGGAGCTGGTACCAAGAGCCTTTGTGCTGAAACAGTAATGTTCTTACCTGCTTGCAATTTAACAGTTTAACCTCTCACTCTCTCACCATCTCAATGCTTCTATCATATATAGTGGCTTGGCAATTAGTTAATTTTTCAGATAGCATTCCTACAGGCACACTTGATAAAGGGCACAAAAGGCCCGAAACATGTTGTGTATTAGTAGTCGGCAATAAAAGAATTTCACAGCATATTTTTATGCTATTTGAGTGCTCTCCTCCATTTTGAGGATTCAAGTTTACTGTTCGGGATATCGGTGACCTGATAGAGGAATGTTGCACTGAATAGCAGTGCATTTGGATATCTTAAAATCCTGAGGCATATTTATGACAGGATGAAAACATTGAATAACCATTTCACCAGAAAACTGAATGTGTGAATATTTTGCTGAAAACTTTGCATAGAATTGTCTTTTCACATTTTAACATATATCCGCTATGCTTTTACCTTTTTGTGTTGTGTTGTATATAAGGCTTTTAATCACTGTAATAAAATAATGAGAAACACAATACACTACACAGATGCTATACAATTGCTAAAACCTACACATGCTGAACACAAAAGTTTCAAATGGTCACTGCACATACTGTAAGTCCAAGTCACAAATTGTCTGAACAATTGTACACATAATTGACAAGCAACATATACTTTCTATTTATACTGTAGAATTTAGAGCACTGGCATGGAAGTACGCAGCGCCCTGGATTCTGTTGGACCCTATGGGGAAAATGTGGTGTAGGTTTGACTAGCACTTAAGTTATTGCAATGCTAAAAACACAGTGATCTATCCTGCAATAATCATGCAAGGCCATGTCACTTTGATTATATGATTATAACCATTAGGGATGTAGCGAACGGCGGAAAAAATGTTCGCGAACATATTCGCGAACTTGCGACAAAACATGCGAATAGTTCGCGAACGTCGCGAACCCCATAGACTTCAATGGGAAGGCGAATTTTAAAAGCTAGAAAAGACATTTCTGGCCAGAAAAATGATTTTAAAGTTGTTTAAAGGGTGCAACGACCTGGACAGTGGCATGCCAGAGGGGGATCAAGGGCAAAAATGTATCTGAAAAATCCATTGTTGACACAGCGCTGCGTTTTGTGCTGTAAAGGGCAGAAATCACACTACGTCACTCAGGTGATGTTTCTGGACACGGAATGTGAAAAAGCTCACACAGCTAGGTGGCACTTGGTTAAAGACTGGGCAAACAATGCCTGCAAGGGCAACGTATACACTACAGCAGTGGATACGGAATATATTATTGCTGCTTGGAAAACGTCACTCAGGTGGTGTTTCTGGAGACGGTATTATTATTGATATTTAGACAGAATGTGAACAAGCTCACACAGCTAGGTGGCACTTGGTTAAAGACTGGGCAAATAATGCCTGCAAGGTCAACGTATACACTACAGCAGTGGATACGGAATATATTATTGCTGCTTGAAAAACGTCACTCGGGTGGTGTTTCTGGAGACGGTATTATTATTGATATTTAGACAGAATGTGAAAAAGATCACACAGCTAGGTGGCAGTTGTTTGAAGAACAGATGCAGATGAGAGATCAGCAGCAGGACAGCTGCCCACAGCAGCTACATACAGAGCACTGCAGTAGAAGGTAGATTACTAGCCAGCAAAGCTACCTAACCTAAAATGTCCCTCAAATCCCTGCAGAGTTCTGTCCCTACAATACAGAGCAGTATCAAGTAGATTACTAGCCAGCAAAGTTACTATCAACTGTCCCTTAAATCACTAACAGCTCTCTCCCTACACTAGCTCTTCCAAGCACACACAGGCAGAATGAAAAAACGCTGCAGGGCTTCAGTTTATATATGGAAGGAGAGTGATCCAGGGGGTGGGGGGGGTGGTCCAGGAGGGAGAGCTTCCTGATTGGCTGCCATGTATCTGCTGGTCTGGGGTGAGAGGGCAAAAATAAGCGCCAGCTAAGGCGAACCCAAATTGGCGAACGTCGCGCGACGTTCGCGAACATTCGCCAAACGCGAATAGTCGATGTTCGCGCGAATTAGTTCGCGGGCGAACAGTCCGCGACATCCCTAATAACCATCCATTAGCTTTTTTCACACTGTAAAAAATAAATAGCTTCATTTTTGGCACACGTTGAAAATAAATAAAAACTTGTTTCAGAACAAATACATGACATTTGATCCGCAGTCACTCTTTCATGCTGAGCAGAGTTTTTCACGCTGAAAGGGATATTTACAATTTTTAACCACAACATTTATACAGTTCTCTTTATTTGCTTTTTTATTTGTATTGTGTTATCTAAGAGTACCAATCTGAATTGCTGCCAGAAACTCAGTGCTGCCTACTTCCACACAAAATAAATCTTACAAATATTATTTGAACTTTGATCAATACAGTTTCACAGAAATGACTGTGGGTTATAAAAGAAACAACACTAGCAGTGAAGTTTTGTAAAGCATATTGTGCTCAAAGATGGATGCACTGAACTTTTAATGTGAGGCAGTTCCAGAGATTAGATCCTAATGCTGAAAAGACCATTAACACACAAAATATATTATATGATCTTTTAAAAACTGAAACAGTTCTAGAAGATTTATTTTTTATTTGAAAATACTGTCCCTTTGTTGGGATTTGTCAACTAAGCCTTGCATTTTTTTTTTAAATAGAGTTCCATTGAAAACAAGGATCTGAGACAAAATTGGTGTGGTGTTTATGTGGAAGACTAAAGATGTTAACATCAAAGCAGGATGTTCAGAAATTAGGCTCATGGATCACAGGGTGTATTTTAGGCAGTTTTCAGCAGGTGGAGAAGTCCTTGACCAAGGTTTAATGTTAATTAGTGAAGGTCATGCACTTTAGTAGAAATAACATACATGCAAGTTATATACACTAAACTGTAGTTTGTTGTGAACTGCTAACTTCTCTGGAGAAGAGGCACTTGCGAGGGGACATGATTACTCTTTACAAGTACTGTACATTACAGACATACAGTAATCGTTTTTCCCATTGAAAAGATCAATGAACCAGAGGCCACTCCTCTGAGCTTTCATTTGAAGCAGCAAAGGGGATGCGGACAGTGAGGGGGGTTGATAATCATGCTGTATGTCATGTCCACTTGGTATATTGTGTGAACCAAGATCAAGTTATCTGCTGTTGTGCCATTACATCCAACATATACAGGGGTACTGTATATCATGCCTGATACAGTAGGTCATTTAAACATCAAGACCATTGATAATGTTGTACATTATATATGCATGTCAATGCACTTGAAAGATTTTTCTGGCAAACATTCATTATTAGTACTTATACTTCTGTACTGGAACAAACATTATATGCAAACCAATATTTTAATATTTAATATTCTAAAATGTGTCAAGAGGATCTTTGGGTATTGGAGCAAGCCAGTTTTTTTATTCACAAAGCAGCATACTTGTGTGATTTTGATGTCAAAGAAGATGACTAAATTTATAACAGGTCCAATGGAAGCTGCTAACAATTTCATTACAGCTGTTTTCAGGTCTGGAAGCTGCTATTACATACTGGGACAGTAGAGGTCAGCAACTGCAATGATTGCCGATCAATGCTGTATCTCTCATTACAATCATATGTTTTCTGAGGACAATGATTTGAGAAACAGCAGAAAAGAAAGTACAATTTTTTGGTACTGTGTTGTTATATGTAATTAGTACAGGCTTCCAGAAGACAAAACATGATGTACCATGAAAACCCGCATGTTCCAACTAATTCATTGTTACTTGCCAAGTCAGTAATGATTAGGTGCAAGTCCCCTCTGTCTAAACCTATTCTGCTCTGGGGGTGTACTTCTTGGTTAGAAAAACAGAAACCAGAGTAACCAGAGTGAGTTAACTGAAGGTTTGTAGGTGAATGCTAAAGATTTCTTGTAGCCATCATGGGTGAAAAAAGCTACACAAAGCTGCTTTTTTTTTGTAAATAGCCTGTTTTTGTTTCCTGGGAATCTCCAAGGAAAACAGGATTAAAAGAAGAGTTAAAAAGGTAAAAGATTTATAGGATATTTCAGCCCACATTTAAGAGTATATCTATGATCCCCTAAGGATCGTCAGGGAAAAAAAAGGCTGAAAAGTGTTCTGCGATTACTTTTGTTTATTTAACACTCTAATTTTATAAACAGGAAGTTTGATAAACCTGCCCCTTAGGCTGAGGGCACACGGAGGGTTGACTCCATTGCTTCAGATCACTGTTCACAATAAACTGAATCTCATTTGCTGAGGACAGAAAAAAAATCAGTTTCCTTTCTAATCAGTGAACCATCCAGTCTACAGTAAATCTTCCATTATTATCTTGTTTAATCTCTTCACTATTTACACAAAGTCATATCAAATATATCATGGTTTATGAGCACCATCCTGTGTTAACTATCATCATTTTTAACAGATTATTCACTGCGAGTGTTGGACCTTTGATCACTAGAGCCAATAGAGGATAAACAAGGCAAAGTATGATTTAAATCCATTCATGAGACAACTTGTTACACAGCTCCAATTAACTATGAATTTCCATTGCTAGCAGATAATTCTTATAGCATAAATTGGCCTCATGGCTACATGAGTTAAACCCACTTCAATAACTATTTTGTGGTTTTCTGTCTATATCATTCTAGTTCTGCATACAACTTGAGATATACACTGTAGGCTAAAACAGTGATTCTGTTCACCGCAAACAAATTAAAGTTTGAAAATGAACTGGAGTTTGTTTGGCCGGAGAAAACATTCCATATTTCAGTCTTTGAAAGAGAGGTGCTGTGCTATCCAAGCATTCAGGATCCTCCAAAAATCACCCCACAAATTTGGGTTAGGGAGACAACATGTGATGAAGGTGGTATGGCCTGAAAATGTAATTGTAATTGGACCCATGTATATTAATCTAAAGCCTTTTCAGAACTGATATGTTTTTTGCTGTCTATTAAAAAAAGTACATAAAAGTACATTCAGATATTTTTACAAAAACCTTTTAATAATGTTTTACAGGCTATATATTTTAAATACATTTGCTAATATTTTAAATACATTTCACTGCGTGTCCCGATGTCTACAATAGAATGCAACTGATACTGTACAATGATGGTGATGCTGCAAGTGGTAGGTGTACTACATGCACAGTATAATACAAATGTACGCATATTCCACTTTGTACATGTATGTAAGAATTTGTTTGTGGGAGGGGGTTGTATTTGTGTATGGAATGCAGTCCTTAAAGTGTATATAGTGCATCAAAAAAATTAAAATGACGGGTCAAAAGGCATACTTAAGAACAAACTACAAATTATGTTGTAACAATTTGCTGGAATTATTGCAGTCAAAGTACAGTAGACCATTACTTTGTATTCAGAAGAATGAATGAACACTAAATCAGGGAAGAGAGCGCTACATTCCACTTTTCATAATCAGACTGCTGGATATGAGAATTTCATTTGAGTATAATCTGTGTGAGCCTTTAACTGCCCAGCAGAGTCAGACACTTCAGATAAAGACGTAATAAAGGCACCAGATGCTGTAACCTTCTGGGGGGGGGGGAATCAGAAGTATAAGAGAGATTTGTTCCCTGTCTCCACTGTACTGTGCACATCTCTGCAGAGAGGAATTTTTATGCTTCAGAGATGATATGGCATTTGTTAAAATGTGCTTGGTTAAATGTTATTACTGTTTAAACTCATACTATTAAATTATAAAATCATTATTTTCTTAAGTATTTTACAATAGCATGTTCACACTTTATTTATAAATGTATTATTGTACATATGTGTATATAATAAATCATATTTTCTAAGAAAATCATATAATGCTAATTCAGAAAATAAAATACATTTTCTGTATTAAACAATAGAATAAGAAAGACCTAATTAATGATAAATGGTAATGTGCTTTTTCGTCTAATTAATGAGATGGGTACTGGCAATGGACCTGAGAGAGGAAAAAAGGAAAAAGCAAAGATTCAGTATGGAGAACTGTGTACTGTAAATGGATCAAAACAATAACTGTAACAACTTGCCTCCCTGGTGATCCAGCAGTGCGGCTGGGACGCCCACCTCGCCGACCCTCTGCGCTGGTTAATTAAGCGCACGCACGCAACTTCTGTATTTGTAGGCGCCATCGCCAAATGCCGCGAATTTCAAAAGTATTTAAAGCCACAGAATACATTTTCACACTGCCTGTTATAGGTTCACCTAGTGAGTTCCTGGGAGCTAATCTGTATCCTGTTTGTGATCTGTGTTTTGACCCCTGCCTGTCTTGATTCTGCTGTCTTCTGTGATTCTGACCCCTTGCCTGGTAAATCGACTATTCTACTCTCTGTAATCCGACCCGTGCCTGTCTTGACTCTTCTTGATTGATACCCCGGCTTTGACCCTTGCCCGTCAGACTCCGATTGAATGCTGCCTGCACCGACCCGGCCTGATCTGACTACGCTTTCTGTCTACGCCTTGTACCATGACCGTCGTGCCCCTTTGCTAGTTCAGAACCCCTTGCTTGGCATCTCTCTTAATAAAACCTGGCGGCATCCCATTGGCCGAGGGCTCCTTCCGAGGTGAAAGGCGGCTGTTAAAGGAGGAAACAAGAGCCGAGAACAGGGTGCTTAGCATTAGCACTGAATTTAGGGTGCCGACCGTGACAATAACATTTTCATTGTTCTTGTATAGGCCCTAATGTGATTTGATCATTGGCTTGGGGGCAAAACAATCATATCAGTCTGATTTGGTCTACAATTGGGTGACTAAATATGGAAAATATTTATCTTTCAGTGATGTTGAGACATATAATTTGTCTTTAGAAGAAATATGGGTAATAAAAAAATAATGTGTAAATGAGACCAATTTATTCCAAAAAGGGAGGGTGATTAGGTTAGGCTAAGAAAAAATGTGTTCCATTAAGTTTAAATTTTTTTTTTTGGTCCATATTCGTCGAATTCGAATCGTATGAATCGAAGGAATAGTGCATTTGATCGAATTCGATTTGAAGTTTTTTCCAAAAAAAGTCCACCAATTGGAACCTAGGGACCTCCTAGGTCATAGGCTAAAACAGCAATTCGGCAGGTTTTAGAAGTTGAATTTTTAAAGAGACAGTACATGATAAATTTCGATATTCAAATTTTTTAATTTTTTTCAAATTCGAATCGAAGTTGGACTATTCCCTAGTCAAAGTACATAATAAAATAGCTCAAAATTTGAATCTTTTTAACTATAGCATATGCCCTTTGTAGGTTTTAGATTTAATGAATTCATCTAGAAATGCTATGCACGAAATTAAACCCATTTAAAAATATTGACACTGCTACATTAACTTAAATACAAGTTTCATGGCTTCTGAGAAACCAGTGCGGTGTCTCAATATTCATAAGCTCATTTAAAAATATATTCAAATATATAAAATATTATATTAAATAAATATTTGTTACTTGCTAAACATCTTACCTGCATTGCCAGTGCAGCACATAAGGCTATCCAGACAATTGATGGGCATGCAAAAACCTCTTACCTAAGAAGTGTTTAATGGTACCCCATCTGTTGGCCCTCTGCATGCTCTTTACTGGAGCAAGATTCTTCCTTAAGGCCAAGCAGCATTTTAAGGGGCTAATTTATTATAGATCAACCTGGAAAATCCAGAAGGATTCCCAGCATATTGTTCTAGTTTATGATTTAACATCACTTGCCTGACTGTAAACTATTTTTCTCTGTGCTCATAAAAAAAGGTAAAACTAGAGAGTACTGTAAGTTGAACCCTGTGGTATATGCCACTCGAATGACTTAGGGGCACATACATTTTTGATGCTGGTAGCCTTCTGGAGACAGCAGGTGTGGTAAATACCAATAATGGTGGGAAGCGAGACCCCAATGTTTTTTTCGATGTCCTCACCACCTGCTGCAGGATCTTGCGATCTGATACAGAGTCAGGTAAACACCAAGATACTCTCTTCTTTCATCATAAAGAGACGTTTGTATGTATGTGGTGACCACCAGAAATTTATGGTAAATGTTACAACGTGAACATGAAACTATAATACAGTATTACTTGAAAAAGGAAATCAATGGTTATTCTTTACAATCCCAGGAATTGTGTGGCTGTTAGTTTTCATCACTTAATAAGTAAGAATATTGTTTTTTCTTTTAGTACTGCTGGGATATCTAAAAACAGTTAAAGCAGAAATAATATGAAGCTAAATAATTATTTTATAATAAGGAAAACAGGAACTGTGAATGAGCCAATGAAGCAGTGCTAGCTGCAAAAAGTGTTTATTCGAACAACATGTTTCGGGCACACAGGCCCTTTACTTGATAAAGGGCCTGTGTGCCCGAAACATGTTGTTCGAATAAACACTTTTTGCAGCTAGCACTGCTTCATTGGCTCATTCACAGTTCCTGTTTTCCTTATGCATATTGCGACTACACCTGTGGCAGGGGTGTGTACTGCGGAATTGAGCCTACAAATTAACCCACGCTTAGCCATCTCTACTTTTTAATTATTTTATAATAGTGTTTTTTTCATGCCAAAAGCCATTCACTGCTACCCCCAGGCTTCTGCTCATGCCTAGACAGGATAACAATGCAGACTTTACTAAGCATGCCTTTTAACAGAACAGTTTTGGGAACACTCGTAGGACATGTGTTATGAAATCTTTCATGCATCTCCTTCAGACATCCAAAAGTATTCATTTATACTTTCCAGGTAGTTAAACCACACACACTCCTCTAGAAACAGGACCATCAGGCAGATTAATAGCAGTTATTTTGTCCACTTTCTGAAAAATGCAATAAAGTTTCACTGGCTTGACCAATTGATCCGTACTCTTGGGTGTTATGAATAATGTTCTGCTTCAGGTCACCTACAGTGACACATTTTTCTTACACTGTAGTGATTATTACTTCAAAATGAAGGATACATGACAAGTACAATGTGTACACACAGCACAGGGACAAAAGGAATTTATACCTCTCCCTCCAACAAAATCAGCTTCTCCTTACCTAAATTGACTAAATTGAATCTCACAAGGTGCACTTGGCACTTTTTCTTACTTTATAATGCATACATAATTCCATCAATTCCTGTTTCCTTCTTTTTAGTGCCATTTTATCTTTTGGTCTAATAGGCTGAGTGAATAGGGCACTGATGCTGGGATTTAGTGACTGTGGGATCCTGCTTTAGTTCAATGTTATTGGGATTTGGAGAATGCACTTGGATATGTGCACATAAAGATAAGTGTTTCTAACAAATGTTGTTGCTTGCTTGTGTTTTATAAAGATAATGAAACAGTGTACAGTATATTTGAAGTAATTGCCTTGAAAGGTAAGATCTCATAGTTTTAAAATAAAGTAAAAACTTATGCTAGGTCCCCTAAAGTAGTAAAGTGGGTGCAAAAAGCCTCACATTAAAAATGTTATTAAAAAATAATGATATATATATAAATATATATATACACACATACATATACCATAATTTGATTACTGTCTCTTTAAATAGCAATTAACCCATGGCAATACAGGTCCCTGAGTCCCTTTTTGCATATGAAAAGTACTGGGAAGTGGGATTTACAGCGCACTGCTTCCACCTAGGGAACACTGAGGAGTATTCCTCAAGGGATTTCCACTAAGAAAAATAAAACACACAGTTTGCAATAAAACAAATAGAAACTTTATGTAAAACTGTATTAATTAACTGTAAATGCAAATCACACAATATCACTTTACTCTGGGGAACCTGTGTGGACTATCAACCCCTGGCACAGTCTCTCAATGCCACAGTCCCACACTCCCAACCTGGTGGATAAATGAAGAATAAATCCGTTCAGTTCAATGTCACTTGCCCAAGAGCTTGTATGTCCCCAGGTAGTGCTACCTACCCCAAGGTACCTTTCCCTTTGAAAGTAGTAGCTGCTCCCACATGGCAGGTACACGATCAAGACCTGTCCTCACCCTGGGGAAACACACAGTGGCCAAAGTATCCATAGGCAGGAGATAGAAACTGGCTCTACCTGATGCTCAAGTACTTTATCAAAGCAGAGCAAAAAGCAGCCCTTTATTTTTCCTTCTCCCTGGAAAATCCTTTCAAGCAGCATTCCACAGATCTGGATCTCTCTGGCTGCTGCAGCAGGGATCCCTTTATAAGCTCTGTCAGAAACCCTGTAAATTTGCTCCAAATCAGGCACCCCGCCTCTCCCAAAGATGCACCAGGGCACCCAGCCAATTGGATGGCTCTTCAGCCTGTAACTGTGATGTCACAGACAGAAAAACAGGGGAAGGATTTGTCTGATCCCCTACATTTAGCCATTTAAATATTCCTTAGTCTTGGACTTGTTAGTGTCTGCCTGTATTTGATACAGAAATATTGGGGGGGGGTGTTTTTTTTTTATTTGTATTATTTTATAAGCTTAGTCATATGACAAGCACTGCATTTTCATTTTGTAATGCTGATAATTAAAAATATTTTAGTGATTTTTGACATTACATCTGGTTTAGGAAAAAAGTACCATCTATAGCACATTCCCATAAAAATACAATTTGCCTACTGTATAATTTATAAATAAATTTTGTAGGAACAATAACTTGTAGTTACTCATATGTATACAAGCTATAACAGACTATGCAGCTATTTGTTAAAAATACATAACAAACTGAGTGGGAATCTATTTATTATAGTGAGACAGAAAACTGTAGAAATGAGTCAGTCACTTTGCTTAAAAAAGTCAGCATGTCTGCGAAGGAATATAGAGAAATGAGGGAGCCTGTATGGGCGGAAGGAGGGCATGACTGGAAGGCATGGGGCAGAGGAAGGAAGTTTTAGTTCCAAGGCAAGGATAGGTACAAAGAGGGGGGGCTGGGCAGGAGATAGCAGAATAAAAGTGAGTGCTGGAAAAAAGTACTTCCTTTTCCTACCTGGAGCCAGTGCAGCAGGAACAGACCACACTGCACAGAGTTCTGTATTTGCCAGGTACAAATACTATGTTCCAGGCCAACATTCCTTAATTTAACCAGTAACCTTCTGTGTGGCACTGTATCAAATCAAAGTCTAAGTAAATCACATCCAATGCCATCCCAGAATCGAGGTCCATGCTCACCTTCTCATAAAAAGAAATTAAATAAGTCTGGCATAAAACCATGCTGGCACAAACTCACAGTATTATGACTTGCAATGAGGTCCAGCATCTTATCCCTTAATAACCCTTTGAAAAGCTCTCCTACCACTGATGTCAGACTACCTGGCCTATAGTTTTGAGGCTGAGAACGGGATCCTTTTTGAATAGTGATGCCACATTAGCTATTAGCCAGTCTTGCCAGATACATACCTGTGGATTGTGTAGCCTCTATGTAATAAATTGATTTCCAGTCTAAGGGCTGAACTCGGATGAAGTCGCAGGCAGCAAAATCTAATTGGATTGAACGAAAAGTAGCAGGTAATAATATGCAATAATTCCTCAATAATGCCTTTGAAGAAAAGCAACATGTTGTCTGCATAGAAGTTTTCTCCTATCAGCAAAAAATTGCACCAGCCTGGGGTTCTGCCAGTGAGCACCATGGAGCGACCTTCTTCCTGCTTCTTCACTCTTCAAATTTCCTGGGGCAGATGCATGTGCAGTAGAAAGAAATAGATGTCTTTTTCGTTAAAATTAAGCTCTACTGCTCATGCACAGCAGCAAGAAAAAAGAAGCAGGAAGAGGATCACTCAGTGGTGCTCGCTGGCAAAACCCTGGGCCAGTGCAGTTTTTCTGCTGATAGGAGCACTGGCCCAGGGTTTCAGGTAAGTAAATACATTCACTTGGGGGTGCCTAACATTGGGCACACCAGTGGAAAATGACTCTCCTTCTCCTTTAATATCATTATAAGCTATAAAATCAATTCAGACATAAAAATAAGTATATCATTCGAGTACAGTAAAGATGACTATATATTAATAGGCATTCCTGTCCACTGCTCTTGGTCCAACATCAGGTTTCTTAGTAGTGCTGGACTAAATCCCCAATGGTCAAATTAAGGAGTATTTTAGAATCCTTGAATTCCTAACTTAATCAGGGAATTCACCCCAGTTAAATAATATTTATCCACTGTCTTCCCAATAGTAAACAGATAATATCAGTCTGGGTGGTATAGGGTGGTGCTTAAAATCTCTAACAGAGAATATAACCTATGGGTAAACAACACAGAATTATGCAATTTAAGGTATCTGTTACATTTCCAGTTTTGTCCCAAGTCTATAAAATTGAAGCCTTCTAAACACATTATTTTCTTGAGACCAAAGGGTACAAATGTGTTGAAAATGTCAATCTGGCAATACTAAACTAGAGCAAGGCTACAAGTGCCCCCAAATCCTTTTATTGCGATGTAGTCAATAATCATTAGTATAATACTGAGGGTGAGTGTTTTCCCTGAGGAAATGTTTAGCAGCTCTTTAGACACATTTATTGCTCCGGTGATTAAATGCTTTAGCTTGGTCATTCTGTCACTTAAACAAGTAATTGTTTTACCAATATATAATACAATCGGCACAGGCAAATTACAAAGTAGATCACATGTGGAGAAATACATCTGTTATTTATTTGAAACTTTTTCTACAAAATGGAGATCCTACAATAAGATTCGAAGAAATAGTGCAGTTAAGACATCTATAAAAATATAAATAATCTGGTCTGCCACAGTAATGCTACTGTCTCACAAATTTTAAAAAAAACTGTTTTTGTTAGAATTTAAGCTTGAGCATTATCATCCAAATATCGAACCAGTCAATGCAAATTGAACAGTGAAATTTGAGTTCACATTGTAGCCATTTCATTCACTTCTACATAACACTTAAATATTAGTTATTACAATGTATTTTATATAAAAGCTGTCATTTACTTACCAGTGTGCAAAGTGCAATTTGGCCATGTTTGTACCCATAATTCAGTATTTTACCCATATATCTTGCATCATTACAGTTGTACCGCAACTGCACTCGTGGTCCTAAATAGTCCCTATAGTCTACAAATGTGTAATCTTATCACCTTGACAAACTAATTAATTTATATAGTATAGAATTAATTTATGACCTCAAGTGCAGTTGCAGTAATAATAAGTTAGCAGCAGTACAAAAAAATCCCTGTTGTTAAAGGTACTTGTGTCAACATGTGTTTCTTGCACTTTCATAAAAGTCGCATTTGTGCCTCCTATTCCGAAATGAAAGCAGTTGCTTCTATTGAGACAGGGGAACCGAAATTCCCACAGTGGCCTGCATTAACAAATGCACTGCAGTTGAGTTGAAAGAATAGGGTGCACATGTCACTCTCGCTTCCAAACACCAGAATACAGCATTTGGTTTCATTAAAGTGCAAGTGCAATGGTATAAATTTTGATGCATCACCCACAACTGATACTCCCTCTGACAAACAAAATAACATTAGAATTATGGGAAGAAATGCTGCAGTCTATATTTAATAAAAGCAAAGTCAGATATAATCGCTAAATCTTTCATATTTTGATAGGATGCAAAATAGAGATGTAGAACACTTATCCTGCAGTACTTCAAAGGTATTACCAACTTCATAATACCATGGTAAGAAAGAAAGTTTTTAATACAGCTGTCACTTTTTATATTTGTCATGGAGAGAATAATTGTTAAGAATTACAATCTAGCCTGTGAAGCTCATGAACTGTCATAAATACTTTCCTTTCTGAGAATTTCTAGCTACGCAGCACTATATTGCTGTTCATTTAAATCAGGTTAATTGGATGACACGATCTTCAGCTATGAAAAAGATCTCCGTTCAGTTTCTTGTCGCTAGCAGGATAGAAATCCTGATTCCCTCTTAGTGTACATTGTATTTCTGCAATTTAGTCTATGTGAAGAACTAAGCTTCAAAATGTTTTTTTAAATATTTTACTGTATACCATGGAGCATTATTTTTAAAATATATTTTGTGTTGCATATATATTTATATACATACATAGTAACATAGTAAGTTAGGTTGAAGGACATACGTCCATCACGTCCAACCTTTAAGCTCTATTTTATCCTGCCTTACTGCTAGTTGATCCAAAGGAAGGCAAAACTCTCTATCTGAGCCCTCTCCAATTTGCCTCAGAGGGGGAAAAATCCTTCTTGACTCCAAAATGGCAATCAGACTAGTCCCTGGATCAACTTATACTATGAGCTATCTTCCATGACCCTGTATTCCCTCACTTGCTAAAAGACATCCAACCCCTTCTTAAAGCTATCTAATGTATCAGCCTGTACAACGGATTCAGGGAGAGAATTCCACATCTTCACAGCTCTCAATGTAAAAAACCCCTTCCGAATATTTAGGCAAAAACTCCTTTCTTCTAATCGGAATGGGTGACCTTACGTCAGCTGGAAAGACCTACTGGTAAAAAAAGCATTAGTGAGTTTATTATATGATCCCCTTATATATTTATACATAGTTATCATATCACCCCTTAAGCTCCTCTTCTCCAGCGTGAACATCCCCAATTTGGCTAGTCTTGACTCATTGCTAAGAATTTCACTGGACGCTCTCTAATTCAATAATGTCCTAATTAAGCACTGGAGACCGAAACTGTACAGCATATTCTAGATGGGGCCTTACCAGCGGTCTATACAGTGGAAAAATGACCCCCTTCCTAAATGCCACTTTTAATACAGCTCAAGACCTAATGTTCCCTTGATGCTGCTGACTGGCATTGCTTGCTACAACCAGGTTTATTATCTCCAGAGACTCCAAGAACCTTACTCCATGTAGAGAATGTGCCATTAACAGCCACCCAATCCTGAAGCCAGTTTCCTATCCATGTGCAAACAACTTCATTAAACCCAACAGACCTTAGTTTAGAAAGCAGAAGTTTGTGGGGCACAGTATCAAATGCTTTGGCAAAATCCAAATAGATCACATCTACTGCTCCCCCACTGT
This sequence comes from Xenopus laevis, assembly GCF_017654675.1. NCBI lineage: Eukaryota > Metazoa > Chordata > Amphibia > Anura > Pipidae > Xenopus > Xenopus laevis. The sequence continues at coordinate 76,428,051 of NC_054385.1, forward strand.
CCAGAGTCTTACTTACCTCATTATAAAAAGTAATCAGATTTGTCTGACATGACCTATCCTTCATAAAGCCATGCTGATTGCTGCTCATAATGCCATTCAATAGGACATCATTTTGAATGTGATCCCTTAACAAACCTTCAAATAATTTGCCCACCACAGATGTCAAATTTACTGGCCTATAATTGCCAGCCTGAGATTGTAATGCCTTTTTAAATATTGGAATGACATCAGCTTTTTTCCAATCCATAGGTAACATACCAGATGAAAGTGAATGTGAGAAAATCAGAAATAGGGGCCGGTCTAAAACTGAACTAAGCTCTCTTAGAACCCAGGGTGTATGCAATCTGTCTCTGGTGCCTTGTTTACATTAATGTTTATTAAAGATTGATGAATCATCAGCCACTGACTAGATTGAGCTGAGCCACCAGTGAGGCTATGAAGTGAGCCTGAGAACTCTGACTCCTCTATTGTATACACTCAAGAAAATAACTGATTTATCACATTTGCCTTTTCTGTATCTGTTACAAAAATACTGGTAGCATTATTTAAATGATCAATAATCTCAACCACTATCTTTTCACTATTAATATACTTAAAAAACTTTTAGGGGTTAGTCTTAGCCTCAGCCGCAATGCGCTCCTCATTTCCTTTCTTTTCCTTCCTAGTTGTTGTTTTACAACATTTATTATAGTGTTTATATTCTTTAAATGCAGCTTCTGTCCCCACAGACTTGTAGTTTTAAAATGCCTTTCTCTTCTTTCCTATTAACTTCTTTACTTCTATAGTAAGCCATAGGGTAATTCCTAGTGCGTCTACATTTACTCCTTAAGGGAATAAATTAAGAATAGTGGCAATTTAATATAATTTTAAATGACAACTATTTCTGTTCTGTGTATTTAGCAGAAAACATCATGTCCCAATCTATGCTCTGAAGGGCAGCCCTCAAGGCACTAAAATTAACTTTTCTGAAATTCATGGTTTTTGTTGCCCCGGTGTTTATATTTTTTTGCACCAGACATTAAATGATATAACAACATGGTCACTTTTACCCAGGGGTTCAATTAGTTGCACATTCAATATATGTTCTGGGTCATTAGAGATCACTAGATCCAGAACAGTATTTTGGCTCCTCAACGACCTGTGCCATAAAATTGTCATGCAACAAGTTTATAAACTTGTTCCCATTAACTGACCTGGCAGTACTGTTGCTCCAATCAATATTTGGTAATTAAAAATCCCCAATTTCCATTACTTTCCCAAAACTAGCAGCCTTTTCTATTTGAATCAGGAAATTAGCCTCCTCCTCACATACATTAGGGGGTCTATAGCATACTCCAACAATTCATTTGCTGGACTCTTCAAAATTGGTGAAGAGCTCCACTCATAAGACTTCTGACCCCTCATTTTCTAACATCACCTTTATTTTAGCTTTTAAATCCTGCCTAACAAACAGACATACCCCTCCTCCTATCCTATTGCCTATGTCCCTCTGAAACAATGTATAACTGCTGATATTAACTGCCCAGTCATGCAACTCATCAACCCCAACCAAATCTCTTCCCCAATTTTCCCTTCCTTTTGCCCACTACCTCATCTAACCTTTCTTCCATGGAATCTTTTACTGAACCCTCCCCCTCCATGCCTAGTTTAAAATCTCCTCCAACCCTATAGCCATCTTCTCCCCTAAAACAGCTGCACCATCATCATTGAGGTTCAGCCGATCCCTAACAAAGAGCCTGTAGCCGACTGAGAAATCAGCCCAGTTCTCCACAAACCCAAACCCCTCCTCTCTACACCAATCTCTCAGCCACACATTAATCTCCCTAAGCTCCCGCTGTCTTCTTAATGTTGCGCGTGGAACAGGTAATATCTCTGAGAAAATTACCTTGGAAGTCCTCACCCTCAACTTTACACCTAGTTTTTTAAAATTGGTCTTTAGGACTTTGCCACCTCCTTTAACTTTATCATTGGTAGCTATGTGTACCGAGACCGCCGGGTCTTCCCTTGCCCCTCCCAATAATCTGTCTACTCATTCCAACACATGCCGAACCCTAGCACCAGGCCAGCAGCAGACTATTTGGCATGAAATGTCCTTATGGCAGATTACCCTATCTACCTTTCTAATAACTGAATCCCCTATAACTAAAACCTGCCTTTCCTTCCTTGCACTCCCCCCACTACCTGTATTAGAGCCACTGTCTCCCAGGGTGCTGAGAGTCAGCCTGCTCCATACATGCCAGTTCAGAGCTGTCATCCCCAGCATCTTCAGCCAAAATGGTAATTCTGTTTCTTTGAACAAGCTGTGGACCAGCCCCATACAAAAATGTGCTTCCTCAAGTTATATAGGTAAGCAAATACACTCATTGAGGGGATAACATGGTTATGGCAATTAGTTCATTGAGAACTCTGAAGGTTATAAATAAAATACAGGGCGTGGATGGAGAGTGGGAAGAGGAATCACAAAAGAGGTGCTTGTAGAGATCTTTAGCCTGGTTGCTATTCACTTTTTAATTTATCAATAATACTGTATATAAACTTACTCTTAGCTTTATCTCATTTGGTGGTGAAGCCAATAAAGTTCCAATACTGGACCTAACACATGTCATAACTTGAGATATATATCTCTAACACAGCAGTTTTTAAAACTTTGTTTTTAAAGCTTAAGTTATGAGAGATTGGAATCAAACAACAATTCTTTTGCTCAATATTTTGCACGGAATCAAACTGACCTACTTCTGTTGGCATAGTCAATAATTCATTCACCTTCACTGACTGAAACAGTTTTTAAGCCATTTCATTTTATATCACAAAACTATAACATCTGCTCCTAGTTTCTAATTTGCCAATAAATCTGGGCTTTTCATTACAGTGCAAACTGCCTGTCTATAAAGTAAAATGTATCTATTTAAAGCTGAAGATATCTGGAAGGAAAAGACATTTGCAGACTCCTTCGTGGCTGTATAAATGCTCCTGTATATAAATACACATTTTTAAAGATTGTCTAGGGACACACCTCCATGCTGAAGTGCAATGTCAGACATGGTGATAACACTACAGAACACAAGAGAATTCAGGCTATATGTAACTTCAGGATCTTATCCTGACATGCCTATGCTCTTTGTGGCTGAGTCACAGGATTTCTGAGGGCTTATCCTTGTAATTTATGTAAATGTTTCCTTCCCCTCTTCCTGTCATTGCTTACAGCTGAAGACTCATTTGGGTCAGTTGCAGGGTCTCTTTAAGCCAGTTACTTTCTTCTCTCATTGTAGATTATTGAACCTGAGGTTCTGTGAGTGACTGTGGTTCTGTCTTAGCTTTGTCATTTATCTTCAGATCTCCTGGTTTTACTGCAGGTTTGTTATACAGACTTGCTATTGTTTACCACTTGATAAACCAACATAGATAAGTTTCTATCTGGCTTGACCATTGACCAATTATTCAGGCTTGCCTCTCTCCAGCTGATCCAGAAAGTTCCCAGTTACTGGATGGCCATCTCCCATAGACTCCATTTTATCCAAATAATCCACATTTATAAAACCTTTCATTTTTAATAAGTCAGTTAAAAAACAAATCCAGTGTGAGTTTAACTATGTGTGTATATGCAGCGAAAAAATGTTCTTCTTACCTGCCTCAGTTATGTTTCTAAACCTTTATATTTCAGCTTGGCCTTGAATAAACACTCATAATCTATCTTTGAGTAGCAAGGGATATAAGGGTTATCTTCCTACACTGACCCCCCCCCCCAATTATTATTCATTTTCAGCAGATGCATTTATGAGGAAATATCAGATTCTGTTTTATCTTATGATATTATCTTCATTTTAGGTAGGTATGAGAAGGCGAATTTGTTACAGCCTTTTCATATTAAATCAATATTAACTTAGTACAATTGCATCACAACCTAAAAAAGAATTAACGATTACTGGAATCTGTAACTAAGTCACTCAGAAATTTGTTTTGAAAGGGCAACTGAAACAGGATTACTGAAATATATTAGGCAAATTATGATAAGCAGATGTAAAGCTAAGTAAATTAACACAATTGCATTAGTTAGTTATACCTCCTTATACTTTTTAAATAAGTACCACTGGAGAGCATGTTTATTTGAAAAACAGTTATTAGTTTCAAAGGCACCACATGGTGTCATTAACCAATGAAAGTGCTTTCATAACTAACAAGGCATACAGTACTAAAAAGATCATACATTCTCAGCCCTTTGCTCTGTGGGCAACAAGACTTACTTAACAAGAGGATTGTTAGTGTTACCCAGGATTGCCATGTTATGTTATAATGTTGCATTCTGGGTCATGTCCAGAATCTGTAAATAACAGTCTCTTCCTTCTAGAGTTCTCTTCCTAAACTACAAGATATCTTTCTTCTGTATAAAGGACAGTGAAGCTTCTATGGCATATTGTATTTGTGTTAAGACACTAGATACAATACAGGTATGGCATCAGCTATCCGGAAACCGGTTATCCAGAAAGCTCCGAATTACAGAAAGGCTGGCTCCCATAGACCCAATTTTAACAAAATGATCTGATTTATTTTTAATTATTTCCTTTTTCTCTGTAATAATAAAATAGCACCTTCTATTTGATCACAACCAAGATATAATTAATCCTTACTGGAGGCAAAACCAGCCTATTGGGTTTAAATAATTGAATTATTTTTTAGTAGACTTAAGGTATTAAGATCCAAATTATGAAAAGATCCCTTATCCAGAATACCCCAGGCCCCATGTATCCTGGATAACAGGTCCCATACCTGTATTTATAAAAATAGAGAATTTCTCCAGTCTGGCCTAATATACTGTATAACCAATCCCTTTTCTTGCTTGTATGGGAAGGTAGTAATACTGCCATACTAAGCAAGAACAAAGAAAAGGCTAGGGGACATAAGTACTTCAATTTCACATTGTTTCAATGTTGATTTACTGAAGGTTAAATATGTCCTGTTCAATTAGAATTTTACAAAGTAAGAGTTCAATTTTAGGTTAAAAGAATTGTAAATTTATGCTTTCCTATATTTATTAGAGTATATTTAAGGATATTAAATACCTTCGTGTCTTCTTAGGTTGTGAAAATTATTATAACCTGTGACTAAAGTATCCTAACATTTGTTCAAAAATATTTTCACACTGGGGTGAAATTCACACTGGAAGTTTCACTCCGGAGAGATATCCATTGATTCTCATTTTCAATGGGAAAAAAAAATCACAAATAATAGTAAATTGCAGGAACAGGACTTTTTCCCTGAGAAGAAAAGAGAAAAAAATTAATTCACACTCTTCTGTGACTTTTTAAGAGAAATTTCAGAGATTTATTATGCCCCAAAGCAGCAAAAAAATCACAAAATATTCCAGCTAAAACCTGTTGAAATTATGTAAAAGTCAATGGCTGAGGTCCTGTTAACCATTTGAAAATATTTTTTGCCTTCATGATTTTCGGGTGTTTTCAGGTGTTTTTGCTTTAAAACTCAATGAATTCAAGTTTTTTAACTTTTAACTTTCATTTTTTTCATGTGAAACATCTATTTTTCCAGTCTAACAAATCCAATTCCACTGTTTGTTTCCTTCTTTATCTGGTCCCCCAACTTTACACATTTCTAAGTCATCTTATAAAGTTACGTTACCTAGAACAAATGTACTATTGCCCAAAAGAAGATATTCAATGTTTGCAGTATGTATATATTTGTACTCATTAAGTGCTACTTGGATAGGTAAAACTGTATATTAAAATGGATATTCCTCTTTGCAGAAACTGCTATATTCAAAATTACACAATTCTAAACATATTTAGAATATACAGTAATTAATTAATGCATTTATTAAAAATATTAAACTACGAAACTGTCTACATTTCATTCTTTCGAAGCGAACACCTGAACCGTAAAGATTAATTGGTGCAAATGTGCCTGCTCATGTGATGTAACATCTCTGCTCTTTTTCTTATTAACAGTCTACAGTTTACAGTTTTGTTCCTTCAGACAGTTTTGGTGGGAATGCTGTGAAAGATTGTGAAAATAATTTTAAATTGCAGACATTGATAAAAAGCTTGATGCCAAAGCCATTCAGTTCAGAGCACACACGAATGGAGATTCCTGCTGCCCAGAGCCGGGCCAACCCGGCCAGGCGACCTAGGCAACCTGGCCAGCCATAGAGCCGGCTGAGTGTGCTTTTGATTGCGCATGCGCGAAAACGCTCTCAAGTGCGCATGCGTTAAACGGTGTGCGCGAATGCACAGAAACGCATTTGCGCATAAAATTCCAGCCACAGTCGGGGAGAGACCGGACCGGACATGGGGTAGGCGACAGAGCAGGTACGTGCCTGACGCCCCCCTCCAGCTTTGCGCCCTAGGCACGTGCCTACTCTGCCTACCCCTAGTTCCGGCCCTGCTGATGCCTATCACCCTGCTGCTACAGAGCATATTGTAAGTATAATTCAAGGGGGAGTAAGATTTATCTATTATAACAGCAGTTTAGTGGTGGATTAACTACTAAAATATTTACTGGTCCTTTAAGACAATGCTTTACGAGAACAGATAGAAAATAAAAAGTGAATGGAGCATTAATAAATATACATAGTTACATTCAAAATTAAATGTTAAAAGACACAAAAGAAGTCCTCTTCCCTGCATGTAGGGATTGGCGAATTTGACCCGTTTCGCTTTGCAAACAAATCGCCGTCGGCGAAATGTCGCAGACGCCCATTAAAGTCTATGGGCGTCAAAAAAATGTTGCCGCGCGGCGAAATTGTTTTGACACACGTCTTTTTTTTTGACGCACGCCGCCATACAAGTCTATGGGCGTCATTTTTTCTGGCGAAACGAGGCAAAAAAATTCGCCCATCCCTATTTACAGGCTAAGTGGATGGATAAAGTACACACACTTGTAGACATAAATAGGAGGATAATACACAAATAAAATGGCAATAAGTCAATAAGGCGCGGCATTTGTGTTACTTCCTTTATCCAGAAGCCTGAGGTGTAAAACAGCACCAATAGTATGTTCATTAACCAATTCATAAATAAAGAACACTGAATGTTCACTATCTTCAAGATCAGCAACTCTGTTAATCATTGTAGCAATCACATTTTATATATTTTTTTCCTAACACACACATTGTCCTTTTCCTTGTAACATTTAATTTATATCTCTTCTATTAACATTGCATTTCTCCTTGTAACATTTATGGTGTATCTTTCTTCTAACATTAACAGTGAATTGCTTTTTGGAAGATTTATTTCACCCATCACCTTATCATTTTATATTCTATATATGTCACAGTTCTGCATTTTTTTATATTAATAATATAGAATTTCTTCTTGTAGGAATTATATTGCACTGCTTTGCATTAGTAATGTGCACAGTTTTTACAGTATATACCATAGCTTGTTTCTGATTTTTATTTTTTTTGCTCTGTGTACTTTTGCCTAGTTGAATTCATGTACTTCTAGTAATAATCCAATCCAAAACCTGGCCATCACACCAAATACTAGCATACATACATAATTAAATACACATTTATCTGGACAAACTTGATATAGCACTTCCGCAAAATCCCCACCTCAGGAACATGAAAAAAAAACACACTTGTCCCCAATATGATATATAGTGTATGTAATTGCTATCTGCCTCTGTACCTATCTACCCCTTTCTATTCTCTGCACTGTTAATTCTGGATAGTAGAAGACAGCTGATTAGCTTACCAATCAAGACACATGCAATGGATTCTAGGAATTGGACAGCTGGCTACTTTTAATTTGTTTCAAAATTGTATCTTTGTGTTTACACAAATTTAGACCAGTAGATCACATCATTGTACATCGCTATTGCTGCAGTAATACCAATACTTGGTCTGATAGTATTAGTCATAACCATATGTCCATAGAATACTTAAGATTACTCAACTTGGGTGGAGTGCCTTTTTAATTGATACTGATTTGTGGTGAAAACTTTACAAATGTTTGCTAAAATGTTGTCATGCATTACATTTTTTCACACCAGAAAAAAAGCAAGAAAAAATATACAGAGAAAATCCAATGCATTTGGCACAAGAAAAAAATGTTCACTGACTGCAAAGCATTTTGCCATTTATAAAAAAAAATTGGCAATTATTTATGCAAATATTTTTGGCATATCAAAATGGGGCAGTTTTGCTAATCACTAGCTATACTGGTCACATAAAGGAAAATCTGTTTTCAGTGTCATAACCATTTACTGTCCTACAAGGAGTTATGCAACTTTTTTTGCTTTTTATCTTCTTGTTCAATGTTAATATAGGCATAACACCATTTTAATTATATGGGGTGGAGGTCCCCTGTGTAAATGTAGTCCCCCTTCTCTGGATCTGCTTCTATAAATTGGATTACGCAGTTATACAGCATATTCAGTTTGCTGCCTTAGTAAGGCTTTAAAAGGAAGCTTATTATATTTTTCTTTCTTGAGCTTTTACCTACTTTACAGACATTGAATTAGATGAAAAATAGCTCTCCCTTGAGTCTTTACAAACACTAAGTTGAATAGAGAAGCAAGTTCTAGAGAGAGCGAGAGGTCGAGAGCTTAATAAAGCAGATTGAAACAGATTGTCTCCATAGTGTAAGAAGAAAAAGCATGTAGGGGGTGGTAGATTTTATACAAAATCGAAGAAAAATTGTGGAAAGGTTACAAGGATGTCAAATCATTAGGTCTTCTTTGTGAAAAAATTAAAAATATATGCTTTTGTACTTTTAAAAGTTTTGATAGCTGACGTGCTATAGAATGTTAATGATTTTTAGTAAACTTTAAAAAGGTACAGTGAGGTGAGAAATTTTGTAGTTCATACATATACACATAATGCACTTATGTATTGATAAAATGGGTATTGATTTTTCAGCAGAGTTAAAACAGACAGCAAGTAGTATTAGAAATTTGGCAGTGTTTGTGCAAATCTTTTTCCATTCACCAAGATACTCATGGGTAGAGCCCCCTGACCTCATGTATCTGTGTGTCTATGCTTGTTCCATTGTTTGGAAGTGGTGTGTGTTTTTGTTTTGTACTGTTTGTGTTTTGCCACAATCCATCATATACCACTGAGGACTATGTTGATGTTAATACTAAAGCAGTGAAAATAATAATTTTCATTCACTCCAGAGCTACCATTTGTAGCTGACATTTTTATTTTATCTTTTTTTTTGGCAATACACCAAGTTATGACATTTCTGAAGAAATTTCAGAGAGGCAGTTTGTTTTAGTCAAAACCATTTTCTTCAGTATACAAAGCTATCATGTTGTGGTAAACTGGAGAAAGAAAAACAATGTGCAGCCTTTCAAGAATTTCTATGTAAATATATTTTTGTTAGCAATTTAAAATTGTTTCCTGGTACAAGTGATATTTTAGAATTGTACAATTAAAGAGCCGCTATGAAGGTTTATGTTTATTTTTTAGTAAAAGAAAAATCACAAATATCTATGCTGGTTCACCAAAATGGAAATGTCAATGTAGTCACCAAGGTTCAAATGATACATTGTTGAAATTTAGGTTTCTCAAACAAAATGTAGATGTAGAGCTAAACTCTATTCCTGAATTTCCACATTCTGAAAACTAAAAATGCTCACCATTCCTATTAAACACTAGCAGGGCATAACATTCAGGGCAGATGTATCAAGGGTCGAATTTCGAGGGGTTAAAGAATTGAATAGGGAACTCAGGCGAATTTAGGCACTGGCAGATAGTCGAATGGGCGAATATTCACCCGGCGAATAGTCGCACGATCAAATATTTGATTGAAGGAATTTCATTCCTTTTTATTCGATCAAAAACTGGCGAAGTTTGATCAAAAACTGGCGAAGTAGGCAGTCGAAGTATTTTTAAAAGAAACAGTACTTCGACTATCGAATGGGCGAATAGTCACAGCGTTTTTTCGCTCAATCTATTCGAATCATTCTACTCAGGCAAATTTACGCCAATTCGATAGTCGAGGAGCACCAAACACTACTGGAAATTTGAGTTTTTTTCCCTCTATTCATTCACCCGAGCTTAGTGAATGTGCCCCTCAATGTGTAGTTTTTAAATGTGAAGGTCTGAAGGTCACAAGTAAAAAATAGGAAAGTACAGAAGTTCTTCAAATGTTAATGTTGACCATTGCCGATACATTTTATTTTAATATTGTTATCTTATTAATGTGGCAGGTAAGATTAAATTTTGATAAATGTAAAGTCATGCACCTGGAATGTAAAAATATCCAAACCACTTATACCCGTAATGGGACTGCACTAGGGAAACCCATAATGGAAAAGGACCTTGGAGTCCTTGTAGATAATAAACTTGGCTGTAGCAAGCAATGCCAGTCAGCAGCTTCAAAACAAAGTCTTGAGCTGGATTAAAAGGGGCATGGATTTGCGCGAGGAGGGGGTTATTCTTCTACTGTAGAGAGCACTGGCTCATCTTGACTATGCCCTGCAGTTTTGGACTCCAGCACTCAAACAGGACATCTGATCGTGCAAATTGAGGATTCGTACGATTTTCAGACCGTGTGTGGCGAGTCCCAACATTTTTCGTCCTGCGGAGATCGGTCGTTTGGTCGATTAAACAGGTTAAAAGATTTCTGTCGGCTGACGATAATATCTACATTATTATAAACTATATGTTTTCAGAGGGAGACTGTCACTAGTTTTTGTCAGACATAACTTTCGTACGATTGCTGTCAGGGGCAGAACATCAGCTGATCTATTCTTTTGCACTTTATGGGAAAGTCCGATCGTACGATGATTCGTACGATCGGATCTTTGCGTCTATGGCCAGCTTTAGAGCTCAGATTTTTAACTCTAAATTCAAAATATACACTACTGTCAACACCCAGACCAGCTGCAAAGCATATGTGAGTAAGGAAAAAAGATGGCAATGCCATGAATCAAAGCCTGGGCAAGTGCATTTTTCAGTGAAGAGGAGCCTGGGATCTCTGTTCCAGTATTCTTGTACTCTGCTATGTGATTAGGTTTGATATTGCACATCAAGCCTGCTTAGCTCAGTGTTGACAAACAGCCCACACTATGCCCATTTTTTTCAGGAAGCTGGCTTTCATGTACTATAAGCAATTATACATTTTGTAGATTTTGTAATGTAAAGTCTTAGTTTGGAAATGTGTGTTTTCTATCTTAGTTGAGTTGGTGTAAAAATAAAACTGTCAATATAGTTAGTTAGCCAAAAATGTAATCCATAAAGGTTGGAGTGTCCAGAATGCCTAACATAATAGAAAATCAACCTCCTGCTTTGCGGCTCGCTGGTAACCAGTCAGTAACCAGTCACTTGAAGGGGGGCCGGATGGGATATAACTCTTCAGTGAACTTGCATTTGAATCTGGCCTGCATTCAAAAGCAAGCCAACTGAACAGTTATGTCCCATGTGGCCCTCATTCAAGTCCCTACTAAATAAGAAGTTAGAGAGCTGCAAAGAAGGAAGCTGAGTTATTATATTAGACATCCAGTCACTCCAGTCTTTATACATTACATTTTTGGCTAAATAACTATATTGAATAAAAAATTATTTTGCACAGCCTTTCCACCCAGTTTTACTGAACTGTTCCTTTAACAAACAATCTAACTACACAGTCTGGTCATTAGGAAATACAAAACTTCCAGTAAAATATGTGCTTTGATATTTAAGTGTCATTCAACCATTTATTCAAGCTGAATGTTCTTCATGGACAAGTGTTCCTCCACAGAGGTGTTTCTAACTTACATAAATAAAATAACATGTTGCTGTCGTGCAAGCATTGATCTCGATCTCTGACCTAAATGGGAAAGTATACAATTTACAAGTACTACTTAATCACCCTCTACGATCCAGTGTTCTGGATCATCTAAACTCACTTTCTTTAGTAAATTCTCTGAGGGAAATATGAAATATGCAACTCTTAAAAGACAACCAGGTGCAAAAGCTTTTGAAAATAGGTGGACTGAAAGACATAGTCAATCAATAAAATATAAAAGTCAGTAAATCAGCTGGTAACTGAACTTTGTATTAAATCATCCCTTTGTTTTACAGCAGGCAATATTTCTACTTAATGCTCCATGTTGGGAGCCTGCTCATGTAAATTAGCTGACTCAGATTTCCTGGTTTTAAAACATGTAATTGGCCAATAGAGTAATTTGAGTTTCTTGCTCTGTTTAGAGCTGGAGTCGTGACTCTGAAAGACATTACTTCATTCAGCTGAGAATAGCAGGGTTTGGAACAGACATCCAAAAGGAGAGTAAACTGATATAAAAATGGCAAAACAATGCACACAATTGTCTTGAAGGACAATTAGTATGAACAAAGACCTTGTTAAGTGTTTTTATAATTGGCTCAGAGGCTCCAGAAGAATGCAAAAAGTACCCACAGCGAGTGTTTAATTGGCTTTATAAATACAAATAAACCGCTTTGCATGTTTTTTTTTTTAGAAAAAGTCTGTGGATTTACTAGAGTGTCCAAGTATGCTTCTCATCTTCTGGGCATAGATATGCATGCAGTCTTGCATTAAGTGATCCAAATTCTTTGTTAATATGAACAATAAATGATTTGTGTCATTGATGATGTGACTACTGACTCCTGTTAAATGGGAGGAATATGGCTGGATAAAAGCACCCTCCAAACAATGTAGGTCTCTATAAAAATATATTGAATAAAACAGCTCATATGTAGTGATGGGCAAATCTGTCCTGTTTTGAAATGGCGCAACAATTTTGATGCAAGCAAAATCTTTTATACGTGCAACTATTTTGTCCAAATGCTTTAAAGTCAATGGCAATCAGAATATTTTCAATTCTCCACAATTTTTAATGCGCGTGACAATTTTTATCCGCTCGACAATTTTGACGCACACAATTTTTTTTTTTTGTGGTGCTGCAAATTTTTGGGAATTTATTCTCAGGCGGTGAAGTGTGAACATTCTTTGCGAATCCATGCCTTTTGAATTTATTCGCTCTTCACTACTCATATGTAAAAAACCCTGCTACGTGTAAATAAACCATTTTCAGAATAATATACTTTTTTACTAGTATGTGCCATTGGGTAATCATAAATAGAAAATTGCCATTTTAAAAAATAAGGGCTGCCCCTTGGGATCTCAGGATTCATGGTGCACACAAACAAACGATACAAACTATACATGTTAGGTCACATGAGCCAATTAACAGACAGAGTTTTGTCTTTTGCTTCCACACTTGTTCTTGTTACAGTTAGAGCTGCAGTATTTCTGGTCTAAGGCAGCACAGAGACCATCACGAAATGGTGACACAAGGCAAGAGATGTAAAAGGGCAATATTTACTTAAATATATATACCAGTTTGGTAAGATTCTTTAATAAGCCACTCAACTTGATAGAAACGATGTTTTGCTTAAATATTCATTTTGGGTGCTTAGGTTTCCTTTAAGAAATTAATTAGTGAACCAGAACAAACTCTATTGTACTGAAAAAACTGGATGCTAATGGATAGGTTTGTGGGAGAAGTAGGAGTGATTTGGTTACATTGTGCAAAATGATTTTTAAGGGGAAACTGAATTAAAGCATTATATCCAAAAGCATGACAAAATGAGTAATGACTCTGGGTCTCGTTGACTAATACTGTGAACAGAGTCAAAAGCCATATAGAAAAAATATTTGTGCCTTGTTACTGTAATGCCTGTTACTTGTGTAGCGATATAAGGCAGAAAGTAGACAACTAAACAACTTTACACTTGTTACTGGCTACACCTAGGGGGTTATTTATCAAAGTCCGAATTTATCTCAATATTTTCTGCTACAAACTGCAATCAAATCCGCTCGGGTTTTTTACGCTTATTTATTATTACATTTTTCTGAAAATTAGCTTTTTGGGAAAAAATCAGATTTTCACAATTTTTCAGATTTTTATCAGATTTTCTAAATTTTTCGGATATTTTCACCTGAAAACTCAGAAAACTTCGGGGTATTGCACAAAAACCCAGCGCACATGAAAAAAACATTGGGATTTCTCCCATTGACTTATATGCAACCTCGACAGATCTGAAATTCCGGATTTTCAGATTCTGACTTTTCCCTCTTTAGGGTTTAATAAATTCCGGAAAAATTTGTAATTTTTTAAATGATACTTTGTTTTTAAAAAAAAAATCACAAATTTTTCCTGATTTTTGCATTCAGAGTTTAGCAAATAAACCCCCTAAAGTTTAGTGTAACTTTGAACTGTGCCGATATCTACTTTCTGTACCAATTACAGGGCATGCAAACAATATTCAGGAAAGAAATATTGCAGCTGTATTATGGCATCACTGCAATTTGCGGTGGGTGCAATGATTGCTGGAATTCTGTGATAACTGTTTCATTGTGGGAAAGTCTTCTCGTTAGTAAACAAGGCAACTTTTCATTCAATAAATCACCTTCTAAGTGAGTTATCTTGCAAAAATTCTGATGGCTCACAGTCTTGCTAATTTTTCAGCATACTCTGGATTGATTAAAGCTTGGTCTGCAATCTTAATGTATTCATTCTCATTCATTATATGAATCACTTAGACAACAGCATAATAAACATTAAAAGCAGGTTCCACACTACAGATATAATTCCCTGTTTATCCTTGGATAACCCATGCACCACTTCATCATTAAATATGAGCTTTTGTGTTTGACATGTTAAAGCATATATCATTTGGAAAAGATAGGGACCACCAAATATTATAAATGTCTTAAGAAAACAGTTTTTATTCAAAATGTCTCTTTTTAAATTTTTAAAGGGGCAGTATACCCCTTGTTTAACATAAACTAGATTACCAGTACTAGATTATGCTCTTTAAAAGGGATTTGATACCCTAAAAATGTCAATTCTGCGTAGTATAGTGGCTTCAAATAAGCCTGTATTCATTTTGGGGTCCCAACATGCCACTTACATTGGTAATTCTATTCACATATTGTGTATCATACTGTTTAGAAGACACCTAATATTTATATTTAGGATGTCTTGTTCTAGTTCTAGTACTAGAGACATCTTGGAGATACGAAGTAGTACAGTATATTTTCTTTTTTAACATGTGGACATATCAAGATTGACTGTCATGCTTCATTTTGTGGAAAAATGTAAATGCAGCTTCCTCCTACAGTGAATGTCCAGACTCCTGGTCCATAAGACTCCATGACCCTGACAAGCAGCCCAATTTTCTCAGTGCTGGACTGATTGCTGAAATAAAGTCATATTTTGCTTTTTGACCTGTAATCATATTAACTTACATTTTTGGGCCCAGTAAATACTCTCACCTTAGTCAAGATAGTAGCTGGCACACCCTGTTTAAATATATTGCAATATATGGACAAACAATCCCTGTTTTGTTTAAAGGGGAGGGCATTTGTAGTATCTAAATGCACAAAATGTCCTTAATGTATTGTTAATGGGTTGAGTGCAGAGGACCCTTTGTCTTTGTGTATGCCTTGTTGTGTGGAATGGAGATCTTAAAATGTTATGAATGTTTTTTGTTTGATCACTCCAATGATTTTTGAATGAGTTTTAAAACTCCTCCACTAAGTTCTTAAATGATATCAGAATAGGTAGCTAACTTCCTAATGGAGAATTTTCCAAATACAAAAACATTATAAACATTATTGTGTAAGAGGTGGCCGACTCAGCAATAAATAACTACAGTGACAATAATGGAACTGTTACACATTTCATGTTAGCTAACTGATGCAAAGCAGGAAATTTCAGGGTCACTAAAAGAATCTGAATTGAGAATTGTATATTAATCGAAAGAAAGCCCCAGCAAGAAATACACTATTTTTTTCTATTTTTTACTGAGGGAAAACAATTTAAACATAGCTGATATAAATATTATCAGCAATTATTTAATTAAAGATACTAAAGCAGTTTCTTTCAGTGGAATCATGTTCTAGCATGGATAGACCAAACCTTACCAGTATTGAAATCCTGAGTACTGATGCTCTTTATGTCCCATTTACACAGAAAGTGGAATTACAGAGTTGTATATGTTGGCAGAGTAACAGGAGAGCTAATACCCTACTCCACAAAGAAATAAAGCACATGGTCAATAGGGATGTAGCGAACGTCGGAAAAAAAGTTCGCGAACATATTCGCGAACTTGCGCAAAAATGCGAGCGGTTCGCGAACGGTTCGCGAACCCCATAGACTTCAATGGGAAGGCGAACTTTAACATCTAGAAAAGACATTTCTGGCCAGAAAAATGATTTTAAAGTTGTTTAAAGGGTGCAACGACCTGGACAGTGGCATGCCAGAGGGGGATCAAGGGCAAAAATGTATCTGAAAATCTGCCTGTGTGTGCTTGGAAGAGATAGTGTAGGGGGAGAGCTGTTAGTGATTTCAGGGACAGATGATAGTAAGTTTGCTGGCTAGTAATCTGCTTGATACTGCTCTGTATTGGAGGGACAGAAGTCTGCAGGGATTTGAGGGACATTTTAGCTTAGGTAGCTTTGCTGGCTAGTAATCTACTGTTCTCTTTAAACAACTGCCATACGTTGACCTTGTAGGCATTGTTTGCCCAGTTTTTTTGGACGCAGCCACTGAAGCACAGTTGCCAGAAAAAATATGCCATATAAATGCTGAAAATAGTCATTTTTCGCCATACGTTGACCTTGTAGACATTGTTTGCCCAGTTTTTTTGGACGCAGCCACTGAAGCACAGTTGCCAGAAAAATATGCCATATAAATGCTGAAAATATAAATTTTGTTCGCCATAAGCGTGACCAGAAAATATGTTATGCCAGTTTTTTTGGTTGCAGCCACTGAAGCACAGTTGCCAGAAAAAATATGCCACATAAATGCTGAAAATAGTCATTTTTTGCCATATACGTTGAGTCAACGTATGGCAAAAAATGACTATTTTCAGCATTTATATGGCATATTTTTTCTGGCCTCTGTGCTTCAGTGGCTGTGGCCAAAAAAACTGGGCAAACAATGCCTACAAGGTCAACGTCGTTGACCTTGTAGGCATTGTTTGCCCAGTTTTTTTGGCCACAGCCACTGAAGCACAGAGGCCAGAAAAAATATGCCATATAAATGCTGAAAATAGTCATTTTTTTGGTCGCAGCCACTGAAGCACAGTTGCCAGAAAAATTATGCCATATAAATGCTGAAAATATAAATTTTTTTGGTTGCAGCCACTGAAGCACAGAGGCCAGAAAAATTATGCCATATAAATGCAGAATATGCATTTTGTCGCAGCCATGAAGCACAGTGACAGAAATTATGCATATAATGCTGAAAATATAAATTTTTTGGTTGCAGCCACTGAAGCACAGAGGCCAGAAAAATTATGCCATATAAATGCAGAAAATATGCATTTTTTTGGTCGCAGCCACTGAAGCACAGTTGCCAGAAAAATTATGCCATATAACTAATATATTTTCATGCACTGAAAATTATGCAATAATTTTTTTGTTTGGTCGCAGCCACTGAAGCACAGTTGACAGAAAAATTATGCCATATAAATGCTGAAAATATTTTTTGTTGCAGCACTGACACAGGCAGAAAATTAGTCATATTGCAGTAGCATTTTTTTGGTGCAGCCACTGAAGCACAGAGGCCAGAAAAAATTAAACCAGTAGGGTTTGCACCCTAGTTTGTAACGGTGGCGGAGGGAGGAGGAGGACGCTAAAGGACAGCTGTGTGTGGAGTCATGAGGCTTGAAGAGAAGGACAGCTGCATAGAAGTCAGAACAAGTCTTCCGGCGTGCAGTAACCCTCCGAGATCCACCCCTCATTCATTTTAATAAAGGTCAGGTAATCGACACTTTTGTGACCTAGGCGAGTTCTCTTCTCAGTTACAATCCCTCCTGCTGCACTGAAGGTCCTTTCTGAGAGCACACTTGAGGCTGGGCAAGACAAGAGGTTCATGGCAAATTGTGACAGCTCTGGCCACAGATCAAGCCTGCGCACCCAGTAGTCCAGGGGTTCATCGCTCCTCAGAGTGTCGATATCTGCAGTTAATGCCAGGTAGTCCGCTACCTGCCGGTCGAGGCGTTCTTTGAGGGTGGATCCAGAAGGGTTGTGGCGCTGCCTTGGACAGAAAAACATTTGCATGTCTGACGTTACAGACTGGCCAAAGGGCTTTGTCCTTGCAGGTGTGCTCGTGGCAGGATTACTGGCACCTCTGCCCCTGGAATGTTGATGAGTTCCTGAAGTGACATCACCCTTAAAAGCATTGTACAACATGTTTTGCAGGCTGGTTTGTAAATGCCGCATCTTTTCGGACTTGTGGTATGTTGGTAACATTTCTGACACTTTATGCTTGTACCGAGGGTCTAGTAGCGTTGCGACCCAGTACAGGTCCTTCTCCTTAAGCCTCTTGATACGGGGGTCCTTCAACAGGCATGACAGCATGAAAGACCCCATTCTCACAAGGTTGGATGCAGAGCTATCCATCTCCGCTTCCTCATTATCAAGGACTGCATCATCCACGGTCTCCTCCCCCCAGCCACGTACAAGACCAGGGGTCCCCAAAAGGTCACCACTAGCCCCCTGGGAAGCCTGCTCCTGTTGGTCCTCCTCCTCCTCCTCCACAAAGCCACCTTCCTCCTCTGACTCCACTTCTGGCACCTCTCCCTGCGTTGCAGCAGGTGCCTGGGTTCGTTCTGGTGATTCCGACCAGAAATCGTGCGCTTCCAGCTCCTCGTCACGCTGGTCTACAGCCTCATCTGTCACTCGTCGCACGGCACGCTCCAGGAAGAAAGCGAAGGGTATTAGGTCGCTGATGGTGCCTTCGGTGCGACTGACCATATTTGTCACCTCTTCAAAAGGTCGCATGAGCCTGCAGGCATCGCGCATAAGCACCCAGTAACGGGGGAAAAAAATCCCCAGCTGTGCAGATCCAGTCCTACCACCCAGTTCAAAAAGGTACTCGTTGACGGCCCTTTGTTGTTGCAGCAGACGTTCCAACATAAGGAGCGTTGAATTCCAGCGAGTCTGGCTGTCAGAAATCAAACGCCTGACTGGCATGTTGTAGCGCTGCTGAATGTCAGCAAGGCGTGCCATGGCTGTGTAGGAACGTCTGAAATGGGCCGACACCTTTCTGGACTGGGTGAGAACGTCCTGGAATCCTGGGTACTTGGAGACAAAACGTTGGACTATTAAATTTAACACATGTGCCATGCAGGGCACATGTGTTAAATTGCCTAGTCTCAACGCTGCCAACAGATTGCTTCCATTGTCACACACCACTTTTCCGATCTGCAGTTGGTGTGGGGTCAGCCACCGATCGGCCTGTGACTGCAGAGATGACAGGAGTACAGATCCGGTATGGTTTTTGCTTTCCAGGCACGTCATCCCCAAGACAGCGTGACAACGGCGTACCTGGCACGTCGAATAGCCTAGGGGGAGCTGGGGGTGCACAGGTGTGGAGGAGGAGAAGGAGGACCCAGCAGCAGAGTAAGAAGAAGAAGAAGACGAGGTAGAGAGCGATGGAGGAGTAGAGGTGGTGGCAGAACCGCGTGCAATCCGTGGCGGTGACACCAACTCCACTGTTGTTGTTGAGCTACCCATTCCCTGCTTCCCAGCCATTACCAAGTTCACCCAGTGGGCAGTGTAGGTGACATACCTGCCCTGACCATGCTTGGAGGACCATGCGTCAGTAGTCATATGGACCTTTGGCCCAACACTAAGTGACAGAGATGCGGTAACTTGGCTCTGCACATGTTGGTACAGGTGTGGTATTCCCTTTTTAGAAAAAAAATTGCGGCTGGGTACCTTCCACTGCGGTGTCCCAATTGCTACAAATTTGCGGAAGGCCTCAGAGTCCACCAGCTGGTATGGTAAAAGCTGGCGGGCTAAGAGTGCAGACAAGCCAGCTGTCAGACGCCGGGCAAGGGGGTGACAGTCAGACATTGGCTTCTTACGCTCAAACATGGCCTTCACAGAAACTTGGCTGGTGGCAGATGACTGGGAATGGGAACAGGTGGTCAAGGTGGAAGGCGGAGTGGAGGGTGGTTCAGACGGGTCAAGGAGAGCAGAGGTAGAGCAGTAAGATGCTGGACCAGAAGGAGTGTGGCTTTTAGTTTGCCTGTTGCCTTTGAGGTGTTGCTCCCAAAGTGCTTTGTGCTTGCCGCTCATGTGCCTTCGCATAGAAGTTGTACCTATGTGGCTGTTGGGCTTACCAAGGCTCAGTTTCTGACTGCACTCATTGCAAATTACAATGCTTTTGTCAGAGGCACACACATTAAAAAAATCCCACACTGCTGACTTTTTGGAAGTGTGCGATCTGGCGGTAACAGTAGAAGTTGGCGGAGTTGGCGGTATTGGCGGCAATGGCGGGTGCGTTGGCTGGCTGAACACAGGTGCCGATACATGTTGTTGCCCTACTGATCCCTGCGGGCTGTCCTCCCTGCTTCTTCTAAGTCTTATTCTCCTACTGCCTCTCTGACTCTCCGTCTCTCCATCTGAACTACCCTCCTCTTGCTCTCTTCTACTAGGCACCCACAAAACATCAATCTCCTCATCATCATTCTCCTCAGATGCATCAATTTCTTCTGACACATCACAGAAGGAAGCAGCAGCGGGGACCTCCTCCTCATCACTCATTATGTCCATCTCTATCGTGTTCTCTGCCAGAATTAAATCTGGTGTAAGGTCCTCATCTCCTTCATCTTCTTCTGGCAATAATGGTTGCGCATTACTCAGTTCAAGAAACTCATTGGAAAATAACTCCTCTGACCCCAGTGAAGAAGGGGCACCGGTGGTGGAGGAAGTGTTACGTGGGGTGGCCATAGCAGTGGAGGATGAGGAGGATGTTGTGGTAAAGTTAGAAACGGTAGAGGATGGGGTGTGCTGTGTAAGCCAGTCAATTACCTCTTCAGCATTTTGGGAGTTCAGGGTCATTGGCTTTATAAAACTGGGCAATTTGCTAGGGCCACAGGATTGCATAGCAGCACGGCCCCTAGCACGGCCTCTGCGTGGCGGCCTGCCTTTGCCTGGCATTATTTTTAAAAAAACAACAACAACAACAAAAACTCAGTTGGTTTTTCTGGAAACGATAATACACACAGCTAGATGGCGGGTTGAAGAAAACACTGTGCAAATAATGCCTACAAAGTCAACGTATACACTACTACAGCGGTGGATACGGATTACGTAAAATATATGAATGCTGCTTGAAAAAAAGTAACTCAAGTGGTTTTTCTAGAGACGATAATATTATCAATATTTAGACAAAATGTGAACAAGGTCACACAGCTCGATGGCGGGTTGAAGAAAACAGTGTGCAAATAATGCCTACAAGGTCAACGTATACACTACTACAGCGGTGGATACGGATTACGTAAAATATATGAATGCTGCTTGAAAAAAAGTAACTCAAGTGGTTTTTCTAGAGACGATAATATTATCAATATTTAGACAAAATGTGAACAAGGTCACACAGCTCGATGGCGGGTTGAAGAAAACAGTGTGCAAATAATGCCTACAAGGCCAACGTATACACTACTACAGCGGTGGATACGGATTACGTAAAATATATTATGGCTGCTTGAAAAAAGTGACTCCGGTGTTTTTTCTGGAGACGGTAATATTATGGATATTTAGACAGAATGGGAACAAGGTTACACAGCTCGATGGCGGGTTGAAGAAAACAGTGTGCAAATAATGCCTACAAGGCCAACGTATACACTACTACAGCGGTGGATACGGATTACGTAAAATATATTATGGCTGCTTGAAAAAAGTGACTCCGGTGTTTTTTCTGGAGACGGTAATATTATGGATATTTAGACAGAATGGGAACAAGGTCACACAGCTCGATGGCGGGTTGAAGAAAACAGTGTGCAAATAATGCCTACAAGGCCAACGTATACACTACTACAGCGGTGGATACGGATTACGTAAAATATATGAATGCTGCTTGAAAAAAGTGACTCCGGTGTTTTTTCTGGAGACGGTAATATTATGGATATTTAGACAGAATGGGAACAAGGTCACACAGCTCGATGGCGGGTTGAAGAAAACAGTGTGCAAATAATGCCTACAAGGCCAACGTATACACTACTACAGCGGTGGATACGGATTACGTAAAATATATTATGGCTGCTTGAAAAAAGTGACTCCGGTGTTTTTTCTGGAGACGGTAATATTATGGATATTTAGACAGAATGGGAACAAGGTCACACAGCTCGATGGCGGGTTGAAGAAAACAGTGTGCAAATAATGCCTACAAGGCCAACGTATACACTACTACAGCGGTGGATACGGATTACGTAAAATATATGAATGCTGCTTGAAAAAAGTGACTCCGGTGTTTTTTCTGGAGACGGTAATATTATGGATATTTAGACAGAATGGGAACAAGGTCACACAGCTCGATGGCGGGTTGAAGAAAACAGTGTGCAAATAATGCCTACAAGGCCAACGTATACACTACTACAGCGGTGGATACGGATTACGTAAAATATATGAATGCTGCTTGAAAAAAGTGACTCCGGTGTTTTTTCTGGAGACGGTAATATTATGGATATTTAGACAGAATGGGAACAAGGTCACACAGCTCGATGGCGGGTTGAAGAAAACAGTGTGCAAATAATGCCTACAAGGCCAACGTATACACTACTACAGCGGTGGATACGGATTACGTAAAATATATGAATGCTGCTTGAAAAAAGTGACTCCGGTGTTTTTTCTGGAGACGGTAATATTATGGATATTTAGACAGAATGTGAACAAGGTCACACAGCTCGATGGCGGGTTGAAGAAAACAGTGTGCAAATAATGCCTACAAGGCCAACGTATACACTACTACAGCGGTGGATACGGATTACGTAAAATATATGAATGCTGCTTGAAAAAAGTGACTCCGGTGTTTTTTCTGGAGACGGTAATATTATGGATATTTAGACAGAATGGGAACAAGGTCACACAGCTCGATGGCGGGTTGAAGAAAACAGTGTGCAAATAATGCCTACAAGGCCAACGTATACACTACTACAGCGGTGGATACGGATTACGTAAAATATATGAATGCTGCTTGAAAAAAGTGACTCCGGTGTTTTTTCTGGAGACGGTAATATTATGGATATTTAGACAGAATGGGAACAAGGTCACACAGCTCGATGGCGGGTTGAAGAAAACAGTGTGCAAATAATGCCTACAAGGCCAACGTATACACTACTACAGCGGTGGATACGGATTACGTAAAATATATTATGGCTGCTTGAAAAAAGTGACTCCGGTGTTTTTTCTGGAGACGGTAATATTATGGATATTTAGACAGAATGTGAACAAGGTCACACAGCTCGATGGCGGGTTGAAGAAAACAGTGTGCAAATAATGCCTACAGGGCAAATAATGCCTAAAAGGTCAACTTATACACTACTACAGCGGTAGTAAAATAAAAAAAAGTAAAATAAAAAAAAATGAATATTAAAAAAAAAAATTAAAGTTGGTGCTGCTGAACTACTAGGAGCAGCAGATTAGCACACCAGTCCCACTCCCCAACACTGCTAGACTAATAGCACTGGGCTCTTATAGTAGTAGTAGTAGTAGTAGTAGTAAAACAACAAAAAAATAAATAAAAGCAGTCCTTACAAGGACTACTGTTATTGCAGCAGTCAGCAGATGAGATCAGAAGCAGGACAGCTGCCCACTGCAGCTACATACAGAGCACTGCAGTAGAAGGTAGATTACTAGCCAGCAAAGCTACCTAAGCTAAAATGTCCCTCAAACCCCTGCAGACTTCTGTCCCTCCAATAACAGAGCAGTATCAAAACGATTACTAGCCAGCAAACTTTCAACTGTCCCTGAAATCACTAACAGGCAGCAGCTCTCTCCCTACACTATCTCTTCAGCACACACAGGCAGAGTGAAAAAACGCTGCAGGGCTTCGGTTTTTATAGGGAAGGGGAGTGGTCCAGGGGAGAGCTTCCTGATTGGCTGCCATGTACCTGCTGGTCTGGGGTGAGAGGGCAAAAAAAAGCGGCAACAATGGCGAACCCAAAATGGCGAACGTCGCGCGACGTTCGCGAACTTCCGGCGAGCGCGAACACCCGATGTTCGCGCGAACAAGTTCGCCGGCGAACAGTTCGCGACATCTCTAGTGTAGACCTTTTGTGTATTCGGTATAGCAACTTGATCTTTGCACAGGATGTATTTGCAGGTTTCACATCTGTTGCAGGGACATGTACCTGCTTTAGATATTTTAGGAAGAGCACTTCTGACAATCATTTTCCTCAGATTAGGTGGTTGTCTATAAGACAAGATAGGTAGTTCTGGAAATATTTGTTTTAGTCGGGTATCTGTATGGAGCATGGGTTGCAGTTCTCTGGCTATATGTTCAGTTGTGGGTTGTAGGTAACTACAATAGGTACCCTGTTGTTTTCTGTCTTTTCTTTGTAATCCAAGAGTGTGTCTCTGTGTATTTGAGTAGTTCTGTGGATTTGATCATCAAATAACCTGTGGATGGTATCCCTGATTAACAAAAGTTTTCCGTATGGAATGGAGATGTTTATTTCTGTCATCAAGGTTTGAGCAAATCCGGTTGTATCTCAGAGCCTGGCTAAATACAATTAATTTTTTATGCGATGAGGATGAAAACTGTCCCACATAAGATATGCAGGATGGCCTGTTGATTTTTGGTATAGGGATGTTTGTCCATTTTTGATGTAGATGGTTGTATCCAAGAAGTTGATGTGTGAGTAAGAGTGGTTAAGGGTAAGGTTGATGGTGGGGTGGAATTGGTTAAATCTTTGGTGGAATGCCAAGTTCTTTTTCTGATGCTGTCCATATTATAATTATGTCATCTATATACCCTAAATAGGTTTAGGGCCTGGTGTTGCAGGAAGCAACTGGGCCATAAACAGATTGTCATACTGAGGTGCCATTTTGCTTCCCATAGCACTTCCCATCAGTTGGAGGCATTTGGCATCCCCTAATGAGAAGTAGTTGTGTGTCAGTATAAATCTGATCAGTTGTAGAGTTGGTACTGTGGGCATATGATTTTTTTCTAGGAAGTGCTGACAATGCTGTGGGATGTTGGGATACAGAGACTCCACATCCATGGTAGCTAGGATGGTGCCCTCTGGAAGTGGACCTATATTGGCCAGTTTGTTTAAAAGGTCAGTGGTGTCTTGTATAAAGCTGGGTGTTTTTCTTACAATTGGCTTCAGGATGTTTTCTTCCCAGCCAGATATGCCCTCAGTCAATGTTCCAATACCAGAGATAATGGGTCACCCTGGGTTTCTAATTGTACAGTTCAATGTATCACAATCCATTCCATAATTAAAATCCTTGAGATGTTTCATAAAAAAAGTATAATCAGATTTAATTTTGAGATGAAAGTATTGTTCCCATAGTAGTATCCATCCAATGTACATATTTATGAAATTATGAAAAGCAAATTTTCATTCAAAGTTTGCAATTGCATAGTTTAATAGTGTGTTTTTAGCTTATTTTCGTGAAAACAGTTCCTTGCCCAAGGTCAAAATAAGTATAAAATTTTGTTTATGAATTTTCAGGGCAATCATCACAACATAGAATGTGGTACATAAATTTAAGAAATTTCAGAACCTGTATCATGTCTTTAAATTAGCTTTCTTTCACTCCTTTTTATTTCTCTATTCTGCAAAAATTTTCACAACTTTCACCCAAAATGTCAATGCCTTTAGTTTTCATACAATTATTTTCTAGGTTTCATAAATAATACTTTTTCGACACTGAGAAAAAGCATGAAAACAGAAAAAAAACCAGAATATAAAGTAAACATTTAATAAATATTCCATTAAAGTAAGCCTTTTTAGGGAACAGGAACATATCTCAGTAGCAGCAGTTAGCCCCACAGTTCCAAATGATGTTTACCTCAATAACAGCAAGTGAAGTGAAAATTAGACTGAAGTGCAGAAAAAGTGACTGGTTTATGAAATGTAGACTTTTGAGTATGCCAATAGCTATTCTTTGTGCAGCAGAAACCATTCCTGAGTGTGGAACATGCCAGGTAGTTGTGTGTCATACAGTGGCATAACTAGATATTACTGGGCTCCACAGTAAATTATTTTTCAGGCCCCTCAAATGTCTAGAGGTTTACTTGTTTTACCAATATTTACTGAAATTGTATATGAATTAGGGTCTCATGGAGCCCCTATAACTCATGGGTCCCCCTGCCGCTGCAGGGTCTGCTTTCTCTGTAGTTATGCCCCTGGTGTCATACTAATAAGCTCTTGTTTTATAATGTTCTATATTTTTTGGCATTTACATCAGCAACACAGTGATAAGAATATATGCAGTCAATATACTGCAGTGTTGTTAATAAAGATGTGGCTCATTAAAGACCCTTAGACAGTACAGAGTGTTTAATAATTAATTATTCTTGGCTGATTTAGAGCAATGTTAAAAATTATAATTTGGTTCAAATATGCTTTAATTATGCCTCTGTGCAAACAGTTTAACAAAGCTTCTAAAAACTCTCCAGTGTATATTATCATTCATTAAAGTTTTACAATACTCTGAAAGATGACAGAAAGATATTATATCAATTGCTAGTTTTTGTAGAGACATAGATAAGGGGGCAAATTCACAAGCGCCGAAATTGCGCTAGCAGCGGTTTGCCGCACTTCGCAAAGTTGCAATACCGTTAATTAGTCAAGCAAAGCGAAGTTACCCTAGCGATACCTAATTTGCATATGGCGCCAAGTTAAAGTACAATGGACATATATGTAGCAGCAAATACGTTGCACTACACTACCTGGGAAACCTTCATAAAATAAAATAGAGGTGTTATATTGCCCTATACATGTGTCCACTGTATAGTTTAGGTGGCATATGTTTGGAAATGTAGGGGGGAAGGGGGGTACCCCCAAAAAAATGTATGATCTTTTTCAGCCTATCACCCTTACAAAAGTAAAAGACGTCAGTGTTTTTTGGGACTTTCAACTTTTTTTGAAGCAAGCCCTATCTACTCTATTGTACTTCACAGGTCTGAGGTGGCAAAGGCAAGTCTGGCGCAAGAGGTAACGTTCAGTAAAATCTGCAAATTAGTGAATTAACGTAGTTACGTCCCTTCACCATAGCGCAACTTCGCCTGGCGTAAGGGTGCGAAGTAGCACTAGAGTAGGTCCACTTCACTAGCCAATTTACGCCAGATGAGGTCATGCTGGTGAATTTTTGCTAGCGTTAGCCACTTCTCCCTTTAGTAAATTTGCCCCAAGGTGTTTAGTCAGTCATTAAACAGATCTTTTATCCACTAGTGTTCACAAGAGGATCATAGGACCTCACCTGCTCTAACAAAAAGGTATTTGTCACTGTTTTTTAGCCTAACTTTCCTAATAAAAAAAAAATCATCCAAGTTACATTCCACCTGCATTCAGCACTGTAGAGTAAGTGCAACCTCAATAAAAAAAAACTGATTCACCACAAATAAGAAACATGAGTGTGTAGGAGGCCTTATGAAGTTAAACTAATATGTATTGGGAAATTGGTTGTTCTTTGCTCATGCTAAGTCATCCTAGTTTCAACATAGGGTCCTGGCTATGGAACAGGATTGATATCATCTAAGACTGTAAGCTCTAGACTTAAAGGACATAAGATATGCATAAGGGGGATTGATTCACTCTACAGCACCAGATAAAAAGTCTGGTGTAAGGAGCAGAACTCAATGGCAAAAGACACAGACCAGCTCTCTCCTTACTGTCTGCCATAAGGCACCAAGATGGCTTGTGTTTTCTGTATTGTATTTATGGATAGCCAGACCTGTAGACCTGCAATTTGGAAAGAAGTGTGCAAAAGAAATGCTTCAATAAGCACACTGGTTTCTGCTGCATAAAGGAGCCCTGCAGTGTACTGATCAAACAGTAGTTTGTAACAATATTTGTAAAGGCAAATCTAATATATACTGTATACAGATGAAGCCATCTGGATTTCACATTTTGTTGCACCAGAGTCACTGTTTAGTGCAAAGTCCTGCCTCTAGATGGTGCTAGAGTGCAATGGCATTAGTCCATCAGTAGCAATGTAATTGCACTTATTTAGAACTAAAAATTAAGTTTTTACTTCCACTGTTTTCTTATAGACTTGTTTTCTTCTCAGATTAGTTTTACTGCCATATGTTATAAAAGGCACTGTATTTGCCCAGGTGCAGTAACCCATAGCAACCAATAATAGGGGCAAATTCTTGATGGAGAAGGACTTGGGAAAATGTGGAAAATAAACTTAGTTATATCGAACAATGCCAGCAACAACAGGAAGGGCCAGTAGGGTACTGTGCTGTACTGAAATGGGTATACATTCACAGCAGGAGATGGTTATTCTTCTGTATACCAAAAAATATTTGTGTATCTACTAGTTATTATTTTAAAACTTCACTTCACAATTATGACATTTTGAATGAAAATGGTTTACTAATTCTGTATTAACCATTGCTCTGGAATTCTTTTCGATGAGCTAAGATGTTCTGTTGTTACACTGAAATAGCAAACTTTTGGTGAATTTTAGTTTGTTTTCCTACAGGATTGATCAACAGCATTGGCGCAAACCAATATCAGGCTGTTTTTAGAAGACTAAAAGTTTATATGTCTAGGACTATATATCTAGGTTACATCCCTGGGAAGGCATGCATACAATTAAGAAGTTGGGGGGGGGGGGTTATAAACTTGCAAGACTGGATTTATAAAGGGGCTAGCAGAGTTGGCAGATTTTATAATAGAAAGACTGCCAACTCACTGTTTGTCTGAATTATAAGGAAACAACAGCCAGTTAATTTGAATTGTGTCTTAAATAACACTATTTATCTACAAATATGCACTGTAATGATATTTAACATTCATGCACTGCCTGCAAATATATTAGAATTTTTATCATCAACCCCAGCTTGTAAAAAGCTAGATGGAGGCACAGGTGCATATTTACAGTATTTTATGTGTTACAATTGTAAAAAAAAAAAACCTGTCTAAAAGTTCTTTACAAAATAAATGGCATATTTATAATGCTTCCTTGTCCATATTCATTGCAATCATGTAAATAATCCAGGTAGCTAATTGCTGTATTTATAAAAACGTTGTTTTACACCAGACTAAGGTCAACAGTTATGCCATTATTTCACACTTAATCAGTGAACAGCCTCTTTGAAATCTTTAGATAACGGCCACTCCGGTTGTTAAAAGGTTAACAGTAATGCTGCAGCATCCCCTTAATCACTTAGAAATCTTTCTACTCTTCTAACTCACTCTGCCCCCTCCCTCAGGAACTGAATTTGGCTGTTGACTAATGAGCATGTGCAGTTCTTCTCAGCTCAGATTACTAAACACACCCTCTAGTCTAACAGTCTAATCATTTCTGGTTCCCATAGAAACTCTAGTTGTCTGATCCTATTTTTTCCTCCCAACCAACTCTCCTGAGCTCAGCTTAACCATTACAGTGCTCATCCCCAGAAACAGTTTTCATCAAAGTATATTGTACCTGTATACATTGTGTGAACTTTACAGCATACATGTCCTGTGTGCAGATGTCAATGTTACTAATGATGTGTCATAGGGAAAATGGCCGCCTGGTGAAAGCTGCTATTTGTTTTAGGAAATTTGATGTAGCTGGCAGATGGAGGGGGTATATGCAGCACAAATTATGTGGCTTGGGTGGAGAAGATATTCCCAACTTATATACATGGTAGGAAAATATAGGCTTTTCATGTCCTCTAAAGTCAAATCCATATGGTAAAGTGTTACTAAAAAGCAATGTAAATAAAAAAGCTGGGTCTCTTTAGTGTCCTGCTCCATCTAATACCACATCTGAATCACTAACATATCAAGTAACAAGTAAGCGATCTATGCATGCATTGTAGAAAATATACCTGAAATAAAACAAGCATTGACAAATACAATAATGAATAACAGTAACATTATTAATACTGAATATTAAATTTTAATGCATGTTCAGAGTATATTCCATTTGGACTCTTTACCTTTGGACTTTTGCTAATATAATAAGTGTAATTTTTAATTGCCATGGATCAATATTTATTGTTAAAAGTCTGAAATCGGTTCACACCCACTGACTGCCAAATGATCTCCTAATTGAAAGTCATTGAGAATTTCTGTGCATAAACTAAAGAGGCAAATTGTGAAAATGTTGCTCTATATGAAATGTGTTTTGAAAGTAGAAAGAAATATATCCTTTTCCAGGTAAATATTAGAATTACCAGACCAAAGGCTGGTTTGTTAATAACATGAAAACAATGTCTTTGCTCTGACATATCTCATTTGCCCAATTCAACAATGTTTTAAAGTATCCTAGAATACATTTTCTTAATACAATTTCTCACTCATCTGATCTGTGCAATAGATGTAATATAAGTTATGCTATCCTAACGAATTTTGTTTCTGCTATTATTTTCCTAAAGTAATTTTACTGTTAATTTGAATGGTACAGCGATGGAACCTGTAATCTAGGATTTTCGGATTTTCCAGATAAGGGGGCTTTGTGTAATATTAATCTCCATATCTTAAATCTACTAAAAAAAATCATTTAAACATGGATAAAACCCAAAAAGATTGTTCTGCCTCTAATAAGGATTAATGATATCTTAGTTGGCATCATGTACATAATTAAGGAGGAATAGTGCAGAGAGCCAATTTAAACACTACCAAAGTTTATGGAGTCCAATAGCAAAAACAAAAATCATAAAGGAGAGAATATACTCACCCCTGTCTATGAGCGCATGTATATAGAACAACAGCAAATATTGTGAGTTTTCCTCCAAAATATCAAGCAAAAAGTAGTTAAAAAGTACATTTATTAGGACATTACCGGTGGAGGGCTATTTACATGTACATGGTACTGCTTTATTATTACAGAGGAAAAAGGAAATACTTTTAAAATGGAATATACTGTATGGGAGATGGCCTCCCCCTAATTTGGAGATTTCTAGATAATGGGTTTCCAGATAAAGGAACCTGATGTAATACAGGTATATAATATATGTAATAAAAAATACCAAAACTAGTATTCCCTCTAAAAACCATGCCAGTTGCAGGTGCAGTTTAAAATTCACTTTCCAGCAAGTTTTGATGCAAACTTCAGGAAATATGTTTTTGTATTTCATTAGTATAGATAGCATTTGCATTTGTAACTAGCTGTAGAAGTTGAAAGCAAACATTTCCAACTGGATAAGCACAGGTTCTATTGCAGTAAGAGATGCATTTGTGCTTTGCACCTTGCCCTGGTTGGGCCTTTGTTGACACAACTCCTGGAAGGAGCAATGTCCAGTGCGAGGCAGCTTTGTACTTTATGCCTGCCCTAAGTAAGTGTTAAGTGTGCTTTTACATACAAGTGCTCCTTCTAGTTTCACAAGTCTGCCTCGGATTATAAAAATGAAATTTACACAGTAATCTTACTTGTTTAAAGGAAAATTATACCCCCGAACAATGTAGGTCTCTACAAAAAAACATATTGCATAAAAAAGCCCAAATGTAAAACCCTGCTTCATCTGAATAAACATTTGAATAATAATATACTTTTTTAGTAGTAAGTGTCATTGGGTAGTCCTACAGTATATGGAAAATTGTCATTTTAAGAACTAAGGGTTGCCCCCTGAGATCCTACAATTCACGGTGCACAAAAACAAACCATGCAAGTCACATAAGCCAATTAACAGATAAAGTTCTGTCTTTAGCTTCCACACTTCTTCCTGTTGCAGTCAGAACTGCATTAGTTCTGGTCATGTGATCTCTGAGGCAGCACAGAGAATATCAAAAAATGGGGACTCAAGGGAAAACATATATAAGGGCAATATTTACTTAAATATATATATTAAAGTTATGTATTAAATGATGTAAACTATCTGTTGCTTAAGTATTCATTTTGAGGGTATAGTTTTTCTTTAAAGGGATACTGTCAGGGGGAAAACATTTTTTTTTCAAAATGAATCAATTAATAGTGCTGCTCCAGCAAAATTCTGCACTGAAATCCATTTCTGAAAAGAGCAAACAGATTTTTTTATATTCAATTTTGAAATCTGACATGGGGCTAGACATATTGTCAATTTCCCTGCTGCCCCAAGTCATGTGACTTGTGCTCTGAAAAACGTCAATCACTCTTTACTGCTGTACTGCAAGTTGGAGTGAGATTACCCCCTCTCTTTTCTCCCCTAGCAGCCAAACAAAAGAACAATGGGACGGTATCCAGATAACAGCTCCCTAACACAAGATAACAACTGCCTGGTAGATCTAAGAACAACACTCAATAGTAAAAACCCATGTCCCACTGAGACACATTCAGTTACATTGAGAAGGAAAAACAGCAGCCTGCCAGAAAGCATTTCTCTCCTAAAGTGCAGGCACAAGTCACATGACTGGGGGCAGCTGGGGAATTGACAAAATGTACAGCCCCATGTCAGATTTCAAAATTGAATGTAAAAAATCTGTTTGCTCTTTTGAGAAATGGATTCAGTGCAGAATTCTGCTGGAGTAGCACTATTAACTGATGCGTTTAGAAAAAACATGTTTTCCGATGATAGTATCCCTTTAAGTATAAGTAATAGCAGCTAGTCTCAGTCTTAAAGATATGTAAGATATAACCATTAAAATGTTTGGAACCACAGAGGATGGGCCCACAGATTAAGAGACCTATGCTAAATTGCGGTGGAGCAACAGAATGATGCTAATCAGAAGTGGTTAATGTACAATCTCTTGTTTATTCATATTTCTGTGCATTGTGTCTGTTCATTTGAGAGACTGCCACCGTTGTGACATCACTGATTTAATCGGCTTCCTTGGATGGGAAATTATGCTGAATGACATTTGTAATGCATGTTATCTTTCACTGGGCAAATGTCAAGGTACTCAATCCCTGGAACAGATATTGCAAACCGTTTCTGTCATAGCCTTTTTTATTCGCTCCATTGCAAAGAAAATGAAAAGGCACCACAAAACTTTATGCATTCTAACTTTTAATAGGCTCCTAAATATGACTTGCTAACGTACACTATGCTGGGTAGTCTCCTTTGCTAATGTGATACATATTTCTGCATACTGAGGACTTACGGCAGCACTATAAGCATTCCAGGGAATGTTTGTGGTCCGTGCACAGAATAATTCCTTTATGTGCATATTTCTGCTACATAAAAAATAGACATAAAGAGGCAAACCATGCCTACCTAAGCAGTATAAATGGTAATTCGTTGATTGATATATTCCTTTATGAACATGAATCCAGGCTTGGCATGTGGAGCAATCTGTATAATTCATTGCTTGTCAGTTAGTTCCCGAGTAAAACAAAATACAAAAATAGATCATGATGAGTCTTGGTCTGGTTGAACAATCCATGACTGATTGAGGCAGAATACTAGTATCCATTTTCAGTGTGCACAACAGTATTCACTGGAAAGCTGCCAGTTAGTGAACACTTCTGGAATGTACTAAACATACTGGACAGAATGAACTAATATGGATGGAACCAATAGAACAATAGTAAGAAGTCTTCAGGACACATTACTCCACTATTGTGCCAAGATAGTGGACCACAGTATAAACACATTTGGCTGGAAAATATGTAATTTATTTTGGAATAATAAACCTGCTGTCCATGATTCTTAGACAAAAGGACACCCTGAATACTTACCTATTTTTATTTTTATAAAAGCTGGCATTTTCTCATATGTTATACTGCTTGGAGATGTTCTTTATTCATTACATATGGCAATGCTATTTATCTCACTTTTATTTTATATGTACATATACTGATAAATGTGTCCTTGGTAGAGATCACTTGAGACCCAAGTCCCAGTGTGAAAAGCACAGACATTGGTGTGATCTGAAATGAGTATATAAAGTGATTTATCTTGTAAATGGATTGTCAGCGGCGAACAAAGCATCTTGTAAGACAAATTTCTAAATGGCTATGTTTAAGGAAGAGGCTTTTAATTCAAGTAGGTTGAGAAAAGCAAAGAATGAGAAATACTTTATAACAGTGTTGGTGAATCGATTCACACTCAAGGTTTTTAACAACACATCTTTTGTACTAGCAATAAGTGATGCTTTCAGTTGCATTGGAAACATGGCAGACCTGCCATTAAAGCATATCACTTATTCAGTGTGAGGCAGATTAGTAATTTGGGGGACAAATAATTTGACACGTCTGTATAGCAACAATCTGTATAGATCTGCAATAAATAATCCAATAACCAGTGAAACACTAAAGATTTCAGAAAACTAACACTTGTAAAGTTACTTTGTTCACTAGACAAAGAAAATGAATGGTGTATCGAGGCTCTACTCCAAAAAAAGGTGAATAGTCCCAAAAATAGTCTCCATGTAATAAGTAAAGTGACTTGAGCCTATGAGTAAGTGCCCCATAAGGCACAAAACACATCAGGCTGTTTTTGTTGTAACTTTTTACTTTGACTTTTTAATCCACCAATTAATATGCACTTCAAACTGCTCATTGCTAATTTGTTCACCAACAGCTATTCCAGTCAAATTCATGTTTAATGGAGCTCTATCTTTTAGGCAGTCCCTTGCTGGTAGTACTGAGGAAGGGTTCAAAAACTTTTTCACAATAACCAGTTGTTCTTTAAACAGTAATCAACAAATTAATGGCTGGATCTTGGCAAGTGTCTTGATATGAGCCCATGAAATTACCCACTCAGATATCCCAGACCTAAGGAACAAGACCCTCCTGGGCAAATTTACTAAAGGGCAAAGTGACTAACGCTGGCATAACTTTGCTAGTGAAGGAGATAAACTCTAGCCCTACTTCGCACTCTAACGACAGGCGAATTTTCGCTATGGCAAACAGACTTGTCTTTGCCCCCTCAGACAAGGTGAAGTACATAGATTAGATAGGAGTTCCTCAAAAAAAATTGAAAAGTCCCAAAAAATGCTGGCGACTTTTCAGTTTTTCAGGTGATGAGCTGCAAAGATCATAATTTTTTTTTAGGGTACCCGGCTTCCCCCTACATTTCCTTACATATGGCACATAAACTATACACTGGGCACATGTGTAGGGTATTATAACAACTCTATTTTCTTTTATTAAGGTTCCCTAGGCTTGTGTATTGTAATGTATTTACTGCAACATATACGTCCATTGAAATTTAACTTCCCACCGTATGCAAATTAGCCAACGCTAACGCAACTTCACTTTGCGATGTGAGCGAAGCCATCGCTGTTGAATTTCCGCAGGTTTGTGAATTTTCCCCTCCAAGTGTGTACCAAGGTTTGTTGTCTGCATTGAGGCTGCCAGCTTGAGCCCCTACAATGGTAGATCAAACCTGGAACACTTAAAGGAAAACTATACCCCCAAACAATGTAGGTCTCTATAAAAAGATATTGCATAAAACAGCTCATATGTAAAATCCTGCCTCATGTAAATAAACCATTTTCATAATAATATACTTTTCTACTAGTATGTGCCATTGGGTAATAATAAATAGAAAATTGCCATTTTAAAAAAAATAACGGCCGCCCCCTGGGATCGTAGGATTCACTGTACTCACAAACATACCAACAAACCATACATGTTAGGTCACATGAGCCAATTAACAGACAGAGTTGTATCTTTTCTTCCTGTTACAGTTAGAGTTGTAGTATTTCTGGTCAGGTGATCTCTGAGACAGCACAGAGACCATCACGAAATGGTGGCTCAAGACAAGAGATGTAAAAGGGCAATATTTACTTAAATATATATTCCAGTTTGGTAAGATTCTTTAATATGTCACTTAATATGATATGAACTATCTGTTTCTTAAGTGTTCATTTTGGGGATATAGTTCTCCTTTAACACTTCTTTTTCCCAGTAGATCCTTTGATTGCTCCATTTACTACACTGATTAATGTATCTTTCATATACCTAGTCTAACACTAGCCCTTTTCACAGAGTTCCTCCTTCCTAGCTTTCACCAAGGTCTATCTCAGTTAAGTATTCACTTAGGCTCCCTTTCCTTAGTTGGCTAGCATCATTAGTGGAGATCAAAAATCCAGAAGAAGTCAACCACCTTACCCCGTTATACCATTAAGGGGACCACACCTGAAATCACTGTACAAAAGGGGACTTTCAATCCAATATTCTTGTTCCAGCCATATCTAACAAAGACATAGACTTGTGTATTAGGCTACATTTGAATGAATAAGGCAGCCATAAGGTCAAACTCATCAACACATATTAGCATACTCCTGTATTATAAAAGGCACTACTCTCTCCCACTGTGCAAGTTACATAAACAGCTGAGCCCTAGATGAGTGTTGCTTACAACAGGTATCATAATTGGGTATGTCAATACAAGAACATCTTAAATACATGGGGTATAGACAAGAGAACAACCAATAGTGTAAAATTATTAAATAAAAAATATACTACTACAAATTTCCTACAGGATAAAAACAAACAAATGGGGTCATGTAACAAATAGAAATAATGAACATTTTTTTTTCAAAAAAGTACATTTTGCAATGTAATATTCACTCAATAGTTATACCATTCTGAACATTAATTGCATGCAGCATTTAACAAGGCTAGCTTAATGGTGACAACTTTTTCAATAAGAAGATTTATTTCATATACTGCAAGCTAGCGCAAACTATAAAAAGGGCAGTCCTTTTTTCTTTGCTGGCAGATAAGTTGCAAAATTCCTTTGTGGTTTGCAAAACAAAATAAAATAAATATGAATACATCCAAAGAAAATTTTGTATACACAAAGGAAAAAACGTTTCACATTTCGCATATTGTTTCCATTAACAACTTTAGCACATTCTCCCAATACTGTGCATCTCTTGATGCAAAGTAATTGTACAAACTGCTTTGCTGAGTGATACTTTCCAATACGCTGATCCCACTGAAGTTATTTGCTCTGCAAAGCCCTTTAAAAGGTTTAACCCACATACCCCTGAGATTTAAATACACATTTTTTTGAATTGTGAAGTTTCCCGGCTGATTAGAGCAAACATTCAGAAAAACTTTTTTTCAGTGACCTGAAAATAGATTCAAATGCAAAAAAATCTTGAAAACTTTACAAAAAACATAAACTAATAGACATACTGGATAGCACTAAAATATTATATCGGTTGAAATTGTATTCTCCTAATACAGTTCCAGTTTTTCCTGCAGACTTCAGTAATTTTCGTTTGATAAACAATAGAGTTTTCAAAGGGCTTTATTTAATATCATCTAATTCATTTCCAGATTGTCCCATAAAGCCAGATTCAATTTAATGAGAAAAACGTATCTCACTGTTGACATGAAAGCTGGATTGATTAGTGATGATCTGCCCCGTTTTGACTCACCAAATATTTGTGAAATGTTTTCTTTGTCGTGCATACAGTCATTTGTCATTTTTGTAGCAAACTACAGTAGAGTCTATTGGCATTTTTTGTGGTACCTTGTTTCTGCTTTAGCAGGGCAAAATCAGATAAATTTTTCACTCAGTATACTACTACACACATGCCCTTCATTGTTAGAGGACTCCTATCCACTCCTATCCACATCTGCTTTTTTAATGGTAAAAAGGCTCGCATGTTGGCAATGTCTTAAAAACACATCTGTGATTGCCTCTGGTTGACGTATGCATTTGTCGTGCGTCTCTTTTTTTTTTGTCAAATTTAGGAGTAGATTTTTCAAAGGTCGAATAGTCAATTTGAATATGAATTCATGTTTAAAAATTCACACATTCGAATTTTAATCCCCCTATTAATCCTCAACCATGGAAACAGTCCTAATTCGAATATTTGCCATCTCAAGCCTGTCGAGTTCATGTACAAGGCAATGGCAGGTCCACTGAGCCATTTGGAGATGTTAATAGTAGTGATGGGCGAATTTATTCGCCAGGCGCGAATTCACGGCGAATTTGCGTGATTCGCCGCCAGCGAATAAATTCGCAAAACGCCCGCAAAAATTTGCCGGCGTCGGAAAAAATTTTTTCGCCGCGTCGGAAAAAAACGTCTAAAAAATTCGCCCATCACTAGTTAATAGCCTTCCTGACATTAAAAAAAAATCTCTGGAGAAAAATGTGATTCACATGAATCGAATACGAATTTAGTATGATTCGAATTTTTGGGTCAAAACCTTTTGATCGAATATTAGCCATTCAAATTTTTTCTCAAATAACCTCCCAGTTGAATTGTGAGTATAAATGAGGAAGTACAGCAAATCTGTACATGGTAACATTTGGTGCTCATCGCTATTATTGATGAGAAAAACTGGAACTGAATTAGGAGAAACGTTTTCTCTCATCAAATTAAATCTCACATGAAGTTTTCATATGGTGATAAACCATAAAATAACATTTTCTTATGGAATTGAATCTGGTCTTGTATCTCCTATTCAATTCTTTTGTATTTTATTATTGTATGAAAATTATATATTGTCATATAAACAGATGTTATGACCCATTATAAGCCCAGATGTGCACATAATTAATGTATATATATGTTGCCTGCTATGTTCAAGGTGATTCAATGGCCTAACAACAAATAGCTTGTTTTTGCAAAAGATTCCAATAGAATTGCTCTACAAGGTTCTTTCCCCTTATCAGAATACTAAAGGGGCAAACTAAGTTGCGTTGTTTCGTCGTTGGTGCTGAATGATTGCGAAGTTGCGCTAGCGTTACTACAGCAGGCATAGCGAAGTTGCGCTAGCTTTAGATCATTTGCATACGGTGGGAAGTTAAATTTCAATGGACGTATATGTTGCAGCAAATACATTACACTACACAAGCCCAGGGAACCTTAATAAAAGAAAATAGAGTTGTTATATTGCCCTACACATGAGCCCAGTGTATAGTTTATGTGCCATATGTAAGGAAATGTAGGGGGAAAGGAGGGTACCCAAAAATAAATGTACCATCTTTTTCAGCCTATCACCCTGTAAAAAGGAAAAATCGTCAACTTTTTTTGGACCAATTCCTATCTACTCTATTGCACTTCACCTGGTCTGAGGTGGCGAAGGCAAGTCTGGCGATAGAGGTAACGTTCAGTAAAAACAAAAACTTTGTGAATTTGCATAGTAACTCTCTTTCGCCAGAGTGAAAATACGCCTTGCGTTAGAGTGCGAAGTTGCACTAGAGTTTATCTCCTTCGCTAGTGTAATTACGCCAGCGCCCGTTAGTAAATCGGCAAAGTGCCAAGATGACGTCATGCTGGCGAATTTTCGCCAGCGTTAGCCACTTCGCCCTTTACTAAATTTGCACCTAAGAGAACTAAGGTAATAGGAGAAGAAAAAAATATTTTGATTAATAATGTTCTCCAGCTGCTCAAGATGGGTTAAAAAGAAGAGTAGTTTACTATTTTATAACATTATCATGTTCATAATTAAGGAAGTGTGATTAGCTGAATGAACACATCACATTAATTTATGTAAGGCACAATACATAAGGTAATTATAACCACAAAATACTAATTACTTTTCCTTAAGTAAAATACATTAAATAAAAGCAAGCTCACTGCCTGGAATGTTTTTATTAATACACCAACAAGCTTGTGTGGAGTAATGATGCTTATACTTTGACTGTGTTATTAGAAAATTCTTAATGCATGCGTAAATTTCATGTTTTAGTAAAGTAATGCCCTTTTAAAGAAAGGGCAACACAGATTTAAAACAGTCTGGAGCCTGCCTTGGGTAATCTACTTCATGCTGGGCACGAAATGAAGATAAGTCTTGGCACTTTTTATGTGTAGTTACAGTACAGCACCTGTAGCCTATGTTAAACTTCATGCATATGGAAATATGCTCAAAAGGAGACAAGACTGAATTGGAAACTATTTTACATTACCTTTTACATGTTCGCTGCTTGCACTTCACATTAGTAAATTATATAACAGATGCAGATCAAGAAACTAAGGATATTTATGAAGGACACTGTATTCTATTTCAGTATATCTGAAAACAAGTTTCCTGGCTGTTCTGTCCCACCCACATCTAACACTCCTTGGGTAGGACTGAATGGGTAGCTAAGAGGACAAGTAAAAAAAAGCTGAAGCAGCTGATTCACATTGCTTGCCTCTATTAAGGATATAATTTACTATTTGGTTCCATATAGAAATGATCAAAATGAAGATAATGAGGATATAATACACAAGAGCCATAAATATCCTGTAAATTATATCCTTATAAATGGTGCATAGCGATGTAATCTCATTGGTTATAATCGGAGCTTAGTGGTGTCTCACTGAAACTTGTGTATTATAATAAATAAAGTACCCCCTGTTGCAAAATATGAGGATATTAGAAGTCACCTCGGAGTTCCATGACCCCAGCCAGCAATCAGGCTTTTAAAGGAGAGATATTCCCAAAACAAACGCCCAAATAAAACAAGTTAGGGACCGCCATTCGGGGTTTACCTTGACGTGGTATGGGTGGCTTATCAATTTTATGATCATAACTTTGTAACAAAATAACCCCTATTTGGGTACATATGCAATAGCATTTATTATACTTATATATATATACTTTAAAGCCTTTAGAGTGCTCCCACAACCCCCCTGTTTTGATATTGTATATATATATATATATATATATATATATATATATATATATATATATATATATATATATATATATATATATATATATATATATATCCCGAAAACCCCAGTTCCTAAGAATTCATACTTGCAATTTGAGATTTATAAACTTTGGTTCTTTATATCACAGTTTATTTCAATATTTTAATTTTAATACATGAATTAACACATGTAAAAGGAAAATAATGAATGTACATTTTACATAAAAACTGACATATAGCTAGAGTCTCAAAATAACCTCACATCTTATAAAGGCTTGTACTGAAAAATGAAATCTTGACAGTTTGATATAAATTACGTTGACGTTTTTCAACTGGCAGCTACCAACACGTTCCTTTCTTGTATCCTGTAGTTGTAATAGCATGCCACATCTAATTAAAGTCCTGTAACAAACCTCTATCCCAGCTATTAGTTTGTGAAGCAAGTAATGAACATAATCTATTTTAGTAACACATCATAGATGGAGAATAATTACACCCTGACTGTGTGTAACCAGTCCCTCACAGGTCAAGGTGACATTTTAGCTTGAAAGGTTAAACAGATGAGGTGCTCAGCATGAGTTTAATCTAGATCATTGGAAAATATACCTTAATTAGTAAGATTAAACATAAAATAAGTCTTTATTAGTGAGTATGGTCATCATCATACACACACTACACTTGTACTGTCGTTTGGAGTTGTCACAATATACCTCTTAGCCTATTTGTATGTGAATTAAGGTTTTGCTTGTCCTAATATTAACTGAAAGAAAGTGATGATCGTTGATCTTTCTGTACAGTTTGATTTGATTTATTAAGAGGGAGAATTTAATCTATTAACTGATGATCTTTATGCAGTAATATCACAAGCTATAAAGCAGAAGCTGAGTTATATACAAAGGTTCACAAGTTTCCTGTGAGATCATTTGTACATGTTAACAAATAAAAAATATTGATTTGCAAATCAGCTATTGCTGTCCTGTACTGGGGACAAATCTTGAAATTATGATATATTTGGTTGGTCTGCCCAACTCTGTGTGCTCATTTATATCTTCATTGATAGAATTCGTAGATTGAACTTCTGTCCTCATCAGAAATGGTATTCCTAATACTCTACTCAGTATGTTTGTATAAATTCAAAGTGAGAGTTTGGTGAATTAAGAACAAGGCTACATCATATTAAGATTCCTGTGTGATTACCTGATTTATATGCAGTTATATTACAAATAAAAAAAAAAATATTTGCATTGGCATACCAGCTAATACGAGCCAGTATTGAAAAAAAAATTTCAGACATTCGGATTTTATATGTTACAACATATTTGAGTTTCATAGACACATTAGTCCTTTCAACAATGTTTTTTATTCAATCCAGTAGACCAGAATTCTGTTTTTGTTTATATAAATGGAGACGAATGCCCATATTGTAGTATAGCATGTGTGTGACTGTGAAATAGTATTATGACCTGGTCTAACATCTACGCAGAGGCAATAGTTTGTTCCTGCAGAGCTCAGACCAGAGGTGAGGCCTGGAGCTCCAACACAGGCTGAAGGGTTTAATCTACATTCCAAAAATATGCCTGAAGTCCATAAAATGACTAAAGAAGGTGCCCCACAAACCTAAACGCTGCCTGTAATTAACAGTGTGGGTACCCATGGTAATAGTCCAGTGCAAAAGCTGGCATATTGTGGATTCTGGTAGCAATAGGTGCTCAATAATAATACGTTCTGTATTATAGGCACATTTTTTATTTTTTTTTATTTTATTTAGTGATGTAATCTGTACTACAAAAAAAGTTATCCTGAAGCTTCAAACATCTGTAGTATGGAGTACAGCACTACACAATGAGTATGGTGTCTACTATTTATTAGAATTGTAGAAAAATAGGAGAAATTTAATGTACTGGTTAGGGAACAAGCAATGCCATTGATGTCTGAAATTTGTTGGGAGTCATTTACCAATGACTCAAACTCAAAATCATACCCTTGTTGCACTTTTTACATGAAATTGGTCCATGTTTTTGCTGTATTGTACACTTCTCTCTGGATTATACAGGCACTCTCTAACTTGAGCATCTAAATTATGAGCAAATTAGAAAATGGGTAGAGGGCAGGGGCACCTAGTACTGCTGAAAGCAAGCGGTATTGTATTCATTGAGGACATGCAAGTCCTTGTACTTACCTCTACAGATGGTGAAAATAGAGCAGGGTGCAAATGACAAAAAACACTATTCAAACTCTTCAAAATGGTATCTGTAAAAAAGTACATTAACTAAAGAATTTAAAAGGAAAGATGCATTATTATTACTTGTTTTATACTTAAATTAAAGTTACATTTTTTTTCTCAGAAACCAAAACCAATTGTTGGAGCTGAAAGAATGTAATCAGTGGGTTGCACATTTTAACCTGGGTTTAATAATTTTTCTCTGATCTGCTCCTTAGCACTTGTAAAACCTTATCTAGGAAATAATAAATATTTTATGAGAAGGTGTTTATTAAAACAAATTAACACTGGTGGTTTTTCAAACTAAAGCTGTTAAAACTAAGTCTCTTTGCTGGGTCTGCATGTTTTCAGTGGCATGAATTTAGGCTTGAAACATATGCAATTAATTTACAATTGCAGTGCAGGAATCCTATTTAACTAAGAATAGGATTGTGTGTTGCTATGACAATGCCATTAGAAACAGTTTGAGACCTATGTTTAACATCAAAATTTGGAAAAATCTAAAGAAATGTAAAGAAATTTTTACCCAGGATAGTCATTAAAATGGATGTATAAATGTTTAGTTAAGCACATTTGTTGAAAACATGATACTGAAAGGAGCACAGAGAAAATACAAAATAGTTTGGAAGGCGACTAAGATTAATTGATGAGCCTACCATAGTTGCAGCTATCGGAACAACAAGCTTACTAGATAATTCATTTGGCATATGTTACTTAGATGTTATGGCATACACATGGTAAGCAAATTAAAATATTTCCATTTAGAATATATTTCAAACTTTATAGAAAATGTACAGTCTCCGTTCTGAGCTCTTACTATAAACCCTACAAATAACAATAGATGCTTTTTTACTTTAGTCTTGTTTATCATGCATAGTTATCTGGTATAGATTATTCATAAAACAAAAAGAATGATTAATAATGGGGCAGCATTCAATCTTAGTGCAACTGCTTCTTGAATTTAAAAGTGCAAAGTGTTGCACTCCTAGAATAGAGGGCAAAGAGCTGTATCTCACCCTGAATACAATGTTGTCTGCATTGGGCACAGGGGCAACTTTGACATACCTTTACTTGTGCCCCATTTAGATGCTCATGCTAGGGAGTTTCTGGGGACATAAATCACTAAGGATGAACTGTACTTACTGCAAGATATAGAGTGTTGTTTTTATCACAGAACCAATGAGTGCATGTGCAATTTAGCTTGGATCTCTAGCAATTGCAATTGTATTATTCATAAATTAGTTTGTTAGTGTGCCAAATCGAAAAGTCCATCTCAGTCATGGATCTCCATTTCTGGTTTAAATAGAAATCAGTGAAAAACACAATAATATATTTAGATTCCTTAAAAGGTAAGAAGGTGCAAATATATAAGAAAATTAGTAATTTGGCAGGGACAGACTGGGCCTGCTACCCTCCTGGAGGTAGTTTCTAGCCTCACTAATACAGACTCCAGCAGAAACTCCCGCATTGACAGAAAGCTAATCTGGCTTTTTAATTATTATTTTGTATTCCCAAGGTAGATGTGCATCCAAAATCTACTCTATTGTGTTACAGGCCTCAAGTTGTGAGT
This sequence comes from Xenopus laevis, assembly GCF_017654675.1. Classification (NCBI taxonomy): domain Eukaryota; kingdom Metazoa; phylum Chordata; class Amphibia; order Anura; family Pipidae; genus Xenopus; species Xenopus laevis. Next base: position 76,472,243 of record NC_054385.1, read on the forward strand.
TCAAGTAAAAAATACCCATTGAATTAGGTAGATATTGTGAATACTAGAGGGCCCTAAGTAGGTGCAATAGTTGAATAAGTTAGTTAAGACTAGTGGGCAGGCCAGCACACTGTATCAGTAACACCAATCCCGACTATCACTCAGCAAAATATATATAAACGTTACCTAAATGTTGTCACTGAGGAGTCTTCCTCTTACTGGAGTAGAATTCTGAGGTTATTTGCACTAACACACTTTGCACTCACCTACTTACCAGAAATAAAGGAACAAAGGAGAAAAGTGTCTGACAGAAGATCAAAATTAATCGTTTTTTAACAACATAACTGTTCTAATGTGTAGCATCTATTCTCATGACTAGGATGCTAATTTCTTGTTGTGTTTCTCGGATTTATTTGCAACAAATGTTTCATGTGTTGTTTGATTTATGTTGTTTATACATTTTAAAGTGTTTCTGCTTTCCTGTTCAATTAAAGGTAACAGTAATTTTTCCTGATTGTTTGTGCTCAGCTCACTAGGCTAACCCATAGAAAAGAGAAGCAATGTTGCACAATGATATATCTTTGGAACCCCTGAGGGATAATTACATCCTGATTACAGTTTTCTACAAATTAGTTGTATTGTTTATGGATTTCTGGTGCTCCTGCTGAGCTTTAACCAATATGTATCCACTGGGTACAACCAGAACACTTGTATTTTATGGATTTACAAACCACAAATGCTGATTTATCAATACCAATGGAATGAGGAAATAAACATTGTAAAGAGGAAAAATCTTTCACATCATTTGTAAATATTGAGCAGAGCTCCATATTGTTCTTATTGAAAACTAAAATGAATATATTAAAGGTGGTTTATTACCAACAAATTAATTATAATCACTAATAACACACATGGCAAGGTTTTTAGGACTTAACTGCTTAACATACCAGAGTCACACTGCAACATATAAGTCATTTATACTGATGCACCGAATCCACTATTTTGGATTCGGCCAAACCCCCTATTTTGGATTCAGCCGAACCCCTGAACAGTAGTATGGGGGCACACGCCGTGACTGCAGCTCGGTAAGCGAGTCTCCAACCCTGTAGTCAGAACAAACCGTCCGGAACCGCTCTGGCTGCGGTCATGCAAATGCGGAGCAAACTAGGTTGAATGGACAGCATGGACACACAGGGCACAGGGAAACCAAACTTGGTAAAACGAAGAAACTTTATTGTTCAACTTAAAACACACCATATGCGCAGGCAGGGGAACAGCTTTACGCATTTGTGACCATGTGTCACTTCATGAGAAGCTAAAGCGCCCCCTACAGTTGTTTAACCTATAAAACCACTCCAATATAAAATGCAAATGTAGTTAAGATCAAAGGGGGCGCTTTAGCTTCTGATGAAGTGATACATGGTCACGAAACGCGTAAAGCTGTTACAAGAAGGATTTTCGGCGACGCGCAGTGTGTTCATGCACGCCTATAGGGTGCCGTGTGCACATGCACGTTGCCGGGGCGCCACACAGTGCATCAGGGGATGGGGGGCCTATATTCCATCCCTGTCCCCAAATCATTTGCGAAAGATTCAGCCAAATACCGAACCGAATCCAAATCCTAATTTGCATATGCAAAGTGGTGTGAAGGGTAAAACATTTTTTTCTTCCTTGTTTTGTGATTTCCCTCCCTGCCCCTAATTTGCATATGCAAATTTGTATTCAAATTTGGTTTGGCCAGGCAAAAAGATTCAGCCGAATCCGAATCCTGTTGATAACGGCCGAATCCTGGATTTGGTGCATTCCTAATCATTTATGACCTCCTAAACAGCATGCAAAAAATGGGTGTAATGCGCCTTACTTTGGGTGGATCCAGGCTAAGAGGTTTATTGGAAACCTCACCCATGTGTATACATACATAATTAAACACACACATACAGATATACACAAACAAAAAAATATATTGTTATATATAAAGCTAAGGGGCAGGTTTACTAAGCTCGAGTGAAGAATTCGAATGAAAAAAAATTCGAATTTCGAAGTATTTTTTTGGGTACTTCAACCATCGAATGGGTCAAATTCGATCGAATCGAATGATTCGAACGATTCGAAGTAAATCGTTTGACTATTCGACCATTCGATAGTCTAAGTACTGTCTCTTTAAATACTTCAAATTCATACTTCGCCACTTTAAACCTACTTAGCTGCAATGTTAGCCTATGGGGACCTTCCCCAGCACTTTTCTAAGCTTTTTTTGATTGAATAAAAATCCTTTGATCAACCCCTAAAATTGTTCGAATCGATTTTATCGTTCAATCGAACGATTTTTATTTGATCGTTCAATCGAAGCATTTGCGCTAAATCCTAAAGGTTTGAGAACAGAATCCATCCAAGGCAGGGGGGCTCCTGGGGGAATCTGCATACACAGAATTTTATTCTCTATTTCTTCAAATATACAAGGGTGGCCTCTGGTTCTTAGTTCTTTTCTATGTTAATAAAGATCCCCTGTGCTCTGTCTGTAATGTACTTTTAAAAGTAGTCTAACCTCATAGTTTTAGTGTCCCATTAAATTTATCAGTTTAGTTATACATCTCTGCACTTCAAGTTATGCATTAAGTATTAGCCCGATGACATACATTTTGAATAACAACAGCAAATAAGTGGATTTTTTGCTCAGTAACACTGTAACTATTCTCCTTACAATTAAATCTATTTAGCAAAAAAGAACATTGTCAATGTCCGACCTAAACCATTACCAGGAATTATGTGCTGCCTTGGTTGCTTTGTCTAAAAAAAAAATAATCCATGTCGTTTCCTAAGTTTAAAGACTAACATGTATAACTCAGAAAGTTTAATTTTTTTTGGAGGGTTTCTCATAAAGAACACAAAACCTTGTCCAGGCAGTCATCTCATAAGCGTTAATGATAGCACTTAAATGTCAAATAACACATGAGGCTACTATACAGACTAAGTGCATCCTATGGTGCAAATGCTTGTATAATATGAACAATTTTGCAGTAGATGGCACAGTAAAATGAATGATAGTAAATTAAAAACAAATAAAAAAATAGCTCCTAAGATTATTTAAAATTGAGATTGTGTGCATATAATGATCTTATTATATAATTCTATTATATCATACATTTGGATTCTAGATCTTCTATGCTGTCGTTTGCCTGGCATTCCACAAATGCCACTCACATCAGGTTGCATATGATGTTCATCATGTCCTTCATCTGTCACCTTACAGAATTACACATCTGCTAAGTTAAACAAACCTGTGACATTAAACATAACATCATTGCTAGCATCCACTATTTTCTGTGCTTTCTGATATGATGATTTTGAGTTGCATTTGGCACAGTGCTTATCTTAACTGCCACTGTCAGATACTACAGCTGAGTTAGAGGTAACATATGTAAGAACCCAAACAAGCACATTAAGTACAATTCACTCTGACAAGTAAATGGCAGGAGCTGGTCCTACTACTGAGTCAAATGGTTCTGAAAATCACCTGACATTTTTCTAGCAACAGATTCCGTAGTAAAGACAGATATATCTTACCTTAAGTCACTGTGCCAATGTATAAAATACACCTCAGAATCAGAAAAGGTAATGTATTTGTATTTTATAAATGCACCTCACGTAATTAAGCTACAAGAATGTACAGCATGTCTATTGTGAAATATCCCCTACTATAGCTCTCTAATCCAAAAGCTTAGAGGGCAATATATTTTCTACAATGTTATTACCCCTCAGGAACCAAAAGAATTGTAGATGATATTCTTTTCTAGTGCATCTGATAATATAGGAAAATAAAATCACTACTTGTGGGTGTCACAATTTATTTTCTTCTCCTGCTGTAGATAAATAGATTTGTCATTTAAGTTGCCCATAAAATTCACAAATGTGCTTCAGCAAAATACGCACATTAAATTTGCCTCCCACATTAAGAAGAGTGTGTAAGGAAGGCCAATATTATGTGCATTATGTGCATAAAGAAAGCACATGTTAGGTAGAAAGTATTGTAGAGAGTTTGATGAAAACCTAATGGTCTTAAAGCAACACTGATGAATATACTCTTACCGTATCTTACATGAAAAACTGTTAACTACAGTAAATTAGCAAACCTCATTTAAAGATATTATGTATAGAAAAAAAAGCACATTGAGTCCATAATCTATATATACAGGTATATATATGTAGACATACAATATGTGTATATTATTTCATTGATTATATCTGCACCCACACAAACATATTGTCTTCTTTGCTTTTCAAATTTCCCAGGGCAGAAGCATGTGCAGTTGCCGGCTTCTTTGTTAAAGTTCGGCTTTTGCCTCTACTGTGCATGACCAGCTGTCAGCTGAAGGAAGAAGCAGGAATAGGATCGATCCATGGTGCTTGATGTAGGAACTTCAGGCCGGTGCAGTTTTCTGCTGATAGGAGCACTGGGAGTGTCAGGTAAGTAAATACAATTACTTGGGGGTGCCTTACTTTTGGCACTCCCTATCATAAAAGCACTTTCCTTCCTCTTTAAACCACATTTTTTGTGATAACACCTTATATGTATAAATCATATTGTATTCATTGGTTATGGTTTTTTCCACTGGTTCCATACACACCAAACATCAATTCTGTGTGATCTGCCCGTGCCTTGATATTCCAATATAATAAAACCAGTACCAAAGGAAGTCATATTTGGACTTGTTTGACATGTAATATTGTTTTTAAAGGGGTTTTTCAACTTTAAGATAACATTTTTATTTATGATGTAGAGCGTGATATTCTGAGACTATTTGGTTTTCACTTTTGATTATTTAAGGTTTTGGGGTTATTCAGCTTTGTATTCAGCAGCTCTCCAGTTTGTAATTTCAGCCATCTGGTTTCTAGGGTCCAAATTACCCTAGCAACCATGCATTGATTTGAATAAAGGACTAGAATATGAATAGGAAAGGCCTGAATAGAAAGAAGAGTATTAATACATTTGTAGCCTTACAGAGAATCTGCTTTTTAGAAGGGGTCAGCAACCCTCATTTGAAAGCTGCAAAGAGTCAGAAGTAAAAGGCAAATAACTATAAAACTATAAAAAAATAAATAATGAAAACCAATTGAAACATTGCTTAGAATTGGACAATCTATAACATACTAAAAGTTACCTTACAATTTTTTTATATCATTGGTAAGGCCTCTCGTGTGATTATTGTGCTTGAGTTCACCTTTTTGTCTGGCCTCCATGTCACCTATGAGGGGTCTTGAAATGAACTTTAAGTCACCCATATCTGGGTTTTCACTCTCCCAAATGGCATGGCTGAACTAAGAGAATCATAGGCTGTGCCCTATTTACACACATGGCTGATTCCAGACCTTAGTGAACAGAGACCAGTTAGGTATTTATGTTTCTGGTGTTCCCTTCAGCAGTAAATATATTTTATCTATTTTACTGGGCCAGTTGACTCTTACATTTACCTTATGACCATTTGTTTCCTGCACATGAAACTGTGTCATAACATCTATGATACCTAGGTAGAACATTTAACAATAAGTAGTTGTATAGTTCAATTTATACTATATGAAGAGAAAATGTGAAACTGTGTTTTTTTGCATAAAAATGTTGGCTTTGATCTTTTACTAAATAAACCAATTAATTTCTAATGTGGATGAAAAATTAGATATACCCACACACTGTTATTGCTCACCACAATGAAACAGCATTTCATAGTATACAAAGGGTAACATTTATTTATTGCAAGTAATGTTTAGAAGGAACATAGCCCTCAAAACTGCATTTAAAGCTCAGTACTATTCATCAAAGTAACTGCTGCTGTTTGATAAATAGTGGACGCCTGGAAGGTTAACACAAGTGGTTATGTTTTGTACCTCAGTGATTAATCCTTTGGAGACTAAAGTTGTCTCCCAACAAAACTTATTTGTCCTTACACTTTGACAATGAAGTGTTGCATTACACTTAACAGAACAGGTACAAGCAGTAGTGTTTGGTACAAAGATTTATTACACAATATGCATCAACATTTTTAACTACATTTACGGATCTGAAATGGAGTCTGTACTTCAAGTATAATTAAGATTCATTTAAAAAAATATATGTGCAGAAATATTTAGGTACTTCTGCTGAAAACTACAGATAGACATGATGCATACAGCCCAAAATTAAAAATAAAATATGGCAGGTAACTTAGGTCAATGCCTATTTATATGCCTTACTTGACTAAAATACTGGGTGTACCATATTTACTGATATTGCTGGTTTCTTACCATAGGTAGCAGAAGATATATTTGGTTGGGGGCTACACCCAGTTTTAAAGGACAGCCATTTTAAAAAAACATATTCTCCAACGTGTGTCTCTGCAAAACGTATTGCAGGTCTAACAACCCACAATAAACAGATATTTGGATTATTAAATAGTTAATGCTATCACCCAAGTGCATACTAGCACCCTAAAAATGGATAATGGCTGTTTATGCCATAAGCGCATTACACATTATAAGCCAACTGGCACCCAGACAAATTATATACACCCAGAGACACAAGGTATTGGCACACCAAACAATATTTATATAATTAAAGGCAGTGGGCACTGACACAACAAGCAGATTATACAGTAAAAGATGACCCACATGCAGTAAACAGCAAGATGCAATGGGTTAAGACACACCAAACACATAGTACAAAAGTGAGAACATTACGGAAATATTATGTGTTTTAGGGGCCGATTCACAAAGGGTCGAATATCGAGGGTTAATTAACCCTCGATATTCGAATGGGAATTAAAATCCTTCGACTTCGAATATCGAAGTCGAAGGATTTTAGCGCAAATAGTGCGATCGAATGATCGAAGGATTATTCCTTTGATCGAACGATAAAATCCTTTGAATCGAACGATTCGAAGGATTTAAATCCAAAAAAAGTTAGCCAAGCCTATGGGGACCTTCCCCATAGGCTAACATTGAGTTCGGTAGCTTTTAGATGGCGAACTAGGGGGTCGAAGTTTTTTCTTAAAGAGACAGTACTTCGACTATCGAATGGTCGAATGGTCGAACGATTTTTAGTTCGAATAGTTCGATTCGAAGTTGTAGTCGTAGTCGAAGGTCGTAGTAGCCCATTCGATGGTCGAAGTAGCCCAAAAAACACTTTCAAATTCCAAGTTTTTTTACTTCGAATCCTTCACTCGAATTTAGTGAATCGGCCCCTAAGTGTCACTGCTTTGTAAAGAAGGAGAATAAAACTGTGACTGCAATATCTGTGAACATCTCCCGCCTGAAAGTTAGATTACAAAATAAGGTACAGTTCTACCAGTGCACTACCAACAGTGACGGATGCTAAGCACACAATTTTCCCAGGACACAGGGTCACACAACTTATATATTTATGTATAAGTGGCACTACTCACCATTCTGTTGCTTTTTCATTCTTCTTTTTTTTCTTTCCCTCCTGTCTCCCTTTCTGTGCTCCATGTATCTACTTTTTTCTTCACATCCCAAATTTTCTTTTCCTGTTCCATTTTTAAGCTTTCTTTTACCAAATCTCACCCTACCCTTATATTTTGTTTGGATAACCCACTTTTCCTCAAACTGCTTCCTTCTGTCCTTTACGTTGATTTTCTCTCAAAATAAGAAAAGGGACCTCTCCTACTAACTTATATACAACCTCAGCAGGTCTGAGATGGAGGATTTTTGGATTCTGGCTTTTGGAAGCCTCTGGGTTTAATAAATCCCGAAAAAAAACGTGGCATTCATACTTTGATAAATAACCCCTTAATGTATAAATTTCTTGTAATATAAAATAGATAGGCATAAGGGGGGACCTAACTGCAAGAACCACAGCATCCTAACATCAACTCACCCAGTGTGATGCTGCGCTGCCTGTGACAGCACAGCAGAATGCTGATTATCAGGTGCATAGGTTGTGGCATGTACAAATGGCAGGTCCATCTCAACAAAAAAATCAGCTTAATGGCTATGAGTAGCGCTGTGGAAAAACATTATTACTACCTGCTCCCTATGCGGTACTCTCTTTAGTCACAATGAGTACTGCGTAACCAATACACACCAGTAAGCTGAAACCAGCAGTGCATTAACTCCATACATGATAACTTCTCTTATCATTTATGTTTTTTATTTTTAATTTGTCCCCAATTTTTCTTTCTCCTTCCTAGTGCCATCTTTCTTAGGTTTTCTAAAATACACTCCAGCACTGACATCCTCCCCCCAATTCTTCTTTTGCTCAGCTTTATCAAAATATATGTAATACATAGCAATTCCTTCTACTTTGAATACCTTCTGACTTGCCTTTTGTATTTTCTATCTTCCCCTATGCAATGTAGAAATTGGCCTGCACCCGGATCCATTGTGTTGGCCCTAGTGCAGGCACAGGTGGCGGATTTTGCAGCGGAAACATGAGATTTTGCACCAAAATCTGATGAACAACTCCCTAACAAATTAAGCAGACAATCACTTTTTAGTGCACATAGGGCTGTGATCATAAGCTACATTAAAATAGAGGTGGTTCATGATTGGCAAATTGTAAACCCTGCTGGGTGCAGATAGGGTAAACTCTGATCTTTTCTATATTTTCCATCCCTTGGTATTTTATGTTTGTATTAACCTTTTCATCTGTTTACAGGAACCAAAATGTCCTTTGATTTCCGTTACCAGGCACTGAAGGAATATTTGAGTTTTGCTATATATTTTTTGAGGAATAGACCCTACTTTCCAGGCTTAACAGCAAGATACATGTTGCATTACTCAAAAGTCTAAAGTAAATCTTCTTCATCTCAGGAAATATTGCATAAGCTTCATCATGTTTGGAAACTATTAGGTGATATCATACTTCATACTTGTAGCTTGGTACAGTACAGCAAAAATAGTAATATTTGTATCTAGTGTAAAGAAAGTGGATAAGGTACAGATCATTGTGATCAAACTAGGCCTGTTTTTCAGCAAAAGATCAGTATAAGGATTCTATTAGTTTCTTTGAATGAAAATGAAAAAGTAAACAAAAATAAAAATGCCCATCACTGGACCATGGATATATGATCGATGGTCTATCTATTTATGTGAATTTAGGGTAGTATATGCTCCTGTACAGATTCACTAGGCCTGCTCATGCATATTTTTTTGGGCAGCACCCACCCTAAAGAATCTCTACTGGCTGCATATTTTCTCTTATAAGAAACATAAAAATTGCAAAAAAAGCAAAAACTTCTGTACAAACAAGTTTTCTTTCTATTTCAGAACACATTCAGCTGTTCCGGAATGTCTAAAATAAGACCTGCCTTGAAGGGATTGTTTATAGAAATTATTTAAACTGTATCAGGAAAGAGTTTCTTGGTAGCTGTAACAAGACTTTTCCAGAGACCACAGGAAGGGTTCTCCATACATTAATAAATACAGCATAATATTGTTTGAAAGTGCTCATTAAGTATATCAGCTATTTCTTGTCTTTTTCTTATATACTAATTTTACAGTTTATATTGCACCACACTGACCAAGAAATCAGCAGGTGTGTTCTTAGTTCACGGTCAGTAATTGTCGATGACCTTATGTTGCTTTAGTGTGTCTGAATCACACAGTAGGCATGGAATCTTAGAAAAGCAACAAAAATAATTATAGCTGTTCTCAGTGGAAATTATACACAAACGGAATAGAGTTCTAACCACATTTAATGTGTTTGTAACTTCATGCAAAGCTTTTTCTGCAGAAACAGGGAATAACAGTTTCTAGAAATAGGACAATGTGTTCCACAGTTTCCTAGTGGTTGAACATTTTCTTGCCAGAAATAAAAGATTTGCAAAAAGGTCTATTTGAAGCTGAAATTGCTTATAATTTAGCTCTACCAAGCCTCATTCCTCCCTTAAAGATAACATTGCGGTCAGCAAATATGAGAAGTATCATAATTGTTCTCTAGCCTCAGGTACTTGAAATGCAGATGCCGAGACAGTTCTGGAGTTATAGAGTGCAGCTGTAGTCAGCACTTGCTCAGTGTGCTCTGATTTATGATTTATAAAGCACATTGTGACTATATATAAAGGAAGGACAGTAACCTATTTTATTCATCCCACATGTGGCTAAAGTTCAAGGTATTCTCCATTTATGAGTAATTGCAATGCTTAGAAGTAGTTGAGAATGAAAGTCTCATAAGGAAGAGAATTTTACTTAAAAATGCTTAATACTATTTCCTAGGACAGCAATTGTCATGCCTGTGCATAGCCACAAAGGTATTCATAGTGTGTTGATGTGTCAAAATTCGAGTTTTGCAGATTTTTCATTGTTTCAGGAATTTCCCTCGAAATTTTTCCAACTTTTTCGACGCACATCAAAATTTATTTGACATTGGCAAACTTTCAATGGAGTTTCGCAAATTTGTTCTTCAGCGAAGTGAAACAGGAGAAATTTGGCCATCACTAATTGTGACATTTTATTGAGCATAGCACATATTTGATGCAAAACAACATTTTTTTCAGTAAGAAGTTTTATTATGTACACTGCTCACTGGTGCAAACTATAAAATTCTCAAGATATCTTCCACTGGCAAATACGAGCTCTACATGTATTTAGATACATGTAGAGCTCCTATTCATAGTTACATAGTTAAGCTGGGTTGAAAAAAAGACAAAAGTCCATAAAGTTCAATCCCTCCAAATGAATCTCAGTGAACATATATACACATGCTTATACAGAATAGAGAGAAAACAACCCCAACCATGACAGTCTACTCTCATAATTTAAGTTTTCCATCCCTCTTACCAGTTTTGTTGCAATTCTCTGCACTCTCTCTAGCTCATTTATATATTTCTGGAGCCTAAAACTACACTGGATACTCAAGACGAGGCCTTACCAGGGACCTATAAAGAGGCAAAATCATCCCTTGAGTTAATGCAGAAACTCATTATCCAGAAAGCTCCAAATTATGGAAAGGCCATCTCCCATAGACTCCATTTTATCCAAATAATCCATATTTTCAAAAATGATTTTCTTTTTCACTGTAAAAATATAAACAGTACTTTGTACTTGATCCAAACTAAGATGAATTACTCCTTATTGGAAGCCAAGCACGCCTATTGGGTTTATTTAATGTTTAAATAATTTTTTGCTTACTTAAGGTATGAAGATCCAAATTAAGGAAAGATCCTTTATCTAGAAAATCCCAGGTCCCAAGAAACCTGGATAACAGGTTTCCATACCTGTACTCTATTTGCTTTATTAGCCACATAATGGCACTGCCTGGATTTAAACAACTTGTTATCCCTAAAGCAATATTACATTTTTGCAGTGGAAATTGTTCCCACAAAGGAATATTTTTTCACATTGCAATTATTTTTTCTGTGAACAAATTGTATTACATTGCCTAAAAATCTGCACAAACCTAAACAATTTTTTAGTAAACAGTGTTTTGTGCACAGGAGTATTTTTTTGTCAAGCTGTTGTTGACAGATACAACCAAGATAGAGCTTGAGGGTAGAACAGAAGGGTAACTAGACAAATTCTGCCCAGATGAGATTTCGAGGATAGCCTTTTCTTCATGTTATCATTAATGCAGAATACTAGAGACACCAAGTTCTTGAAAAAGTAGAGGCAGGTCCCAGGCTTCATACTTATCTTAAGATCTTAATTTAGGCCTTACCATAATGTTGCTACCAGGGCATCATTATTCCAAGACACCTCAGCAGCTAAGGTGCAAAAGTTAATTGCATACTCAGCAAAAGAGAGAGAATGGGAACATTTGCTTAAACAGGCATTCTCTTGACAACATTGGTCTTCACCAAAACCTTTTTGGGACCAAAAACCTTCAGTGGCAGAATTGACAGTGTACCTGCACACTAGGGAGATTGACCAGAAAAAACATATTACTAATTTGAGTTTTAGTAATCAGCTCCTAAGTCGAAAAATGTTCTCTATGATTTTTAGAATTGTTGCTGGATACGTTTTTGAACTGGAAGGCATGCAAGATAGCAAAAGAGACAGATATGTGAATCCTTAAAAGGGAACAAATGGCTCATATCACTAGCTATTGTAAGTAAGAGGGGAAAAAATGGTGAATTTTAATGTAACTGTAACATTGGAGAATCTGGGATGGTCATTAACTTCTAGCAGCTGTTATAACCCATTGTTCCACTATACAAACTCCTGGACAAAAACCTGCCCAGGCACATTTTCTAAAGTCAGCATCTTGATAATTATTATTCTATGATGAAAAGGGAATACACTTTCTGTTATATTTATGGCTCTTGTTTTAACAGTTTATACATCTATACATTACTTTGAATGTTAAATTATACTCAGTCTTTTAAAAATTGCAAATACTTTCAGCAAAATGTGTTTTAATGCATTTGGCTAAAAAAGTTCACTAAATAAAACAATCTGGTTTCTTAAAAAAGGCAATTTATGTATGTGTGTGGTAACTTTTAAATATTTATTTTCGACATTCTTTTTCTTTTTGTACTTAAATGGAACCTGTCATCATATTCCATTGTTAAAATACATATACAGTATCTACTAAAAAATACATCATGCACAAGTCTGTAAAATGTCTGTGAATTGCTAAATCTAAGCAGAAACAGTCAATCTATGGAGTGCCAAGAACACCTAATAATGCTGGGTAGCTCTGGAGCTACCACCACCATCAAGGTTTTTTTGATATGTAGTTTCCATACACTCTCTCCAATGTCTTTTTATTTTGTTAATTGATTTGTTCATTTTGTTCATTCATCAGTGGAATTCAGGTCTCTATTAGTGATGGGCGAATTTGCACGAATAAATTCGTGAAACGGGCGCGAAAATTCGCTGACGAAAGTTCGCCTGCGTAAAAAAATTGTCACCGGCGTCCAAAAAAATGGACGCAGGCGTAAAAAAACGTGCGTCGGCGTCAAAAAATGGGCATTGGCATCAAAAAAAGGAGGCCGGCGTATAAAATGAGACACCGACACAGTTTCGCGAATTTTCCGCTGTTTCGCGGGATATTCGCTAATTTTTAGGCGAAGTGAAATGGCGCAAATGCGCCCATCACTAGTCTCTATGCTCTGTTTTGAGTTACTTCAAATCCAGGCTGCCATCTTCTGCAGCTTGACCCTGAAAAAAAGTGCCAAGTGTTGCATAAGTCTAGCACAGATTAATCAGCCTGTAATAGCACAGACAGGGCTAATTTTTGAAGAGAAATGTATACCTTTCATACCTGTGCACTAACTGGCTGATGCCTGGGCTGACATGCCCCTTTAATTTTTTCTGCTTCAAATTTTGGCTTTTAGATTTACTTATTCTTTCTTTTTTATTATAATTTTTACTTTTATTTCACTTGTTAGCATCCTTTACTTTCTTGTCTCTATTGTAAATTAATCTTGAGAATGTTCCAAGCTGCTTTACCCATGGAACTACAAATAAAAATAAACATGTATATGTGCAAAACACGTATTTGTTAATAAAATGTGTATATTATTAATAAACAAAATATGCACTATTATTGTAGGATGTGTGTGAGGCACACACTTCAGGGTGGTTAACTGTTTATGTTGCTATTTCTGAAATAACCTTTATTAGCTGTTAGTTACATAAGCTCTTATGTATTTTAGGTTAATTTCTAATTTCCAGTCCCGTGTTCTGTTTGTTGATAATAGAGGTGAAATAAAACTAAGCAATTTAAACACTGTTTTGGTGCTATAGTATGCGTTCTCCTTGGATTTGCAAAGGACAAGCAATAATTACAGTCAAATTAGAATAGCATGAAACCTTAATGCCTTGAGACAATGAGGAGACTTCAACGTTTGGTAAGAGACGTCAACGGTGCCCTATTAGGGAAATGACAACAGTAAAATGAAACTGTTGTGCTCTGAAACAAAGACATGCATGCATTCATGGTGTGATGCAAGATATTAAAACTGGAAAGAAAGATTGTATGAGCTGGAAAAATAATAATTCTTTTTTTTTTTATGTATTTATGATAAAGCAGGCTATTAACAGCAGGAGGAAATAACGAAAACAAAATACTTGATGTAGATTCTCCCTGACGTTCTTTGTTGGTACTATGTAGATAATGGCTGCTTTAAGCCATGCACACTGTAAGGCACACTTTAATAAACAACCTTGGCCCAACCTCTAATGAGGAAATATGTTTATTTATAAGAATTGTTTAGCTGCAAGCAAGGTCTCAGGGGTGAAGTAGCAATAAGATCAAAATGTTTTATGAACAAGAGCAGAGTTGCCATTTCAAATCTAACCTGAAGTGCTAGTTAAAGGCTAACATTTTCAGCAACTGAATACAGCTGCTTTCAAACATATGGTTTCTGTCTGGCTGAGGGTTCATTTTTTCATGAACTGAGGAACAGTCAGATGTTAGCCAGCTATGAACGTGTGATGTTTTTAAAAATCTTTGTACCACCAATTTCATCAGTAAAGAGCGGAAGTGTTGATTTAGAAATACATTTATCACATTCACATATGGACTGCAGGTGTTAAGATGATTCAATTTTTTTTATCAATTCTTTATTTTTTGTATTATTAGAGGAAGAAAAAAGGGGGGATACAGAAAAGAAGGGAGGGGGTGAGGATAGCAAAAATCCACAATAAGTTCACATCTTCTACAATTATTACAAGAAACAACAAGTTCTTACGCAAATCAGTTCTGATGTTCACATGTATAGTATTATCAACATTACACTTTAAATTCTAGAAATCTTTCTACTGGTCGGATTTAGAAATGGCATCTTAGAATAATTGCAGAGGTGTAGATTTATTCTAAGACAGGTTTTGGCTATGACTAAGGCAATTGTTGTGATGATCACTTTCAGATTACATTTTTTATTAAACGTTTGCTTTTATTCTGTATTTCAGCATTTCATTTATGTGACATGGTTTAAGTTACCACCAGTGTTTACTTGTAAGAGATTCCTGAATTGTTCAAGAATCAAGATGCAGTTATAAACTATACCAGTCCCATGTTAGTAAAAGAGTTCAATGAGACAGTTCTTCACCAACTACACTAAAGTCAAACCAAAATGCTAACATCTTCAAAAATACACCCACCTGTTTATATAGACCCATAAGGAAATAAACTGCAAGGTAAATGGATACATTAAAAACAATCATAGGCGGTTTTCATGTAAATTATATGTATTTGTAATAACAGACGCTCCCTTTAATTTTTTTGATTTACTGTTTTTGATCCAAGATTAAAGTTTTTATATACTGGACTGCTATGCCTTATATCTCCAGGCATTCCTCTTTAGAGAAAAGCATGCTAAAACAGTTTATATTATCACCATACTGGATATTTTTGCTAGAAAGGATTTTGAATATCCAGTGCTCCGTTGCAGTTCTTCCCAATAGTTTCTTTCTATTTCTTCTCTTTAGTGCTGACATTACAGAAATTACAAATGGTATTGGCTACAACCTGGATTGTGAAAGTATTAGTGAAAGAAATATCATTTAAATGTGAGAAATATTATTTAAAAACAAAGTCAATTTTAGAACAATGACTTTGAATTGTATTAAAAAGCTATTCTATTTTCAGTTTGCCAGGGAATATTTATTTTATAAAAGTTATCATACAAATTTGCATGTGTAGACAATAAAAAGACAGCATTAGCAACATATATAGCAAATTCATACTTTAAAAGATTGATACAAGAGATCACAAAAAAAATTATATTTTAGTTACTTACATACATACAAAGTAGATAAAAAGATGTGGTTGAGAGGATGGAACCATTAAAAAATTTAAATATATTATATACAGGAAGCAAGTGTTGGCTTACAGTGTAGTAGTACAGAAGGTTTATCTTAAACAGTTGTCAGCTGGTGACAATAAATTGTAATTAAGCACATTATGTGAATGTCTCTTGGGCCAGACAGCAAACACCCAATACATGCTGAGCTTGACTGATTGGTGATCTGGGCAGAGAAGTGAGAATTGAAATGTAATGTTGATAAATGTATAGGTTATGTATGTATGTATTCTTATAACAATAATATGGGTGAAATTCTGATGGAATGTGGAAGAAAAAAAGAAAAAGAGTATTGTGTGAATGCCAAGAAGTAAAGAGAGTAAGCTAAGTATTAAAACACTTTTTTGTTTGCTTTAGTTTAACTAATGGCCTTACTATGCTGGTTTACTTACTGGGGCCTTCTTGGTAGTTATGTCACCGAGATTCATAAACAACTTGTGGTACTGGCATTCTCAGAAGTGCCATTCACCTTGTTGTCAGGTCTCTTGCAGTTTGGCTGGTGGTTGCTGTTTATGTTCATGTTTGCATTGAAGATTCATTCTACCAGTGAACTCAGCATAGACTTCTTCCTTTGTCTCTGCTCCAAGATGGTGTTGTAGATGCTTTAAATATCAATGTTTTCTTCTTCACAGAGAGATGCAAAATCAGGCTTTTCTTCTGCCAGCAATATACTACTATATATACTACTTCAAGAATTCTATCTCTGGTTATAGTTCCTGCTGAGCAAGATCACATAAGGTTGTCTGTGGAGATGATCAGAGCACCAAGCTGTAGTGTGGTAAATCCTCACTGAAAAAAACCCCCAACATTTAAAAATTAAAAGGTAAAAGGTTTGTCTACATAGGAACTTCGCAAAAGTGCACTGATAATTTCATTGTGTGTATTTATTATATGATCCTGTCTCTTTTTCATCTTAAATGAAGTGGGTTAATATAATTTAAAATGCCCTTTGTCACTTTGAAGTGCTAAATATATAAACATTATTGAGTTAAACATGTAATATTGAAGGTGTAGCTCGTTGTCTAGCCCTTGTGGTTTCCTGATATCATGAACGGATAAAAATATCCCCCACCACCCGCATTTGTTTGTGTGTCTGGGAATATTTTATGAATCTAATTGAGCATAAGAATCAAGTTTCTCAGACAGACACAATTTATTTAGAAGAACAGAGTTACGGCAGAGCATTATTGATTTGGGAGAAATCTACACTTCGTGAAAAATTAAGCAGACGTTTGGAGGTAATCAATAAGATTATCGTCTCGGTATTCATCTCATCAAAAACACATCTGCAGTTCAGGCTCTCTTAACACCAGTAACCTCTGGTTTTCATTTTCACAGATATATGTATTAAATAAGTTATTTGCATTTCTGTCTCGCTATATATATTTGAAATTGACTTCACATTTCCATTTCAGGGGATACTAAACTGTTTTACTGGTTATTTCTCTTCATGCTGTTTAGAGTTACTTATATATATATATATATATATATATATATATATATATATATATATATATATATATATATATATATATATATATATATATATATATATTTTTTTTTTTTTTTAACCCAAACCATGGCATGCACATGATACTTTTTGTGCATGTTCATTAACCCTGCCATGGGAACATATCAGTATCACTGATACTTTCGTAGTTTTACTCACATGTAAATGTAAGCAAACATGTAAATGTCTCATACTGTAGTTCAAAATTGGTGACAAATGTTAAAAAAATTGACACTAAGGGGGTTATTTATCAATGTTATTTATCAACGTTATTAAAGTTTTTTACGCCTATTTATTATTACATTTTCCTTAAAATTTGCTTTGTGGGAAAAAAATCAGATTTTCATGATTTTTCCGGATTTCTTCATCCAATTTTTCAAGTTTTTTTCGGAAATTACACCAGAAAACTCAGGGTATTGCACGAAACCCAGCGAACATTGAAAATTGGGACTTCTCCCATTGACTTATATGCAATCTCGACAGGTCGGAGATGCCGGATTTTCAGACTTTTCCATCCTCTGGGTTTAATAAATTCCAAAAAAATTTTATTTTTTTAAAAGTCTGATTTTATATAAAAAAAAATCACAAATGTTTGTATTCGGAGTTTAGTAAATAACCCCCAAAAAAGGTAATTTAAAATGAATTATTTTTAGCCATAATGTTCATGATTCTTCTTTTTCTTATGGGATTTTCACTATTTTGATGCTAAAGTAACAAATTGCATCTGAAAAAGAAAATGCTAAAATAGCAAATGTGCTGTTTTGCTATTCTGTCCTTGAGACCAAGGACCTTGTAGCTGTCCTGAATAATGAAGAGTTTGGAAGAAGAAAACACAGTCTGCATTGTTTTGTTGGGTTTTTTTTCCAGTAAAAATGGAACTGATATATACTGTTTAAAAGTAGCCAGCTTAACAAATCAAAGATAATCAAGAATTAAATAAAAAAAATCTAAAGGTTCTGTTTGAAAAAAAAACAACAAAAGAGAAATCATACTTGGAGGAAGGGTATGCCATCTAATGAGTTTCAGTTTACAGAAAACTCCATTTCCAGTCTTTTTTCTTTGCAAGTGCATAGTTTCTCAAACAGTGAGGACAACTTTAATTATGGTGTATGCTCGATATCCTAGTAGGACCTATAATTGGCAGTGCCAGTCTTCCCATTTTCTGCAGTCTTAACAGCTCAATTTTGAATAATACTAGTACTATAACACATATGGGCAGATTTATGTGAGATAATGTGAGATTAAATCTCAATTCCACAATTCTTCAAAAAGTAATGCTTTGGGCAAATACAGAGGGATCGACCAATATTGATGTATAAGTTACTTAAAACAAGGAGGCATTAAATGAGTTACTGTACAAAGTCTTCTTGCACAATATCATTGCTTTAGGATGGAGACAGCTTTAGTATCAGTAATCAGTATACCTTTCCTGCAAAAGGAAAAACTGTAACTTATAACACAATATGACCTTGCTTAGAGCTGACGTATGGCAACCAGCACTCAAATATTTTTTTTTTCTAAAATTATCCTTCTTGCCTTCCCACAGATGTTATAGAACACAAATACAACATTTATACAATACAATAATAGCTACACTTTAAATACAGTATATGCCTTAGGAGACCAAATCTCCTCCAATTAATAATTATTCACTATAGTGTGTGCTTGTGTGTGAGTGAGGGTGAGCATGTGTGCTTTAGTAAGACAAGAAACAAAGAAATATTCCTCTAACCCTTTCATTGCCAGTCAAGCTTCACAATTCCTTTAAATGGTAGGTGATTTTTTTTTTTGCAAAAATATCAGCTTTATAAATATGCATTAAACTGTATAGGTTTGCTTCAAGATACATATACACTATTAACATAAAACTAAAAAATAAAGTATTTTTTTTCATATACAGAGAAATATAGTTTAAATATATCTTTTATATACCTGAATATACAGCTGATATGGAAATCCCCATATGCACTGTGCCTAAGGCAAGTATGTACAGTTTTATACAAAGTACAACACTACTAAAAATCAATAAGTAAGCTGACCTTAGAAAACTAGATATATAATCCATATGACAAAACTGCTGATCTTTGCAAAACATCATAAATAGGATATGATGTCACTGTCATAAGATTGAGGAGGATTTAGCTTCATTTTATCAGTTTGGCAGGTCTAAGGTGGCGAAGGAGGGTATTTTTTAAACCTCAATATTTTAAACCTCATTATTTTAAAAATAAAAATTCGACTCCCAACCATGATTTAGCTTCATTTAGCGAAAAAACTAAAAAATTGTACGTGCGGCTAAAAGCTATAAAAATTGTATTACAATATGAATTGTAGGACTTTTATGAAGCGTCACCGAAAATCAGAAATTTTGATGTTTTCAATGAAAACCAGCTTCATACAGCTCAAAATCCTTGAAAATCATGAAGGCAAAAGAGGGAAAATTGTATCATACTTACCGTGATTTTCCTTTCCTGGACAACTCCATGTCATACTGTACTTATCGGGCTAGCCCTGCCCCAGAGCTCCCATCAGAAGGACCCCTATCAAAACTTTAAAAGCCCAACCCACCCCAATCTGTGTTTAGTGATAAGCTTCTCAAAACTACCGAAAAAGGGCTGAGAAATTAGCACGGTAAGTATGATACAATTTCCCTGGACATAGCAAGATAATATCCCCAAATGGGAGGATAATAGTTCCACATTAGTAAATCTGGATCCCAGAATGTAATATATTCCAGATAAAACCGAGAAGAATGAAACCTCCACAGGAAAACATAGAGAGAAACATCTAGTGCAAAACCTCTGAACTCTATTTCTACAGAAGAAAAATTCTACAGCATGACAATTCCACCTAAAATGAGAGAACTAACTACATTGAGTTAGAAACACAGAGCATCAACTTCACACTCCCACTACTGACCAGAACAGCTGTACCAACCATGTGCCCAACACAAGAGCACTAATGGAAATAGCTCAAAAGCAAGGCACCTGCAAAATACGTCTTAGTAGGGGAAAGAAACATACCATCAACAACATTCTACATACACCAGATCTGTATAAACATTGCAGATACATAGCATCACCTAGTGTAGATTGCAGTTTCTTCAATGCTAAAGTCTACAGAGCTCATAAGGAATCTGTACTTATCATGGACCATGCATGAAATCACTTAGAGTAAGCCACTAGCCAAGAAAGGAAATGCTGGTCCATAACTCCCTTATGCCCCCTACTCAGGATTCTAAACAAGAATACTGAATGGTAATTCTAGAGCAACCACAAAAAGAGACTCTTATTACACTGAAAATAACCTAGTTTGGAATCAGAATGCAAGGGCATACCTTGAAATAACATGGTTTATCCAACTGGATAAACAGGACAGACAAAAGAAGTACTATATCTCAGCAGGCTATACATGCACTGATTCCTACCCATGCATGCTGCATCTGAAATTGCGCCCTGCACACACATTCTGCAGGGTACTCATTTTGATATGCATAACACTCTATCAATAAAATGTGTGCAAAGACTAACTCACAGAAACTGACTGCTGCCATCGTGGCCATACCTTACCTGCCCTGTGAGGTATACAGGAGCATATCAACCTAGGCAAATCTTCCTACAAAGGCTGAAATTGTTCTTCTTACCATATGCTCATGATCCCCTGCCAAACAAGTGTGGATAGTATTAAAGGATCAGCATGCCATATGGAATGGGCTTCCTAACAGAAATACATGTAGACATGTATAGCCTTTGCCAGGATACAGTCCTCTTGATCATCAAGGATGTGACCTGGGCAGAATCAAAGTTTTCATACCGCATAGCTTGGGCCTAGAAACAAAAATCTCTTTGGCATGCTCCAACACGAGTCTACCAAATAGTAAAGGAAAAGACTGATGCAAAGAAGTATAACTAATCCATGTAATACTGCTAGAAATTAACTCTTCTTTGACTATGAATTATCTCCAGCCGGAACATCAGGTAGTTTTTAAGCATCCAAGATAAGTAAGAATTATTCTAGGTATAGGGATAAAGTTATCCACCTCTGGAATTGAATACCCCTACCATCTATACCACAATGTCCAAGCCCATAGGTAGTCATGCCATAACCAGGGCCCTACCTAAGGACAAACACTGAAGACTTGGTCAAAAAGTATAATTTCCATGAGACAACTTTTGTAAGCACCCTGTCTTGAAGGTAACCTACAGTATAAGATACCAAACCCCAACTAGCAAGGCAAGTTATGGCAGTCTAAAAAGCAAATTACAAAGCATTCAAATAGCATAGACTCTAAAATCAAATCCAATGACAGAAATAATAACTTGCTATAATGAGACTGTGATTAACAACCTGGATGGGAACAGTTTTTGTTGCACATACAGTACAGTCAGCCCCTAAATGGGTCTGTAACTTTAGCTACAGCCGCATTGATGGTGAGTAATTACTTAGCAGCCTGCTCTTTAATGCAACCATTAATATAATATGGCCCCTGAGTATACCCTCAGTGAGCTGACCGGCCCCCTATTTTACATGAGAAAAACTGGATAGGCCTGTGCTATAGTCCACCTAAAAGCAAGGCCATGAAAAGATGAGGCAGTTATGATCACAGTGCATACAAAATTTGCACTCACGTCTATATAGAAGATTATTTAAACCAATGTGCACACTGTCTACTGGACTAAGGCAAAATAATGAATTGAACCCCAGTGGCCAAAGTAAGATAAGTAATGATGAATATCATTATCAGTTATATGAAACAATCCTGGTTTTGCAGAACATACGGAGCTACTGAGCCTTTAACAACTGCTGTTCCTAATGAATATTAAAGTATCTGCCAGAGGCTCAAGCCATGGCAATATTCAGCCTACGACCTAACATATCACTATGGCAGGGTACAGTATACAACAGGTCATAGAACCCTGATTGTAATTAGTGAATGACTGATTACTACACCTCAGCCAGCCTACAGTTCTGAATGTAAGAAATATAGACCACATATAAACCAAGGGGCACATTTACTAAGGGTCGAAGTGAATTAGAAGTGAATTTTCGAATTCAAAAACTTCTCATTTCCAAGTAATTTTTGTGTACTTCGCCAATCGAATAGGCCAAATTAGATTTGATTCGAATTCAAAAATCGAAATACTGTTTCTTAACAAAACTATGACTTCGACACTTCGCCACCTTAAACCTGCCGAATTGCTATGTTAGCCTATGGGGACCTCCTAGAACCCATAGCCAACATTTGGCTAAGTTTTTAGAAGTCGAAGTTGACTGCTGCATTAACACAGTATAGCTGTATGCATTTAAACCAGAATTGACCACTGCACTCAGACCAGTGTCTAAACATCCTGGTTGCCTGTAATGACCTCTGTTTAACACAAGTGTATAATACCTACATATCGAATAGCCATTGTATTGTAAGCTAGAATCGCTGTAAATTACCTCAACCTTGGAAAAGAATTGTGAAGGAGAAATACCTCCTGAAGAAAAAAATTATACCCCAGTGTAGAGGAAACCATAACTACATATGAGGCCATAAGGCTCAGGCCGCTAGATAAACATACTTCACCGCAGAGATGTCAGCTAACTGCTGCTCCCCCAGCTGACCAACTGCTGTGCTGTGGGGCAGTGTTTTTTTCACATGTGTGCGTCGCTGCATTTTTCATGCATGCACTCGGCAGGAGTTTCGCAGCCAGGAGATGGCCCCCGGTGACTGCCAGAAGGGCCTTTTTGCCTCCTTTTGTTTTGCAGCCCCGGTGGGCGCCCAAGTCTCCAATCTGACCCTGTATGTATAACATGGAGGAAAATTGTATCATACTTACCGTAATAATTTCCCATCCCTTTTTCTGAAGTTTCTAAACAAAGATTGGGTGGGTTTTTAAAGCTTTGGGGAGGGTCTTTCTGATACACTGACAGCGCTATATAAATAAATGATGATGATGATGATACACTGGAGCAGGACTATACCGGTGAGTATATCATGGAGTTGGCCAGGGAAAAACATCTTCCAATTGTAAAAAGGACATCTGCCATTGACTTTTACATGACTTCAACAGATTTTAGCAGGTGTATTTTCAGATTTGGATTTATAGCAGCTTTGGAGCATAATACATTTCAAAAAATTTGAGCTTTTTTCCCTCTAAAAATTTGAATTTTTCCCCTTAAAAACCTGACCAGAAAAAATTGAGGCTTAATAAACAGGCCCCTTAGACTGTGCAAAAGCCAAACGATGACTATACCATTTGTGTCATAAAAGCTCCTATGCAGTAAGTTGCTCAAATTTTTATTTAATTTAAATGTAGCATTTTTTACAACATTTTTGAAAAATCAACTAAAAGTTTGTACTGTACAGCATTTGACAGTATCTGACTGCACTCACAATCATAGCACACTGCCTGGGATTTATGCATCATAAAAGATCTTAAACAGGAAACTTACCCCAAAAATCTAAATATATATGCACTATGGGTCTTCTGAATAGTTTGATGTCTCATGTTCTCTACATATGATTGCTCAGATTATGTGGGATGCAGAGACCATAATCTTTACAGGCAAAAGCAACAATGTTGCAACATCACTAAAAAATCTGAAAACACCCCAAAACAGAGTCAATACACAAGAGCAATTTCAGCTGGGCTGCACTCGAGGTGCACACCTTGCAGGTCTTCAGTCTAAACTCCCCCTTACCTGTGAAATACCCCCCACAAACTATAAATACCATGAACGTGCACACCTGCAGCTATTCTGCTGTGACATCCTTGCTTTCCTACATGCAGATCTGTGGGCACAGTTCTCCATAGGAGTTTGTGGTTCTCCATAGGATTTGTGGTCTTACCTGAAATGAAGAAAAAAAAGTTAGATTTCTCCCCAAAATTGTCATGACAACTGAAAAACCTGCTATGTATCAATCTGTAACTTATCCCGAACAAAATTATACCCGCATGTATGGGTGCACCTAAAGATGCAGCCTCCAAACCCTAAAACAGGGGCAATATCTAAATTTGGGGCTGCATTCTAAGTGCACATTTTGCAGTTTTTCAGTCTAAACATCCCATTACCTGGGAATTACCCCAACAAACTATATATATTTCTTGAAAGTGCACATCTGCAGCTATTCAGTGGCACCATCCTTCCTACATGTAGATCTTTGGGCGCAGTTCTCCATATAATTTGGCAGTTTGACCTGAAATAAAGAAAAAAAGTTCCAAAGTTAGATTTCTCCCCAAAATTATATGACAACTAAAAAAAGCCTGATAAGTATCAATCTGCAACTTCACCCAAACAAAATAATACGCCGCATTTATGGGTGAACCTAAAGCCATAGCCTCCAAACACCCTAAAACAGGGGTAATTTAAATTTGGGGCTGCACTCTTAGTGCTCATCTAAATACCCCATTACCTGTTAAGTACCCAGATAAACTATACATTTCTTGAAAGTGCACACCTGCAGCTATTCAGTGGAGCACTTGGCTACACCCCTAGTGCTACCTATAGCCAAAGGAACACTTTAAGTAAAAGAAAATACCAAATTAACCACAACATAACATGCAATGAGTGCCCTAAATATACATTTTGCACAAAGAGGGATGCTAATTTTTTATAATAATTCCAATCCATACTCAACAATCTACAACATTTTCAATAGTGTAGCTGCATATGGTATATTTCAAAACATGGTTTGAAACATACATAACCCAGGGTTGCGAGGGCACTTTAAGAAATTGTATAGTGTATCTTGTCTGATACTCCTTTTGCAGCACACCTTGCAGGCTCTTTGTTTTCCAGGAATGTGAGGAAGTGTGTCTATAAAATGCTTCTCCATCAATCGGCCACATTGTCACTAGCAGGCATCTCGGGCACTGTCTCCTCTATAGCACCAAACAACAGGGCAGGGATTATTTGTAACTGTTATTTATAAATAGGACAATTTGGCTCCGGTACTGCTGCTTTATACACAACATAGGAATTTCTAAGGACCATTTGAATCAAATATATACCAACTTTCTTGGCCCTTGTTTTTTGGGTGGCATCATAATAATGTTGGTCAGTTCTATTAACACCACCCTTGTACTTACTGTACTCCTTGCTACAGAGAGGATTAGAATTTGGGGGCCTACATGTGTAAAAGTTATCCACATATAAGTGGTAACCTCGGCCCAGAAGTGGAGTTATAAGCTCCCATACAATTTTGTCACAGGCAGTCAATTCAAGGGGACAACCAGGGGGGGTCTAATTGAGTGTCTAATTGTGAGTCCTGTCCTTTATAGATCAAAAAGTTGCTGGTGTACCCTTACTTGCCCTCACAAATTTTATAAAATTTGATCCCATATCTGACACGCTTGCTTGAGATGTACTGATGGAAATGTAGGCACCCTTTGAAGAGGAGAAGGGACTCATCCATACAAATGTTTTGGAAGGGGGTGTACACTGCTGGGAAGCGCTCAGACAGGCTGTCTATTAGGGGCATCAATTTATGCAGCCTGTCATGGGAAAGATCATTAGGGGTTGCAGCCCTAGAATTGTCTTTGAAATGCAGAAACTGGAGCAGCTGATACTGGTTTCTTGGCAGCTGATACTGGTTTCTTGGCAGAAAAGATTGGAATGGATAGCACTGTAGTGTTATCCCAGTAGGACTCAGGGGAATTTGCTTTTATAAGACCTATAGCTAAAGTGAGTAAAACTCTTAATTGCAGCAAGATTAGTGGGATGCCAGGCCTGAGCTTGAGCATATCTAGGGAGGGGATTTTGTGTAAGATATTGCTCGGCATACACATTTATGTATTAGACAATATCCCGAAGGATGGTCTTAGACAAAAATAAATGAAAAAATGAATTGGCTCAAAATTACTGGTGTCCACCTTAACATCAGAGACTGCAGTAAATGGTGGAATTTCAGAGGGAATATTACCAGGAGGCCCCCACGCAGGCTCTCCTCCAGTTGCAGCATCAGCCCTATCTCCCTCTTCCTGATCCTCAAACGCCTGCTCAGCCAGATCATCCACATCCTTAAGCTCCATGGGCTCCTCAAGGGCAGTAACTACTACCACATGGTGACTCATCAGTAGAGGAGTCACTTTTTGATTCAGGGGGCATAAACTCAGAATCAGAGTCACTAAACTCCTCTGAGTTAGAGGCCATGAATCATGTAGCAGCATCTTCAACAGAATAAAACCTTTTTGCCATGTTGCCAACAAAATGAAGAGAACTAAAAAAGCTTACAACCAGTGGCAAAAAGAAAATCAAGCAGTTTTTTCAGCTGTATCAAACTATGTAAAGAGAGATTGTTAGACTACTGCAACTACTAGAGCAAGGCAGGAAAAAAAAACAAAGATAAACAAACCAGACAAAGAAAAAGATATAAACCCAGCCCCTTGAACTTTCAAACTCCCTAGAACTTTCTGGAACAAAAACCCTACCTCACTATTCAAAGAACAATAAAAAAAAAACCTAAAAACAAATTACAAACAAATTGACCGCTATTCACACAACAATTGAGAAGTAAGTAAGGAGCAGGTAAACCTGAAAATTCAATAAACTGAAGTTACCAACAGCAATCAAAAGCAATGCAAACTTATCCAATAATGCAAATGCAATAAAAGCACTGAATCAAGAACCACTAAAACTGCAAGACAAAAGTGAAAATGCAAAGTAAAAGCAAGAACACTTAGAGCAAGTAATCTGCAGCAACATAAAACTGAAAAAGCAATCAAATCAATGAAAATCAAGTAATAACACTAGTGAACTTCAAGACAAAGGGAATATGCAAAGTACAAACAAGATCAAGTCAATAACAGTAAACCAGCAGCAAAGCAAAACTGAAAATTCAATACAATTCAATGAAAATCAAGTAATGACACTAATGAATTGCAAGACAAGACTATAAATGGCCTATAGTTTTGAGGCTGAGAACAGGATCCCTTTTTGAATAGCGGCACCACATTAGCAATTCACCAGACTGCCCAGTCAGTCTGACGTCAATGGTAGGAAAGCTTTTCGAAGGGTTAATAAAGGATAATATACTGGACTTCATAGCAAATCATAATACTATGATTTCAATTGACTGGTGTGGGAAGTTCTCGGCATAAAGTTCTCATAAAAAGGAAGTAAGTTAGTCTGGCATGATCTATTACATGATCTATTACATATAAAACCATGTTAGCACAAACTCATAGTATTATGTGACTATGAAGATTTTCATTCATCCAGGTCATGGTATATCTAGTATAGGTAAATCTAAAAACAACTGGACTTGCTGAGTAATCAATGAAGACGTTTCACTACTCATCCGAGCAGCTTCTTCAGTTCAACTGACTGGTGTGGGAAGTTCTTGGCATATAAACTCTTCCACTAATCCAATCACAATGTCACATTGTAACTCTTCAAAGAGGTGACATCTGAAGAAATTCACAGAGGTGTACATTCAGTAACTATACAGAATCTACACCTCTGTGAATTTCTACAGATGTCACCTCTTTGAAGATTGTGATTGGATTAGTGGAAGAGTTTATATGCGGAGAACTTCCCACACCAGTCAGTTGAACTGAAGAAGCTGCTCGGATGAGTACTGAAACGTCTTCATTGATTACTCAGCTAGTCCAGTTGTTTTTAGATTTACCTATACTAGATATACCATGACCTGGATGAATGAAAATCTTCATAGTCACATAATACTATGAGTTTGTGCCAACATGGTTTTATATGTAATAGATCATGCCAGACTAACTTACTTTCTTTTTATGAGAAGGTAAGTAGAAACCTCAATTCTGGGATGGCAGTGGATGTGATTTAGTTAGACTTTGCCAAAGCATTTGATACAGTGCCACACAGGAGGTTACTGGTTAAATTAAGGAATGTTGGCCTGGAACATAGTATTTGTACCTGGATAGAGAACTGGCTAAAAGAAAACTGCAAAGAGTGGTGGTAAATGGAACATTTTCTAATTGGACCAGTGTTGTTAGTGGAGTACCGCAGGGCTCTGCACTAGGTCCCTTGCTTTTCAACTTTTCAACTTGTTTATCAATGACCTGGAGATAAGCATTGAAAGTACTGTTTCTATATTTGCAGATGATACTAAATTGTGCAGAACTATAGGTTCCATGCAGGATGCTGCCACTTTGCAGAGTGATTTGTCTAAGTTGGGAAACTTGGCAGCAAACTGGAAAATGAATGTTGATAAATGCAAGGTTCATTGGCAAACAGGGTTTTACATGAGTTGTGTTATGCAATATCTTTTTATAGATACCTACATTCTTCAGGGGGGTATAGTTTTCTTTTAACATTATGTAATTGTAATGCTTTAATTTCATCTGAATTGGTTAGATGTTTCTGTCTTGTGGTTATATTCCTTTTTCTTTGTAAAGCACTGCAGACAATAGTGATGTATAAATAATTGGGAGGGGTAAGGAATCAGAAAAAAACACCCTATCTTTAAAAGTCAAATGCAAATAAAAATCAAACAATAAAAATGGTGAAAATGCTAGGTATTTACAGTTTTCACACACCAAAACAGGTTCTCTAGGTAGCTAGCTTTGACCAGTTGTTTTAACAGAGGAAAGTTCATCCTCATTTTCAACTTATTTCCATTATTTTTCACCCCATGGATGCTGCATTTGTTAACATTTAAATGCAATTTCCATTAGTAAGTGTTAGCCAAATGAAACAGAAGATCAAAATCAAATGAAATGAACTGCTTCTCTGTGGCCTTATTATACCATCTAATCATATGCTATCACCAACTGTAATTAGTGCACTGGTGATTTTTCCAATAGGTTACAACAAGGCTTTTCTTGTTTTACCTGTTATTATCTCAGGGGCACAGTTAAAAGGTACAGCTCATTAACTAATTTATTACCATTTAAAATCTTTCAAGGTTGGATAATGTGGCAATCTCAGAGCACTGTCTAGTGTGTAATAATGGATGCAATGGCTTACAGGGTGGCTCTTGTTGGGCCCAAATGAGCAGTGTGCCTACCTCAGTGATAATAGAAACTGGAGAATTCAGGTTAGGTCATTATATAGACATATATACATTTATTGATAGGCCACATTTAGTTAGTGATCTCATTAAATTGAACAGTATAGCAGGCTGCATACTGCAAACACAGCAAACATTCTTATATCAAAATAAACCAACCAGTTTACTAAAGTAAGAAAAGTGGTCTGTCCCCAGAACCTTGGTTTTGGTGGTTTATTTTAAATTTGTGCTAAGATTTACAGTATAAGCTTTTGGAAGACTTAACTTCCATTTTGCCCTTGAGTGAGGTTATAATGAGTTGATTAATAGCTGGCATTTCTGCCAATGCCCATATGGCATTGCTGAGAATAGTTTACTTCAGGGACTTTCTTAAACTCCCTATGATGTAATGTAATTAAAGGTTCAACATTACAGTTCTACGGGTCTAATCACCTACAGCAACCAATCAGCAGGTAGAAAATACAGGTCACCTATTTAAAAGCAAATATTTGATTGGCTACTATGTGCTACAGTACCTGGGCAAAGTATGTGCCATTCCTTACATATGGCTCATTCCACTAACCACAAAAATCCCACAGTGTTTTTTTGAGAAATTAATGTTCCATGATCTCACTAGTTAAACAGGGGTGGTCTTACCATAAACTTTAATGCACCATGAATTGTGATTTAGACTTAATCTTGAACAGAATAAATTTCATTAATGTGATTTGTTTTAACTATTTTACATGTAATGGCAAATTCTACCTTCAAACCAAGGGAACAGCAATGGGAACGTCCTGTGCTCCTTCCTATGCCAACTTGCTTTGGGTTATTGGGCAGAGGCATTTGTTGTGCCTTACTGCCCTTCCAAGGTAAAATCGTTAAATGGTTCAGATATATCGATGAAATATTAATAATCTGGGAGGGCAGCACTCAAGAGGCATTACAATTTGTTGAGAGATTAAATGATAATTATCGGAAAATATAAAATTAACAATGGATTTATCAAACAAGTCAGTATCTTTTTTAGATCTACTCATTATGAATAATAATGAGTACAAAAACCTTCAGAAAAGAAACAGCAAATAACTAACTTTTGACTTTTTCCACCCACATGCTGTTAAAAGATCGCCACCTATAGGAGGATTTTTGAGGATTAAATGTAACTGTTCCTCAATAGAGTTATTCAAAGAGCAGGCTAAGGAATTGAAAAACAGATTTAAATTTAGAGGATATTCAGGCAAAAGTGTTAAAAAAAACATAACATAGGGCTCTATATACAGAAAGATCAATTACATCAATTGTAAAAGCCAAGGAGTTATTTATTGCATAGAATGCCCTTGCAATATGAAATATATAGGCTCGACTACACAGATGCTCAAAACTTGAATACATCAACACTGTAGCTATTAGAGCTGCATGTAACCCAAAACAAAAAAGACTTTAACCACAGTAGCACAACACTTTTTCATGATATGGGCCCAGCTAACGTAAAAGTATGGGCTATGGAAAAAGTAAATCTAGGTATTAGGAAAGGGAATTTGGAACAGACCCTCCTTAAAAGAGAGAGTTACTGGATCTTCAAATTAGACAAGGTTTCCCCCAAAGGGATAAACAAAAATAATGAATTCACTGCATTTATTAAAAACATAAACAAACTTTAATAGATGTTTTTAAAGTCATTTTATTTTAACAGTTAGCAATAAAAGTTATATTTTATTAAGAGGAGCCTTATAAGCGACATTAATATAACATAATGTGTAGTACACGGTTACTGAATTAGAATAGATGCAGTGACCACCTAAGAAGTTTAAATAAATATGTCACAGTCAGTATTAAAGATAGATGCAGCTGCTACCTTAGATGCCTAAATGAATATGTCAAAGTTAGCACTAAAGATATTGGGAATGGTACACTAATAGTTTTGAGACTAAGTCCGAAATCCTGCGAGATTATCAAATACGAGTGTGATCAGTTGAATCTTCCATGTCAATACGTTAACGGTGTCACATGCCAAGTCCCGCAAGACGTTGTGACGTCACATGCGGAAGTCTTAAATATCCAGCGTTGAAGGAAAGCACGCATTGCCTTGAGAAAGCTTCTTAGCAAAACGCACGTTGGCACTACAAGAAAACTATTTTATATTTGAGCTCAATACCTTTATGTTTTTTTTTTAGCAATATATATTCTGGTTTGTAACCTTTAACGGTTCGATTTTCTCCTAGCTCGCTCTTCATTGTCTCACATTCTCCTCTCTTTTCTGCTCCTAAGAGTCCAGGGATTTGTGTTTTTTTAGTCAAGATATTTATCCTACAATAGATAGTGGAGTTAATAATTGAGACCACAATCCTTAAAACTCTGACTTCTCCAGCTTTGTGATGTCCCACAGTTAGTCAAAACTGAGATAGATCTTATGGGACAACTCCACCGCCTATGAATTTCCTTTTCTAATTTTTAACTTCAATTAATTTGAGCATGAGTTTTTATTAATCCGATTTAATCACTTACCCTTACAGTACTAGCCACGTTAATTAGATGAAACAGTAATTTTTATTGGTTTTCATTTGTGAAACTCGGGGAGGGGAGGGAAGGGGGAGGTAGTGGTCCCACCTGGGGAGTCATTTACGGTTCTCAAATTACACAAATAATTCTCAAGATATCTTATACATTCCTAATTTTACCCATTCGGTGGAGTTTATTCACCCAGGAGGGTTAGTCCTTCAGCCTCAGTCCATGGCTGCCAAATTGTGTCAAATTTATCTGAACAACCTCGTGCTAGATATCTGAGTTTAATCATAGGGAGCATATTATTGACTTGCTTTTGCCACATTTTCAGTGTGGGAGCTTTGGGCCCCATCCATCTTAGAATGGTGCACTTTTTTGCATAATATAGTAGTCCTCTGGTGAGAAGGTTCATGTATTTGCCCGTGACAGCTCCATTTAGCACCCCCAGCAAACAGCAGTAGGGCGTGAGCAACAAGAAGGGGTAGTTGTGTTGAGAGATGTGTTGTAACTGCTCTCCAAAAATATTGTATTTGAGGGCATTGCCAGGTTATGTGGAGGAAGTCCGCCTGGTCAGCCTGACACCTGTGGTAGTTGCTGTTGTCTCTTCTGCCAAATCAATATAATTTGGTAGGTGTCAGGTAGAATTGATGCAAAATTTGTATTGTATCAGTCTGTCTCGGGAGGATATTAAGGAATGGTATAGGTTGTCAGTGGCTTCTTCCCATTGGTCCTCTTTCAGGCCTCCCAGCGAGTATATTAATTCATTTTAACCATTTCTATTTAACTACTGTATATCTGGCACTTTACTGTGGTTGGCAGAAATTGATATGAAGATTTTTGTTGTGATTGATTTGGTGGAAGAGTTTATATGCTGAGAACTTCCCACACCAGTCAGTTGAACTGAAGAAGCTGCTCGGATGAGCAGTGAAACTTCTTTAATAATTACTCAGCAAGTTCAGTTGTTTATTTTTGAATTACTTGTATTAGATAATTGGGAAATACAAGGTAATCTTTTTCTCAATTTTTTTGGAATACATATCTCTTTAGTTACTGAATTTGAGTAACTTCAGTGTATTTATTCAATATGCACCTCCTACTTAATACCTTATAATATAAATCTTACCAACTGTACAAAGTGAATTCTCCTACATTGTTCTGGCATTATTAGATGAAAGTAAATGTGTGATTGTGTTGCATAAAAAAAACAAAAAAACGTCTTCAGTTAGCTCCAAAATTAGTCAAGATCTGTATCTGTACAAGCATTTTTTTTTTCGTTTTTCGAAAACCATCAGTTCTCCAAAGCAGTTTTTTATTTGCTTAAGAAGGAAAATTGCTATGTGACAGAGATGATGCAAGAGTAATTTAAGAGAACATGTAACACCCATATCCTCACTTTACAATGTTTGAAGTCACTAGAGACCTGTTGTCAGCTCCTTTGTATTAAATGTTGATTTCACACAGTGTCACACTGAGACGTTTAACAGAGTTCTCAACACCTACCAATTTAAGTATAAATTGAGAATAATAGAACTGTTAAAATAATGGAAATGTTATTTTAAAAGGATACAAAAAAATTCACTGTTAATAGAAAGGAAAACAAATTACTGGGGTGCATTTCTATGAAACTAAATAAACAGCATCAAAGGAGATGGAGAAAAAGGAGATAAACAAATTTCCGTAACGGTGAACCGTTGCACTATTTTTCTGCAATGGTTTGAGGACAGTTTATTCTAGTTTGTTAGTGTAGCACCCTGCTATGTGTACAGATTGTGTGAACATTGTATTGTGGGACAATTATTAGTATAAATGGACAATGCATTACTAAATTGCTCACCTGATTTGATAAAACAAACTGTTGCTTGGGGTTATATTAAGTCAAAGAACTACCTTTACATTTCCTACAAGCCCTTGCTACAGGAGGTATATTAAGAAGGCCAATAGCAGCCCAACCCCAAAAGAACCAGAAAGGAAGTGGAAGGGAGGAACCAGCCAGGAGAGGGGTGCTGTGCTGGAAGATGTAGAGACTGGGAGTTTTGGGTTGGAGCTGGATTTAGTGACTGGCCAGAGAGAGAGACTGCTAGTAATCTGCAGAGAGAGACACTGCATTGTGCAGCTTGCTGGGAGTTGTTTCCTGTTGTTTCCTGGAGGGAAAGTGTGCAAGGTCCCAGCAGCCAGTGTGATCCTGCATTGCTGTCTACCAGCCATGTTGATCTGGAGAAAGCCGCAGTGAAAGAGAAGCAGAGTTTCTTCTGACCTTTGAGTCACTCTTAACCCCTGCTTTGCCAGTTTAAGAGATTATTGTTCAGCCCTTATTGTATCTGCGAGATTGTGTGGTTTCTATAGACTGGGGAGCATCTATTATTTAGAAATGTTCCTGTTATTGTTCACAATATCTAACCATCTCTTTTTTTACAGTTTCAGCTTTTTAATAAAGTTAGGTTGTGCCTGTTCTGCCATTCTTATGTGCCTGATTACTGGATCTCTGGATGTCACCAGGGTGCTTTGCAGGAGTATAACCATTAGCGTTATTACTGTGTAATTATTCATCTTTATCATCATTTATTTATATAGTGCCAGCAGGTTACACAACACTTTACATGTATGTATAACAAACATGAGTGTAACAATAATTTAACAAACAAGGAATACAGAGTAAAAATAGGATTCCCCATATGGTTATTCTATTTTGTTGGCTGCAAAAGTATTTGATCTATAACTTGTAACACCACCTTATATTAACTATGCACATACTTTCATTTGAGTGGAATACTAGGCCCTTGCTGTACTCAAACCTTTGGCACTGTACTATGATAATAGTCATGTGACTGAAATGTACAGGCTCATTCAAAGAGGTCAAGAGGCAAAGTGCATAAAAACAGGCATAAAGCACGATGTAATTTGCAAATTGTGTACTTATTGGGCTCTTCAAATACTACAGAGCATCTGAATTGTATTATTAGTATTAAAAAAAATCAAGAATTTTAAATGTATTATTTGTTAATGTGAAGTTAATGGGAAGTCATTATTAAATTTCAACAGCAGATTGACCTGCTAAGGGGTCTGTTCTGTCATAAGAGAAGAGAGACTGGAGTTGGTAGAGGTGGGCATTATGAAGTTGTTGTAGTCTAGGCAGAATCAGATGAGAACTTGTATCGGTGTATAAGCTGTTACATGGGACAGAAATGAATGCATTTGGCATTAATAAGAAATAGTTCCAGGTTTTAAACATTTTACATGATCTCAGAGGGACTAAGAAAAGTCACAACTTACTCCTGAGACAGTTTGCTGAGTTAACAGGGTTAATGAGCAGGCCATTAGTACTAATATAAAAAGAAGGAGTAGGATCAGTTTTAGGTAAAAAGATGATCAAAGCCGTTTTGGCTAGCTTCATTTTACGATATCATTAATTCATCCAGAAGGATATAGCTAGGAATCAGAGGTCTGAGTTTCAATTTCAGAGGTTAATGAAGGGGTTGATAAATGCATTTGGATATCATCAGCATACAAATGATATTGACAGCTGAATGAATGGATGATGTATCACAAAGACAAAATGTATAGGGAAAATAATGGGAAACCTAGTACAACACCTTAGAAAAACCCTACATTAAAGGAACAGTTCAGTGTGAAAATAAAAACTGGGTAAATAGATAGGCTGTGCAAAATAAAAAATGTTTTTAATATAGTTAGTTAGGCAAAAATGTAATGTATAAAGGCTGGAGTAACTGGATATCTAACATAATAGCCAGAACACTACTACCTGCTTTTCAGCTCTCTAACTCTGAGCTTGTCAGCGACTTGAAGGGGGGCCACATGGACATATCTGTTCAGTGAGTTTGCAATTGATCCTCAGCATGCAGCTCAGATTTAGAAGCAACACATATGACCCATGTGCCCCCCCCTCAATTCTCTGATTGGTTACTACCTGGTAACCAGGCTAAGCAGTCAGTGTAAACCAAGAGAGCTGCAAAGCAGGAAGTAGTGTTCTGGCTATTATGTTAGACATCCAGTCACTCCAGCCTTTATACATTACATTTTTGGCTTACTAACTATATTAGAAACATTTTTTTATTTAACACAGTTTATCTATTTACCCAGTTATTATTTTTACACTGAACAATTCCTTTAATGGAAATTGGTAATGAGGTTTTGTTTTAAGAATAAGAGAAGCATTGTTTAAAATCGCAAAAAGAGAAACAGGATGTAGATTGGTTGCAAATACCACGGCAATGGAGAATGAGCATTAAAAGGGAGTGTTCAATGAAATTAAATGCAGACAATAGATCTAGGAAGATTTTAAAATAATAGTAACATTTGTCTTTGATAGCATGGAGAGCATCTGTAACTTTATACAAGGCTGTCTTATAAAGTATGCAGGTTGAAAACTAGATTACTTAGTCAAACTGTTTATGGGTTGGGAGAAATTTAGTAATACAAGAAGTTACAACAGGGCTCTGTAACAAAAACTCACCCTGGTGGTCTAGTGGGGGGACAGCAGGGATGCCTTCCGCCCCCTCGGTGGGGACGCCCGCCGCACAGGTCTTCAGCACCTCAGGCGCCGGTATCTTAGGGAGCACGCGGCGCGCCTCCTTGGAATTTAAATGCGCAGGCTCGCTGACGTGTGACGTCAGCGTGCAATGGCGCAAAATTTAAAAGTACTTAAAGGTACATTTTCTTTTTACACACTGCCCATTATAGGAGTTTGTTCCTAGTGCTGTCTGAGCTTTTGCTATCCTGTTTTGAACCTGGAGATACACGGGGAAATCCTATAGGAACAAGATAGACAAAGCCTCTATGGTGTAATATCCTTTGTATGCAAGGCTGCTGTTGAATAGCAATTCTACTCACACTTAGGAAGAGATCGTATCGCAGAAAATAAAGGTTCGTCGGATCTGTTACCGGTCGTTCGTGTGCCTGTTAGGTTAAGAGTGCAGAATAGTGTAGTACCTCACAATATGTTTGGAGATTTCGCCGATAATGCGCTTACCTGGTATCGCTGTAAAATTAGCGTGTAATTCAATGTCAGTGTGGATGCGGCTGGTAGCGGTTCCCTTCGAGCCGGCTGCTTCAAAGTTGGTGCTCTTATGCTGACTGGAAAGGTTAGTTTTTCTCAGGTAGCGGTCAGGCTTTTCTCCCAAATGTCAAAGTCGGCGTTCTCTCCCACGTGGTTTAGCGATCCGGTTGCATCAATAATGTCTGGTTTGTTGAAGTTGGCCCTCACCTGATGCTGACTAAATAAACTTGTTGAGTATGAAAAGATCTTGTTCTGGCCCAGAATAATCTGATAGAAGAAGGATATTGGCACACGAGGCAAATAGAATTGCAGGGACGAACCTTTATTTTCTGCGATACAATCTCTTCCTAAGTGGAATAGAATTGCTATTCAACAGCAGCCTTGCATACAAAGGATATTACACCATAGAGGCTTTGTCTATCTTGTTCCTATAGGATTTCCCCGTGTTCACCCCTATGAACTTTTTTGAAACGTGGATAAGTGGATCCATTAACTGAATATTGGTGCAGCTCATCTCCCCTGTCACATTTGGACTAAGCGCAGTTTTTACCTCATTATTAATTGTTTTTCTGTTTTGAACCTGTTTGATTGGTGTTGTGACCCCTGCCTGGCTTTTGACTATTCTGACCTCTGGATCCTGCCCTTTGCCTGAATACCGACTACCAATTCTGCTTAACACTTCTGATTGACCTGGTTTGACCCTTGCCTGCCTGACTACGTTTATTCTCTGCCGGCCCCAACCTGGCCTGATCTGACTACTCTATTGCTGAACATCCTGTACCACGACCTTCGGCCAAAAAGACTCTAGCTAACAGTCGTGCCCCTCTGCCTATCCAGAACATCTAGCCCTGCACCTCTCGTTTAATTCCTGGTGGCATCCAAGTAGCTGAGGGCTCCTCCCGAGGCCAAAGGCAAACACATTACAGGTGAAGCATGAGCCGAGACCAGGATGCTTGGCATTGGTTCTGGTGTTGGGTGCCGAACGTGACAGGCTCATTTATGAACACAGTCACAAGTGCAGCAGACTGGACCCTAAAGAATCATGCAGAAATGTCATATAAACACAGTACTGGAAACGCAATACCTATCCTGCCACAAATTAAGTCCGATGTGTAAAAACACACAATAGCAATAAGGGCCAGAACTAGGGGTAGGCAGAATAGACATGTGCCTAGGGTGCAAAGGTAGAGGGACACCAGACATGCCCCTTTTGTCATGTTCGGCACCCTAAATCCAGAACCAGTGCCAGGCTCCCTGGTCTCTGCTCTTGCTTCTGCCTTTAACCTCGGGTGGAGCCCTCAGCTAATTGGATGCCGTCAGGTCTTACTAAGAGAGGAGCAAAGCAAAAGGTTCTGTACGAGCAAAGGGCCACAACTGTTTCACCAAAGATACTGGATGGAAAACAGGCCAGACAGACAAGGATTGGAGAGTGTAGAATAGTCAGCAGGCAGGCAAGGGTCAATATCAAAAGATCAATCAGGATTCACAAGGAATAAACACCCCAGGAAACTAACAACAGCCAATGAGTTTTCATTCAAAGCCCCTTTAAATACTTTGAATTTCACTCCATTGCGCAATGACGTCATCACACGGGCGCATAAACCCAGAAACTCGCGGCCGCACGCGCCATAGGAGAACTGGTGCTGAAGGGAACAGGATGCATATGGCGCACCCGCCTGTCACATGGTAAGCCACTAGACCACCAGGGTAACTATTTGTCACACCTTTTCTGCCTTCCCCTGGGTTCAGACCCTTGTGTCCTACAGCAGAAATTCCTAGATAATCAATGTGTGAGCTCTTTTGGGCATGCACACATACATATGTATATATGTATGTATGTATGTATGTATGTATGTATGCATGAAGGCAGGATAAGGGGGGCAATACAAAATTTCTTTATGCCTGTAGGGATGGTGATCTGTTTGTGGATGAAATCTCTTTTGTTTTAGAAGAGGTTGGCAAAGTCCTGAGGACAGAATAGACGTCTGCGTAACTCTGTTCTTGAGGGGTGTCTATGGTTAATAAATATACAATACTAGAGTAGTGGATTTAATTACAATTATTTATGAATATACTCTAGTAGTTTTGCTTGGCCATGGAAAGGACAGAATCCTGGCATGGCAGGAGTAATGTATAAATAAATGAAGTCAGCTTGTGTATAGAATTTCTCAACATACTTTTCACAGTTCGTGTTTAGGAGTGCAATAATCTTTTTTGTGAGTTCATCCATTGGAAGTGGTTGAGAATTGTTGAGGAGCAAACCAAAAAAAAATCTAAGAAAAGCTAAAAAGGAAGCACATACACAAAATATAGTGTAGTATCTTGAGTAAAAGTTATATCACTTCACATGTGTATGCATGCAAAAGTGACTTTCCATTAAAGTGCACAGTGCAATTGAGTTGTGGATGACCCCCACTGGTCACAAGGTATGTATAGCTTCACCGTTCCTAAGGAAATTATGCCTACTCACCAGACCCAAATTGGTCTAAAGTACATCACAGACAACAGCAAATGGTGCAATAAAATGTATTGATATAAAAAACAGTCTACTATACAGGCTACTCACAATATTTCCAAAAGTGTCTTAGCATGTAGTACAATATTCAACCTGTAGTAGTTTTAACTCAACGCATTCCGCGTGTTATCTGTCATGCTTCCTCAGGAGCAGCTGAATAAAGTGTAACCCCAAAACAACTCTTTAAATCACCAAATACTGTATATGTTCCAAACAGACATGCCAACTACCCAAGTGTGGGCAGAAGTGAATATCAATTGTAATGTGCATACATATTTGAGCCAAATGGATGTCAGGGCAGAAGTTCCATCCGGAAGCACCCTTCGGAACACACATGCCTGGGCGCTGGATCCACTCAGTGATAGCTACTAAACAGCTGCCTTGTTATGGAAACTCTCACTGTGCAACTAAGCACAGTTACTAAAGTGGCATGCACATTGGATGGCCACTGTGATATTGCTTATGCACACAACTTAAAGGGGTGGTTCACCTTTACATTAAAGGACCAGTAACATCAAAAAAATAAATAAAAACATTTGTTAGTATACAAATCAAAAAATAAACACCAAGACAAATAAAACTTTAAAATTGCAAAGCCTTTATTAAGAAATAACTTACTGAAACTCCACTTCCGCTCCTGTTCAAAAAAGGCGACAAAGCGGCCATCCATTGTGCGGCGCTGGATTTCTCCTCCTTGGTTATCCCTCATGTTGTACTGACAGCGCGTGAAGCGGCTGCACCTCGATGTGGAACAGTTGTAGGTGCTGCGTCAGAAGGGTGATCAGCTTGGATAGCACATCCTTATTCCTTAGGAAGAGGCCCAGCTGTGGCAGTCACTGGTATCCCAGAGCGGGGGCTGTTGTGAGTCTTTGTCCGTACAGGGCATAGGGTGAGTAGTAGTGTCCCGTGGCTGCTGGCATTGGCACTGCCGCACCTCCTGAGGGTAGGGGACTTTTGGAGTATGGATAGTAGTGATTGCTGCTGAGTCCCAAGGGGTGGTGGTGTGGGCTGCACAAAGAAAGTCGGCTCGGGGATATCACATTTGCATGTAACCATAGCAGCGGTGATAGGGCTAGAAGTTGCAGACTTGCCTGTGCGGATTCTGGATTCCGTGTTCCTAGTGCTGCCTGTCCACTATTCATCTCTCCGGAATCCGCACAGGCAAGTCTGCAGCTTCTAGCCATCTCACCACTGGGTTGGTGGTGTGGACTGCGGAAGGAAAGTCGGCTCAGGGAAAATCCTATAGGAGGTATGTGCATGTGACAGGCCATAGCAGCGGTGAGAGGGCTAGAAGCTGCAGACTTGCCTGTGCGGATTCCGTGTTCCTAGCACC
Source organism: Xenopus laevis (assembly GCF_017654675.1). NCBI lineage: Eukaryota > Metazoa > Chordata > Amphibia > Anura > Pipidae > Xenopus > Xenopus laevis. The sequence continues at coordinate 76,512,789 of NC_054385.1, forward strand.
GCCTGTCCACCCTTCACCCCTCGTACCGGCAGGAGGAGAAATCCACCGCCACAAAATGGATGGTCGCCCTGTTGCCTTTTCTGAACAGGAGCGGAAGTGGAGTTTCGGTAAGTTATTTCTTAATAAAGGCGTTGCAATTTAAACGTTTTATTTGTCTTGGTGTTTATTTTTTGATGTGTACTAACACATTTTTTAAAAAAATGTTTTGATGTTACTGGTCCTTTAACTTTTAGTATGCTATAGAATGGCTAATACTAAGTAACATTTCAATTGGTCTTCATTCTTTATCTTTCATAGTTTTTAAATTATTTGCCTTCTTCTCTTTCCAGCTTTCAAATGGGGGTCACTGACTCCATCTAAGAACAAATGCTCTGTAAGGATATAAAGAATAAATGTATTGTTATTACTACTTTTTAATACTCATCTTTCTATTCAGTCCCTCTCCTATTCATATTCCAGTCTCTTATGCAAATCAGTACATGATCGCTAGGGTAATTTGGACCCTATCAACCAGATGGCTGAAATTGCAAACTGGAGAGCTGCTGAATAAAAAGATAAATATATATCTACTAACAGTTAGTTTATTCAAAATATAATACCAATAATACAATATTAAGCGGATTATATAATAAAACTCAAATTTATCTCATATTTTTAGTAAACCAAACTTGACCAAACTCCCATCCACGGGGCAGCGTTGCTAGCATTACTTTGCTAGCGTTACTTTGCTAGTGTTTGTCATTTTCGTTACTGCGCAAATTCAATAACGAACGCTGGCGTAGTTTCGCTAGTGTTACTTCGCACCCTTACGCCTGGCGAAGTTTCGCTAGCGACGTAACTACGCAAATTCACTTACTTGCGCAGTGTACTGAACGCTACCTTTTACGCTAGACTTCCTTCGCCACCTCAGACCTGGCGAAGCGCAATAGAGTAGAGTAGAGTAGTACTCTGGGCAAAATAAAATTTTTATTTGATGATTTGAAGGTTTTCTAGGCATTTGTAGTGCTGATACGTATTCCTCCATTGAAATTTGAATTTGGCGCCATATGCAAATTAGCCTTCGCTAGCGTAACTTCGCTTTACGTAGCGAATCAACGCTATCGCAACTTCGCAACCTTACGCAACCCCTGTGCGCAACTTCGGATTTTAGTGAATTTGCGGAGCGCTGGCGAAACTACGCCTGGCGAAGTGCGGCGAAGCGCGGCGAAGTTGCGCCTAGCGCAACTACGAATGTTAGTGAATTTGCCATGATTTTATCTTATTTATCAATTAAATAATAAAAGTCAGGTTGGGGAAAAACTCAATAAAATCAACCAAAAAGCCGAAATTGTACTAATTCGAATCACTCGATTTTTTCAGGTTATTGAAAACCCTGAATTTTTTGAATTATCGGATGTAACCCAGTGCAGATCACGATATCTTCAAATTGTAAAAGGGACTTCTATCATTGACTTATACATGACCTCAACAGGTTTAAGATGGTGGATTTTCAGATTCAGACTTTTTGCAGCTTTGGGATATAATAAATCTTGAAAAAATCTAGGGTTTTTTTGCCTCTAAAAATTCTAGTTTTTGCCCAAAAAACCTCAACCAGAAAAATTGAGTTTAGTAAATAACTCCCTAATAGTATAAATGCCCTCAAATAACTAACATTTTAAATCTAATATTGAAACATTATACAACTTTGGCTATAAATTTACAATATAAATACATATATAAAAAAATACAGATATACTAAAATTCTTTATCCAATATAACTATAATGGGTTTTAAAATAGAGAGTTAAAACTTATGATTAAACCACAAATTCATGAAGAGAAGGGAACCTGATAAAGAGCAAAGGATGGTTCAAAAGGGGGAAGAATGACACAGGGAAGGAGGGCTTAATAATCTGGCTAATAGGCGTCCAAATCAATGTCAAAGTTGAGACCAACCAGTTGCATTGTATTAAGTTTGAAAATATAAAAGGTCTCTTGTTGTCTCAACTTGATATATCTGGACCCATCCTTTATGTTGGGATTGGATCAAGTGGTGTCTAACAACTCTGTCATTGCAAAGGTGTAAGTACTAGAACACCTGTGTAATAATGGCCATGTTATTATCTCATTTAATAAAAAATGTTTAGGTTACTATTCTATAGCATTGTTTCAAACCATAGTTTATTGAAGGACCACCCTTTGGAATCATTAATCAGCACTGGGTATTGCATCTCTGGAACAGAAGAAAGATGATGTCATTTCAGTATTTAAAAAAGAATTACAATTTCAACTTGACAATTATAGGACTATTTAACATCTCTAGTGAAGTTTTGGTAAGGGAGCCATTCAAGATTATGTTCTGTAGACCACCCTTATAAGTAGTCATCAGCAGGACAGATCACATGAAACAAATTTACTTACTTGTTATTATTTAAGTAGGACCTTGAAAGTGGGGTCATATTAGATATTGTCTTATTGTATTTTGCCAAAGCTTGTGACACAGTACAATACAATATAAATGTGTATACAGTAGAAATGCTTGCTATATAAACTACATACGTTCTGTTGGTCGTGGTAGTGCTGTTTGTACTGTACATGAATTATCAACTTGCTAAAAGTACATGTACAACAGGTATCTGTGACTGATGCATGCTTTTTATTTTAGTAGGGTGCTTGGTGAGGTGTTGCAGGGATCTGTATTGGATGCTCTTTTATTTAATGTGTTTATTAATTATTTGGGGAAGGACATTGTAATTAAACAAATCACACCTAGAGGCCCATTTATTAAACCTCAAATTTATCTGGTCACGGTTTTAAAGAGGACAAAATGTTTTTGTGAAAAGAAACTCACATTTTTAGAGATTTTTTATACCTCTACATTATACTTGAAAGCTGCTAAAAATCCAAATTCAAACATACTCCATCTCAAACCTATCGAGGTCATGTAGAAGTCAATGGCATGTATGTCCCTGAAGTTGTTTCTTGACAATGTGATCTGCACTGGATAATCTGATAAAGTCAGGGTTTTCATCCGATAATCCCAAAAAATAGAGTTTTTGCAGCGACAATTCGATAAAGTCGAGGCACTTTGGTGGCTATGTTTTTTGCTCTGATTTTCTCAAGAAAAATTATTAATAAATGAGTTCAATTCATGGATGGGAGTTTGGTCGACTTTGTTTTGATAAAAAACTTAGATTAATGCGAGTTTTAGTAAATAACCCCCATAATGATCTATACAGAACAGTTTGTGGCATAAAATAAATGTGCATGTCAGTACAGAAGGTTCATTCAAGTCATTTTCAAGCCAAAGATGCATTGCTCTATTAATGTGTTGTCTTGATATAACCTACAAATTGCAAAGTGCAAATATTGTTCCTTTAAGTATCCATGACTTTCCCTATGGCAAAGACTCTTTCGCTATTTCAAGGACGTTTGAATGAGATTCACATACAGTATACCGCTACTGCTTTGAAAAGTGCACAAAATGTTAAATTTATCCTGACTTATGCATGGTGGAGCTTGTACCTGAACTTCATATCCATGTAATAACCCATCCGTGAACTCTGACGGTGACCCTGATGTGGCAGTGAACATTTTGTAACAAGAGACTTGTATTTAATTAACATTCACCCATTCGGAAATAGAACTCTGATACTTTTACAGCCCTTTCTAATTATAATGGTAGAAGTGATATTTTGTCATACAATATAGTACAATTCTTTTTAAATAACTGACAGCTAATGAACATTTTAATCTGTTTATATTGTGTATAGTTCCATTTCTACCAGTACAAAGGCACAGATGTTTATGCAACAAACTCAGAAGCATCTGTTGGGCAATTGTTTGGGATTAGAACCTGCTTTCACTAATGCATTTCATCCAAAAAAAATAATGGTCACTTATACTGTATAAACATGTTAACTGTTCATTTTTTAAAAAATATATAATTTGGAGACATAAAGGAGTTACGTGTTTTTCAGCTACAATTTTGTCTTTTCTTTCTGAAACTCAAATAATGCTTATATCCCTCAGTTTATGCAACGGGAAAAAACTTTGATTTGCATTTGCAAATCTAAGATATAAAGTTGTTGAATGACAATATGGTCGCAGCAACCACTAAAGAAAGAGTAAATATCTCAAGGCTCAATATACTAAAATGAAAATGGTTTGGAGGCAGGGGTTGTGTAAGACTACAGTTTGCCCATGTTTTGGTTTTCTGGGCTTTTCTGGCCTTCTTTGTCATTTCATGTGCAAATTGATTTTTAAGTACTTAAAGGTAAGGGCACGGGTATTAAACTTAGTTGTTATAAGCAATGACAATAAGCAGCAGAAAGGGATAACAATGAACTGTACGCTATTTAATGAGGGTATAGCTTCAAAAGATGAGAAGTAATATTTTATTTTTGCAAAGCACTGACCCTATGTAGAATATTCAACTCAGTTTTGGCCTCATGTACTCAAAAGGGTTATTACTAAAATAGAGAAAGACTTAAGAATAGTTCCTAAGCTAATAAAGGGTATGGGATGTCTCCATTATAAAGAAAGGCTGACAAAGTTGGGATTGATAATGTGAAGAAAGTGTTTATGAGCCTTATTTATAATTATCTCTCTGCTGCATTATTTGCCATACAAAATGAAAAATATAATAGTTGAGCCAATAGTCCCTTTAGTTGGAATATGGTTAACATAATGTCTATTGCTATGGGCACATCAGGTTTGATGGCCCAGTGTTGCTGAATAAAATATCATTTGTTTGGAGTGCAGTCCCCCCCCCCTTGCGGATGGGGACTGCCAAGAGACACGCACCCAGACAAAGTTTGTCTGAGTGGGGAGAGGGCAGGAGCAGCAGAGCATATCAAAGGTTGAGCTTGGAGTAACCCAAACACTTTTTTCTATGGTTTGTGTAAGTACCCACCTATATTTGTGTATAAATGATCACTGGTGATTAAAATGTGCCAGCTAGGTATTAATGGATGCTTCATGTCAAGCATATGCTGTTCACTTTCATGTTTTGGGTGACTGAAATGGAGAAGAGTCAAAAACGTATTCAGTTTTTTTCTATACAATTGTAGGATCATTCGTTTTAAGTAAAATCAGATATTATTTTTGATTTCTCATAACACTCTATTAAAAACATTTGCAGTTATTCAAAACATACAGAGAGACAGTAGTGAGTTCTAGATTAGTCTTCCATCATTCAAAACAACACTACATCACTACATATATTACTTAAAGTCTCAAACAAAAGGCCATTTACCCAAACATTCAATCACCACAATCAGAACAGTGGGGATATCATAGAAACACAATGACTGTTTAGAACTATTTTGTTTACTGTACTTTGTCTTTTGTCAGCTTGCCATCCTTCTGTGGCATATGTAAAAAGGTTTTATTGTAGTAATACACGAGATTGCCAGACCACAGAAACCTCCAAACATATCTGATGAAGAAATATTTATGCTTTTGGAAGCTGACGAATTTGCAACATTCCTAATGAGCATTTATGGTTATTGGTAAAAACCACATCTAAGTAACAGATTTCAGTGGTTTCTGATGCTAACATGTTGATGAGTCCATGAAAAAGTCATGCTTGTCACAATAAAATTATCTCAGTGTGCAATTTATTTGGTCCTCTGTGAGTTCTGTTTCCTATTAACCCTTCTATATGGATTAGATAACAAAGAGTGGAGAGGAAACATTATGTGACCATAATTAGGAAGTTTTAAAAAAGTGTTTTGATTATATGATATTACATGCATTTGTTCAGAATTTACTCTCAATATCGGGTAAAAAGAAATTAAATCAGTTATACATTTACTTTTTTGATAGTTTGAGACATGATACACAGGGTATTACTTATTATGCCATTATAATATCCCTTTCTTTCATATTCCACAAATCCTTACTATTAATTTTATAGTTCACTATATACTATCCTCTGTATAACTTGTTAGGTCTCATTTCAAAGACCAGTTTTTGCATTGTCAGGTCCAATTGTTTGAATCTGTATATGTGTTTCTACTTACTGTTGGTCCAACTACTCACGCTAAATACAGATTGAGAGTAACTATCAAGAGTGATGTTCTAAAACAACACCATAAAGAAATAATATTAGTATGACTGGGATTATGGATATGGGTGAGTGGGATTACATGTATTAGTGGTATTATGCATATTAGTGAGTGGGATTACAAGTATGACTGGGATTACAAGTATGACTCGGATTACATGTATGAGTGAATGGGATTATGTGTATGTGTGGGATTATACATGTGAGTGAGTGGGATTACATATATGTACTCACCTACTCATACAATTATAATCCTACTCATACATGTACTCCCACTCACTTATATAAATATAATACCACTCACTCACATGTATAATCCCACACATGATTGTAATCCCATTCACTAATTGCACATATGTTCACCACCCAAGACACCCAATTTGCTACTGCATATACCCCTTTATTTGCCAGCGCCATCACATTAACATTTTTGTTGGAAAAACTGTAATTCAAGTTTCTATAACTTAAAAAAAGTTCTTGTAGAAGACAATTGTAGTTGTATATTCAAAAGTCAAGCTATTTTTCCATTTCAGTTTTCAAAATCAATTTGAAATATGGCAGATTTGTTAAACACATTTTGGGAATTTTAAACTCAAGTTTTTTGCATTCTAAAAAACTAATTTTGATATAGCTGCCACCCTATGTTCGCTTTAAATATGAGGAAAGGTTGGGGTTGCTTTCTATGGAGAAAAGGTGCTTGCAAATAGATAAGATCACTCTTTGCATGTGCAATTTAAGACATTATAGACAGATGGGGGGGATCTTTTATAAAGTAGGAAAGTACCAGATGCCAGCCCTTTATATTTGGGAAACTGTAATTTTCTTAAGATCTGTTCTGGAGAGCAAGGAACTATGCATGTGGGTGTTAACGGTGGGGCAGGGTGCCAAGTGTGAAAAACATGGCAACTCCATTTTTCGCGCTTTACATCCGGTTATGGTTTCTATTCAATTTAAGCATTAATAAAGTTATTTAAAATATTTTTAAAAGTTTTCATAGTTATATTTGGTACCAGATGGTATAATAGTTATTAGTTAATTTTACTTGATTAATGGCTTTATTGGGACAAAGTCTTGTAAAAATGTGTGCATCCCTAAAACACCCCTTGTCTCAAAAGTACATTTGTATTTCTCCCATGGGTAAAATCTCTAAAATAGTGTCATTATCTTATCCTAATGATATAATACATTATACACCAAGCAAGGAAGGTCCTATGGTAACCACCATAGCTGCCAGTGCCTAAGGTAAAAGAATATTTGTTCTAACTCTGTGCTGTCTTTTAGCTGAGTGCATTCAATGGATATGATTCCCTGAGGACATTATTTAGCAACAATTATAAGGCCAATAAACCAGTAATTGGTGCTAATATCAAAAGCAACCCAGCACCCCAAGGCCCAAGACCAACATCATTCAATCTTTTGGCCAGTTACTTAACTGTAGTGGGACCAGCATTTGCACAAATACATTCAAGTCAGAAATGAATCAGAAATCTAACTCTACTATTAATTCTATTGGTACTTAAACTTTTGCTTTCTTTGAACATTTTCATGTTTGCAAGACTACATACAGTATCAATATCATTCTTATTATTATTACTACTACTACTACAATGACAAATAATAATAGTGATTTGAAAATTATTAAACAAGTGATTTTCAAAAGATAAAAGTTTGCCCACAAGCAACCATAAACTGCATTTTGACTTAATTTCTGCGTAAGGAGTGAAATGCATAAACATTTATTTTTCAAGAAGCAGAAACCCTCAGCAAAGCCAGCAAAACAAATACGTTGCAGGTGCTGAAATCTGTCATTTCTGGTAGCAGGAAATTCTAGCTCGATAATATTGATGATATAGTGGAAATAGCAATGTATCATGGTTAGGCTCAGGAGCATGGCTAACTCATATTCAAGGTGAGACCTCTTTTTCATTATGGACATTACAAGTAATACTTTCCAAATCTAAGTCGCAAGTAGCTTATTACATCCCTCATCCTTTTTTTGCTTGAGGGCCAAACATCCAGAGCTGCTGAGTGAAATCTGGAACCACTCAGCTGTGACAGGCAAAGAAGGTCATATTCACTGCAGTTATATGTTAAACAGTGACGAAAGGAATCCAAAGAGCCAAACAGTAGCCAAAGTGCATGCAATAATTTTTAATCAAACTCAGCACACAAAATAAGAAGAGAAAGGAGGTCATTGCTGAAAGATTTCATTCATTGTGAATGTCCCTTTGTTAATGCTGCTATAGCCATCAGGATAATATAACATTTAAATTAAAGATCTGTAAAAAAATACATGTAAATTGGGTTCAGCTACACATGCTTATTCAAAATGTTTTTTTTTTAATTTTTAAAGGACTGAAAGTTGACACTTTTGTGGTTCTTTATAATAATGTGCAGATCAGGTAATGCATACACACCTGCAATTTGTTCCTGACACTACCTACAGCATAACTGAGCTGTATTTGTTAATAAAAATCACAAAATTCACTATGTTTCCTACCTTACTAAATTTGCCCAGACATTATTTTCCCACATCTGCACTTACTTTTGGTCATGTTGCCACAATTACTGATCTTATTTCAATGGTCATTTGATATCCCATTGTTGTTAATTATAATTATCTCTGGGTAGTAATGGGCGAAAAATTTCACCATTGTTGAATTTGCGGTAAATTTGTTTGCGAAACTGATGCAAAAATTTGTGGCTTGTTCTCGTGTGTAAAAAAAAATACGTACGTTAAACAAACCTGACGCACACGTCAAAAAAAACGATACACATGTCAGAAAAAATCTAAGTGTGTTGCAAACCAGTTTCGGGAATTTTTCGGTGTTTCGCAAATTATTTGGCGAAGTGAAACACAGCAGATTCACCCATCACTATCTCTACGGCAAATAGGGTCAAACTCACATTTTTTGCATACACATAAAGTAAATATGGCATAATGTATACTCTACCCTGGGACATAATTACTTATAGAGAAACTCTCTGTAGTATTTTATATTGTATGATTTACTTAGACTTTGCTAAAGCATTTGATATAGTGCCACACAGAAGGTTACTGGTCAAATTAAGGAATGTTGGCCTGGAACAACCTGTAGTATTTGTTCCTGGAAAGGGAACTGGCTAAAAGATAGATTACAAAGAGTGGTTTTAAAGGGAAGAGTTTCTAATTGGACTTGTGTTATTAGCAGAGTTCCGCAGGACTCTGTACTTTATCCTTTGCCTTTCAACTTATTTATTAATGACCTGGAGGTGGGCATTGAAAGTACTGTTTCTATTTTTCAATTTTTTTGCTTGACAAAGGGGTTTAACCCCGAAATGTTGCACTTTCTGCTAATAAATACTCAAGAGCTTGTCCCTGCTTGCACCAGCCTTCGAGTGCCAGTGATTCCTGTTTCTAAGTTTATTTGGAGGGTGCTGACCCCTCCATCAACATGCACCAGTCATCCATTTTGTAGGCCAGGGTTTGTGAACGGAGCCTTCTTTCCGACAAAATTGGGCAGAACCATAGGTTCCATGCAGGATGCTGCCACTTTGCAGAGTGATTTGACTAAGTTAGAAAACTGGCCAGCAAACTTAACTTAAATTATGAGGGTAGACTGTCAAGGTTGGGGTTGTTTTCTCTCATAAAAAGGTGCTTGCGAGGGGACATGATTACACTTTACAAGTACATTAGAGGACATTATAGACAAATAGCAGGGGCTTCTCTACCCATAAAGTGGATCACCGCACCAGAGGCCAACCCTTTAGACTACAGGAAAATAACTTTCATTTGAAGAAACGTTTCTTTAAGGTGGTTCTTTACATCGAGGTCGGTGAGATTGTGGAATGCCCAGCCGGGTGATGTTGTGATGGCTGATTCTGTTAATGCTTTTAAGAGTGGCTTGGATGATTTCTTGGACAGACATAATATCAAAGGCTATTGTGATACTAAACTCTATAATTAGTATAGATATGGGTATATATAATTGATTTGAAAGTATGGAGGGGTGTGTGTATGAATGCTGGGTTTCATTTGGAGGGTTTGAACTTGATGGACTTTTTTCAACCTGATTTAATTATGCAACTATGTAGCTATGTATTGGTGTAACCTGTTCCATGGGAACTGAGCTGATAAGACCCACCAAGAAGGAACCCTTAATGCCAATTTTGCAGAGGCACTGTACTGTTAAATCCCATTTTCTCAGTTTCCCGATATGATATTCCACATAGAGTTCCAAAGTTCACCTGATTGCCAATACCTGATTCTATACTTAGTGTGATCCTATTCTAAGGAAGTTTTACAAGAAAGGCTTACACAGGTATAGCATTAAAAGCATATAAGAATAAAAGAGACCTTGTAACTACTGGGGGGGGGGCTATATGGAGCACAGTGAGACTGATAAAGAGCTCTTCTCCTGAAAGTCTTTCTTGCCTTCTCAGTACAAAATTATGCATGGGACCCTTTATAGACTTCTCTGTCTAGAAAATAGTGAGTAGTAGAGAAACTTCTCTACCAGTGACACAATCTGATGAGGAAGGAAAGGAACACATCAGCATTACATTGAGGGCATATTAACCTTAACATCATTGTTGTCATAAGTTATATTGGTTTAGAACTAAATTATGAATTCTAATTATGTATAGGAGAAAAGAAGAAAAGTATCCCTGTCTTCTTAATCAGAAAAATTACAAAAGAGTATATATTATCACTGTGTGATTTGTTTTCAGTTAAACCATTAGGTCACGTGATCCAATATCTATAATTTTATTGATATTGGATCACGTGACCTAATGGTTTAACTGAAAACAAATCACACAGTGATAATATATACTCTTTTGTAATTTTTCTGATTAAGAAGACGGGGATACTTTTCTTCTTTTCTCCTATACAAAATTAAATACTGACGGAAGTCAGATCCCCTCCTTTTAGTCAATTTTATATATCTGAAGTTAGATCATTCCTTTTTTATTGGAATTCTAATTATGCAGACATGCATTCCTTAACTTTGAGGAACTCACATCAGACTCTTTTTAAAGCATATGTATAGAAAACTAACTGCACTTTTTCCATCTTTCAAATTGTATATAACTTTAAATGAGTTCTTAAATATGATACATATTGGCTTTTGGACCTTTTCCAATGTATTTTGTGAAAAAATTAGTACATTCACAAATCATAACATCTTGTATCATGTATAAAAATACAATAAGTCAAAATAATAAAATACAATTGCTTAATTAAGATGTTGTAACAGACAATGTCCAAACTATGGTTGTCCATAGTACAATGAGGTGGGAGAAGTAGAATCAGAGGTAGCATGACTTCACCCCCCCCCAATTTACTAATGGGTCCAGGATACCATGAACAGGTTTTTGTTGATGTTTTTAACAGTGGAATCAGTCAGTGCAGCCCAAAATATTTAAGAAGTGCACATCTAAAACAGGTTTCAGGGTCAGTACTTTTATATATAAGCAATATAACAAATTTAGGTTACACAAAACACAAAAGGTCATAATAATTTTTGTGCACATTTCTCATTTTAATTAAACTGATCTCCAGAGTTATTTGCTATATATAAGTCTCAAACCAACCTTAGACATTAATGTGGTGCACAACTGTACTTCTACTGCAGCATTGGGTAATTACTTGATATTGATTTCTCCAATGGAATCTGTCATTGGTGGTTCCCACAGGGTCAAAAGAAATGTTATTATTTGTTGAGCTTCTTGATACCACATGTCAAGACTGTGACTTCTGTAAAGATTCAGATTGAAAAATCCCCATGAAATGAACAACAATAGCGAGGGATGTTTTCATGCTTTTATTAGAACCTGTATGGTTTTACTACATTCAAATAACTTCTTATGTTTCAGCAACAATGCTCCTACTTATGAATTCAGTATTTTTCTTAAAAATACAGACCTCTCCACTTAAAACTGACAAGACTGTACAGTCGTTATATATTAGTAACTTTAAATTGTAAAGCTTTATTTACTTCTTCACAATGCTTTACAGGAAATAGTTTCTGGCTACATGTTTTAAAATCCCACTGAGCCACTGGTACAAAATAAACCAGAGCATATTCTAAGGACTAGTCTGACAAGATACAGATATATTGGGCTCTATTTAGAATGGTGCAAGATGTTTAACAAAAGTGACAATAGTGAGGCTAGATGAGTCTGAATCATATGTGTGCAATGCAAAAAGATTAGAAAAGAGAATGATGTACAAAAGTTTATTAAGCATCAGTTTCCTGGCTGGAAGGAGTATTATTGTTATTGTGGACAAATATGGGGAACATACCACCTCTCTCTCAAGGCCACCGTTGTCATATGTAATCAGGTAATTTAAAAAATACCACTGAAAATGGTCATAGTTCGCCTTTACTAGTATATATATGGGATGCCTTATCAAGAAACCTTTTATCCAAAAAGTTCTGAATTACAGGAAGGCCATCTCCCATAGACTTTTTTTTAAAAAACATAAGTTTACTTCAAGTCTTCTATTACTCCATAGCAATCAATCAGTTGTTTGCTTTTTAAATGGAAGATTAGAAAACATTGCCTGTTGACTGGCAGACTTTGAACCTGTCATTACAATGAGGGTAATGGAAAAAATGCATAATACTTTTTTCCACTCAGCATGTAATATTTCCTTAGCACATATGAGTGTTTATTTAATGTAACCCACAAAGGTATTTAGCTACTCATCTAAAAAAATTCTAGTGTGTTTGAAAACTGCAGTGTAATAACTGTCCAATAAATAATATAAAATTGCAAAATTTAATTTCCATGCATAATTTTGCCTATTTTTATTCTACTCCTGACCCCAATTAATTTCTGAAAATACAGATATTATAAACCACTTTGTAAAGAAAGTAATGCAAACAACAAGCCTTTGTTTGACTTGTTTTCCTTCTTTAAACGTTATAGTCACAGTCTAAATATTCTTTTGTGCTCCTGCTACACATCATGCAATATTTACATCACCATTCAGCTTTTATCTTTATTAAATATTGTATGTTAAAAAAATATATATATTTGGATATTTATATAAAATATAGCTGAACAGTTCAGAAACAAAAAGTAATGGTACAAATAACAAGCTAAGTAACATATTTAACATTTCGGTGTAAAAATAAAAAAACTGTGTAAAAAGATATCCTGTGCAAAATATTTCTATTAAAGTTAGTCGCCAACATGTAATCTATAAAGGCTGGAGTGAACGGATGTCTAACAGAAGAGAACACAATAGAACAGATCTTCCTGCTTTGTAGTTCTCTAATCTTTTAGTTAGTCAGCAACTTGAAGGGGGGCCAAATGGGACATAAATGTTCAGTAAGTTTGCTTTTGATTCTCTTTTTTTGTAACTTATATTTTATTTCACATCAAAAAAGAAAATACAAGGCAGTAGCACGTTCGGTACAGTCATTACAGAGGAAGCATACGGAACAGTACAAGGTCTCAGATACATATTCACGTCCACTGTTTATTCTCACAGACCATACTAGATATGCTAGGCAGTGTCTGTACCGATTGACATTAAAGCAATTGTATAAAAATAATACAGTAGAAAAGAAAAAGAAGAAAAGACAGAAAGAGACCAACTAGAGAAAGAGGGTCAGAGGCCAGTAAGGGGGGGGGGGGGTCCTAGTTCGCTAAATGCAATTGATATTGCTAAACTGTTTACGAGCTAAGTTCCATGCAGAGTGGAATTCGAGAGTAGTTCCCACGGAGACCAGATCTTGAGATATAAAGGGACTTTATTTTGCAGTCTAGCCAAGTTATATTCATATTGCCTGATAGTATTAACCCGTCGTTTGACTTCTTGTATGGAGGGAATAGAGGATGTTCTCCATTTGGCCGCAACGGAGATGCGGGCAGCTGAAAGTATCTGGTTAGCCAATTTCTGAGTGTGTTTTGGGAGACGCTTATAAGGTTTCCCCAAGAGTACATGCAGTATGCATTTATCTAAAGTATGGCGGGTCACCTGATTTAACAGGAGTATAACGTCATCCCAGAATGACAAAATTTGAGGACAAAACCAGAAAATGTGGGGCAAGGTCCCCCGGTGCCCGCATTCCCTCCAACAGTTAGGGGAAGTATCCGGGAATAACCGGTGGAGCTTGACTGGTGTGTGGTACCAGAACATTAAAATTTTAAAGATATTTTCTTGTTGCCTGACACATGTAATCCCGCGTTTAGTATTATCCCAAATCGCTTCCCATTCCTTGGCATCAATCGTCCGCCCCACACAGTCGTCCCATTTTGGCATATAGCTGTGCCTATTTCCCGTGCCTGGGGAAGGGTTAATCAGTAGTTTATAAATGAAAGAGATTAGACCTTTTTGGGGTAATCCCTGAACTGCTAGACGTTCAAAGGGGGTGAGCTGTTCGTCCCTCTGCGGTACCAGTAGTGGGGTACAGTAGTGTCTCAACTGGAAATACTCGTACCATGAGAGTGGGAGATCTGGTGCCCTATCCATGAGTGCCTCCCTCGTGGGGAAGGTGCCAATGGCTTGTGAGGTCAGATCCCGTAGAGTGAAAAAAGGGGCATCTTTCCAGTGTTGTACATATTGTAGGGTCAAAGCTGGTTGGAACTGAGGGTTACCCAGATGGGAAAGTAAGAGGGAGGGATTGGAGGCCAGCCTATGTTTGAATCTCAACTTCCACCAAAGTTTCAAAGTAAGGTCTGTAGCCTTAAGCATCGGCACTGGAGGTCTACCTTTACCAGAGCTGGACCAAAGCCATGCATTAGGATGATAGGGTCGGAAGTGGTGTGTTTCAATATTTGCCCATACAATGTCGGAGGACCATCGGGACCACGCCAACACCTGATGAATTTGAGCTGCCTCATAGTAAAGCCTAAGCCGGGGCACCCCCATACCACCCATCTGAACCGGGGTTGTTAAGGTATGTCTATTGATTCGGTGTCTCTTTTTTCCCCATACAAAAACATGAAATAGTGCCTGGACCTCCTTTAACATCGTCTGGGGAACAGGGATGGGTAGGGTCTCAAAGAGGTAAAGAAATTTAGGGAGGATAGACATCTTGAGAGAGGCTATCTTACCCATCCAAGATATAGAGTAACCAGTCCACTTCTGAAGTGTAGATTTTGTCTCCTGGACCAAGGGTGGGAAGTTGTATCGGAAAAGATCATTGTATCTAGGCGCGATCTTTACTCCTAGATGGGTAATATAGTCTGTCTTCCAATTGTATTTGAAAGTGGCCTGCAGTGCTGCTAAGGATGGAGCAGGGATAATTAAGGGAAGAGCTTCAGTCTTAGTCACATTAATTTTATACCCAGAGAGAGTGCCATATGTGTCTAACAGCTTATGTAGGGATGGAAGGGACACATGTGGGTTGGTTATCGTTAAGAGCACATCATCCGCAAAGAGAGCGATTTTGTGGTGGTCAGGACCTAGGTCAGGTGCTATATAAGGCCTGTAAGGCCTGGAGAAAAGGCCCAGTTAAGTGAAGGTGGCGGAGAAGGGTAAAAAGATATGTCCAGTCTAGGCGGTCAAACGCCTTTTCGGCGTCCAAACTCAGTACCAGTGCTTGCCTTTTTTGCACTTCCAGTACGTTGAGTAAGTTAATTACTCGTCTTGTATTGTCCCCTGCCTGGCGGCCTAGTACAAAACCCACTTGATCCGGATGGATCAGCTTGGGTAGAAGGGGGGCTAGGCGGTTAGCTAAAAGTTTGGAAAATAGCTTCAAATCGGTATTCAAAAGAGCGATAGGCCTATAATTGGTGCATACCGTTGGGTCTTTACCGTCCTTAGGGATTAGGGTGAGAAACGAAGTTAAATCCGTAGGAGGGATCGGGGTTCCCTGCAGGTAGCTATTATATAGTTTGATAAGATAAGGTAAAAGGGTGAGGCGAAAGTGTTTATAGTATTGATAGGGCAACCCATCAGGGCCTGGGGCTTTGTTATTAGGTAGAGTCTTGAGTGTGGCCAAGACCTCGTCCTGCGTAATTTCAGCGTTAAGTGTGTCCAAATCAGCGTCCTGAAATTTAGGTAAATTTGCGTGGTGTAAAAAATCTGATAGTGACGGGGGGGGGGTGGCGAGGAGCCCGAAGGTTGGCCTTGTCTCAAATTGTATAAGGTAGAGTAGTAATTATGAAATTGCGCAGCTATATGGTCTGGATTATGCATGTGCCTGAGTCATCCCTGAGCGCTGCAATGGTGGATCGGACTTTTAAGTCTTTCAATTTGCGAGCTAGGATGGTGTGTTGTTTGTCACCTTTCTCATAATAAGTTTGCCTAGTCCAGAGCAGTGCCTTTTCGACTACAGTTTCTTTCTGGATTCGGAGTTGGCTACGAGTTTGGATAATCTGTTCGAGTAGTGTTTCAGAGGGGTTGTCGTTATATAAAGATTCTAAGGCACTTAACTGGGATAGTAGGTCGTGTTGTAGTTGCATGTGTCGTTTTTTTCTAGCAGAAGATAGAGCTATAAAGTGACCTCTCATAGTAGCCTTATGTGCTTCCCACAGGGTGGTCAAAGACTGGACAGAGCTTTCATTCATAGCAAAGTACTCTCGTATCAGAGTTTCCATTTCGCTAAATGTATCTGGGTCATTCAAAATAGTTTTGTTGAGTCTCCAATGAGCTATTTTGGGTGGAGTGGTATGTAAGTCAAGGGTCAGTATAACCGGAGAGTGGTCTGACCATGTAATTGCCGCAATGTCTGCAGTATAGTGAAGTCTAAGGCAGGGTTGCGAAACAAGAAAATAGTCTAGACGTGTGTGTACTTTGTGCATTGCTGAATAAAATGTGTATTGACGGCCTCGAGGGTGGTCTATGCGCCAGGAATCGAATAAGGCTTCCTTATGTAGTAATTGTCGGAATTCTTTAGATAGAGTGTGGGCATTTCTATCTGATGAAGGCGTTGATCTGTCTATAGATTGGGTAGCAGAGATGTTGAAATCACCCCCAACAACTTTATAGGGAGCAGTGGAGGCAGAAATTTTGTTAAGCAAGTTTTTGAGAAACCTTATTTGGCCCCGATTAGGTGCATAGACATTTGCAATGAGAAGGGGGGTGTTGGAAATGGTACCCTCCAATATAATATAGCGTCCATTGGGGTCGCTAGTGACCTGTGTGACTTGTAACGGGCAAACTTTATGTACAATGATGGCCACCCCTGCCTTTTTGGTAGTAGCTGATGCATAATAACCCGTTGGATAATACTTAGACTGCAATTTAGGCGGCTTGTCTTGAGAGAAATGAGTCTCCTGTATTAGAGCAATGTCTGTTTTGTGGAGCCTCAGTTCTCGCAGGGCCAAGTATCGCTTAGCAATAGTGTTAAGACCTTTACAATTAAGACTTGTAAAAACAACCATTAGTGCAATAGGTAGGAAGCATAATATCACACTGAGAGCAAAGGAAAAATATACAACCCAGTAGCCTCGTAGGAGAGAAGCAGTGCGTGGAGACCGGGGCGCAATGCACCATCAGCTGACAATGGTCGGCAGACATGTCGCCATATCGAAGGGTGCCTGGAAAAATATGGCAGCAGATGGGTCCTCTGTATAGACTAGGCTCGGCAGGGAAGTCACTGACCGGAGGGAACAAACAGTTAGTGCATAAAACATTAACAGCAGCAAAAAATCCGCACTCGGCCCATAGAGCCATCAATAGAGAAGTAGGACGTTGAGTTAACTGGGAGATAACTGGGTAGGAAAAAACACAGAGAGAAAAAAAAAAAATAGAGAAAAAAAAGGGGGAAGAGGTAGTCTCAGTAACAAACCTAAACACCCATAACAAAATGGGTGACAGGTATACAAACCCTCAAGAGCGGATAATGCAGAAAATGTGGTAACGGCAGCCTTCAATCTGGTTTGGAGGGGTTGCATCGACGATCCAGGGAGGAGGATGGAAGCGATGTCGTCTGCTGACGATATGGAGACCCCGGGATCTGTTGCCATTGGGGACGAAGTGGAGGTACCTCTGTGTCGATCCTAGTAGTCGGCTGAGGCTTGTCCTGTAGGCCTAGAGCTGCGAGGATACGCTGTGCGTTATCCGGGTCTTGTAGGATGTAGGTATGCCCTTGGCGCTGTACCACTAGCTTGAAGGGATAACCCCAGCGGTACGGAATCTTCATTTCATGAAGATATGCAGTGACAGGCTTAAGCTCCCTCCGTTTGTTTAGGGTAATCGGTGAAATGTCCGCAAAGATTTTGACTTTGTGGTTTAGGTATGTAATATCTGCACTGGTGCGGGCATGAGCAAGGATAAGTTCCTTTTGCCTGAAGTAATGCAGGCAGGTCACAATGTCTCTGGGCGGTTTAGTCGGAGGAGGTTTTTGGCCTAGTGAGCGGTGAGCTCTGTCGAGCTTCCATTGATCAGGATGCATGTTCGGGCAGATTGCAGAGAAGAGGCCGCCCAGATAGCTTGGGATATCCTGTGCCAATACATCCTCCGGCACTCCTCGGATCCTGAGATTCTGCCGCCTAGACCTGTTCTCTAGGTCTTCATACATGCATTTAAGCTGTTGCAGTTCGTCCCTAAGATTCATGCTCTCTTCCTCCATGCTGGCCTGGATCCAGGGCCTGGAGTAGCTGCGTGTGTGGCAGGTGGGAGTATGCCGGCGACTGACCTGTATGGGATCGCTGGGGGGAATCTGCATCCCGTTGGGAACTCATCATGGAAGAGCGTGGGGAGGGAACGCCACGTGTGCTCCCGCCATCTGCGCCATCCAGGGCCTCCGTGCATCCCTTGGCTTGGTCCGCCTTTCGAGATCGCTGAGGGGAGTCGGAATCCTGCAGTGAGGCTCTCGGTGAAGACCGAGGGGTGGAATTCTCCGGCGGGTCTCTGTCCTCGGCGCCATCTTGGAGCGCCATGCGTCTCTCTGCTCGGCCCGCTTTGTGCAAGTATGGGGACATAGTCACCCGCTGCTCTCGCTGCTGCCGCTGTTTCCCCGTCATCTTGTTGCCTGAGGTCTCTTGAGGTGTAATGAGCCCCGTGTATATGAAATAAGCTAGTGAGAAGTGCTTAAAATCGGGGTTTGAGGCACCCTAGTGACGGAGCTCTCAAGGAATGCGTGCGCTCGCCACCATGTCAGGCCACGCCCCCTGTTTTGCTTTTGATTCTCAGCATGCAGGTCAGATTTAAAAGCAAACAGTTGTGACCCATATGCCCCCCAGGTCACTGATTGGTTACTGACTGGTAACCAATCAATGTAAACCCAGAGAGCTGCAAAGCAGGAAGTTGGGTTATTATATTAGACATCTGTTCACTGCAGCCTTTACAGATTACATTTTATTTTACTTTATTAGAAACATTTTTTATTTTGCACAGCCTATTTATGTATCCAGTTTTTATTTTTACACTAAACAATTCCTTTAATAATCGTGGACTTTAAGCCTCATGTTGCCCTGTGAATTTTATGTCATTTAATTGTCTGTGTCAGGGGGACATACAATGTGCCTAATATATATGAAAGATGTAGGTTTTCAGAGATGAACAACATAATTTGTTCCATTTTTAAGTTAATCAGTGCGTTGATTAGGAAGCTATTCTCTCAATAGAATTTTATTTCTAAAGAATGTCTTGCATATTTAATACCAATTATTTAATTCATCCAAGACCTTTCATTTAGAAGTGCTCTTAGAGATGAATATGAAGGATATCATTTATAAATAGTTTTTCTATCTTGCTTGGCTTTAACCCACAACTCCAATTTACAACTTAGCAACAAAACAAAATGATACTGCTTTATAGCTGTTACATTACATGACATAATGGAGTCAATAGATAGAATGATTGATTAATAGAACGACAACTAAGAGTAGTAAAGTAAAACCAAAAAATTTAAAGTGCTTTAAAATTGACCATTTTAAAGATTTTTCTAGGATTTTGTGCAAACAGCATTCTATAGAATTATATTGCTTGACTGATCACTATTGCTAAAGTGCTTTTTGCAAAGCACAAATTTATACAACAGCATTCATGTGAACTGTAAAAACCATCCTCCTGTTAAAACATTTATAGTGGTTTCTGGGAACAGCAGAAGGAGGAAATTTCTAAAAAATAAAATTCAAGGTTTTTTTGGGTTTTGAAAAAACTTGCCAAACTTAAATGAGTGTATTTATTAAAAAAAACTCAGATCTGGAAAACTTGATAGTGTAGAAATGTGAAGAAACAACTCAAAATCACACTCTATCCTTCATTTTCAATAAGTCTACCAAATATCAAATTAATATTAAAAAATTGTATTGAAAAATAACTTAAACTTTGCTAATACTCTCATTGATATCTACATGAACTGGCCAGCTTTAGATGCCACATTTTTATATATGGGTTTTTGCGTTTTCTTGCATTTAATAAATCTTGGAAATTTGAGTTTCAGAAAATTGAATTTGAAGTTGCAATTTTTGATGCAAACAACTAGAATCATGGTTTAAAGTAGAATTTGAATGTTAATAAATCTATCCCTTAATTACTAAATACCAAGTAAGGTCCATCCGTAAGGTGCCTATAGACCTGCAGCATTTCAGCATGCTTGTAGTAAGGTCACAGGAACTGTAGGAAGAAGATGAATGCCAAGCATGCCATGAATACCAAATTGCTACCAAATACAATACAAAGCCACAACAGATCATTTCTTCACATGTGAGACAGTTTATTAAACACAGAGGTGTCCATTTCAGCATACAAGCAAAACATAGATTATAAAAATAATCTACATTCTTGGGGAGTTCTCTCAATACATAGGGTCCTTTAGGGCATATCAGCAAAACAAGTATACATTTTACATATTCGTCTCAGTAAAAACCTCTATAAATTCTTTTGAAGCAAGGCTTGCAGTGTTTCACATACCAGTAGTGATGAGCGAAATTGTTTGCCAGGTTTCACAGCAAAAATGACACCCATAGACTCCAATAGGTGAAAAAAATTGTTGCATGTCAAAAAAAAATTGTTGCCTATAGACTTCAATTTATTTATATATTCAATTTCGCAAATTTCGTGGTGAATTTTTACTGTTTACTGTTAAGGACAAAGTGGCCCCATGAGCAAAAAATTCTATGACCTTTAAGTTTATTTTTTTGTAAAGGAGGTAGGTAGATGATCGGTACAAGTATTTCTGCTTCACAGACAGCTTAACATAATTTAACATGAAACTTAAAGTGCTGAGACAGGTTTTGTCTATTGCCAAATATGCAGTCTAATAATACGCACTGAAGTTATAATGCATAACATTTTTTTTATATATTAACAAAATAAATATAGTTCACATCATAATAAATACCCCTTTCTTTAGAGTGGCCTAAAACTTTATTAGCTTGAAGCCTCTCTATAATTCTTTCCTTTTCTTCACATTTATGGATATTTAGAATTAACTGAATATAAGTACATTTATTCTGTATGCAACTCAAAATTTATCACTTTCACTTCTAGACTAATGATTCTGAGTAGACTTTCCATTGTAAAACATTTCCTTTTCCTTCTGGCCCAGAAATGCTTTTCTACAATGTCAGCATGACTTCTGCAGAGTGCAAAAAAGGGAAGAAGAGCAGGTGTATTCAATGTAACAAATGAATTTTCTAAACTGAGCTTCACTTTTCAGAATATGATCATTATTTGGAGTTATTGCAGAATGGCCCCACAGCCATTTTTTATACTGGAATTTCAGTTATATAGTTATATTAAAGTGTATAGGAAGGCTATTTACAATACCTAAGGATACAATTTATAGATAAAAAGTATTCCTCCATTCAGTTACTCTCAAAATAACTTCTTAAACACATTAAAGAATTTATCATGAATAAAACAATATACATAGCCAATTTGATGACAATTTTGAATGCAAAGTTCCCATGACCTTCTTATGACCATATAGCTTTTCTGACTTTGACATTTCCCTTGTGTTTTTTTCAGTTTCTGATTATGAACATGTAATAAACTCCACAGTAGACCTAAGAAATCCCACATATAAAATCATCTTATTAGATCATATTTCACTTTTCAATTTGAGAATTTTAAGATGCATGTTCCAAGCTTTAGTTGATGCATTATTGTTGTCTGTTTATATCTGCATTCCAGGATGTGATATGTATAGATACTTTTGAAGATATCTGTACTCCTGTTGTCAATGACAATTATCTCTTCACACATTCTTAGTAATAAACCTCTGCCTACATTTGACCAAATATTTGTGTGTTTGGACTTTGATGCTTGGTCTACTGTTTGATTCAAGTCTAATCATTCATGACAGTTCCGCCACCCTGTGATTTTACTGTAGATATTCACATTTCATCCTTGCAGGAGCTGAGTTCTAACTTTAATAGAATACCTGCCACTCCTCCAAATAGCCCCACATTCTTCTCATTCCAATGTGCTATTACTTATACTGTGAATAGTGTAGGGAAGGCTAATTGTTATTGACAACTCTAGTCAGTTTCTTGACAAGATCACTGTGCCATAATGTAGCCAAAAGATACAGTATAACTTAACTTATGGAACATTCCTCTAACCAGTTGTGATGCATGTCTCTATGATCCATTGTAACCATAATATGTTGCAATGAAATAATGTTATAATATAAAATATATTGTCAATGAAAACTTAAAACATAAAACCTTGCAAGTTTTTAATTTTTTTTTTCGAAAATAAAATAATAGTGGAATTTAAAAAACCTGAGTAAGATAAATAACTCATTTGTGTTTTTGGCATCATTTATCACAAGCCTGATGTTTGATAACATCATCAGCAGAAACAGGGACAGTTTAATCAAGTGCACCTGGGTCGGCTCAGTTATCAGGTGCACAACAGTTGATGTGTAGGTGTGTCCGTGTACATGTACATGTGTTGTATCTTGGGTGCCTAAATCATAAAATGTATTTGTGGGTTAATGTTTGAGCATTTGTGCTTTGTCAAAACCAGCTACTTAATGCAGAGTGACGTGACACATCCTTTCCTTGTTAGTAAGCTTTCTTGTTACTGACCTCTTCTTGGACTCTTGACCGGACCACTTGGATTCTCAAACCTGTGTCACCTACCTTAACCTTTACTTCACCTTCTGCGAAAGTATACTTTTGACCTATATATTGCATCACTGCACTCCTGTAACTCTTTCAAAGACGACTTTCATGTTCCAAATGCTGTTCCTCTCATGGGAGGTGTAGAAGAGGCTCTTTTTTTTCAACAGCACCAAATAGGTTCCAGAAACAGAAGGTGAAGGTGAAAAGAAAATATGATTTTTGTGAAAATATAAAAGGCAGCAACCTGAATAGACCAGTGACTTCTATGTGCTTAACCCATATCCCATACCATTATATGTGTTTTATATGGTCTTTTGTAAGCTTGAATTCCTGTTAAGATTCTTGAGAACATTGCATATGATCATCTAAGCAAACTGGGAAGTATAATTCTTAAAGGGATTGTTCACTTTTAGATTAACTTTTAGTATGATGTAGAGAGTGGTATTCTGAGACAATTTGCAATTGGTGTTGAGTTATTTAGCTTTTTATTCAGAAACTCTCCAGTTTGCAATTTCAGGAATCTGGTAGATAGGGTACTTATTACCTTAGCAAAAAAACTTTTAATAAGAAACTGGAATATAAATAGGAGAGAGCCTACATAAAAAGATGGGTAATAAAAAGTGGCCATAACAATACATGTGTAGCCTTACAGAGCATTTGTTTTTTGTTTGGGGTCAATGACCCCCATTTGAAAGCTGAACAAAGTCAGAAGAAAAAGTAAAATAATTAAAAAAGTTACAAAATAAATAACGAAGACCAACTGAAAAGTTGATTAGAATTTACCTTTCTTGAACATACTAAAAATGAATGTAAAAGTGAACCACCCTTTTAATTTCATATCTTTCTTGTACAATATTATTTGATTGCTATATTGCAGACTGTGCATTTTGACTGCCAAAATTTCCTCTCATATTTTTTACATTTATGCTACATATCAAATAGTCCCAATGAAAACCTGTAAATGGAATTCTGAAACAAAGCCTCAAACAGGGAATCATGTAATTACCTTACACGCCTGATATTTTTTCCTACAGTATATGCTGGTTCTAATTGAAGAGTATAACTTTTTTATTTATATGTTTTCTGAAATTGTATTCAAACTTAGATAACAAAGATAAAAGTTTCTTCCCTGAAAGAACATGCAGTGCCATCAAATTTTTAGAGATTTATGATACCCCAAAGCTGCTTAAAATCTGAAACCACAAATACTCCATCCCAATTTTCGCAAATTTATTTGCCGGCAACAAATTCACCACAACTTTACGCCTGCCGAATACATTTGCCCATCACTAGTTTTTTTCCTCTAAAAATTGGAGATTTCCCCTTTAAAATCTTGACCAGATGAATTCAAGGTTTAATAAATGGGCCCCTTGAATCCCTTAAAATAAAATAAAGTGGATATTAATGATATCTTGCAAAAATAAACACAATTTTTGTGTTCTTCATATAACATCTGGTGGTGTTTTATATAAAAAGAAGTTTTGCAGCCAGGGAAATGTTAAGAAAATTGCTTTTTTTTTAAGCTGCGCTATGTTCAAGTTTCAGTATTCACTTGTGTAATATACAGTGTAGCCTATGTTACAATATCCCTTTTCATTATATAACTAAATATTTATATTATGCGTTATTTGTTGGCTTCTTGCCTGTAAAGGTTTTATCATACAGTAAACAAATTTGGACTTTTTTCACTTTAATTGAACTCTAATATACTGTACATACTTCGAAGACATCTTATTTGTGCAAGCATGTCAACTTTTTCAATATTTAATTTAAAAATAGCATACATTTTTTTTTGCAATGCCAGACGTGCTAGTATATGAAATGTCAATGTTCTAGAAAGCAAGCATAATGTATAATTAAATAGCATGAGTTTCCAAAGAAGAATACTAGAACTAGTCTGAGGAATATATAAAAACAGCAAATTCCGAAATAAGTAATGATGTCATTCATGTGCTGCTTGTCAGAAATACTTTTTAGAATAACTTAGAATTCACAACATAAAAACAACACTTCCAGGTCTGGTGGGTAAGTAGTGTGGTTGTAATTGTGTGATATGTTGTATGAGAACATGCATTTAGTATCTGCACCATCTAAATGGCCAGTTATCATCTCTATATTATACCTTATTTTGTTGGATGACTGCAGGCCTCTACACTCTTTTTTGAGGAAGAGATCTATCCAAGAGGAGTGGGTGGGAGAAGCATAACCTCTTCTACCCTCTACCCATCCCCTAGCATGCACCTTAGGGAGCAGCAGAGGATGCAGGCAACAATGGGCCCTGTCTTTACCACCTGAGCTATGTCAGGCAGTAAGGGCAGGCTTGTGTGTGCACCTGACTCTGCATTCTGTGGTCAGGTGGTTTTTTAAATTTTCAAGAAGAGTGCAGATTTCCCTAGGGTACAAGTGCATGCTATGAACTAAGGACAATGACAATAGTCACCCGCAATCTACTCTTCTGCTGGTGACTAATCTCCTCCAAATCTTTTCCTACTTGCAATACAGTGAGTCACCAGTGGTAAAACATATGCTTTGCTTAGTTTTTCTGAAGACACCACAAAGTTTCCTCTTAAGGCAACTTTGGAAACCATTTTACCACCGGTAATACAATTCAGTGCTGGTTCAGTGCTGGTTGGAGGAGATTAGTCACCTGCAGAAGAGGAGATACTAATTCTTCAATTAAATATCTTTCAACATACACTTTCCTAAGACCTGGGTCCTTCATCTGTTTCTATCCTCCCTTCATGTCAAAGGTGCATGCTAGCATTCTCATTAGCCTTGAACTCACCAGGCATCTGATTTAGAACTCAGAAATCATTACTTCTGGCAGTACAATCTAAGACTACCAGGATAATTGTTTAGGGCAAGGACACATGCCCTTCCATAAATGACAATTTTGGAGAGATAAATCTTACAAGTGTTTTCTATTCATGTTCTTGAGTGAAATTAAATTTATTTTGCCGCTCTTGTAATATGTCTGTAGGTAAAACCTATAAGAATTTAAAAAACGTTTCCAAAACAGTTTTTTTCTGTTAATATTTCCACTGCACATGGTAAAGTGAGTGAAATAGAATGTTATAAAAATATTAAAAGGGCGATTCATGAGTCTTTTTCAAATACATTTCTAAAATAAAGAGATATTATTATTTTATTATTGTTTTCCTCATACTTCCTGATTTAAATGCAGATCAGAAAGAAAGACCTTGTCTGCCCCTCTATTCCTAATAAGACTAATAAAGTTAAAGCCATAAAGTTTAAAAGATGTCAATTCCTCAGTGATGATGACGTAAGATTCTTAAACAGCAAAATATGTTAATTTATTAAACTATGTACGATGCTAATTGGCAAAGCATGGATAAGCTGTTGCCAAATAAATGTCTTACTACACTCCCAGAACGGATACAGTGACGTGATTCAGTAAATTACTGAAGTTGTTTTGGGAAACAATTATCATGGTATGTATGGCGTCTTGCCTCAGTGTATCTTGTGAAAACTCAAATTACAAAAGTAAAGCATCAAAAAACACATGTAATTATCCTATACACATGTACACTAACACAAAGGGGCAGATGTATCAAAGTCACTTACTATTTATTCCTATTCTTTGCATACTTTTTAAAAGTGTTTTTATCAAATGGCGAACGCTTACTTTTACCCAATTTACTATTCTAAAAATTCCATATGAATGAATAGAAAGTGGGTGAAGGTTTTTTTGTGTGCTGAGCTATAATTTCACAGTTTGAAAAATCTGCACCATAGAGCACAGAATCTTGCCTAAATCAGCCTATCAGCATGCAATAAGTATGGGATGGCAAGGTTTTTTTGACTGGAGTCTGAAGTATGTTGTGTGATTTTTTTTACACAAGAATTTCATACAAGGAGAAAATTGCATCAAACCAAAACAAAACATTCTTTATTCCAGTTCTTAGAACATAAAAGAAGAACAAAAGCAAATAAGGTAATGTAACAAAAGTTATACACTGAAGAAAATGTGCATAAATGAGAATAAACATTCACATTTCCCAATGTAATATTCTTCATTAGACAGTTGTAGGTTTTAATGCTGCAAAGAACATTTAAGGGGCTGGTGAAAGATGTTGTTTTTACAGAAATACCGTATATACCCGAGTATAAGCCGAGGTACCTAATTTTACCTACACAAACTGGGAAACCTTTTTGACTTGAGTATAAGTCTAGGGTGCATTCCAGTACATACTGTGTTGTGATGTCTGTACGTACTGAGGCAGCAGCTGTCATGTAAACTATATAAAATCAGTGGATGGATCGTAGGGAGATTTTATGGAGGGAAAACACCTTTGTGATTTGGACATTGTCTTATTCGTATAGGACAGCTGAATTGGCACCTGCAGGTATGTAATGAAAAGACACAATGTAAAAGGTTTGTCCACATAAGTTTATGTCAATGCAGGAGAGAGAGAGAAGAGAGAAAAGAGAGAGAAGAGAGAGATAGATCCGGCACTGGAGTCCCATAGTATCGGCACAGTATTAACTGCACAACGAACCTCACAAGTGCGTCGGCCGGACGTCACGGCAGGGGCCTGGAACATGCGGAAGGCTGCTGATCCAGGTAATCTTTTCCTCCATGATGGCCAGGCCTTGTACCTGGCCCCTAAAAACAGCCGGTTTTACGGTTTAATCTGGCCCCGGCTTTGGGCCAATTACACATCGGCGGCCTGTAGTTTGGAAACTGAATGGAGAGTAGGAGGGGCTATTGGCGCATGCCCATTTACAGCACCAACAATGTAATGCAGGGAAAATGGCTGCCGTGCGGGGCACAGCAGGACATTTCATGAGCGAGGTTTGGGTGATTCTGCACATTGACTCGAGTATAAGCCGAACTACACTTTTTCAGCACATTTTGTGTGCTGAAAAACTCGGCTTATACTCGAGTATATACGGTAATGGCATTTTTTTATGTTTTATTGCATATACTGTACACTGGTGCAAACAATAATATTTGGAATGTTTTTTCCATTGACAGATGGAGATATAAAATATTTTCTAGGTTAGCAAAAACTATATTAAATTCAAGCAATCGGAAAACTGTTTAAACAAAGATATTCATTTTTGTATGTGCATATTCAATTTTATTAAAGACTTATTACATATCCCCCCTCCACGTATACATCTACTCTGGGAATATTGCCTCTGAATAGGTCATACACTGCTTTTTTTCAGTGTGCTTGTGCTGTTTTTTTAATTGATGACAGTTAATTAATTTATATTTTGATCACTGTATATTTAATGTATGACGTTCCTGGTATTATAAAGATATGCAAGTGTCTTTGCAACTTTTTTCAGCTCAAAGGTAACTTGCATATCACTAACATAGGATGGTTAGCATTTGTTTATTGGCCTTCTGTTGCCCTTGCCTCCCACAAGCACTTTCTGTGACATTGCCTGATGTTTTACTGTTCATCAAGTTCATCAACTGATGCGATTTGACACCCTTAAACTATGTGCACTGACAATTTTGAATGGGGTATTTCACAAAACAAAATCGTTTTTGGGACTCCTATAAACTGTTGAAGTAATACCGATGTATATCAAAGATCCAAACACTGATGCATATGTGACTGTAATAAATGAACTTGGATTTGCAATCCATTTTTATGATATGCATATATATTGGAAAATGTTGGAAGGTTCCATTACTCACTCAATACTGCTTACCAAAATGTTTGGAATCCAAGATATTAAGGGAAATATGTACTGTTACTATGAATGAATTTTGTTATAACAGCGCCACCTGCTGGTCATTTTCCCACCAGCCTGAACACCAAGTTATACATATAAATGAAAAATCATGAAAAGCATGAATCGATAGGATCATCAGGATGAGCTTACCCCTTTCCAAGGTTGGTCCAGGTGCTCATGCCCCAGACCTTCAGCACAGGGGAGTAATTCACAGTTATTCGATAACAGGCAGGCACCACTCCAGAACACCAATTGTGAAAATAGTATAATCCAAGAGCCAAGTATAAAAATAAAACTTTCTTTATTTTACATTATGTCTAAAAGATAAAGCCTTATGCATTTCGTGTCATCCAGGGACACTTAATCATAGGCTTGTGTCCCTGGATGACACAAAATGCATAAGGCTTTATCTTTTAGACATAATGTAAAATAAAGAAACATTTTATTTTTATAAAATACTATTTTCACAATTGGTGTTCCGGAGTGGTGCCTGCCTGTTATCGAATTACTGACCACCAAGTTGTCAAGGAAGTTGTCAGGATAAAGAAAGAGGCTGCTCTGATGTTAGAAACCTTTCTCGCATCTTTCCTAAGCAGAAGAACATCAGAGCAGCCTCTTTCTTTCTCCTGACAACTTCCTTGACTACTTGGTGGTCAGACTGGTGGGAAAATGACCAGCAGGTGGCGCTGTTATAACAAAATTCATTCATAGTAACAGTACATGTATCCTTTAATATCTTGGAATTAAAAAAAATAATAATGAATGTACATTGCAATAGTTCTTAGAATAGCACCCAATTTTACATTCACTTATTTTAAAGGTTTACTTATCCTTTAAGAAAGCACATTATGTTCACATTTAAAAAATAATACATGGAGCACTTTAAAAGGAATCATTCATACAGTCTTTAAGACATAAAGGAGTTAAATAAGGTGAAAGGAAAGGGATCTTAGCTGAAGATTCACTTTACCAAACAAACAGGGAGGATGCCTGATCTCCATAATGATTACAGACGGAAGGGTTGTGAAATGAACTGAGTTCTTTAAGGAATGGAGAGTGAATTCATTACATACTGCTGCCTTATTAATTCTGATTGCTTTTAGCTTTTTCCTTGGTGATGCAAGTCTCATTTCAAGCCATAAGCGAGACACCCTCTCTCTTTTCTGCTTCCATTGTTTTCCTTAATTTGTGCGTCCACAGATCAGTCTCTGCTGTTGTTTTCAAGCTCAGGCAGTCTCTAGAAAATTGAATATTTATGATTTAAAAATGAAACTGAGAAAAAAAGATAATTGCAAATCATACGTGGGTTGCTGAGAAGAGCATGATTTATTCCAGATGAATAGGAAAGAAAATGAACCAAGTGCACAAGCTGAGGCACTGTTTCTTTAAAAATACAGAGTTTAATAAAGTCTTACTGCATGCTGTATTTATTCTTTATCTTTTATCTCCCATTTTTGAAACATTATAATCAAATACACATA
Organism: Xenopus laevis; assembly: GCF_017654675.1. Classification (NCBI taxonomy): domain Eukaryota; kingdom Metazoa; phylum Chordata; class Amphibia; order Anura; family Pipidae; genus Xenopus; species Xenopus laevis. The sequence goes on from NC_054385.1 coordinate 76,542,998, forward strand.
CACACACAGGGTCTTAATAAAGAATAAAACCTTATAAAGGTGCCAGAAACGTGTTCACCCTTTAGAAAAGTTAAAGTTATGCACTGTACACATTATACTGTATATGTTTGCAGAAAAAGGAAGTCTGTTTAAGACAAGGAAAAGAAAGTGTCTTCTTCTATAAGTCATCATCTTTTAGTAATGTTATGTTCTTCTTATACACAGCTAAAAATAAAAAATATGCTTTCATATAAATGAATACTTACAGTGGATGTCGTAGCATATCTGTGAGAGACACTAACCCTGGTGGTCTAGTGGGCCGGCGGGGACGCCCACCACACTGCTTCCCATCCTCTTCTGTGCCGGTTTCTTAATGCGTGCACGGCGCACATCTCCTTTATTTATAGGTGCATTGGTGCTGGCGTGATGACGTCAGTGCGCAATGGTGCCAAATTGAAATAGTATTAAAGGGGCTTTGTAACTCTAATGTTTGCCCGTTATAGGTTTATAGATTTTCTGTGAGTTCCTGGTGCTATTACTGAACTATTCTGATTATCTGATTCCTGTTTTGACCCCTGCCTGTGCAGTTGACTACTCTTACTTCTGTGATCCTGATCCTTGCTTGTTACCTGACTATTCTGAACTCTGTTATCTGACCCGTGCCTGTCTGACCATTCTGATTGATTCTCCGGTTTTGACCCTTGCCTGCCCGACCCGGCCTGTTTGACTACACTCACGTCTGCTCCTTTCACTGTGATCTACTACCCAAAAGACGTTTTTACATTCGAGCTCCTCTGCTCATCCAGAACCCTCGCATGGCTCCTGTCTTATTAAGACTTGGCAGCATCCGATTGGCCGAGGACTCCTAATGAGGTGAAAAGCGGCTGTTAAAGGCAGAGGCAAGAACCGAGGACAGGGAGCCTAGCATTGGTTCTGGATTCTGGGTGCCGTTCGTGAAAATATCACTGTAGAAACCTTACATTTTTGGGAGGTGAGCATGGTTTATAATTGTAAAATGTAAGTTAAGTAAAAACTGCAATTAATTTGGAGTTCTTGGGATTTAGGTAGAAATATCATGCAAGATACTACACAATCTGTGCATTTAGCAGTGCAAAAAGTTAAAGTAAATAATGTATGTTGTGCCTGGTTTTGGCATTTTTCATATTTTGCTGAAAGTGACTTGAAAAAGCTGACCCTAGTTAGCCCTCCAACCCAGATTAAAAGCATAAGCATATAGACAGCAAAAATTTGTATATAACTTACTCTTGTATAAATGATATTAGCCAACAAAGCTGTGTCAATGGAAGAGGTCCCTATCCTAATTGGAAGTTAGCATGGTCTGCGTTGGGTTTAGCCTGAAAATCCGATCATTTTGGGCTTTTTGGACATACAGCCCCCCCCCCATATTATGATTTTTGGGGGGGTTTTGCCCCAAACCAATTAATTCAAGCTTTTTTAATAATGAATAAGGTTAAATCGGGTATGGGAGTTTGGTCATCATCATTATCATTCTCATAATTTTTTATATAGCCCTGATAAGATACTCCGTGCTTTACCTTGGTTATAACAAACAGGGAATAAATGGAGGATAACAAACAAGGGTTTACAGAGTATAATAGGATTAGAGGGCCCTACAAATTAGAGTTTACAAACTAAAGGTTAGGGTACAATTGAGACATTAGGAATTTAGAAACAATTTTGTGATTTACGATACAGTAATGATTGATTAATTAAGGTACATTGAATAAGCTTCTTTAAACAGGTGAGTCTTTAAGGAGCGTTTGAATGTTTGGAAAGAAGGAGAAAGTCTAACAGTTCGAGGCAGAGAGTTCCAGAGAAAAGCAGAGGCCCGAGAGAAGTATTATAGATAAGAATGGGCAGAAGTGATGTGAGGAGAATCAAGATGAAGGTCAGAAGCAGAGCGAAGATTGCGTGAAGGAGTGTATTTGGAAATCTAAGATGAAATATAGGGAGGGGCTTCACTGTTAAGGGCCTTAAATGTAAGTGAGAGTAGTTTCAATTTGATTCTAGGGGCAAATTCACTAACCTCCGAAAATGTGGCTTCGCTCACATCGCAACACTTGCCAGGCGTAGATTCACCAGGAAAATGCTAATTCACTAAAATCCTAAATTGCGTCCAGGGCGCAGAACGCTGGAGAAGTTGCGCTATCGTTACTGTGGCAAGCAAAGTGAAAGCGTTGGCTAATTTGCATACGGCAGGAAGTTAAAGTTGAATGGACATATATGTTGCAGCAAATACATTACACTACACAAGTCCAGGGAACATTAATAAAATAAAATAGAGTTGTTATATTGCCCTACACATGAGCCCAGTGTATAGTTTATGTGCCATATGTTAGGAATGTACGGGGGAAGCCAGGTACCCCAGAAAGAATTTACGGTCTTTTGCAGCCTATCACCCTGAAAAATGAAAAGTCGCCAGCATTTTTTGGGACTTTCAACTATTTTTCAACTATTTGTTGAGGAAGTCCTGTCTACTCTATTGCACTTCACCTGGTCTGAGGTGGTGAAGGCAAGTCTGGCGCAAGAGGTAATGTTCAGTAAAATCCGCCACTTAGTGAATTTGCGAAGTAACGCTCTTTCGCTAGAGTGAAACTTCGTCTGGCATAAGAGTGTGAAGTAGAGCTAGAGTCTATCTCCTTCTCTAGCAAATTTTCACCAGCGTTAGTCACTTCGCCCTTTAGTAAATTTGCCCCAAGAGGAGATTGTGAGCCAGTGAAGGGACATGTTTATGGGAGCAGCTGATATTGAGCGGTGAGATAGATGAATAAGACTAGCAGCAGCATTTCTAACAGATTGGAGTTGTGAAAGGCGACTTGTTGGAATACCTGCGAGGAGTAGGTTACAGTAATCAAGGCAGGAGATGATAAGAGACTCAATAAGTGTTTTGGTTGATTCTGAACTGAGATATGGTCGTATTCAGGCAATTTTGCGCAGTTGAATACGACAAGATTTTACAAATGTTTGGATGTGTGGTGAAAAAGTCAGATGCAAGTCTAGGATAACTCCTAGGCAGCGTGCCTGTGTGGTGGAATGAAAGGTAGTGTTGTTTACTGTGAGTGATATCTGAGGGGGAAGATCTTGAAGAAAATATAATGAGTTCTGTTTTGGAAAGGTTCAGTTTCAGGTGGCGCTGTGACATCCTGGAGGAGACAGCCGAGAAGCAGTCTGTAACTTGGGAAAGGACAAAAGAAGAGGTCAGGAGCAGACAAGTAGAGTTGAGTGTCATCAGCATAGAGGTGCTACTGAAGTCCAAATGACTGAATAAGTTTTCTTAGCAAAGTAGTATAGAGCAAGAACAGCAGGTGGCCTTGAACAGAGCCCCGAGGAACTCCAACAGACAGAGGGAACATAGAGTTAGAGAAGGCAACTTTAAAGGAATGGTCAGACAGATAAGATGTAAACCATGAAAGAGCAGTGGCACGAATGCCAGCTGAGTAACGAATGTCTAGGAGGAGTGAGTGGTCAACTGTGTCAAAGGCTGCAGAGAGATCTAGAAGGACTAGTATGGAATAGTGACCTTTAGATAGACCTTTAGACTATTATTTAGACTAATCCTAATTTGGATATAAATAAAAGAAGGGAAACTGGACGATAGCGGGCAGCTGGGATCAAGGGAAGGTTTTTTGAGGATAGGAGTGTTTAGTACTTGATTGTATAAGGATGGAAAAGTACCAGTAGAGAGAGTGAAAGGTTAAATAGGTGGGTAAGTGCAGGAGAGAGTGTATCAGAGATTGGATAAAGGAGGTGAGAGGGTATGGGGTCAAGGGAGCAGGTTTTGGGTTTTGAGCAGGCTAGAAGTTTGCTAACTTCATCTAGTGTTGTGGGGGAGAAGTACTGTTCTTTAGCTATTGATAGAGCTTGATTTGTAGCAGGAGAGCATGAATTTGAATTGAATGAAGTCAGGATCAGTTTGTCAGTTTGTGACTTTCTCCACCATCGTTCAGCTGATCTACTACATCATCTGAGGTACCAAGTTAAACTAGTGTGCCAGGGTTGGGGTTTAGCTGGTCGGCTGTGATGGGTAGTAGAAGGAGGAAGGGAGTCAAGAGCTGTTGAAGAGCATCGTTGTAGAGAGATGCTGCCCTGTTTGGACAGGAGAGGTTGTTAATATGAGAGATGGGTTGTGCTGATACTGTTGATAATTGTTGTGGATTAAATGCGTTAAGATTTATGTACATGGGTGGGTGGAGAGAGATGATTGTGATAGTGCAGGTCAAAGTATTAACTGAAAGGAGAGTAGATGATAGTCAGATGGGAGTAATGAGAGTTAGTAAGGTTGGATGGGTGGCACAACTGGCAGAATATAAGATCAAGAGCATGACCTTTGATGTGGGTAGGTAAATCGGTCCACTGAGAGAGACCAAATGATTGGTTTTTTATTAAAATAATGAGATAAAATCGGATTTTAGTAAATAACCCTTTTAGATTAACACCTGCTTCAATGAAAATCATGGTACTATTGTGACTGGATCACACTTTCACACCTCTGTGAGTTTTAGCCAACGCCTTACTGAAGTTCAAATGAACCATTGTGATTGGATATCTGTGACTTTACTACCCTCAAGGGGTTAAATGCTGGGGAATTCCCCACTACTTCAGTTGAACAGAAGAAGCCACTCGGATGAGTGGTGAAAAGTTTTCAAGAGAAATGTCCAGTTGCCTTTGACTTAATTCTAATAGATACTGTATATCATGACCTGGATACATGAGAATCTTTATAGCCATATTAACTAATAAATGTTTATTCCTTGCAGTAATATGCCACATTAAAATAGCCTGAAGGCTGGTTAGAATGTTTTAGACCTAAAGTAAAATCATCAATATTTTGAGCTTAATGGTTGAACCAATGCATTTTGTTCTTCTAGCCTGTCATTCTACAGAGAATATGTGGGAACCTGGCAGCACTGTGATGGCTACTGATCTTCAATGCTTTAGGCATATTCTAAAGGAAGATCTGCATGAGCTGCCTCCAGCTGTGTTTCTGCTTGTTGTGAAATGGTTGCCTAGAAATCCTGTATAGAAGCAATATGCAGTTTGTATTTTTTAGTTTCAAAATCAGCACTTTGTAAACTGTGATTAATATTTCAAGAGCCATCAATGGAATCAACCTCTTTAGAATAAAATACTCACAATTTCAGCACTGGATTTCTCATATTTTCCCTCTCACTGCTTGAGGAGCGACTTCTCCACCGCTTTGTAAAGCAAATGCATTTGAGACTATAATGGAGATTAGAACTGGCAATCAAATAGTTCTGGCAAATGTAAGGTGGATAGCAGTGTCCTTCTAATTTATTTTAAAACCTGTTGCTACAATACTACAGTAGAACCCTGGAAATATAATTGGAAGTTTTCCTTTGTAGAAACCATAATTTTATGTAAGGTACTGTATGTAGTCTCACCGTCTCATATATTGTGTTTCCATCACTTTCTCCCTCTAGAAACACAGATCCCACAATTATCATTAATTTTATTTTGTATGTATGTACTTTGTGCAGATTTTCATAAATATCTCATACACAAATTATTACTTAAAGAGGTACTGTACTTACTGAACTGAAGCTGTAATCGCATTTTATATCCAAATGGAAAGAATTGTGAATAAGCAAAATCCAAACAGTGCCAAAATACATCCCTTATATTTTTTCATCTCTTACTTTTTTATACCTGGACTGGCAAATGCCAGAGGGGCTGCTGTAAGATGCCATAGACAGTGACTATTTATTGAAATGCCAGTGTTTATAATTGTAGTAACCTCTGTTTGTGCGGAAATTTTGGTTAAGTGCCTACTGTTTGACATTTGTCTTATAATTCCTTTTCCTGTTTCCTACTTCCTGTCTAAACTGAGAGCAAGTATGGAGCAGGCCAGACTTACCTGCTATGTTCTAATGAATGTACCACAAGTTATTTTGCTTGTCTGACTGCTTCAATTGAACTAACACAGCAGAATTGTTTAACCCACTGTTATGCCGGCAGTTTATCACAATTATGACTCTCAGTTTGGTTTGGGCCTGATACCTATATTATTATATCACAAACCAACAAAACACCTCTCACTATGTGTGTTATAATTCTGTCTAACAATCTCTGACTTTCAAAAATAGACAAAATGACCCCTTTGAAGCCAAAGCAACATACCACTGCCATTTTATCTCCATTTTGACGATTTCATCAAACCAGAGTTTTACATTTCTTCATGGTGGGTGAGTACAACATTTTAATGAAATTTAAATCAATAATGTTTTGGTATTTTGTGTTTGCAACCAGGGGATTACGGATACACTCACATATTGCTTATCAAAATTGAGTCTGGCAGGCAGTTTTGAAATGAAAGGCAGCAGGCCCATTTATTAGGATTATGCTCTAGCAGCAAGAATATATCCAATTACAGTCTGAGCCGGGGAGAGAGTGTCCATACCTGAAACATTCGATTGGCAGTGTTGTTTGCTTTCATTGGAATTTCATTTTAGAGTGCTATCTTGCATACAAGAGGGTGGTTGTAAAGTGATAATGTTACATCTGGAAAGAATGTGCATTATTTTGCTACTTTGCTTTTCAAAAATGATGTTTAAAGAGCAGCAAATATAACTGCTGGGAAATATAATTTTGTTCAGTCTCACAGGAGAGCAGATTTCCAGGTTGATTGGAACATTTGACATTGTGTAATGTTCAGGCAAGACAATATTTCATTTAAGTGTCTGTCTAACCTGATTAGCATGGCAGGACTACATTTACCAATATGCAGTGAGAAAGCTTAGTGACTGATTAGGCATTTGTAAAAATAATATTAAAATAGAAAAATGACAGGAAAACAGATTTCTCAATGTGATACAGAAAAATATATGTTTAGGGAGGTAGTGCGGCAGTTTGTGCTAGGAACTAAATTGTGGGTGCAATGATCCTGTCATCTCAAGAGAGAACTATTGATATAATAAAAGACAACTTTGTGCTCCTCTACAAAGTGTTCACACTAAACACAAGATGAAGAGCTTGTTATCATAGCATCCACAATATCCATCCATATACTGTACAACATATTTAATCCAAGCTGTGGGCAGTTTCTTTAATAATGTACTATAAAGATCTTCCTCTTAGAACAACCATACACAGCCTGACCAAATAACCTCTCTGCCCAATAGGCCACAGGTGTACAACATGGGTTGGCTGCCTTCCTATTGTTGTGATTGTCTATGCTCTTCACTTCTTCATCTGCCAGTGCACCATAAACATTAGCAGGTTACATTTTCTAACCTGTTAGATTCTGAAATCCACCAATATCCATTGTACATGGATATTAGTTAGCTCAAAGGGGTGTCATACAAGAACTAATAATTATACAAAACTTAGTTTATTTTGTTTATGTAAGGGGGCACAGTTTGCCCTTCTACATTCTACCCATTACTTTACTAAGAAGTAGTTTGTATTCCCACACTGGAAATACGGGCATTATTGATTAAAAAAAAATATTTAACATTAAACTTCTTCACAGAGTTTATTAAGATAACATGCATTGCCATGTCCTTCTGGATGGTAGAAAAAGAGTTTCTCATAACAGTAGATTCACATTTTACACCCTCAGTTTATTCTGTCATATGGGAATGTCATTCACAACAATTTCTCTCCCTTCCAGGCTAACAGGACTCTGAGCACAATTACTTTTCATTCCTCTCTCAAAATCATTTGATGCTAGCATACAGCTGTGTCTATACTGGGGGCATGGCCTTGGTTCTTACATTTTACTTTTGGCATTGTATAGAGAAGGAACCGGCCAATGGCTTAATATAGTTAGCACTGAGGAAATTCTGCTGCAAGAGATTTAGCACTGAAAAGGTGCTACCCCTCTCATTTACTATTACAAGCACTAAAATCAGAAATTATTATTGGTGCCATTTATTTATATATTGCTAACATATTCAGATGCACTTTACAGAGACTTTACATAAGCCCCTGTCCTAATGGAGCTACCAATCTAATGTCCCTATCACACACAATGTCATGAGGAGCCAAATAATCTTTTTTCTATGTTTTTTACAAATATAGGGGAAATATAAAATACCCCAGTGCTGCAATGCAGCAGTGCTGACCAATTGACCATCATGCTGCCCATACAGATGGTACTCAGGCCCGGACTCTGACAGATACCAGAGGGGCTACTGTAAGATATAGTCACTATTTAGTAGGCTGTTTGGACCTCTGCATACCTGAAATGCCAGGGTCTATTTTGAATACCAGTTATGGCCGATTCTGACCCCTTAATCATCCTGAGGTGCTTTCTTGTTGCCACATACCTTGCTCAACTTTTTGGCACTGGAGGGGTCCAGGGGGTCCATGATGAGCAGAAAGTGCAATTCACCTCTTAAAGTTACCAGGAGTGTCTTTTTGCTGCCACTGATAATTAGTGGGGGCACTGCTACCTGAGTTTCTCAACATACCTCATTGGCGCTTCGCCCCTGATCCCATTCCAGGCCTGATAGTATTATATCTGTGTTGTATGCAGTGTTCTACTGTAGGTGTGTATATGTGCAAGGCCGCCATCAGGTGGGTACGAGTGTACCAGGCCTGGACCTGAAGGGGGCCTTGGCACAGCTGAATTTTTGAAAGAGCTGGGTCCCCCTTGACAGAACCGAAGCCCGAAGCCGCACCGTCTCCTTCCAAAGTCCTGAATGCGGAAGTGCCGGAAAGCCGAAGTCTCGAATGCGGAAGTCTTGAAAGAAAAGCCGAACAGCTGAAATCCCGATGCGGCGAAAAGACCTGAAGCCACGAAAATAGCGAAGCCGAAGTCCTGAAGTGGTGAAAAGACCCAAAGTCACGAAGGAGGCAAAGTTGAAGTCCTGAAGGCATGAGTTTAATTCGTCTGAACACCCATGTGTGTTTTTTTTTAATCCCCTGGCTACCAACGTATTATTTTAATACTCTATAGGCCCCTGCCACCAATGTTTTTTTTAAAATATTCTTTGGGGCCCAAATTTTTTTTAACTTGTAAGGGGGGCCCTGGCGCCAATGTTTTTTTTTTTTTTAACTCAGATTGGGCCCTGGTCACCAATAACTTTTTATAACTTGTGTGTGTGGGGTGGGGTTATCTTTTTTAGCTCTGATGTCTGTGTGTTTTTTTAACTGTGATGTAGCATGGGCACAATCTGGGGCTGGGGTGGGGGCATGAAAATTTTGTTGTACGGGCCCTGTGATTTCTAATGGCGGCCCTCTATATGTGTGCTGGAAAGTATTCATATAGAAAGGTCTACAGTATTTTTTTTGTAAAGCACATAAACTGGTTTTACTATTGATAGAATATTATTGTGCATGGGTTTAATTGTTTATTAACTGATTTACGTACTGTATATGTACTTATTTCTGATCACAGAGACCATTGTCTGCATTTCTTCTGTAAAAAGCAATCAATCATAATTACCAAGGATTTCTCACTTACTGTGCATTGCAATTATTAATCTAACCCTCTCCCTTTATATACAATATAATTCAAACACCATTCTTGTTAAAAGAGCTAGGAAATTCTTAAAGCTAAATTCTGAGTAAGAAATTGCATGTCCAGTAAAAAATAATTTCAAAAGTTATGTTTAATGGATTCCTTACTGCGTTCTGGGAAAACATTTTTATGCTGTGGATTGTGATCAGTAGTTTTAATGCCTCTCTTACACACACCTGCATGGTGCACACTCATTCTTGATCTTTTATACAAAATTGTTTGTGCTAAAGTTCAAGTGAAGAGTTTTGTTTTACATTTACAGTAAATGGAGGTGCTAGAGGTAGAAATTACAAATGTTTATTTTATGTTTATTTGATTTCATCTAATATATAAGGGTGGAATGTGCCTTATGGCACAATAGATCTTGTTAATTTAAGGCAATTTAAGTGGTAGAAGTAAACAGCTGTGCTAATGAGTTCTCATATAAATATGATTCAGGCTGCAATTGAGCAATAGCCCTGTAGTGGCTATTTGACTGTTTTGAATGTAATGCACTATGGCTGTAATGGAACTGCTTGCCCATTCATGCTTCAGCACTTGCATCTACCCATAAGTTAATTATATCTTTATGCTTTCAGTCTCTCTCTCTCTCTCAACCAAACTAGCAGAAGACATCTTCTTTAATCACTGTCTTTTATAGCCTAAATCAATACATTTCTTAAAATGAAATGATATTGCATAACAAACCCATACATTAAACCTTCTAATGGGTAAGAGCCACAAGTTTGGCACCCAGAGGCTCTCAACTAAAATGATACAAACTGTCCCAGAACAAGGCCTTGCAGGCTAATGCAAGAGAAAATGCACTTATTTGTTTGAAAGCAAAATTGAGTTCCTTCCAACAATAAAAATTGTATATTATGAGTATGATAAAGTACTGACACACATTAATATCTGAAGAAAAATTTAAATCATTTCATCATGGTCAGTCAATAACAAGACAATGCAACTGCCAATGTTAAGTACAGAACTATAAGTAAAGCTAATATCCTTGACATATACTTAAGAATAGCACTACAAAATGATTGTATTTTTATGGTGCCACTCACTGTTGCTGCAGATATACAAGGTCGGAAAAAGATACATTCCTAATTCTATGCCTATGTAATATATAAGGCATTTAATTATTACTTATAGGTTGAATGTAACTGAATTGCTGAGTAATTTTGCCTTTCACACAGTCCAGGAACCGCACTGGGCCATTGGATAAGATATACAATTGACACCTGTGTTAAAAATGACAAGTAAGTTTCCATCGACAAATCATTAGACAACAATATAAACTTCACAAGGAAAAATGTAAAGAAAATTTTGATTAAGGAATTTTTGACTAAGAGAGGGGGCAACCTAATATTAAGGGGCAGATTTATTAATGAAATTTTAGAATTCGAATTTTCAATATTTTTTTTTGGTCAAAATTCTCAAATTTGAATTGTGAATTATCCAAACTTCGAGTTTCAATTAAAATTTGAATTTCAAGATTTATCATACTCTGGCACTAAGAACTCAAATTCGACTATTCGCCACCTAAAACCTGCCGCATTACTGTATAAGTCAATGGGAAAGGTCCATTTGGAGTTGTTTGCAGCCTTCCTGACTCCGAATTGAGTTTTTTAAATTCAAATCAAGTTTTTCTTATTCGAGTTTTTTGGAACGTTTCAATTTGTCTGAGTTAAAAAAATTGATTTTAATAATAAATTTTGTTCGCTGCTCTGCCCTTCCTCCCCTCCTGGCGCTCTCTCCCCTTCACCCCACCACCGTCGATCTCTCTCACCCTCCCTCCCCTCTGGCAAGTGCACACTGCACTCCAGGGACATGCGCGCGCACGGAAAGGGGGGAGCGCGGTGGCAGGCCAGGTCGTCTAGGGCACCCAGTCTGCTTGGCCCGGCACTGCTGCCACCAAACAGTAATATAAACTATTGTCACCAGAACATCAAACCACTGGATTGAAACATTGACAACAAATGCTGAGTCTATGAACAAGGATTACAAGCATCTGAAAGAAGTTCTGGAAGTTTGGGTGTACTCCAACTGGGCTTTTGTTAAAATACCAGTGAGGTCAAGAAGGAACATCATACCAACACACAGAGGTTGGATGCATAATAAAATATTACATTCCTGTTAAGCAGTGCAGTTAAACGATCACCAAACAATGCACTAGTATAGTAAATGGGCCAACATAGGAGGGCTAACTCCTCAGGACAAGACATAAGTCTAGCTACACCTAAATGGAAAGAAGTGATCTTTGAAGGACGGCAATATAATATTAATATAATATTTTTGACACCACCTTTAAGCAACATACACAGGCCTATTTGTGTATAATTATTTATGACATAAAAATTGTGTAAAATAGATTGCTGTATTTTACTCTATTTTATTACATGACTTTAGAATTCATATTAGCCATTAAGTCAATGATAAAAATTTAGGTGGCTAGTAAATTCCTATATAAAAAGAGCATAAAAATGGCAATGGGTGAACTCCGCTTTTTTAAGAAACTTCAGTGTTGCAGTGAGAGAAAGAGCAAAGGAGAGAATGGTAAATGAGCAATCCTTCCTATTATCATGAAGGAGAAGTTCCTCTGGCAGCAGAGCAGCACAAACCATTCCAAAATATCAAAATAAAAAAACTGTATAAAGGAATGATCTATGCATATGCATTGCATTGTAATCACAGATCCCTTCATTTCTGGACTGCTGCAACCAATTTCTAATTTCCTTGGTCATACCAACTCATCACATATGTGTTTTCCACAACAGACAGCATTGCTGATAATAGTATTTGGTCACCGTTGAACCATCTTAGAGGACTCCCTGATGTCCATGGTCCTAACTGACAGCTATGTTATGTTCTGTTCTATGTTATGTAGAAAGACAGTTGCTTTCTAGGTATTGGTTTGAGGGGGAGCTGTTGATATTTTCCATTTTCTCTCTATAAATACTTTGATACAAGTGACATTTAGTCTCACGTTTTATTGTTAAGTTTTTTAAATGTTTTATTGATATAATAAAAAAATAATCACTGCACTCTTAGTTTTGTTTTATGCCTCCATTAGGACATTTTTTCAGGTGATAAAAAGCAGAAGGGCAATGAACATCTAAAGTGAATTTTAATGGACCGATAAAGCATAGGTTTCGCTCCTAATGCAAAATTAATAAGCCAGTTTAGGCAGTTTAGGGGTGCATTGTAAGGAAAGCTTTCATTCTCTGTATATTATTTTTGGAGCATGTGATTCAGGGCTGAAAATGATATAAGCAGTAAAGTAAGCACAATCACAGTGCTTCAACAGCACATTCATACAGGAAATATTTTGTGCCAGGCTGACAGAGAGAAGCTGATTGCTGATGGCACTGACTGAGAAAAAATTTGGTCATTAATGGTATTCAACGCTATAATAAAAATAAGCACAAATATATAGGTTGGCTTCATTTTATACATGGAGTTATCAATTAAGCTACAGTGCACTGCACACAATTCTTATGGAAAAAAAATATTGTGTAATATTTATGGATATCTCTTAATGCTCGTGATTTTGCAGAATATGATTTTTTAATTAATGTTTTACATTTTTTCCCCCTGGTAAAATGCCTTACAAAGCACATTGCATGCCTTGCATTCAGGATGTCAGCACCTATTGCATATGGATGTCTATATGGGGCCAAGGGATGTAGACAGACGCATGGGGCTGGACAAATACATAGCCAGAAAGACCATGAACTGAACCTTCAATGCAAAAACCATGCCTCAATATGTCTGATTTGTTTTTATGCACTAGTACAATATATTGATTTCATGTGATATGCTATTTGTTTTAAAACAACCTTACAACATGACTTTCTCATAAGAGGGCCCAAGAACAAATTAAATTCATCTTAAAGAGGTACTTTATGATGCATTTCAAAAGAGCTCAATACTTTATTAGTATAATTATTTTAGCTGATAGGCCAACAAAGGGAACTACATTCAAATGCTACGAATTTATGAAATGTCATTACAAACTGTATAGTACCATGATTTAAAATGGAAAAGGCCCTGGGAAACAGAGGACCCTGCCATTGATGTCTGTTACTGCCCATGTCTCTAGATTAACATTAATACAGTAAATGCAGATACCCCAAGAAATTATATCATTATTGGATCCACAGAAGCTTTTCCCAATTTCTTGTAGATCAAATAAAATACAAACTAGAGAAGCTAAATCTTATAAGCAACACGTGTGCCAAATATAAAGATGTAAATGTTGTCTTTCTATTGTATTTGAAACAGATACAAGTAGTCATGGCTGCAAATACATATTTATTACGGGTAAAGTCTTTTTATGGAAGTAGGAAAAAGATGAAACTTAATAAAGATGTATCAAGCTGACCTCCAGTTTTATACCCCATCACGCTTAACTAGTTTTAGTCTCTGACTTATTGATTGCATTTTATTAAAGAAATTGATCTCATGTATCATGGAAGCAGCTGCCCGACAGTTTGAGGTGATTATCCCAAACCAATTGGCATTAGCAATGCTAAGCATCTAATGGATCTATTTTCATTTTTTAGTGTTCGCTGGGATACAGTAGATTATAATTAGAAATTAATTAAAAGCATGTTTGTGTTATATTTAATATTCTGCTTTTATATCATGTATTAATTGTTATTTTAACAGGAGAAGCCACATAAACCCCTTTACACAGGAGGATAATTTGTAAAAACATTATTTCTAGGAAGAATGGAAAAGGTTCATGGGGAGCTTTCTGGATAACAAGTTTCCGGATAATGAGTTTCCATAAGAGGTGCTGTAAACAATATTCCACTGCAAAATGATTCCTTAAACAAAATGTTTAAAATATGTAGATGCCTGCTGTGCTGCCCAGTTGTTAAAAGTTTCATCATGTTAGAATGTACATTAAATGTCTATGCTTATATGCGTACCCATTATTATGCTGCCACCTAGTGAACACATATATATGGCAGGCCTTTCCTTGTTTGTAAAACCCTTCTCCTATTCCTTCCTCATGTGTGATGTCTTTTCCTCCCATCATCCTTTTGTGTTCATGCCTTCCATGTGTGAGGGGCTACTCAGAGCTACACAGAAGTTAGGAAAGAAATATTATTTTAAACCTGCCCTGCAGCACTTGTACATCCACTGCTACATTTGTCCATCCAGCTCAAATAAAGCACCTTTGTGAATTCCAAGTGAGTTCAGCTATCTGACAAATATTGTGGTTGTAACAGCTCCATAAAGGCCCATCGAGAGGTCTCATGGGGATTCAGCCATTATCACAGCAATTGAATCAGAATACCTGCATTTTACTTAAACTAGAAAAAAGCTAGAAGGCTTTGTTTCTAGAGTGGCTCCCTTAATAGATTTTTATATTAGAAAATTCTACTTCTTTGCAAGACAAACGAAACACAGCCACCCCATGCTAAAATAACTAATGTTGAACGTTAGTTTTTGACATATCTGATTGATGGATGTTTATCACCAATGAGGTCAGGTAGAAGGAGTTCCCTTGGTTTCCTTAGAGCATTAATGATCATTCACTTCATGATGAAACTGGAGATAAATATGTTCCACCTGTGCTAAATTATATCCTTTGCCTTCTTCTGTGAGCAAGATTGTTATGCTGATTCATTGGAAGGACCTATCGGTGTTATTATACTTTGGTTTTTGGTTTTGACAGTGGCTCTGTACACAGAGGATGCTAAACATTTTATTGCAGCATCAAGACATCATAAAGAACCCTCTAAAATGTGACTCTTGGCTTGATAGACTCTTAGTGCCAAATCCAAAATAATGCAGTAAACGCCCCTTGACAATTTGAAGTTTAACGTACAAGGTCTTGCTTCTTTGTTCTACCACCCAGAGACCAAAGTTAACTACAATATCTATTGAAAAAGACAAATGAGCTATGGTAATTTGTGTATTATTGTTGATACAGAAATATAATGAGCAGTTGGTGTTCCCAAACCTTTATATGGTCTTGCGGATTATAATAATAATAATAGAAATACTACTAGAACTTCTGATAATATTATTATTATTTATTTTCCCCAAAGCTTCAAAGTAGGGAATAGACATTCTTGAAATAAAAACCAGAGATGAAAGGGAAAAATAAGGGACTGCCACAGTGGGAATTAAAACTCAGATTAATCTCCTACAGTGTATAAATTACCTTGTTATATAAACATATAACTTAGCAAGTTCTCATATTTTGTTAACATTTTTAATAAAGTGTCTGATTAATTAAAGTGACATTTCAGTCAGAAAGTATTTCCAACATTAATTAAAATGCTGTCGGTTGTTAATACACTCCTCATTTATATTTAACAGTTTAGCACTGTTTAATTACTTTCAAATGCTCTGGCTAGCATTAAGGATCTTTTAACAACCATTTAAGCGGCATCCAGACGTTGTCCATTGCAGGTTCACTATGGAATCATTTTGACAATTGTAAAATACTGTCAACACTCTAATTAATTTGTATTAAGAAATGTTGAGAATTTTAACTCTCATGTCAAAAATTCTCCTAGGCATAAAAACATCTGTCGATGTTGAAGTGTTGCTTGGCATAAACACTGGCTGTTATTAAACTAATCTGGCTTTAGAATTGTGCTCAATATATGTAGGGAATAACAATTAATTGACTGTTCAGGCTATAAGTTTACACCTTTTAACACTTACAATGGAATATTTTCCAGTTCATCCATTTTTTTTTCTCATATTGTGTTAAACACAACTTTTTAGATAAATGATAGGCAAGAGGATGAAACAGGCATTTATCCTCAATTTCTTTTTGCATTTGTCACTGAGTGTTACAAACAGAGTCAGTTGTATATATATAAATGGATGATGACTCTGATTACTTATTGTCATGATGCAAGATTTTTACTTTAGAGGAATAATAAAATCAATCTAGATCAATAGGTTAATGACTTCTCAAAGTAGCAGCTGACATCAGTAACTAAAGTATATTACATGAAACACCCACAATGCATGCACAAAATCGCCCTCTGTAGCTGACACAACACAATCTTGTGGCCATGTCCAAAACAGTTCTTATGGTTTGAGGCTTACAGGATGCAAAATAGAGAAAATGTTTGCATTTTGCAATAGCCAACCCCATTCCCCCATATCATTCCTGGGGAAAATGGCTACTGCTTAGTTTGGTATTACTCTCTAGTGCTTCATTTACATTATGACAGTGGATTACTCTCTGAATCTACATTATGCAGCAATGGTTTCCTCCAGAAATGTATATTTATTCTATGGCAGCAGGTCACTTCTTGCTTTGTGATCTACTTATTAATTGTGCAAAACTGGCTTTCCTTAATAAAATGGTACTATAAATATAATAGATTTGTTCCCTGTTTCAGTATATTTTGGCACCAACTCCACTGCCCTTTTGCATTTTGAAAAAAAATCATGTAATTGGAAAGGATAATGAAGATGTGATTGATTAGGGGGCAAATTCATCAAGGGTCGAATATCGAGGGTTAATTAACCCTTGATATTCGACTGGGGAAAGAAAATCCTTCGACTTCGAATATCGAAGTTGAAGGATTTTGCGCAAATACTTTGATCGAACGATCGAAGGAATAATCGTTCGATCGTTCGATTAAATCCTTTGAATCGAACGATTTGAAGGATTTTAATCCAACGATCGAACGATTATCCTTCGACCAAAAAAAGTTAGGCAAGCCTATGGGGACCTTCCCCATAGGCTAACATTGAGCTCGGTAGCTGTTAGGTGGCAAACTAGGGGGTCGAAGTTTTTTCTTAAAGAGACAGTACTTTGACTATCGAATGGTCGAATAGTAGAACGATTTTAAGTTCGAATCCTTCGATTCGAAGTCGAAGCCCTAGTCGAAGGTCGAAGTAGCCCATTCGATGGTCGAAGTAGCCAAAAAAACACTTCGAAATTCAAAGTTTTTTTTCTTCTATTCCTTCACTCGAACTTAATGAATGGGCCCCCTAGTGTTACTATGTAAATATTAAAACATTCTCAAGACAAAAAGGTTCCGATCTTATTCATCGTCATGTTACTGCAGATAGTATAAATCATGAATGGATTATGGATTATGAATATGCATGTGTGCATTTTAATTACCTGTTACATGTATAAGCTACTGTTGCATTATTACACAGCAAAAGGAAATCAGTCTTAAAGAACATCAAAAAACATTTTTTCCATTTAAATTTGTATTTGGCAATTGAGCAACAACAATTAAACTTATTTTTTGGCAACAAAAGTCATATTTCATATGAGAACGGTTCCCATTCTATAGTTCTACAGAGAGAGGAGGAAGAATTGACCTTCTGTTAGAGCTAAACCCATTATATTCAATACGGCTTACTATATCTGCTATTTAAACATGTGCCCTTTTGACATACTGTATTTACCTGCCCCATGTCTACACAGCAGTAGCGAATTTGCGCGATTCGCCGCCAGTGAATAAATTCGCAAATTTTTTCGGCGAAGCGAAATGGCGCAAATTCGCCCATCACTACACAGCAGCTTATTTATATAAACCATAGTAGTATTTCTGATGCAACCATATAAAACACTTTAATTTCTTGTTGTTACTGGTCCTTTTAAATAAGAATTGTTTGCTTAAGTAAGACTTTATGGAAATTATGAGCTTTCTAAATAATAGACTGGACTCCACACCTGTACAAGGGTTGGAACTTTAATAATTGGCAGAGCATATGTTGCAGACAATAGAGGTTGTGCACAAAGTGTATGTCAGTGAGAGGAACTGATACTCTTATACACAAAAGAAAATATATAAAATAAAAGATATAGTCATGTTTTATGAGGGCCATCTGGACAAGAACAAAAATGTACAAATTCCAACTTTGGCAGCTTAGTTTCATCTAAATATGGTAATCATTACAAAAGGAGAATCCAGAATTTCACTGGCAATGGAGCCATGAAAATAAACAAGTGCATGTTACAATAGGCATATTCTACATAAACCACAAAGAGCATATTGAAAATCAGCATTCCTGTAGAAGTTAGCAAAGAGATTTTTTTAGTGCACCTGGTTTCTGCAATTACTAAAATTAAAAAAAAACAATAACCAAACCAAACAACTTTTAGCAACTGAAACATTTAAGAATTGGTTTGGCTATCTCAATTATGGTGGTTTGTTGGGAGTTGAAGAGTGGACCAGAGACAGCTGTAAAACAATTCACTACATAGTATTTCTTTATAAAAATGTTCAGAAAAGTGTATTTTCAGTACTCAGCTTAACCTTGGAGAACAAAATGATTTAACATTAAGAATTGACAGCTATGTTTCCCACAACTATTTTGCACCAATAAAACTGCTGAAAGTTGATATAATACTGTTTATTTAATCTATATTATATTTGCACTATAATTCCATACACACTTGTCCCTGGTTATGGTTTGTTAACATAGTTTATAATTACGCACGCAACAAAGTTCTCATACCTATTTTATTACATTCATTATTAGTACTTTTAAGATGTCTGGCATGCAGACTTTGTAAGAAATAATGCAATATTAAATCTTAGGAACAGCATATGCAGAAATGTGTATGCCTCTAAATAACAGTTTATATAGAACACTTAAATAGGCTGGTATAAGTGGGGACATAATAATCCTTTAGAGTGGGCCCTTGCTTTATAGAGAGGATATAGGACATATTGATACTATTCAATACAGGTACTTGCTTTGATAAATGGAATGCAAATGCATCATTTGAGGCAGGGAAACTGTGCAGGCTGTTCAACAGGATCAGCAGACTTGTGGCTAAAGAATCACATGCAAAGGTCATATAAATGACCAGTGCCAGAAATTAAGCAATTCTGCCATAATTTTGACTGCAGTTGCACGAATGTTAAGACACAGTGGCAGTGAAAGCATTATGAGGGCATTGTTAGAAAAAACATTGCAATGTGTGGCAAAATGTATCTGAAAAGGTAGTTTTCACACAGCATTGGCTGTTGTAAATTACCTCTTTTGACCTTTGGGTACATAGATGCAAATACAAAATTAGCCACCAGGATATTTATTCTGTAGAATGCATGTAATTAGTCAATCATTGTGGACTAAGCACATATAAAATGTCACGATCGGCACCCTAAATCCAGAACCAGTGCTAAGCACCCTGGTCTCAGCTCTTGCTTCTGCCTAAAACAGCCGCCTTTCACCTCACTCTTATTAAGAGTGGTGCCAAGCTAAGGGTTCTGGACGAGCAGAGGGGCACAATTGTAAAGCAAAAGTCCTTGGGCAGAAGGTCTCAGTACAAGGAATAGACAGAAGGCATAGTCAAATCAGGGCCTGGACGGTGCAGGCAGAATACAAACGGAGTCAGATAGGCAAGGGTCAAAAACTGGGATATCAATCAAGAAGAGTCAAGGCAGGCATAGGTCGGATTACAGAGAGTAGAATAGTCGGTTACCAGGCAGGGGTCAGAATCACAAAAGTCAGCGAGGTCAAAGACAGGCAGGGGTCACAACAGGAATCAGATATCAGACAGGAATTCAAATACAGAAGCACCAGGAACTTACTAGGAAAGATCCTATAATAGTCAATGAACTGCAGCAGACTGAAATTCCCTTAAATAGTGTTAGAATTTTGCACCATTGCGCATCAACGTCATTACGTCAGCGCCAATGCGCCTATAAAAAAAGGAGATGCGTGCCGCGCACGCCCTAAGAAGCCAGCATTTTTGAAGAGGATGGACAACGTGGCGGGTGTCCCCCAACGACCTCCTTGAACCACTGGACCACCAGGGAGGTGAGTTGTTACATAGAAGTTCAATAGATTCTGTAATTTTCAGCCAGACCTTTAATAAGTTGCCAGAAATAGCAACTAGCTACAATGAACTCTTACTTTAAATCACACAGGACTCACCTTTATAACAACTCTTTAAATTCTGCCTCTCCACATACACCCCCAGGTACAACCTTCTCTCTGCAAATGACCTCCTCCTGCTCTCTTCCTCCCTCATCACATCTCCCCACACCTCTAGGGCTTTTATTATCATACAATTTCCTTCAATGCACCATTAAAATTCCAACAGTCAAGTCTTCAACACTCAACTAAAACTCACCTCTTCATAAAACACCTCTCTACAATATGAACCCCAATTACCTAATCTATTTGCCCTTACTGTATGTCACATCCACTTTTGTGCTATTATTTCTTTATAATACACAAAAGCCATGATGTCATGTCAAGTGATGTCATCGGTTATAATCAGAGCTTAGTGATGTAATTTCTGTTACATGAATCACTGAAATGTGTATTGTATTAAATAAAGTACCCCTGTTGCAAAATATGAGGATGTTAGAAGTCATCTCGCAGTTTAATGACCTGTATAAAAACATGAGGCCGAAACTCCTTGGTAACTTATAATATCCTTAAATTTTACAAGAGGGGGTACTTTATTCACTATATATTTCATATGTGTAATAATGTTTATATTTGGTTTGATACTACTTATGTTATATAGTTGTATAAGCAGGAACTGTAACATCATGAATTTATACCCATAGCTCTGTACAGCGCTGCAAGATATCATGATGCTTAATACATACAAATAAGGACAGCTGATAATGAACTAAAATCCTTAGTGTCCTCTGCCAACTGAAGGGCTGCAGGCTGAACATCTTTCATGCAAGGAGTCTCCTCAGAATCTGATGACCTGCATGAAAACATGAACACATTAACAGCCCCCGGTCAATAGAATAACTAAATGCAAACTAGTGTTGGAAATAAAATTAGTGTTTACTGTATAAAACTAGCATTAGTGCATTTCAAGCATCATAAAGTATATTTGGAATTCAGTGAACAGAGACAGACATCAACAGAACTAATATTATGTTATTATGGGTTGCATAATTGCATACAATTTCAATAAACTTTGTATATCTTTAGATCTTCCTCAGAGATAAACGAAAATACCTACCTGTTTGGGTGAAATAGGTTGGAGGTTGCGTTTTCCACGAAAATTCAAGTTTTTGACGTGATTTTTTTTGTCAAAACTCGGGTTAAAAAAACCTTGAATTTTTACAATTTTTTTAGAAAAATAATTTTTTTTCGAGATTTATTATACTTCGACCCTGGAAAAAGCTTGAATCTGAAAATACACCATCTAAAACCTGTCGAGGTCATGTAAGAGTCAGTGGCAGTGGTCCCTTGAACCATTTGAAGATGTTAATAGTTTGCATGATGTTCAAGGTTTTTTTTCTGTGGGTTTTGCCCGAAAACTCGATCAATTCAAGCAATTCAAGTTTTTTTCCCTCTGAAAACTTAATCAATTTGAGTCTTCAGGTTTCGAGTTTTCGGGTTTCACAATAAGAAACCTTTGGAGTTGTGAGTTCATTCGAGGTATAAAAACCTCTAACATTTGACCTTAGATAAATAACCCCCTTAGTGTGTAATTTTGGGGTATATTTCCATTTATTTTACGTATATTTTATAAAAGGGTCTATTTATTCTTAAATAAACAGTTAAAGGACTCAGAAAGTCATTTCAGTTTGTGGTGTCATTTGTTAGGCATCCCAGGTGAATTTGTAAACTGGGAACTCAGGTCAGAGCTTCTCTTTGCAGAAAAATGCACCCTTTCTTCTACAGGCTGCCATCTTTCAGCAATTTCCCAATAGTTCCTTGTGACTGGTGGAGTAGCGTAAATTGAGACATATTACTATTCTGCACATGTGCGGATACTGGGCCACTGAAATGAAAGCATGCAATGACTCAAAGTGTGACTTTCATGGTTCCCATTGCATGTTGCAACTATCATGCAACTTACAGAACATTAACTGTATGCTATTGCTGTTTCTGGGCATAAATTACTGCATTTTCACTGACACTTATTGGCATCAAACTTGTTAAGTTGCTTTCAAAATGTGCCAGACTGTTTTGCAAGAGCCTGCAAATCCTTCAGAATTCAAGGAAGAAAATGCTCCATTGTGGGGATGTAGGAGTATTTTAGTGTATGTATGAGCAAGTATATAAATGTGTGCCTCTCATGCATTTGTGTGCTGCTCGGAAAAAGTCACATACTGTATGCATATAAGTTAATAAAAGAAATTTCTCACTTTTCTGGCATGCAGTGAAGTAATAAGACTAACTGCAAGGAGTATATTTATTCTTATTTCAACACAGTCAAATAAGCGTTAAAATAGAATTCAAATAAACGATCATGCTTTCTTTGTTGTAAAGCTTTTAATTGCCATTAAAAATCAAAGGTAATTCATGCATGCTTTTTTAAATGTAATATGAAACTTATCATTAAAAAAATGTCAAAAGTTAGGAAGGAGGCCACATAGCAAACTCATTCATCCAGTACACAATTAAGGCTTGCGACTATTAGGATTACACTGCATTCCAACAATAACAGTGATCTCTTTTTTATGTACAATATGCGGGTTCTGTACCAGCCCAAGGCAACCACAACCCTTTAGCGGTGAAAGTGTGGGGCTCCAAATATCCTCCCAGTAGCTTCCCATTTTCTTTCATGCACACGCTCTGTGCTACTGTCAGTTACCTGGGCTTAGGGACCAAAACTATACAGTATAAATAGAATATAAATGTCACAATGCAAGGCGAATTAGTAATTAATTCAGATTCTCATTACATGGCTGCTCATAACTCAGTGCAGTGCATTTTGCATCAGATTTTAATAAACACCATTGTAGCATCAGCTTCTGTGACATGTAAACCTTATTTTCTTCTTGATGATTTGTGATAATCCCTAAGTTTAACTTCTCAAAAGTTGCCCAGACCACACTGAGCATGTGAGTGCCAATGGCACTTCTAAGAAAATGCAAGATGGTGACTCTCTATGCAAAACTTTACTGTTTTACTTTACTGTTATAGAGATTCTGAAACCCTAGCACAGTTCAATAAGTTCAGTTTATAAACACAGCATTTCTAAAAATTTCTTAAAATTCCCCTATATTGGACCATGTTTTGCATGTGCTTTGGTTCTCTTTTATCTTTATCTATCTCTTTATCTTTTTTTTACACCATAAGACGTTTGTCTTTTTATACCCGAGTAACCTGTGCTATATCTGCAATACAGTTATCTGACCTTTGTCTAAACGTCCTTTGAGTATTGCTTATGTGTGGAAATATTAATGTGTGAGAAGATGCTTTCCTCACAAATGCAGCGCAGATATTTGTTTAAAAAATTACCCATATTATGTAGTTTCTATGACATCTTGTGAAATAATGCAAAGGTCAATTTACCGCTTGCTTCCTATATTCCCTTAGCTCAGTGAATGATTAACTGTTATTGTGTCTGAGTATAAATCAAGAGGTCCAGCAGACATATGTAGATGTAAACATTGATGATAATGACAATCAGGGTCCCATATTTCTTTGTAATAGTTTCCACCTTCACTACCCTCATAAGACCTCCATTATAAATAAGAAACTTTGTTCTCGCAGCCCCGCGCATAACAAGAGTTTAATGGTGTGATTTTGAATAAATTCTATTTAATCTCTTTAATGCTGTAATGATTTTTAAGAGGAACCAGAAGATAATGAGACCATGACAACAGACAGGCACTGGATAGTTGATAGTTATTGAGACATAATATAATGCTTAATTGTGCCTCAGATGAAAGCTCACCTTCTGTATACCCTGGTGTTCTCTTCAATAACATTTTTAGGTTACTGTTCGAGCATTATAATTAAATGGCATACCTGAAATATGATATTTATAAGCACAGAGAAATTTGTTCAAAGAGAATTCTATTAGCAGTTCATGTGTCTGCCTTCGGCAGTTATATTAACTACCTGTGGCTTTGAGTAAAACACTGAGAATAGGCACTTGAGTTTGACTGACATTTATAGTCTTTCTCTTAGAGCAGGAGTGTCATTGTATAGCTGTACAGCTGTCAGGAACTACATCTCCCATAATTCCAAAACACCATTCAGCTGCTGGAGAATGTTGAAAATTGTACAGGTAGCTACTCAAGGGCTTAGTCTGTTCTGAAATCTGTTGCACTACACTGGTGTGAATCAACTTACCCCCAAAGATGTTACATGAAACATGTTACTAGTAAAACTTGTAAACATCATAGTAGGCATCAATGTTATTAACAGAGGAGGAAGATAACAATTTAGGAAGTTTGGTAATTTTTCCAGAAAAGGTACAAACTCTAGGGGGCAGATTTATTAAGGGTCAAATTGAAAGTTTGAAATTCAAATTTTCAAATTTTTATGGTCAAATATGATTCAAATTCTACTCAAGTCTTTGGGTCAATTTAATTCATCCGAGTTTATCGAATTTCGAATTTATTGGAGTTTAGGGGATTTTTTACAAACTCACATGAATTCGAAATTCGACCTTAGATAAATGTGCCTTTAGATGTTACAGCAATCTTTTCTAAGGATTGGTTTTCTTCGCTAAGATATCCTTATAGCTTTTCTGAAACTATGTCATTAATATTGGGTGGAATCGAAAGAGGCAGGAGGAACAGGAAGATGCTCATAGAATAAATACGTTTTGTTTGTAAGGAAATGGCATTTAGATGTCATTTTGTCAATAAAATCTCAGTGTAAAAAGATTCCTAAATGATGTGGAAAAAAAAACTCACAGATAAAATGATGGAAAATCAAAATTATATTTTGTAAATCAGATTTTTCAGCACTGCCTGTCAACCATGCCTCTGCCAGCAGCTGCCCTGGAGCCTCACATCACCTAGCAACATGTTTTTTTCCATTAATTTGAATCTAATGTGGAAAGTAGAATTACCAGGGTGGTCATCTACTTACTATAGTGTCTGCAGGTTTCACAGGACTTTATAATAATTTACAGCAAACAGGGGTCTTGTGATATGATCACCAGAGATCAGGATATGATCACAAGGGCTAACATGTAGAATATATGTGATTGCTAGGGAATGGGTAAAAATGTATGCTTCTGAAAAAAATTAAAATAATGTGCACCATTATGCTGACATTTCTATAACCCAGTAGTGGGTTTATTTAATCAATATCCACCTCTATAAAAGGGACTATTAAGTAGGATACATTTATTATGTCATTCCTGGATTTCAGTAGCAGTAATTATAGAATGCTGGAGAGTATGATATTACCACATTTCTTTGTACTTGTTCAGATTTCACCCCAGGTACACGTTTTCATTTGTGAAATTATGTTTTCCTACCCTCTGATAGTTAGAGAATGTGTAAAAGTGCAGGCAAAATTAGGGGCATGCTCCTTGCATAACTAAAGTGTCACAGGAAAAGACTCAATTGTAGGCTTGCTAATATTGTTTTGGTAGTCATCCTATTTTCACAGAGAGGGCAATAACAATTGTAATAATCATATAACATAAGTGTAGCAATATATATTTAGTAGGAAAAAAATGAAAATCTACAGAATCTGTCATTTCATTCTTGGGCATAAGGAATAAGATTATACAATTATAAGATACAAAATTGGGTCAAGCTAATAACAGCAGTCATGGCTTTAATTTGGGTGTGACCGCCAGTTCTATTTCTAAACATGCTCTTCTGAAGAAAAGTATACACCAGGGTTTCCTAATCATTCTAAAGGTGGCTCACATAGCAAGGGGACTGATACATTAAATATCCCTGGACTAGTCACACTTGATTAAGAGTGCCAAAGATGATACTTGCCATCCTTTAAACTTTGATTCTCCCAAGTACTGCTACTAGACTACAGTTCAGCAGGCCAAATATCCTATTCTTATCCAGAACTCGAAAATTTAGGAAGGAAAACCTTTTTGTGCCCATAGTTGTGATGCTGGGTTATTATTTGCAAATAAGATGGAAGAAATAAGAAGATAATATAGAGGAAGTGATTTATAAATGTAAGGGCTCTGTATTATTGAAAATAGGGTTAGGGTTATTCCATGTATTGTGGCCAACCAACCAACTGTATTAGTCAACCCTGGTTTGGCCTACATGTACTTCTACACTCACTTTTATTTCATGCATTAAGAATTCTAATAGTTTACTCGTTAAGCATTGTATGCATTTAATTGGTTTCAGTTCAAATAGCACACACCTACAGTAAATACTATTTTCAGTTGCTTTCCAATTTTTTTTTATTTTTTATTATATTTTTTCTAAAAATTGAAGTTGAAACTTTGTTTATTATCCGGGTGCAGATTCAGAACTGTTATAATTTGCTGCAACAGTTGATACATTTCTCAGAAGAATCTGTGAGATATTAGCAACTATTGTATCACATTAGAACAGGTAAAAGTTAAACTTTCAACATCAATATTAGAAAAAGTAAAAGAAATTGAAAGCAGAAAGCAAATGCAATTAGTCTTTATTTTTTGGTATACTATCTGAAACAACTGAATTGAAAGGGAGATACAGAGATAAAATGAAGGAAGGGAGATACAAAGGGGAGTTGACCAATTCTGTACAAGGGGAATTAAACCCTAAAAACAAATGTGTTTAGAAGTGCCGAATTGTATTTACTGCAGCAGCCTAGAGGTTCAGCATCTGTGTAATAGTCAAGATCCAGACCTTCAAAACTGTACACCGGAGCCCCCCATTTTGGGAGTGTCAGTGACTCTGCATATGCTCAGTGTGGTCTGGGCAGCTGTTGATAAGCTGAGCATAGGGGTCATTGTAAATCATAAAGCAGAAAATAAGGTTTGGCTGTCATATACTGTAAGCTGATTTTACAAGGATGACTATTTGATTCTGTTGCAAATTGCACTGGTTTCTGAGCTGCCATGTAGTGAGATTCCAAATTAATAATCTGCCTTTATCGTGATATTTATATTCTATGTATACAGTATATTGTGAGTTGGTCCCTATGCTCAGTTAACTGACAGCAGCACAGAACATTTTGCAGAGAATATGGGGAGCTACTGGGGGGCATCTTTAGAAGCACAGATCTTCCCAGTTTTGGTTGCCTTGCAACTAGAAACATAATGTGCAGCATTTCTACCCTACAGCATTGTCAACCTTTACTTCTCCTTTAAAAGCAAACACTTGTAAGACCAAAAAAAAATTGGACCTAACTTTGGGGACATCCCAATTATCAATCTGTAATGTTGAAACTTAGTAGCTGTCAATTTCATACTTTTAGAATTTCACTTCATTTAAAACAATCTCAGTATTATCCATTGAAATGGATTTAGGGATGTCAGTCTTCAAACCCACTGGCCAGATCATATATTTCTTATTAACATATCTGCTACATCTATTGCGCTTTTTTATGTTTTCCCTCTGCTTGATTTTTCGTATGTTAACCAACTCTTCTCTGTCACTCGCATCCTAGTAGTCATTTACTTATTGCTCATTTGGCTTGAAGAAAACGGGCATTTCTTATTGGCATTGGTGGACAGAAGAAATGAATGAAATAAAATAAGGACCTTATGGTGTGAGTTTGCTGCCACCTATGGATAATACTGAACAAAAACGTAGCTTGGTTTTTTTATTAGGCGTAGAAGAAAGGAAAATAAATAAAACTCGTACTACAATCATAATTCTTTTCAAATAAGCAGCTGAGGACATAATGTTTAGTTGCCACTCATGCTGTGATTGTACCTGTTCTGCAGACAGGGAATTTTTACATACCTCTCAGCAGTAAATCTAGTCACATATTTGTATTAAATGTAGTTTTAAAGTAGGCTGAACTATAATAATTTCATACTGAGCAAAACTATCTAAACAGTGATTTTTTTTTTGCATGGTTGTAGTTATTTTTAAAGACAGAAGAACACATGGTGCACTTTTTTTTCACAAGGGTGTATCTTTCTCAGCAGCTTGGGCAGCGCTGAAGCAATTAGCGAAAGTGCTTACTGACTGCTGAGGGGGACCTGGTCCATGGCTGCGCTGCTGTATTCCCTGCCCCACACACTAAATTATTTTATCAATATGATTGTAATGTAAATGTAAAGAGGAGTAGGAGAGAAAAAATTAACATTAAGCATGCTCACTTTGTGCTTTTAAAACACCCCCATATGTAACAAAAGGCACACTATGCCACAAAGTTTGCCCAGGTGTGTGAAGACCTAGACTAGAGTATAGCAGAACTATAAAAATCCATACATGGATACAAGCTTAGCTTTATTCCTGGCAATTCTGGACACACTCCCCACTCCTTCTCCATTTTCTGTGTCCACAAGCTTTCTCAATACTTCACCCAGTGCAGAAAATGCTTCATACAGGTATAGGATCCCTTATCCGGAAACCCGATATCCAGAAAACTCCGAATTATCGAATGGCTGTCTCCCATAGACTCCATTTTATCCAAATAATCCAAATTTTTAAAAATGATTTCCTTTTTTTCTGTTATAATAAAACAGTACCTTGTACTTGATCCCAACTAAGATATAATTAATCCTTATTGGAAGCCAAGCCAGCCTATTGGGTTTATTTAATGTTTAAATGAATTTCTAGTAGACTTAAGGAATGAAGACCCAAATTACGGAAATATCTGTTATCCAGAAAACCCCAGGTCCCGAGCATTCTGTATAACAGGTCCCATACCTGTAAAAGAAACATTTACGACTTTGACAGGACTGAATGGAACAAAATTGCAAGGGGCAATAATTTATAGCAACCAATCAGATGTTTTTAAAATGTTACATAGTTACATAGTTAAATTGGGTTGAAAAAAGACAAAGTCCATCACGTTCAACCCCTCCAAATGAAAACCCAGAATCCATATACACACACCCCTCCCTACTTTCACATAAATTCTATATACCCATACCTATACTAACTATAGAGTTTAATATCACAATAGCCTTTGATATTCATCCAAGCCATTCTTAAAGGCATTAACTGAATCAGCCATCACAACATCACCCGGCAGTGCATTCCACAACCTCACTGTCCTGACTGTGAAGAACCCCCTACGTTGCTTCAAATGAAAGTTCTTTTCTTCTAGTCTAAAGGGGTGGCCTCTGGTACGGTGATCCACTTTATGGGTAAAAAGGTCCCCTGCTATTTGTATATAATGTCCTCTAATGTACTTGTAAAGTGTAATCATGTCCCCTCACAAGTGCCTTTTTTCCAGAGAAAACAACCCCAACCTTGACAGTCTACCCTCATAATTTAAGTCTTCCATTCCTCTAACCAGTTTAGTTGCACGTCTCTGCACTCTCTCCAGCTCATTTATATCCCTCTTAAGGACTGGAGTCCAAAACTGAACTGCATACTCCAGATGAGGCCTCACCAGGGACCTATAAAGAGGAATAATTATGTTTTCATCCCTTCTTTTTTATGCAAGAATGTGACCAGTAAATGCTACCTACTGATTGGTTACTATGATTACCGGGGCCCACACCCCCCCCCCACACACGGTGACGCAAATCTGGCACAAAAATAGGGGTGCCTGTCCCCTGCCCTCCCTCCTTCCCATCCCCTACCCGTCCCCACCTGTCCTCTAACTTGTGCATCATTCTGACAGGAAAGAAAGGGAGCGGCAGCGGATGCAATCTAGCTTGTTCCTACCGATGCTATTCTCTGTACCTTGTGCTGGATTTTTTTAGTTAGTCAGTACTACACCCCAGACAGAAGTGCTTCCTGCATGCTCTTGTACTTTCCAGTGTGTTCATAAATGACCCCTACTATCAGAGTTGGATTGGAGGGTCTGAGGCCCACCGTAGCTTCCACCACAGGACCCCCCTCCAGTCCCCCTTCCTCTGCTGCTACCCCCCAACTGGCCTCCCACCTTATTCGCCACATACCCTCCGGGATCCCACAAATACTTGTCCAGTTGTGGCTGCAATTGAGGCTGGAGAGGGGTGAGATAAGGGGGCAGCTTGGGACGTAGACAGTTGTGGGTCTGGGTCGGCAGGGCGCACGAGGGTTGGGGCCCACCGGGTTTTTACCCAGTGCCCAGTCCGACCCTGCCTACTATGTTTGCCAAGGTCTAGTTGCCTTAGCAACTAGCATCAAATATTTATTTTAATTAGCTGACAATTAAATTTATCTGCTGGGTGACTAGGCTGGTTTAAGGGCAAGTTCCTAAATGCTGCTAATGATGCCCTGTAACGGCAACCTACAGTATATTCCTGTTTGCAGCTGTAGAGGCTGCAGAATTACTTTGTCTTCAATGATTACTCAGGAAGTCCAGTTGTTTTAGAATTAATTATACTAGATATACTGTATAGGGATGTAGCGAACGTCGGAAAAAAAGTTCGCGAACATATTCGCGAACTTGCGCAAAAATGCGAGCGGTTCGCGAACGGTTCGCGAACCCCATAGACTTCAATGGGAAGGCGAACTTTAACATCTAGAAAAGACATTTCTGGCCAGAAAAATGATTTTAAAGTTGTTTAAAGGGTGCAACGACCTGGACAGTGGCATGCCAGAGGGGGATCAAGGGCAAAAATGTATCTGAAAAATCTGCCTGTTATTGCAGCAGTCAGCAGATGAGATCAGAAGCAGGACAGCTGCCCACTGCAGCTACATACAGAGCACTGCAGTAGAAGGTAGATTACTAGCCAGCAAAGCTACCTAAGCTTAAATGTCCCTCAAACCCCTGCAGACTTCTGTCCCTCCAATAACAGAGCAGTATCAAAACGATTACTAGCCAGCAAACTTTCAACTGTCCCTGAAATCACTAACAGGCAGCAGCTCTCTCCCTACACTATCTCTTCAGCACACACAGGCAGAGTGAAAAAACGCTGCAGGGCTTCGGTTTTTATAGGGAAGGGGAGTGGTCCAGGGGAGAGCTTCCTGATTGGCTGCCATGTACCTGCTGGTCTGGGGTGAGAGGGCAAAAAAAAGCGCCAACAATGGCGAACCCAAAATGGCGAACGTCGCGCGACGTTCGCGAACTTCCGGCGAGCGCGAACACCCGATGTTCGCGCGAACAAGTTCGCCGGCGAACAGTTCGCGACATCTCTAATACTGTACTGTAGAGCTATAAATACTATTTTGAATTGCATTTATATTTACAACGTTAAAACCATAGGATTTTTTCCCCCTGTAAGTCTTAGCTTTTAATCATTAACTAAAGTATTGTATGAAGCTTTCAACAAATGATGAGTCTCAGTGTAATTTACAGTTGGACTCAGGAATAGTATTTATTTTGATTTCTTGAATAAGGGGATTCAGCAACTTTATGCCCAATACTTACATCACAGCTGAATTTAGCAGCTTAATGTATTGCAGGATTTACACCCAACTATATGAAATTTCAATTTAAATATTGTCTAGGCTTATTTAATGCAAAACTATGCTTTAATGAGTGCAAGCAGAAAGTTATTTTTAAATGTAAATATGTCTGCAATATTATTCACTGGGGATATATGTCTGTTCTTTCTTCCCTTTTTAATTCTATTATTTGTTGCGCTTATTACCATGAATAAATTGTCTTAATTAGAGTTGCATGAAAGGGCCATATTGCTGGGAATTACATACAGAGAAAACTAATTCCACAGTCTAAACTTTAAAGGCAGATTAGGAGTAGTATAATTTCAAAGCAAAATAATAATTAGAAAACCCTCTGGCAGATGGATGTTTGAGCTTATAGTGAAAAAAGAAACACCAAAGCAATTGGCGCTACTACATTTGGGCCTAGATAAAATCCCACCAAAACACAGATGTACTGTCTTCTACAATATATACTCAAAGCAGTCAGATATTTGATCCCTATTAAATGTAAAACACTGGTCATCTCCACCATAACAGAACTCTCTTGTCTAATTCAAAAACATGCTAATGTGAGAAAATATCTGCCTTTGACAAAAACAACTTAAGGAAATGTCTTACGTGCTGGGCTGAATGGACTAGATGGACAATAAAGGCCATTAAACCCATCTATGAACGTCTGCAAATATCAGTGGTGGGGATTGGGAGGTGAACTCGTAGGGAAGTTAAAGATGTGCCAAATTCAAGATTCAATTTGGAATTTACCCTGTTTTTAGCACTTTTGCAGGATGTAGATTTTAGTAAACTAGCGCTGTCTTTTTGCTTGCATGTTTCTGCCTCTGTTTCGACACACAGAATCTTAGTGAAGCTTGCCCTTTAATATCTCTGACACACTTGTTTTCGTCATGTGTTCCTCTGCAGTGGACCTTTGATGCCTTTCACACAGCGCTGCTTTAACTCCTCTGCTCCAGCGCACTGGAATGTATAAGAGATCAAGCGCAGGTGAACATAGAACTGAATGCTTGTGTGTAAGAGCCGTTATATTGTTTTTATGAAACAGCTGTATAGGCTTTTTCATAAAGAAAAAAGCATTTGATGCATTATATACAGAGACACATTTTGTTATATCATTTCACTTTCAGTAAGTGAAACTTAATTTGCAAGCATGGCCTTCCAGTCTGAATCAGCCATGATATAAATGGTTTGCATACTTTAAGAAATGCACTCAAAATTAGGAATGATCCTAATCCTTTCCACTCTGATAATCAGTATGCAAGGATACAATAGCATGGGTTTATGGAGGATTCATCTCATGACACTCTTCCAAGAATACAATGTTAACCTCATATATTGAAAAAAAGAATCACTTCAAGGTTTGAGTATTTAATATATCACTTGCCTCAAATAAAATAGCACCGGATGATGGAATTCTGATAAGTTCACACATGTATGAAGGGAGTTCCACCTCTCAATCAAATGATTTCTGGTTTTCACTTTTTACTCTAACCTTTCCTGGAAATACTGAAGTTCCTGGTATATTATCTAACAACCCAACTCCATCATACTAAGTAAAATTAATGTTAGGAAAGGTAGGGGCATGGACTCTTATTGCAATTTTACCAAATTGATAAACGCAGAGCACTTGAAAAAAAAGAGAAATATCAGATTAACATTTTCAAATATAGGAATGGGTGAATTCAGCTGTTAAACCATCTTGGATTTAGGAATCATATCCAAATGTGTTTGGCTTAAAGGAGAAATAAAGCCTAAATAAAAACTAAAGAAGTATCTAGAAATGTTGTACATTAGGTTTTGTGCTTCTGTACCAGCCCAAGGCAACCACAGCCCTTTAGCAGGGAAGATCTGTGTCACCAAAGATGCCCCAGTAGCTCCCCATCTTCTTTTCTGCTGATTCACTGCACATGCTCTGTGGTGCTGTCACTGAGCTTAGGAACTCACTCACAATATACAGTTCACATAGAATATAAATGTCACAATATAAGGCTGATTAGTAATTAATACAGATAATTACTACATGGCAGCAAAGAAAACAGTGCAACTAGCACCAGAATTTAATAATCAGCCCTGTAGCATCAGCTTACAATACAGGCCAACCTCATTTTCTGCTTGATCATTTGCAACAACCCCTAAGCTTAGCTTCTCAACAGCTGCTCAGAGGCCTCTGAGCAAGTGAGTGTCACAGACACTTTCCAAGATGGTGACCCCCCTGTGACAAGTTTGGATCATTGCTGCTATCAAGAAGATGAAACTTTGGCTGGTGCAGTAAGTTCATTATATAAAAATATTTTTAGCCACATTAATTTTTAGGATTTAGTTCTCCTTTAAGGAAGGAACAACCACATGTGCTGATTTATCCAGGATTAATTTTAAACACACATGCCAAAACACATTCTGCTACGTGCTGTATGTCAAATGGTGAAAAAATGCCCAGTACTCTTTGCTCACCACTTCTGCAAAAATATAAATAGGAAGAACATCAGGTCATCAAAAAGAGAGAATTCACATTTCAAAATGTGCACTGCAGCATTTTTGGATGTGAAGCAAATTAATTTAGGTGGTTCTTCACAGTGAGTACAGTGAGATTGTGGAATGCACTGCCGGGTGATGTTGTGATGGCTGATTCAGTTAATGCCTTTAAGAATGGCTTGGATGATTTTTTGGACAGACATAATATCAAAGGCTATTGTGATACTAAGCTCTATAGTTAGTATAGGTATGGGTATATAGAATTTAATTAAAAGTAGGGAGGGGTGTATGTATGGATGCTGGGTTTTCATTTGGAGGGGTTGAACTTGATGGACTTTGTCTTTTTTCATCCCAATTTAACTATTTAACTATGTAACTATATGTCAATAGGAAGCAATATGCAGAGGGCACAGTGTTTTAATAAAAGTGTGCTGTGTCCCACAACCATCAAGGATAACTACTGTAATTGTGATACCATGGGCAAGTTTGATGGGTACAGTCCTACTGTACATTTATTTTTTGCCAAAGATTTAAAGCTTTTATGGTTAGAAAACAAAAAAGGAAGAGGAAAGAACCCTGTTAGTACAATAGCACTCAGGTGTCTCATGTGCTGTGATAATGAGCTCTTACACTGAAAAAATTATATGAACAATTAAAAACTTTGCAGAAAAAATCTACTTGGCACACGTTCCACTAATCATTTATCAAGGACAGACAATATTAAATCCATGTCAGTCAAGTGCTCACAGAAAATAGGTAAACTGACTAAATGCTACTGAAGTATTTGGCAAGATTATCAATAAAAAGAGCCACTTGATTGGCAGGTAGATGTGTATGTCAATAACATATGAACAATGACAACATGACCCTCTCTGGTAGGTGAGTGGTCACTGGCAATCATACTGTCCAGTTCCTAACCCTTCAGTTTCTGCCATTACACAGGGAGGGGCTGCTCAAAATCCAAACAATGAGGCTTTCTCTCAATTACAATGTAGAATGTTGCCCAATTATTAATATTTAAAGGGTAAGTTAGGGGCAAGAAAATGGATATTGCATTTGTACAATATTTCCTCCTATATATCCTTATCAGATATAGTATATTCTTGTTTACATAATTGCTTAAAAAAGCTTATATAGCATAAGACTGCAGGGAAGAATAACAAGATCCCCCCTTTTATTTACCCAATAAAAGACTCAGAGGCTAACTTGTGGATGAAGATCGGTCACAGCTTTATCATGTTTTATTCAATGATCCTTGCACACTTGTAAATACATATTTCTATAACCCACTAAGCATTTTTAGAGAAATACAAAAATACACAAATTTTACAGTACTTACCCGGTTCTTTCTTGGGTACAACACCCATTGGGGAAATTCTTAACATGGGGATGGGCAGGGAATCGAAAGGGCCAGCCATTCTGCCTAATTAAACCTCTTTTTCCAATTTTGTTGCCACTATGTCTGGATTATCCAAATTTGCTTGTTAGCAAAAGTTGAATATGTTTTATGCCTAAAAGCGATAAAGAAACCGTATGTGAACCCGTCTCTAAGTAGGGCGGCCTCCTGCATTCTCGACAGTACCCGTTGCTGCCAGGCATGGTTTTTCATAACAGCGGAGCGATGAGTGTGCTCTTTCAGCATTCATGTTTAAATCTGCACTGCCCAAAGAATCTGCAATGCCCTTTGTTAAAGAGCCAGCAAGCTCCGGGGGTCTTCCCGGTTGCATTCTGTGCAGCGACAGAAAGGGATGAGCTCGCTGTGTCATTATCAAACGCAACTATACTGTACATCAGTAGTTTTGTTATTCCAACCTAAGTCTGGTTTCAGTGCCAATCTATACCTAATTTCCACATCATATCGTCACCAGGCCGATCCCTCATGTGTCCTGTATGCACCATAAATTACATCAAGGTATATGAAGAGTTCTGAGAGTACTGTGTTAATTCTACCACACTCCCGCAAATTCACTCCTACTGCAATGGTGGTGCTGTTGATGCGGCAAGGTCCCTTAGCAACAGCAATTCGATTTACACACACTATTCTCTGCAGTTGGGGACCAACAGTATCAACATTTTGGGGGGTTTAACCTCCCACGAAACGTTCATCAGGATATCTGATGAAGGGAGATTAATCCCCCTTGAAACGGTTATACTGTTGGTGATATGATAATTAAAAGAGGGGCCACATCCCTGACTGCAGAGAATAGTGTATCTGCGGATCCGTGAATCTAATTGCAATATGAAGAGTTCTGAACATTTTTCTAGGGATTTCTTGCCAATTATACATGCTAACACTGAAAACACTTGGAGCCAATTACCGTATGTTTTTGCCACTTTCGGTTTCCTATTTTCCTGCCTATCAAAACTTCTCTTGTGGGTTGCTCAGGGGATATAAGGGACCAAATGTCTATGCATTCGTTTCTTTCCTGAGATCATCCATAAGGTGACAACCTAGAGGTGTAACCCCACAAAAATAAGTATATTTTAATGGAGGAGGTAATGCCACATTTGTATTAGGAGTAGCTTGACCTTGTGTCCCTTCAAGCTTACTCATGATGGAACATAAGGTCAACAGGATTCCATAATTGGCTGGGGGTTCCCCCCATGCTTTTGAACAGGATGCCACACCAAGACCTTGAGAAGCGGCCTGGCAGTGGTGTGGCAGCTGAAGAGGCCCCTTGTTGGGCATCTGTAGCCCTGTACCGTGACATTCTCTTCTTGAACCGACTAGAGTGACAGTGATAATGTGTAGAAAAAATTTTGACCCATTATTTTAACCAGGGTTGAGGAAGTAGCTGTCCAGGGTTAACCAAGGACCCCACTTAGGTGTGCAAACTTTTAAGGGACTGCCTGAATAAAGGGCCAGCTAAATTTTGGGTCCCCTACAAAAAGATAATTTTGGGTCCCCTACAAAAAGATAAAAATTGGGTTAATTTTCAATCTACCATATTGAGTATCCTTACTGACTTTCAAGTCTGGAGTGCCCTTTTTACCATTTAGCTAATTGTGCTGCACTATAATGTTGATCTCTTGGGAAATTGCTTTTCTTACATTGCTTTATAAGGTGTTCAGCTTTCTCTTTCTGGTTAAAACTTGCTTCCCTGATTTTCCTGTGATTTTTGTATTTCCTACCTAGAGCTATGGGACCTATAATTTCATTTTTATTTTGTTGCTGATAAACTACCTCTTATTTTACACTAATGTCTGACTTCATGTTTCAGGCATGTTGTATTTTAACTACCGTGTAGCTATTGGCAAATTTCCTAGCATTATATTTACTTATGTTCATATCTCAAAATCTTCTCAAAGCACTCATGCTGTATAAAGTTAACTCTGTTTACCTCAATCTATGTCATTAATAGCCAACATATTTCTTCATTGAGTTCTCCATAACTAATTTAATCGAACATTGCCATTACTTGATAAAGAAATCTAACTCTTGGCTAAGATCATGTATCAATAGTGTTTATCATTTGAGGCATTTTTGGGAATCATCCATTCTGATAATAGTTACAATGACTACAGACTCATTGTGTTTATTTAGCCCTGACTATTGAAGCACAAGTTTAGCCCTTGAGCCTAATAGCAGGGAAATATATAGAGTTGCAGTTGAACAATCGTACTGGCTCAAATTTCAACTGAGAAACTTAAATTAGGGGTGCATTAGGATAGTCTTCCCTTTGGCTATTACAGTCCCATTACCATTTATTGTTGTTTTGAGGGTAAAATGGTTGTTTTGGTTTTCTTTGTACAACTAGACAAGTTTAATAGGCCGAGCATTTTTAAGTATAACAACTAATAATTCTGGTTTGTTTGCTCACGTATGGAAGAACATGTATTTTTGCCTGTATTTTAAGTATAGCAAATAATATTTCTGGTTTGTTTGTTTGAGTGTGGAAGAATATGTATTTTTGCCTGTATTTTAAGTGTAGCAAATAATATTTCTGATTTGTTTCCTCGAGTATGGAAGAATATGTATTTTTGCAGGTATTTGCCTAATACGGCTAATTAAAAAGACATAGTTTTCTGTTTAAATTTAGGGCTCAGTAATTAGTCACTATGCTACAGGCTATGGAACATAATTATAAGCAACCATCACTGAAATAATAACACATTTGATTTGTTCTGTCAGTTCTTAAAATTGGACTGAAGTTAAAATGTATGAATATTAGTTTATATTATTTCCTTTTCTACATTGCAAACCTTTCTCAAGATCTCTAACTGCTTTATGTGCTCATTTTTTACTGTTCCTAAAACTAAGTGATATTCTTACCTCTCTGCTAAATGAGAAATGAGTGTGGCAGGTAGAGATAAAGATATTTATAACTAAAGAGTTGCCCTTGTTCAATTTACTGGGGCCAAAGAAGGAGCATAGAATGTGAACGACTGCAGATTTCAAGAAAATCAAGTGTCAGTATAAAATAAATTAACGTTATTACATTTCAATGACCTAGCCAACAATTATGTCAGAGCACAAACTAAACTTCAAAATATTTAACTGTATGGAATGTTTAACGTGTTATATTTTACACAAGAGAAAATTTCCTTTGACGTATTTTCTTTCTTGCTCTACTATAATTTGAAATTTAAAAACTTATAGATGAGTTTCATTTATAATGTGCTTCATTTTTTAGAAGTTATTTTGGGAATGTTCTTCACTTCTGCTCCACTTTGATTACATCTCCCTTACACCACAAATGAAAGAGGCAACTGGACAAAATGATTTGTTTTCTTAGAATTAGCAAGAGCTGCCACTTCCCTCTGGTACCAAGACTGTAATAAAGCTTTTGACATCTTCAGCTGCAGGTGAGTTTGAGCATGAGAGAAATGTCACTCTATTCCAGTTAAAATATATTTCTCCTTTTATTCTGTTCACCTAAGGAACATCCAGCTTTCTTTATAAAACCTTCATATTTCTCACTAAAAAAAATCTGATTTTTTATGATTGCTTAGGGAATTTTCTAAAATCTGTCAATTGTACTTTAACAGTATTGCTCGAAAACACACCATTAAGCCTGTCACTCCTAAATCATTTGTTGTTTTTAAGTTAAAGAACCTTTAAATGTTATCATGTCCAACAGTCCAGAATATTTGTTGTAAATAATATTTTTAGTTTACTGACTAATAGATGGCATTGTCAATCATTGTGCAATTCGCTGCCAAATAATAAATCCTGATTTATTTTATATTTTGATGCCAAGCTGCTGATAATCAAAGAGAATATCCAATGATGGTTAATTTAGATTTGAACTGATTGTTTTAGAGAATCTTGGATGAACAGATGTCAAAGGTGCAGACAATGTTAGGACCCTTCCCTTAGGACTTGCAAGTCAGAGATAAAGCACATACGTTAGTTGAAAAATAAATAAAACACACAAGATAACCAGCAACATGGAGCTTTAGCTACCACAGGAACTAGGCTTTTAATTTAAGGCTCAAGAGACCAATTCTGCATAAAGGTGGTAGACAGGAAGCAGCACCTTCTTTATCAATAATTCAAAAGGAATTTTCCACTTGATGTTTATACTGGTGTGTCTTACACCAGATCCCTTTTTGCCACCAGGAAATTTCATTAAATAATATTGCTTAATGTCACTCAACAAGACTGACAGACCTGTGATAGCTTTACAAGAAGAATATCATTATTTCGGTCTTCAAAAACAGAAAAACAAATTGTGTTTTCCTGACACCATGCCATTTTGATATTAGCAGATGTCATTTTTTTGATTGTTTTACAGGTGACTAGTTGGGAGGGCTTTAAATCAGGGAGACTATTGAGACAAAAAAGTATGAGATTATGGGGCACATTTACTTAGCTCGAGTGAAGGAATAGAATAAAAAATACTTCGAATTTCAAAGTATTTTTTTGGCTACTTCGATCATCAAATTGGCTACCTCGATCTTCGACTACGACTTCGACTTTGAATCGAACGTTTCGAACTAAAAATCTTTCGACCATTTCGATAGTCGAAGTACTGTCTCTTTAAAAAAAACTTCTACCACCTACTTCACCACCTAAAACCAACCGAGGTACAATGTTAGCCTATGGCGAAGGTCCCAAAAGCCTTTCTAAGTATTTTTTTATCGACGGAAAATCGATCGCTTTGAAGGATTTAACCTTTCGATCGAACGATTTTTCCTACAATCGTTCGAACAAACGAATTGCGGTAAATCCTTCAACTTCGTCGGCCGAATATCGAGGGTTAATTAACCCTCGATATTCGACCCTAAGTAAATGTGCCCCTAAATGTTTGTAAAAGTTTAGTACATATAACGAAAGTTATTGTACTAAATATTGTTTACTAAGTCGGTAAAAGGAATGTATTAAGTGGCTTGTACCTGACAGTTCTTCACAAACCATTATGCTACAAAGAAGTGCTCCATAGAAAACATATGCATGAACCTGATTTTCAAACTTGCTTCATGCAGAAAACCCCCATTTATTTAGACACAGGTACAATATCTTTTTAACTTCCTGGTCTTCTGTCATCTTCTCACTGACCTATACAGACATTCCACATTCCATAACTCAACGTAACATGCCTAGTAGTGCAAATAATTTCTATGATAAGATCAACCTCCAAAAGCCCACTGGAAAACTCTTGAATATTATGCGCCTGTTTACTGTGTTTAATATTTAATAGCTTGGGAACAATGTCAGATGGCTACTAACTAATTTCTAAGTATTACATTTATTATTTAGTGTTTCTTGCAAATGATATGGCATGTGTGCTGTGCAGGCTTTTTAGAAGCTTAATTTTACTGTTTGCATGAGGGTTTCCTTTTTTTAACCCTTTATTGTTGAATTCCTCGGCTTACAAAGTGTGTGTGTGTGTTAATTCTATAATTGAAAAGGCAGTCCTGTTCAAAAAAAGCTTGATGGCTGGGGACAAGATCTGAGCTTCTATAGTACCTGATACACTCAGACATTTTTTTTGTAGTATCTGCATACATACTGTATGGCACTGGTATCATGTATGAGTTGTAGCCACCATACTGTGAAAACATATCTGTTTACCACAAATGTATGTGTATCTATGATGTACCAAATACTAAACAACCCCTTTGCAAACCTATATATTTCTTTGATCTTATAGGAAGATTAGTGCATGAGTACACCAAAAAGTTTCCTTTAATATAGTTGGTAGAGTCATAGGTCAATTCTTATAGCTTAATATTAAATACTCAAAATATTCCTATTGCTAAGACCCTTGGCCTGGAATACTCTGCTTTGTCAATAATTAACACTATGCCTGAATTACTTTAGTGTCAGCTTGATAAAGGATGCCTTTAGTGACTAATGATTGTCTTTTTCTGTACTGCACTCATGGTTGAACCACAGAAAATAAAAATGTATAGATCACAAACAATTTTCTGGAAATCAGCACATCAGAGATCTAGTTTCTTGAGATGGATTTCCTGGGCCTTAAATCCATATTTGCCCAATATACACTTTCCTTCCTTAATTTGCATGTCCACACAGAAAACCACATTGCTGTGTATACATTATATAATGCTAGCTGTGCATGGTTAAATGAGCCATCTATTGTCTTATAAACAAACTTGATTAAGAAAGAAAAATTGAACTTCTAGATGCTAAATGGAGACCATAATGGTTGTGTTTTTATTAGCGTATTCATTTTGTCTAATAAAAGTCAGCAGTCTTTAAGTGGTACCATTAAAAATAATGCAAGCTCAGATAAAGAGCAGCAAACTTTGTGGCTTTTAAATGTTTAATGGCTATGTACAGATCAAAGGGACGCAAAAGTCTATTAACTAAAGTCACGATAGTCAGGATAATATAGTACCAATTGGAAAGTTTGTTTTCATACAATATTTGCCAGTGTTGTTATTTCCATTCTTATCATGGTTTAAAGAAAATCCAAAATGATTAAATCCCAAACACAGTTATTATTGTTTAATCTGTGGCTGCTAATCAAAAGATTGTAGTTTTATTAAGCAGAGAATGGAAAGTCAGTCACTCCAGGAAAAAGTACTTCCCACTTTTAAAGTATTCCAATGTATGTGCCAAAATATAGAGTTCCTATTGATGGGAATATGCCTCAAGTGATTTCTTTTACATTATTCTCAAGACGCAATCTTTTCCTCGTCTTATTATTCTTCACAAAATGTAATTAGAGAATACGAAAAGCAATATTGTGGAAATTAGGCAGATGAGCAAAGCACATTGTATCCATCTAATGTTACTTGTTAATGTATTTAAACGACATGTTAAATTTGTTTAAATAATCATTATCTCTTTATATTATCTTCAGGAAGGTGCTGGGCTCTGATTATCTGCAATTTCTTTTTTTGCCCCTTTATGTGCCTTGGTATTGTTCTAATAGCATTTATAGAATAATTGTGGTACAGAAGGAAATAAAATCACCTTAACCTTGTTTGTGTACAAGAAATAAATATGAAATGGGATAAAAGTTTAGCTACTGCACTTCAGGTCTCTAAAAATTGCACAACAACATTTTACTGTTAAATCAGGACTATACAGTTGGGAGCTCATGGGAGCTCATGGGTTCCATCCAAGAGATTTGTTGGGCCCCCAGTTTGCCTAAGATCTTCAAAGGCTAGATCATTATTATATAGTCACCCAGACTCAAATTAAAGAGAGGATATTTGGCCTATGGCATGGACATACTTAGATAGAATTGCTTTGAAGGGCTTCTGTTGCAGGAAAACATGTTTATTACAAAATGCATTCGTTGATAGTGCTCCTCCATCAGAATTCTGCACTGAATCCATTTTTCAATCAAGCAAACAGATTTTCTTTTATATTTCATTTTGAAATTTGACATGGATCAAGAAATGTTCTTAATTTGACAGGTGCCCTTAGCCATGTAACATATGTTCTGATAATCTTCTTTCACTCTTTACTGCTGCTGCTCGAAGTTCGAGTGATATCACCCCTCCCTTTCCCTCTGTGCAGCCTATCAACAGCTCCCTGACATCTGATTTGCTAAAAATGCACCCATGTCCAACAGTAAAACACAGAAGCCTGGCCACAACTCCTTCAGTTACATTGAGTAGGAGAAACAATAGCTTATCTGAAGGTGCTTGCATTGTGAAGTTCTAACCTGGGCTTAAGGCAGGCACGTCAGTTTAAAAACGTATCTATATGCCATTGCTACCGATGTGAATTTGGACAGTACTGAATCTGCAAACATATCATACAATTCATAAACTGTTATGATACTGCAGAATTACAGTACTGTTTACAGCAGTATGTTGGTGTTTATGCCTTTAAGTACTCACCATCCAGACAAAAAAGCACTCTGAGTGAAGCACATCTGGTCCACATAATGGTCTTTTAGGTCATATCCAATAAGAGAAGGTAAGTCATAAGTTCATATTACTTGAGCTAATTTATACTATAATAATATTGTTAAGTAATATGTCAAGTAAATACATTCAAAATAGAATAATGGTATGCATTGTATTGATCCTGTATTATTGTTGTTCTGTATTCTGTCTGTTTCTAGTTTGTCTCCTCCCTCCTTGTTTCCCTCATGTGTTTTGTATTCCCTAATCATTTGCCCTTTATAAACCATGCCCTGAGCTTTGCTCAGGGCTGAGTTGTTGAATCTGTTTGCTCCTGTGATTCCTTGTTCCAAGTTCAGTGTTCCTCTGATTCCAAGTTCCAGAGTCTTGTTCCTGTGTTTTTGTTCCAGCTTTTCATTGCCTGCCTGGTAAAGACTTTATTTTTGACCTGTTCCTGTTTTTCTTCAGTTCCATTAAATCCTGTATATTCACCATGCCTGCTTCAAGTATTTGTGGCTTTTTCCCTGGGCTTCCACCATATCCACACCCCATGGAGTGGCTATCCTCAGTTACAGCGGTTCCCCATTGTAAACCTTACAGAATAACTCAGCCCAACTGCTGGAAGCCTTTGGGGAAGCCCTCCATGCCTTCAAGTCCCGTTGCTGAACTGCAACTCCCTTGGGATGGGAAAGATGAGGCCGAAGGTCAGGATACCACCGCTCTGCTGACCACTGAGATGCTAATCTCTACTCTTCTTCTTTGCCTAGAGGTACGTGAGAAGAAACAGGACTATATAATTCAAACTCTGCATTTTCTTTTTGACAAGCTAGATGCAGTTCAGCAAAACTCTGCTTCAGTTCCTGTGTCGGCTCCATGCT
This sequence comes from Xenopus laevis, assembly GCF_017654675.1. NCBI lineage: Eukaryota > Metazoa > Chordata > Amphibia > Anura > Pipidae > Xenopus > Xenopus laevis. The sequence continues at coordinate 76,587,202 of NC_054385.1, forward strand.
TGCAGTCTGCTTCAGTTCCCATGTCTGTTCCATGCTTGCAGTCTGCTTCAGTTCCTTTGTCAGCTCCAGAGGGGCCTATCCTGCAGCAACTGCTGCTCACAGCTCCAGAGGGGCCTATCCTGCAGCAACCGCTGCTCACAGCTCCAGAGGGGCCTATCCTGCAGCAGCCGCTGCTCACAGTTCCAGTGATGGCTTCCTAGCCAGTCCGTGTTCTAGTGATGGCTTTCCAGCCAGTCCGTGTTCCTGTGATTGTTTCCCAGCCAGTCCGTGTTCCAGTGATGGCTTCCCAGCCAGTCCGTGTTCCAGTGATGGCTTCCCAGACAGTCCGTGTTCCAGTGATGGCTTTCATGAAAGCATCCATACCTTTTATAAAAGTATAATATAACTGAAGAGCAATGCAATAAACCAGTCTTCTTCTTTATCGGAGTGCCGTCCTTCCTTTGGTTTTGACATACCTGTTATAAAGGCATTTAAATATCTGAGCTGTCAAATATTACCTGCCCCGCCTCTATGCCTGAGGCACTTCCTACGTGTCACTGCTCTCCCCACATTCTCCCTTCCCTCCTCACACTCTATAATTGTGTAGGGCAATGTGTATGGGCATTAGGTTCCCCCATTCGGGCGCATACACAAGATTTTTGGGTGATACACAACTTGTCTTAATAACAGTGTCCACAAAATGGCTCCTGCCTGTGTCATGTGATTGTGTAATTCCAAGACTGAAGGAAACAAAATTTTAATAATAAATGTAGTGTAAGTAAGTTTTATTTAGCTCAACTAACATGATAAAAACAGGTCCCCTTTAATATCCTGGGAGTAGCACATTTCCCATGTCTATGGCATCCCAAAAATCCTAATCCGACTCTGAAGAGCATTTTATGAAGTCAAACTACACCATTCTCCCACAGAGAAAATAAGGCATCACTATGGTTCTTTAATGTAGCTTAGACAGTAGTGATGGGCGAATTTGCGCTGTTTCGCTTCGCTGAAAAATTCGCGAATTTTCCGCGAAATTCGCGAAACGGCGAAAAATTCGCAAAACGGCGCCTTTTTTGACGCCGGCGAATTTTTTGCCGCGAATTTTCGTGGGCGAATTTATTCGCTGGCGGTGAAACGCGCAAATTCGCCGCAAATTCGCGCCTGGCGAATAAATTCGCCCATCCCTATTAGACAGACACATGTGCTATGTAAACAGCATCTTAATGGATGAGTTATGTGCCCGTCAATGCTCCTAGCACTTGTGTGCCTTATATTTTATGTAAACATTGTGTATTTTGTTTCTAGTTAATTTATTAATATTTAAGATTATTGTTACTTTTACCTTATGGCTGTTATTTAAGATGAGATGACACAAGCTTTCATACTAATGATTTTGAAGTATAGCAAGAGCGAAATCCAGCAAGAAACTATTCTTTATCAAATATAAAAATATAGAAGTTATATTTTAGCTCTGTCTTCATTTACTTTTCCTTTAGTATAGTAGATAATAATAACATTGTCTGTGTCCTCATGCAGCTATATTTTTGGATTCTTTCCAATCAATTTTCTGCTGACAGGCCAGTATTGAAGACTTTTTAATAATTGTATACCAATATTCTGAAAAAAGAGTTGGTTGTGCAATGGTGGGGGTGTCAGGAAAGTGAAAAATTTGAAAATCTTTCAGATTTATTTAGTTTTATAAATGTTTAAAATTGCATGAAAAAAAAAACAACACCAAAACTGATCGATACATGAATACTAGTGGGGAAATAAACACTATGCTCACTTTTACAGTTTGACTTTTAACAAAATTGGTTAAAGATGAATTATATCTTTATTATAATCCATCAGTATAGTGATGTAGGGCAAGCAACAAATTCAAAACCTCAGACACCATGTTGCAAATATCTGTGACCATAGAAAGCTTACGCCCAGACTTAAACTCTCTACTGAGTATAACATGTCATTAAAAGAGCAATCTATAATTCCTCACAGATATTTCTCCATATATTTCAACCCTACAGTTAAGATGTCATGCTATGAATCCCATGCAGGAAATCAATGAAGCCAGCAGAGATTAATTAGTTTGAACAAACCTGCAGCAGTCAAATGAACATATTAAAAGGTAATTTGCCATTGATAACATTAATTAAAAACACAACCAACCTTTATTCAGTGATAGTTATGCATACATGTTTAGGGAAGGCAAGTCATGGTAGAATTCATGTGTAGTGATGGGCGAATTTGTCTTGCTTTTTAGAAGATCGCTAAACATCAAAAAATTTGTCAAACACATGGGCATCAAATCATTTTGATGCCAATGGGACAATTTATGTATGCGCGCCTATTTTGTCCAAATGCATTAAAGTCAAAGGTCATCTGAATAATTTTGACATGTGACAATTTTTATGCGTGCAACCGTTCTGATGCATTTTTTGAGCAGCAGTTTTTTGCCAGTGAATTTTCACCTCAGTTTCGCGAATTTATTCACTGGTGGCGAGGTAGCAAATTCGCGACTGGTGAATTTATTCGCCCATCACTATACATGTGTTAATTTCCTTCATTGAGCTAAATGTGTGGGAAATGTATACAATTATACTAAAACCACAGTGCCATAGGTTTTTTTTCTTATAAACATTTGCTGGTAGAGAGAACGAACTGCTTATGACTAGTTGTGGTGAAATAATTTTGGAAATGCACAAAATAAAATATATGTAAATACATGTAAATGTAATTTTTATTAACATTTTTTCACTTACTTTTCCATATAAATATTTCAAATTTCCTTTTATGTTGTTGTTTTACTATAAAAACCTTCTTAATAAAGGCTTGGTATATTAGCACTCCCTTCCACTGATTTTTATTGACAATAGATTATAATCCCTGGGGATCAACTGCTCTTGTGGCCCTTAGTGCTCATTTCCTATGCACTTGCACCCCTGGAAGCTGCACTCTGCAATAGTGCCAAATGAAGTGCACAGCACTTGGTCCTGTCCTGACTGCCGGTGGTCCTGCCATTCCTACCTTGTGCCTCTGAATGACATGCAATATAGGGCAAGTAGGAGGCAGGAGAGGAGGAGGCCTATGTATCTCACCCCTCTTTAATCATTGATAACATCCTATAAAACAACATGGCCAGTCAAACATTTGTGTGAAGCTAGGGGTCACCGGCTAACTAATTGCATTTCAGCAAAAACAACCTCTAGCCACTCTAGTCCAGTTTTGCCATCCATTTGGTTGATCAGACAAAAGTTTTAACGGTCAACCATCTTAAACACAAAAAAGGAAAATACAATAGTCATTCATTTTTGGCAAAAGTATAATATAGCTTTTGACTCCTTTTACTACTACTGCATTGCTACTGCTAAATAAGTTAAATATAATTTAAATTAATTTATACATGATTTCTTCATTAGACGCTTTTTCACATTTTACCAGGACAAAGTTTTTTTTTTTGCTCTGTAAATAATGAGAATTACCAATAGCAGCATAACTTTTTTTTGTACAAAAAGAAAGCTTTTAGGAAAAACAACATTAGAAGTTACCTGCTGAGATTTTCCCCATGCAGTCTCCAAAGATGCTATTTCAGTATTCTCTATAAAACACCTGATCCAGCCATGTAACACATTGGCTGCACAGTAGGCGTTTCTTACTGGCATTATTTAGCTAAATAATTAATGGATATGCTTTTAGTACATTATACAGAGTGTACAATATGTCTTAAGTCTGAGCTGCTTTGTAATCACAGTTATGAACTTTATTAAATCAAATGCACTGCTTTCTAGATGTATTTGGGGAGTTAAAGATGGTTTCTAAACACAGACTATATTTCTATATACAGTAAAAATATGTTTTTATTTTGTGACATTTTTAGGAAAGACGTGTTTTTTTTTTGGTTTTCGATATGTGAGGGCCGATTAATGAAAGTTTGTTTGAACAATTTTTTTACAATTTATAAATAACAAAAAAAATCATGGATTAATTAACTATAGTAAAAATGTGTTAATTTGCCTTAAAAACTATGAGTCAGAGAAACAAATGTTGTACAAACTTTTATAAATTGGCCCCTTAAAATCTACCCATTCATACCTCGGTTATCCTAAACCACAGCATGTTTTACAGTATGTTGGTTTTCCTGGTACAGCATATGTAGTCCTATCTAGTCCTAGTCTTCTATTTCCTTCCTTCTTGGTTCATTTTAGTTATAATATCTCTTCTGTTACTATCCCCAGGTTGTCCACGTAAATGCTGTCAGCAAGCAGGGAATCAGTTAAGAGATTGCACTATATAACAGATATTCCAGATTCATCAGCCTCCAGTTGTTGTGACTCCTTACTTTAGCTTACTACTGTTGCATCTGTGAGATTCTAGCATCACATGCATAAGCAGCACAAAAAGAATCATTTATTTTTATTCTCATTTGTGATATTGTGTCAAGCTCAATATTTTGATATTAAAAAAACCTATTTTTATTCCATAGTATTTGCAGTTTGCCAATGTTTTTATTTACGTTAATGCATCATTGATCAGGTAATAGCTGGCAATATCAAACAATAGTTGGAAATCAATGGAAATTATAAATTCCTATAGCAAATTATTTTTTAGCAATCCCAGACATATTGTTTTCTTCTGCTGACTTTAATTATTGTTAACATAAATGCACATGAGGAGGAATTTAGCAAATTGCTTTGTCTGGTCACAGGTCGATACATTTCTCCACTTACTTTAAAATCCTTTGATAACTGTATAAAGCAATTGCAGTTAAACATGGGTAAACACCCAACCAAAACTGGTTTACAGAAGAAGTTTTCCTTTTATAGTATCCCGGATTCACCACTTTAATAAAACTTTTGATGGATGAGTAACATGCCAGGATGCCAAAAGAGCTTAGCTCTGTTAATGGCAGGAATGTTTGAGGTCTGGCTGTGTGCTAAAAGATTGAGTGATTGTTAATGTGGTGACATTATTCAAAAAGGAATCCTGTTTTTAGTCTGAAAACCGTAGGCTTGTTACTTTGACATAAGTGGTAGGAAAGCTTTTGGAGCGGGTAATAATGGATAAAATACTTGAATCTATTGCAAATCAAAAACTATATGTTCGTGCCAGCATCATTTTATGCACAATAGATCTTGCCAGGCAAATGTAATTGCCTTCTCTGAGAAGGCAAACAGAAGTCTAGACACTGGGGTGGCAGTGAATGTTATATGAAGTACTTACATTTTGCTAAAGCATTTGAGTACCACACAAAAGGTATTAGGGTTTAAGACACAAACGGGGGAATGTAATAGTGGTCACTAACTTGAATCATTCACAATTCATTTGCATGTAACAATGTAATATTCTTCATTAGGTTTTTATTGCATTGCAAATCTTAATTGCACATTGCGAACCTTAAACACCAGCTTGAATGTGACGAAACCACCAAAAGGTGGCGTAAACGTAGAGCAAGCATAACATCTTTTTCATTAAGAGATTTTATTACATCCACTGCACACTATCACAAACTGATAAATGTATGAACTGTATAAATTTTGTAATCGCTTTCCTACACTACTTTGTGAACATTTATTTGCATTGTGCAAAACTAAGGATTCTGCCACTTTGCAGATTTGACTAAATTGGAAAACTGGACACCAAACTGGAAAATTAAGTTGAAAGTTGATAAATGCAAGATTATGCACTTTGGCAAAAATAATATAAATGTTGTTATATTGTGTGCACTAAGTATTTTAGTATACTATATTATAACAGCATTCATGCTATTTATTCCAAAGTGCATAACCTTTCATTCATCAACATCAACTTAAAAGAGAAGGATTTAGAGATTTTTGCAGAACTGTATAACTGTAGGCAGTCACTCTGTGCACCTGGTTTTGCTATAAATCAGTTTGAGAACCCCTAGACCCTACTTTATTTGTCCTGTAATATACTGTATTTCTTGTTTCCAAAAAAATACTGGTTATTATAAAGGTTTACTACACACTTTAATGTTAAAATACACAAGCTGCTTATGTCACTGGCTATGGTAGAATCAACCCCCACATCATTTGGATTTATTGATAGTATGCTCTGTGTTATGATTGGTATTCCAAACTCAGAACAATCCCCAAGGTTCCGGTCGCAGCTCAGTCTTCTGCCTATAACAGCCACCTTTCACTTCAGGAGGAGCCCTCTGCTACTCAGGTGCCGCCAGGTCTGAGCATGAGAGGACCAAGGAGAGAGTTCTGGGCAGGCAAGGGAACTGCACATCATACAGGAACAGAGAACAAGAAGCAAGGTGAGGGACAAGCTGGGTCAGAGACCAAACAGGAGCAGCAGTACAGATTCAGAAGACATAAGGGTAGTCAAGGTCACAGGCCAAGTCAAACACACAAATACAAAGGACAGAGCAGGATCCAAGAGAGAAATTGATATACAGGCTAGGGTCAGGACAGGCAGCGAACTAGGGCAATATCAGGAACAGGCAGGGTCAATAACAGAGCAAGAATACAAGAAATAGCACCCAAGAAAAGTCCTTTACATTGAGCAAAGTACAACTGGCGTCTGTGCCTTTGAATATTTGAATCTCGTGCCAAGGCGCTATGACGTCACCTGTGTTGCTGCTTCAAGCCCAGAAATATGCAGCGCGGCTTTCCCTCCACAACGCACACGAAGATGGACGAGGCAGGCATCCCTGCCATGGGTGTGACGGTCGTCCCCGTCGCACCCCCGCTAGACCAACAAGGTGAGTTCTCACACTCTGTTCTACTCCTATTTGTAACTTTAGCAGAAATGTAAGTTCTAGTCTAGGTTTTCTGGGAAGACAAAAAAAAGTGTACTCTCCTGTCCTGAATAGGCCTAATTAAGTGAGAATTAAATTTCAGACAATTCTCCAGCAGCAAGCATAGAGCTCAATCTATTAACAAGTTAATGTATTGAACCATGATGGCTTTATAAATATTGAACCATTATGCAACAATGAATAAGGCATTAGCTGTTTTTAAACAATGAAAGATGAGACGTTGTTCACTGTTGGAGAAAGCTCTAACTCTGTTTTTGTAACAAAGAAAGTAAATAGCACTCTTGCAGTTATTGCTTAATCAATATAAATTTTGGGCCTAATGTGAATTAGTTATATGAATAGGCTTCATCTCCCTAGCAATGTTTCATAAATCATTAATTCTGAATTAAAACAGACATTTGCCCTAGAAGAAAAGACTTTTAACAAAAAAAAAAAAATACAGCCAACTTGATTCTGGCTAAAGTAATTGATGATTTAGGAAATTAACCCCTTTGACTTTACTAGGATTGCTTTACTAGGATTGCTAATACATTAAAATACAAGATGGCTTGCTCATTGTCCAGATGCAGAAAGCTATTTACAATATATCATTTTATACTTTATTGTGGTGCGGGGGGGGACCTGATTAACCCTTTGAATACATTTAAAAACATAATTATGCCACATGCTGTAGCTTATTCCATTATCAAACCTGGAAAATCATCTTTATGCATACAGATAAGACAGGAAACCTCACTGGTCTTCTGATTTCACTGTTATGCATGATCACACTGATACTCTTATGTCTGAAAAGCTTAGAACACACCATTAGTGCCTATTAGTCTAACAGACAATATAACAAATATTTGTTAAAAAGGACAGAGTTATACAGCTGACATATCACATTGTTTGGTTCTTGGACATCTTGGGAAATATAAAGTAACTGCATAGAATGGAGCGATTTATCTACGGACTAAGCTTCTCTTGCCCGATATAGTTTAGACACACTTTTGAACCATTAAATGAAGTTTTCAATATAATGTTCCAGAAAAAATCACAGCTTTGCACAGAAGGCGAGAAATTATAGGCCTAGAAAAAGAGCAATAGACAGCAAGGGGTAAGGCATATAAGGTGTAAGAAAGAAAAGAATGTTCCAATGTAGGAGACAAAAGCATGCAACTGGCAATTTGTCCATGATATGCAAATTAAGATGGTATGTATTAATTTGTCCCCTGTGGCATTCTTCATTTGCAGATCAAAGCCTGTGACAGTCCCTGTGCATCCAAGAGCTTAAAGGAGTTGCTGGCCCTTTAAACCAGACAGGCCGTTACAGACTACCCTTGCTTATGCTATGGTTAGCAGAACTCAGATGACTAGTAATTAAATCCATACAGAAAAGTAATTAAAAAAAACATGCAAATGTGCTTGTTTCTGCTGTCTCTATTAAACAGGGAAATATATCCAGAACAGTGGCGTAACTACCAGGGCCCGCAACCCCTCAGGGCCCCCCCGGCAGCTCACGCGCCATGATTCCCGGCGGTTCCGGGTGTATGGAGGGGGGCGGGGGGCCCGGCAGAGCGTCCCACGCCAGGGCCCGCCCCCCTCTAGTTACGTCACTGATCCAGAACTTTCCCTTTGTGTTGTCTCTGAGGAGGAGCTTAATAAGAATGAATGGGGAATGGGGAGGTGTGAGTTACCCCCTATATCTAAGCTTATTCCTTTTATGTCCATGAAAAAGTTAAGACTCACATATCCACGTCCAAAAAAGTCAATCTTCCATAGTGCATACTCCACATTGCACAGACATTTCCTCTTACTGGTCTCCATTCCAGTCAATGTCATATTCTTGGGATTTAGTGGATGAGAAAACATTTCGCAAGTGGAAGCAGATCCAGGCCAACCCGGTCAGGTGCCCTAGGCAACCTGGTGGGCCACTGCGCCGGCTCAGTGCACGCTCGACTGCACATGCGCAAAACTTCGCTCCAGCGCGAATACACGAAATGTGTGTGCGCATGTGCAGAAGCGCATTTACGCGAAAGCCTCCAATGGCAGTCGAGGAGAGACAGGACCGGACATGGGGTAGACGACAGAGCAGGTACGTGCCTGGCGCCCCCTCAGCTTTGCGCCCTAGGCACGTGCCTACTCTGCCTACCTCTAGTTCCGGCCCTATGTGGAAGTTAAAAAAAAACAACTTTATTTTGATACTATTAAAAATAACAAACAGGCATTAGTTGCAGATGTATTTCCTATGAAATGTTTGATCACCACAAGGTAATAGTAATGCCTGTTTGTTATTTTTAATAGTATCAAAGTAAAATATTTTTTTTATTTTAACGTCCACTTGCGGAATCTTTTCTCATCCACTAAATCCCAAGATTATTCCTTTTATGTACCTTGGCATTAGGTTTGGACATTGTACAGCAACTGGACCCCAAAAATTAGTATATATAATAAACAAAACATATATAATATATATAATAAACAAAACATATATAATATATACACTTCCTACATGTCACTGCTCTCCCCACATTCCCCCTTCCCTCCTCAGGCTCTATAATTGTGTAGGGCACTGTACATGGACATTAGGTCCCCCATTCTGGTGCACACACAAGATTTTGGGGTGATACACAATTTCCCTTAATAACCGTGTCCACAAAATGGCTGCTGCCTGCTTGTTGTGATTGTATAATTTCAAGACAGAAGGAAACAAAATTTAAATAATAAATACAGTGTAAGTAAAGTTTATTTTGCTCAACTACCATGATAGAAAAGAATTTGAAATTATTTCTTAGGGTGACAGGTCCCCTTTAACACTAGCTCAGCATTGCAAATGAGGCAATGTGAGGGACAGCCACTACGGTTTTGAGTTAGCAACTTGCCTCTACTGGTTATCTGGAAAGCACATGCTCACTTCCGTGCACAGTTATTGTTAGCATTCCAAGAGATACTCCCCATGTTCGGCTCCTTTCTGTTCCTGGCATTCAACAACTTCTTGGTTTTCGGTCTTTGGTTTCTCCTTTCCTGCACCCTGCTTCTTTGGATGGATTTTAAGCTACAACTCAGCTGGTTTCTGGATTTGATTCTTCTATACTCCTCTGGTTTAAACATTTTTACAGACTGATTTTCTGGTTATGACTGGCTTCCCTTTGGATTGAGTTAAGTTGCCCCTTTCTCCTTATTAAGATAAGAACTGTACTAAACTATTTGCTGGCTTTTTCTCTGCAAATATTTTGGTTTAAATTACTTACTGGCACTGATTTTGATCATTTCCCTCGCTGTTTGTGCTCATTAATTTCCTTGGCTTCAATTGTTTGCCAACTTACCTTTTTGCTCAATTGATTCTCCGTGCAAAGTTGCCTCCATAATTATCCGCTGCTTTAAGATATTTGCCAAATACATTTAAAAAAAATCCAAGAACTATGTGATCCACTCCCACCGCTGGTTCTGGAAATCCATTCTCCTTCAGATAAGCAGTGTTTATTTTTTTAGATGAACCAGCGCTAAATAAGCTTAGGGATAGATAGAAAAAAAACTATATAGTGCAGTAAACTTTGTTTTATATTACACCCTTTTGTGAGGTCAAACTTATTGGGGGAAGTGTTTGTTTCCCTTCACCTACAGGGTTAATTTGCACTTTAACCAATTATTTAAAAACAGTGACACCTTCTGCGGGTTAAGAATGGATACTCACAAACATTTAAAAGAATTGCTAGCACTGAAACAAGATTGCTCTACAGTTGCAAACATCAAATGGCTCTAGAGAGATGTGCTCAATATAGTGTAAAAACATAGATCATTTTGCAAGTAAAACGGCACAGCTTACTCATTTGGTCTGAAAAGACTTCATCAAGGCTTGAGGAAATGCGTCCGCTGTGACATCATCCGGGTAAGCCCAGCATTGTACGCCACGCTTACAATGCTGGCTATTACCACCAATTTGGCAGAGTAAAATCCGGAGCAGAAAACCTACAGATTGACTGTTTAAATGCTAATCTAAAGTGTACATATGTGAGTGCAATTTGACATTAACAAAATGCATCCAATAATCGAAGTGATGGGCAGTACAGAAGCGTTACTCCATAGGCTGGAATATTCTGGCAGAAAAACATTACATAATGGGAAGTAGCTAGTACTGTTAGTATACTGTAAGTGGTTCTTGGAAGCAAAACCTTTTTTGGTTCAATAGAAGCGTTGGTGTTGAGGTGAGTAGGAAAAGATGTGCTTTTAAGGCTTTCAAGTTAGCTGGGACAGCCAAATCATTTATAAGGGACAAGGAGGCCAATAAATCATGCAAAGAAGCTATAAGGCAAGCTAAAATTGATATGGAAAAGGATATTACAGCAAGCAGTTAAAAAAATCCAAAATTATTTTTTAAATATGTTAATAGTATAAAAATGAAGCAGGAAGGGGTGGGACCTTTACTATCAGAGGGGGGGTCAGCTGGTTGATGAAAACAAAATAAAAGCGCAGATTCTGAACTCATATTTTTCATCTGTCTACACAAATGAGGAACCAGTAAGTGAAGGTTTCCTTCTTAACAGTACCAATTCTAGTAATACAACTTATGATGCATGGTTCACACATGAAGAAATTCAAAAGAGACTAGAACATGTTAAGATTAACAAAGGTCTGGGCCAGATGGTATTAATCCCAGGGTACTTAGCGAGCTTAGCTCTATGATTGCCAAACATCTTTACTTAATTTTTCAGGATTCATTGAGATCTGGCATAGTGCCAAGAGACTGGCAAATTGCTAATGTGGATCCCGTTCTCAGCCTCAAAACTATAGGCCCGTTAGTCTGACGTCAGCGGTAGGAAAGCTTTTCAAAGGGTTAATAAAGGATAAGATACTGGACTTCATAGCAAATCACAATACTATGAGTGTGTGCCAGCATGGTTTTATGCGTAATAGATCTTGCCAGACTAACTTAATTTTTTTTTTATGAGAAGGTAAGTAGGGACCTCGATTCTGGGATGGCAGTGGATGTGATTTACTTAGACTTTGCTAAAGCATTTGATACAGTGCCACACAAAAGGTTACTGGTTAAATTAAGGAATGTTGGCCTGGAACATAGTATTTGTACCTGGATAGAGAACTGGCTAAAAGAAAACTACAAAGAGTGGTGGTAAATGGAACATTTTCTAATTGGACCAGTGTTGTTAGTGGAGTACCGCAGGGCTCTGTACTAGGTCCCTTGCTTTTCAACTTGTTTATTAATGACCTGGAGGTGGGCATTGAAAGTACTGTTTCTATTTTTGCAGATGATACTAAATTGTGCAGAACTATAGGTTCCATGCAGGATGCTGCCACTTTGCAGAGTGATTTGTCTTAGTTGGAAAACTGGGCAGCAAACTGGAAAATGAGGTTCAATGTTGAGAAATGCAAGGTTATGCACTTTGGCAAAAATAATATAAATGCAAGTTATATACTAAATAGAAGTGTGTTGGGAGTTTCTAAATGAGAAGGATCTAGGGGTTTTTCTAGATAACAAGTTGTCTCATTCTGGGCAGTGTCATTCTGTGGCTACTAAAGCAAATAAAGTTTTGCATAAAAAGGGGCATTAACTCAAGGGATGAAAACATAATTATGCCTCTCTATAGGTCCCTGGTGAGGCCTCATCTGGAGTATGCAGTGCAGTTTTGGACTCCAGTCCTTAAGTGGGATATAAATGAGCTGGAGAGAGTGCAGAGACGTGCAACTAAATTGGTTAGAGGGACGGAAGACTTAAATTATGAGGGTAGACTGTCAAGGTTGGGGTTGTTTTCTCTGGAGAAAAGGTGCTTGCGAGGGGACATAATCAGGACAGTGAGGTTGTGAAATGCACTGCCGGGTGATGTTGTGATGGCTGATTCTGTCAATGCCTTTAAGAATGGCTTGGATGATTTTTTGTATTAAATGTCTGTATGTTCGCACACTCAAAACAAAATGCAATTTAGAGAGAGAGTGGTTTGAAAAAATAATTTTTACTTTTATGCAGAAAAAGGCATTTTACATAGACAACGCCATACAACACATGGCACAATTTGTACAGTATTAAAAAAATCGCATAGAATATAACTCACTCATTAGTTATACATAGCAAGCAAGAAACCAGCAAGGAGCGGATACACCTACCAGGAAAATGAGAATGGCCCCAACGTTTCGGCACCAAGGCCTTTGTCAAGGGGATTCATGATGATTTTTTGGACAGACATAATATCAAAGGCTATTGTGATACTAAGCTCTATATTTAGTATAGGAATGAGTATATAGCATTTATGTGAAAGTAGGGAGGGGTGTGTGTATGGATGCTGGGTTTTCATTTGGAGGGGTTGAACTTGATGGACTTTGTCTTTTTTCACCCCAATTTAACTATGTAACTAACTATGTAACTGTGTAACATATTAACTGAATATGTATTAAAAACAGTATAACTGTTCTTGCTGTATTTGCAAGAATACCTCAAGGATGTCGAATGGGTATGACATGGCTGTTGAAAGGGAGCATTAGAACCATTAGCTTCACCTGTCTGCAGCACAAAGGGCATCTTCTCCGCCAGCATTTTTTAGGATTACAGTGCACCTAAACACATGTTTTCATTTCCTAGAACTCTACTAAACTACTGCAGTAAAATCTATTGTTAATATTTTCAATGATATGAAACACAAATTGTGTGTGTTTTCATCTATTTTGCACAACATTTATTCAACAAGGTCAAGCAAACTTGGTAGTGTTTCACTTGATCTGCTTAAAGAGAGCATTGTTCTCATTGTGTTTATGGAATATTTCATCATTTGTTGGGACCGTTCTTTTCTGCGATATCAGGTAGCTAATTAGGGTTACATTTTAATTAACAATTTTGCTTTAGCAGCTATTACTCGGTGCCACTTTTACTAACTGCTGGCTGTAATTTAGGACAGTAATTACATTAAAGGGCTTATTTATAAAAAGAGGTTCAGAAATACATAAAAGTTTGCACTGCTGTTCATACAGTTACCATTGTGTAAAAATATATTTATCTAAAAAGCTTTTGGTAAAGTGGTCAAATTGTCAAAAAATTGTCTGGGCATTGGCATAACTGCGGCACATGGAGAGGATTCAGTGGTACAATGAACATAAAGAGCTTTTTCCCAAACTGAAAATATAAATGTTTTTTGGGGACAACATGCAAAGGTTTAAGGCTATGGGTGACAGGTGAAACTATTTGGGAGCACTTTGGGCTCACACTCTGCACTAACAGTACAATTTTTTTTATCATGTTGAACAACTCAAAGATGTTAGACCTGTAAAAACAGCAACAGTAGTTAGTAGTAAGAAGAAAAAAAGCACACTTGATTAATGGCATGATTAATATCAGTCCATTATATATTGAACTAGTGTACAACAACATTTCGTGGGTCTGTACTTCCCTACCTTAGCTTTGCTACTTACTTCTAACTATTGTTGCATGACCTTTTGGAAGACATTAGGAAGGAAACCTGATCCCAATTTTGCATAAGGGTTAATGCACCCTTTACCTGTGATCATGTGGAACAAGTATCATGTAAATGAGAGTCCCAACCCTGCTTGATGTTTGGCAGCGCTTAAGAACTAATGTTGGCAAGTACAGTCTATTACAGGGCTATAGTAATTTATGAGCTCCTTGCTGATCGTCTTCTTCTAGACACATGGCCCTGCAGATACATAGTAATTCAGCTTTTATTGTCCATGAGAGCGTGGAACTTTAACATGGCAACACAGAAGCACAGACGTCTGTTTCCCCTGCTTGGACTTTTTCCTGCTCATTTATATGATGCTCAGGAGAATGGCACTGTGCTCTATAAAGTTAAGTCTTCTGACAGATGCTGAACTGTGAGCATGTTTATTATTGCCTTGAAATCTCAGCAGGTGACATCTAGAGATATACTGTTTTTTCCAGCTCTTCCTGTTGTTGGAATCAAAGTCACCAAGCAGATTCATTGTAAATTAATAAGATCAACTTTGCTCATCTCCTGACAGACTGCTCTACTGTAAAATTTTATTCAAACATCCAGGATGGAAGAAACATTGAAATGCTTTGCAAAAGCCCAAGCAAAATCTTCTGTATATCTTATGGTAATCTGAATTTGCTACCATGGATAACTTTAAAAAAGTAATTTTAACAACTTTTATTTTTAACACTTGACACTATAGCAGTGGTGCCCAAATTATTGGTCTCAAGACACAGAGAGTTGTCATCCTGAAGGCTAGTTGGCGAGAGATTAGGCTTGAAGGTCAATACGAATCACATATGGGGTGAAACTATTGCTCTGTTGCTTTTATCTGTAACCTTGCTAAGAGTTAATGGAGGCCCTGAACAATGTTTGGACCTTAAAGAGTACTTAACCAAAAAAGTATTGTATGTTTTGTATGAAAATGTTTTCATGGGGGTCATCAAAACTACATTTGCGTGTGATTCTTTACACAAGTGGTTTTGGGGTCTCCCTGTGTTAATAGGCACAGTTTTATCTGGCTTGCCTTAACTATTTGCCCTGGAGAGCAACCAGCATGTTCTCATCTACATTCCCCCTGTTTCCCTGGCTGTGTTATATCACCCCCAGCAGCCTTATTGGTTGAGTGGGATCAGCCAGTCAGGAGTGACGCTGTCCTATACAAGCCCAGCCCTCCTCACAGCCGGTGCCTGAGCATTTACTTTGCTCCCGACCACTGTGGCTTGTCCCTAGCTCTGGTTCCTGCTCTAGTCCTGCACACTGACCTGTTCTTGTCCCACTAATGCTCTTGTTCTCACTCCTGCATTAGTATTTTCCTGTTACAGATCCTGTCTCTTCTGTTCATCTCACCCTGTTCTTGATCCTGTTTCTTCATTACCCCTTTTTGTCTCCTGTGAGCACATCCAGTCCTTGCCTGAAGGACTCTTCCTTCATAGAATCCATTACTATCTTTTACAATAATTAAATTTTTTGAAAGTATTTCCCATAAGTATGATCCCAACTAAAATATTAGAAATCCTAATTGGATGCAAAACAATTATATTGGGTTACATTTTTTAAATTACAATTTTTTTTTTTTTTTTTTTTAGTAAACAAGATAATGAGATCCAAATTACGGAAAGATCCCTTATCTGGAAAACCCCAGGTCCTGAGCATTCTGGATAACAAGTCCAACACCTGTAATAATATAATATAAGATTAATGTTTTGTTTTACTAAATAATTTCCCTACAATTAACAAACAGACATGTTTTGACCTACATCCTGTTGTTTTATATAATATAAATAGTATACCAATAGTGAACACTTTTATTTCCACCCTACTCCCTAGGGACTCTACCAAGGCCTAAAAAGTTAATAAAGTCTAATAAAGTCTAATAAAGTTAGCCTCATTCACCTTTTATATGTTTAAGAGGGAATTATATCAGCCCCATGTGTAACACATTTTATAGACTCCATATTCTAGTTAGCTGTGTATCTTGACATCTCTATATTTATGTTTTACATATTTCCATTATAAATATTTATGAAGAATATTAAGAGCAGTCAATACCAGTCTTCTCCAAACTCAATAAATGTGTGATTTACAGCAAAATGCTCATCATAATGAAATAACAAAGTACTCATTTTTCAGCCCAGGGATGGGAAGTGTAAAATGGCTTGACTAAAATGTCACAGTAATTGACATCTTTATAGGATTTTTTCTTTTGTGCTTCTGGATAGTTTGATGGATGTCTGTGCTTTTGTAACGATGTAAATCATAAAATATTTAATAACACTTTAGCTATCAATTTTAAAGACAAATCCCAAATTGCAAAGTAAACTATAAAGAAACAGTTGTGTTTTTAATGTCCTTGTAAAAGCAATGCACTCAAATCATTCAGATCCTCCTTCTGCCATTCTGTAACCTTCCTTTTCTCTCTCTCTTGTTCTCTTAAGGCACATTTATCAAATGATAAACAGTTCATCTGATGAGCTCTGTAAAGGTAACCCTGAACCTTATTTCTAGTCAATTGTATGTGAAAAGTATAAGGTTCCCTTGTGCCAAGTATCAGAAATGCTAAGAACACAAATGTATGGCTATTTCACATGTTGTGCTGTGTCTGTGACAAGCCAAAACTAAAATGCATACCAAGTTGAATTCTTAGTTATATATTGTAGCGTTTAAAGGTAGCCTATATACTATGACAGAAAAAGTATAGGTGCTGTACTAGACACCACACAGTGTTTTTGACAGTATGGCAAACTGACAAAAATTGCTTTAATTGCTGCAAGCTTTAATACAATATATCGTGGGTGTAAGTGTGAACCACACATTCTTGGTGCACTGAAGTAGAACAGGCATGAATGGAGTGTACCCTTACTACCTGAAGAATCAATGAATCCGGAGGTCAATCCTCAAACAAATTTGAAGATAATTATAGTAGTTGTTCAGAATATTCAATAATGCAAAAGGCTGGCATCGAATTAAGGAGTTACAGCCAATAAACAATGCCAGCACCATTCTATGCAAAAAGCGCTGCAGATGTAGAACCATGGCACATTTATAAAGACAAAACAGAAGTCAACAAGAATATGCTACAGGGATTCTACTGTAGATTTAGGTCCAGCATCGGATAGAGATTCAGTAAGTTTTAGCTTTTAACTATTAAGTCAGAATGTTTTGGCCATATTCTAAATGGTAAATATGGACATACAGGAGCACATAATTAGGCACTTGACCTTCTATGTGTATAGTGCTTGTTGTAAGGGTCAGGGTGGAATAAGTTGACAGCACTGAACTAATGACTGAATGACTGAAGTATTGACTTTGCACAGGCACTCCATATATTCTCCCTGGTTGACCCAAAGGCCCTGTAGCAGAGTGATGTGCTACTGACTGACCAGCTGGGTCTGATTAGCCTCAGGTGGCTAATCACACTCCTTAAAAGCCAGGCTGGTCAGTCTCCCCATAGAACTTGCTCGGAGAGACAGGGAAAGAGTGTCTAGGATCTTGACACAAAGGATCCTATGTGCACCACTTGAAAGGTCTGTAATTGCACTGCCTTTTGTTATTATTGAAACTGCCTTTATTTTGTACCTGTTGCTGCAGACTGAAATAAAAGCCAATTTTCTTTAAGAGACTTTGTCATTGGCCCATAATTTGGAATTGACCAATTTATTCTGTCAACTGAGTGTCCAATTTACCACTATTTTGGTGACTCTTGGAGCATTGGCACAACAGTTGACTCAGTTACAGGTACTTATGATGCAGTGACAACCACAATAAACTGCAACAATTAATATCTTCTTATTGGTGTTTTTTAGTTACCCACTCAATTAGACTGTTAGCTCTGTGAGTCAGGGACCTTCTTCTTCTTGTTTTGTTAACACTTAGGGGCACATTTACTAAATCTTTTTTAGAAAAACAAACTCCCATCCACAAATTTAACTAATTTATCAAATAATCACCTTGAAAATGTCGGGTCAGGAAAAACATCAACAAAATTGAGTATAAAGTGAAGGATTACATCGGGGGGCGGTCCTTAGCCATGGTGGAGACCGGACGCAGATCTTAAGAGCTCCGTGAAGGGATCCTTGCAAACCCGTCCATTAGCAATCTGCAGAGCTGATTAAAAGCTGCCGGGACATTTTTGAGTGACCCTACGTTATGGGAAAGCGTGGTACTAGATCGCAACGCCACACCATGTCCCCATTCCTGCAAAAAACTTCAGGCCGTGGCGCGCTGACTAAATCCCAAGATGGCGCCGACTCTGATACTGCTCCTCAGGGTTCACCGCGCTCCGACGCTTCCCCCTCGCAACCAGTGAGTATGTCTCCTTCACTCACTCCTATACATGACTCCCCACAGGGATCCCCCTCTGACTTAGCTACCTCGCAGCATATGGAGGGCCAGCCAGTGACGCCGCAAATTTTGGCGGACCAGTTGGCGCACCTACAATCTGCTTTGACCTCCACCATTACGCAAACTGTAGCTGCGGCTGTTAATTCGGCAATGAAGGAGGTTCGGAAGGAAATTACTGATCTTGGGGATCGTATTGATAAACTAGAAAATTACACTGATGATATAGCACAGCGCCTGATGTATGTAGAGGAGGATAATGCTGCTCTCAAAGATGAAGTTTTTCAGCTACGTGACATGTGCGAAGACCTGGAAAATAGGTCACGGAGACAAAATTTGAGGTTCAGGGGGATCCCTGAAGAAGTCTCCCCATCTGACATATCAAGCTACCTTAAGGACCTTTGCTCTCATATATGCCCGGATTCGCCGCCCGATCTCTGGCAATTTGACAGGGCGCACAGGTCGCTAGGCCCTAAACCTTTGGCGCCAAAGCCTCCACGCGATATCATCGCCTGCTTTCATTATTTCCAGGGCAAGGAAGCTATTTTGGCAAAGACGAGAGCTACACAGATTCTGGGGTTCCGCAACCATAAAATCCAGATCTTTACAGACCTTTCTCCAATCACTTTGGGCAAGCGGAGGGAACTCCATCCTGTTACGCAAACACTGAAGGAGCATGGCATACTATACAGATGGGGCTTTCCATTTAAATTAGTTGTTACGCGAGCAGGCCAAACCTATACCCTGCACAATCCACGGAATGGATCTCGTTTTTTGAAGGCGCTTGGCCTATCGCTTCAAGAGGGGTTGTCCCCTCGCAAAGGATCCACGACAGAGGGGCCACCACCACCACTTGCCCCCAGTGGTCCACAGTCCGACGACAGGATTCATCGCCAAATCTGGCCTTAAGCCCTTCACCTCCTCGGGACACCTGATCACCCTACTTGATATGCTTTTCTTCACGTTCTCAAGAAAGTGGGCTTTCCCTGTCACGATTTCGCTACGAGACGATCCTTGGACATGGAGCCTCTTTTTCTACCTGCTTGGCCTGCGGCGGACCCCGCTGGGTTACGGATCTTCACCCCTCATTGGAGGTACACGGTCTACCTCCTACAGGCACTAGGCTTAGTGTCGGTGCCTTATTTTCCCTGATTCTGTCAGTCGAGATTACTTTATTGGGCTATCGTCACAAGAGTGAAAAGAGAATCACCCTTGAGTTGTTTAAATTGCTTTACTAAGTTTATATTTACTTGTCATTTTTACTTTTTATTGTGTGTTTGATTCATTTCAAATGTGTTCAGTACTGCAACTGTTTCTTAAGTGCTGGTTCCTGCACTTACTATTTAACCTTGTTTTGCTTGATATTTTGACTTGCATTATGGTTACCCACTTCCGATCTTTTGCTTATGGGGTACACGCTTGCCATTGTGGGGAGCCAAGGGCCTTTGGTCGACTATATGTCAGGTTCCTGAATTTGAAAAACTACGAGACAGAAGGGCATATTTCACTCATAGATAACCATGGCCAAACTTGTGTCCATAAATGTAAAAGGCCTTAATAGCATTCATAAGAGATACTTGGCCTTGAAGGAGCTCAAACATTTGCGAGCCGACATTGCTTTCATTCAAGAAACCCATTTTCGGAAAGACAGCCCCCATACCCTTACTTCTAAACTTTATCCAGAGCCTACTACTCCTCGGGCCCCTATAAGAAAGCAGGGGTTGCTATCCTTATTCATAAAGATTGCCCTTTCCTGGTCGACCAAACTCTTGTTGACCCACATGGCCATTATTTGGTGTTGAAAGGAATGTATGCTAATGTGCCATTGTTATTGGTTAATGTGTACTCCCCTAACAAAAAACAGATTAGTTTTCTACGTAAAGTGATTTCTAAGTCCCAACAATTCAGCTCCCCTTATGTGGTCATGGGGGGAGACTTTAATCTGACATTCTCTCAGGTGACGGACAGATCAGAGCCCTCCCCCGACCAGGCGGCCCATAACTTATCTACGTCTTTTCGACAACTTATCCGACAGTCCCACCTTTTTGACGCTTGGCGCACTAAACATCCGAAGGACAAACAGTACACATTCTACTCACCTATTTATAAATCACACTCACATATTGACTACTTTTTCATATCTTACCCTTGCCTACACCTACCATATGAGTCTGAAATTCTGCCGATTACCTGGTCGGACCACGCTCCGATACTCCTGGTTCTGGAATTATTTAAACCCCCACCCCTGGCGCCTTAATGAATCCATCCTAAATGACAAAGAAGTGTTCTCTCGAATAGAGGGTGATTTGAAGGAATACTTCCAAATTAATGAGGGCTCCGTTACCTCTCTGACAACTTTGTGGGAAGCTCATAAAGCCACAATTAGGGGACGTCTGATAGGTATAACGGCACATAGGAAGAAAGTGGCAAATGCCAGTTATCTTACACTTCATAGGCAGTTGAGGGATCTAGAAACACAACTCAATCTGGGCTGTACTGATTCCTTACTGAGGGAAATCAACAAAGTTCGTAAGGATTTGGCTGCCCTACGACAGCAACAAGCTGAAAAGGCTATAATATGGACGAGACAGCTATTTTATGAGAAGGCCGATAAACAGCATACCCTCCTGGCAAGAAAGCTTAGAGACCAGCAAGTTCGATCTAGAATTACTTCCCTTACACTGCCCACTGGGTCACTTACATATAACCCTGACCAAATAGGCGCTCAATTTTATGACTTTTACCACAAACTATATAACTTGACCCCTCCTACGGAGGACAAGAATTGCCACTCAAGCCTTATTGCTCAATTTTTTGCCACCCTTGACCTCCCGGGTCTTACGGAAGTTGATTTGGAAGTACTTAATAAGGACATCTCCATGGAGGAACTATCCACCACACTTAAACGCATGCCCGGTGGCAAAACTCCTGGCCCAGACGGTCTGACTTACAAATATTACAAGCTCTACCAACATGTTTTGCTGCCATACTTAGTGCGGCTTTTTAATCAATACCTCCATGGTGAACCTATTCCTCCTTCCAATTTGACTTCCTACCTGACCCTCATACCTAAAGAGGGGAAAGATCACACGCTGTGTACGAACTATCGGCCAATAGCACTTTTGAACTCCGATCTTAAGTTATTCACTAAAATTCTGGCAAATCGCTTAGCCCCACTACTGCCTAAACTTATCAACCGGGATCAGGTCGGTTTTATTTTGGGTCGACAAGCAGGGGACAACACGAGACGCACCATTGACCTGATTGAACTACTTCAGAGACGTAAGGAAAGCTCTTTAGTGCTTAGTTTAGACGCCGAAAAGGCATTCGATCGGCTGGACTGGTCGTACCTATTTGACCTATTGAGACACTTAAATTTCTCGGGCCCTTACTTGGCTGCTCTACAGAGTCTTTACAGCTCCCCCTCTACTTATCTTAAACTCCCAGGGCAGTCTCGCAGGCCCATCCCGATCCATAACGGTACTAGACAAGGTTATCCCCTTTCCCCCTTGCTCTACGCCCTGAGCATAGAACCTTTGGCTGCAGCTATTCGCACTCATCCTGACATATGGGGGGTTTTAGTGGGCCCTACACAATACAAAATTGCCCTTTTTGCAGACGATGTCCTACTCACATTGACCAATCCCCTTGTCTCCCTACCCAACTTGCATGGGGTCCTTGACACATACAGTAATATTTCAGGCTATAAACTAAACATCACCAAGACGGAGGCATTACCTCTTAACATGAATGTTGGGGTTTTGGAAGCTCTGAAACCTAAGTTTAGCTATAGGTGGAGGGTGGACTCCCTATCCTATTTTGGGACCCAAATTGCAGCCTCTCATACCCAACTTTTTAGTCTTAATTTTAAGCCGCTCATACAACAGATGAGGACCTTCTTCCTGAAATGGACTAAATCTACTATTTCTTGGCTTGGGCGGATAGCAGTTATTAAGATGTCCATTCTACCGAAGTTCCTTTATTTGTTTGAGACTCTGCCCATTCATATTTCTCCCAAAGCTCTTAAGGACATTCAAACTTTATTCCATAACTTTGTGTGGTCCTACCGAAGTCACAGAGTCGCAAAATCGGTAATGATGACTGTACAATCGAGGGGTGGCCTTGGGGTCCCCAACCTTCTGAAGTATTACGAAGCTGCACAGCTGCGACACATTCTTGTGTGGTCGAGACACCTTCCGTCTACTTCTTGGGGCTGTATTGAAAATTTAGTGGCGGGCGAGTATCATCTCAATGCTCTTATATGGGACCCTGCCTCTCCTACTCGGATCTCCCCATCAGCCTTGTCAGCAACGAAATTGACTTATTCAGTATGGCTCAAGACTAGACACAAGCACAAGTTGATCTCGACTAGATCCCTGTTGGTTACTTATTTGAATAATCCGGCTTTTCGGCCGGGGACTGATCCTTCCTTTTGTGCTACTTGGTCTCAACTCCAGCTTTTCACGATCAAAGAACTTCTCGACCCTCAAACCCACCTGATTCTACCCTTCCAAGCACTCAGAGATAGACAGCCTCGGACTGACATAAAGTGGTTTGAGTACTTCCAGCTCTGCCATTTCCTCACGCCATACATTTCATATGCCAAGGCTAACTCTCCCACGCCTTTCGAAATGCTTGCAGCTAATGGTCTACCCCAAAAAGGCCTCATCTCCAGAATTTACACCTTGCTGACAGTCTCCCCGGATGGTTTACAGCCCAGGCATAATTATATGGATAAATGGGACCAAGCTCTCCCACAACCGATACCGGCTGGAGACTGGCCTCTGATATGGGACAATGCGAAACGGGTGGTTGTCTGTGCTCGTCAAAGGAACAGATATATAAAGTATTGACCTGCTGGTATTATACGCCTGTACGTCTGCACAAGTTATTCCAAAATTCCTCACCTCTATGCTGGAGGAACTGTGGTTCCCATGGGACCATGCTACATACTTTTGGGACTGCCCGCTAATTCAACCACTTTGGACTGAGGTGGCGAATCTGTTAGGCCAATTGCTGAAGCGTCCCATTGCAATGGATCCAGTAACCCTGCTTCTGGGCAAACCTTTACCCAGGTTACGTAGATGTGGGCAGGCATTAGTCAATCAGATCTTGACGGCCACCCGTCTGGGGATTTCATCTAAATGGAAGAGCATCACTCCACCGAGTCTTACTGAGGTGCTTAACAGGGTGAATGCAAATCGTGCTTTTGAACTGGGTATAGCTCACATCAATGATACAGTGGATCGGTTCACGAAGATTTGGGACATATGGATACTGAGTGGCCTGGCTAATTCCACCCCACAGGGTTTCCACCCTCCACCTGCCCCTCCACCTGCCCCTTCATCAGGATAAGCTTAGGGTTTCACATGTTGCCTTTGTCTGTTCACTATATAATCATTATGACATGCCTGTCTTTGTGTGTGCTATTTCTCTGCTGTTGGTTGATTGGAAGTGACAAATGCTATATGGATGTATCATTTATGTGAAGCAAATAAAAATATAAGTTACAAAAAAAAAAAGTGAAGGATTACATCAACCTCTTAAAAATGCAACTTACTAGATATATGGGATCTGTTATCCAGAAACCCTTCATCCAGAAAGCTCCAAATATAAAAAGGCTGTCTCTCATATACTTAATTTTATCCAAATAATCCAACTTTTTAAAATTTTTATTTCCGTTTTCTCTGTAATAATAAAACAGTACCTTGTACTTGATCCAAACTAAGATATAAATAATAATATTTGGAAGAAAACCAGCCTATTTGGTTTATTTAACGTTTACATAGATTTCTAGTAGTCCAGAAAACCCGAAGTCCTGAACATTCTGGATAACAGGTCATATGCCTGTACTTAGAATGCAAATGTAAATGAATTATGTCGGACTACTCTACAAAGAATAAACATTCAAAAACTCTGTAGTGCAATAAAGAATTCCAAATCTGACTCACATTATGGTCTTACATTTTATGTTTTGCAATTCAGAATGGAATGGAGGATGAATAGGAAAAGGGCTGAAAATAAAGATCAACAATAAAAATAAGTGCTGTATAACAATAAAACCTAACCATGATATTTACTTATTTAAGTTGCAGCCTGAAATAGGCAGAACATGAGTGCTAATTATAATACCAACATTCAGAATATGCAATGAAGACCCATCCCTCTGAAAGCAAGAAACAGATAGAGATAGATAGATAGATAGATAGATAGATAGATAGATAGATAGATAGATAGATAGATAGATAGATAGATAGATAGATAGATAGATAGATAGATAGATAGATAGATAGATAGATAGATAGATGGATAGATAGATAGATAGTTGTGATAAATGAAGACTTAAACATTACAGCAATTCAGTAAAAATATATTGTTTAATTTTGTGTATATGCAACCATTCCATTACTGAGAATAAAATATAAATATTAATTTATTTGATTGTGAAGTAGCCTCTACATAGGAGTAAATTAACCTTTATGGATCTCAGTGGTGGGTAGTGCATGCTACAGCAGATCAGTCTGATTGCTTAAATCAGTGATTCAGTCTAACAGACAATATACTGTTGAATAAAACGCAATACTTTTCCCTGTTGAACCTTCTCCCCAACCCTGAACAATTCTAAAATTAAGATGTTCAACAGTTAGGGGGTTATTAACTAAATCTCTCTTTTTTTTTTCTTGTCAAGGTTTTTTTGGGCAAAAACTCGAATTTTTATAGGAAAAAAATGATTGTATTTATTATAACCATAAACTGCTAAAAGCCGAATCTGAAAATCTGCCATCACAATCCTGCTGAGGTCACGCAGAAGTCAATGGCAAATGTCCCTTTTACAATTCGAAGATATTGTGATCTGCATTGGGTTTCTTCCAAAATTCCGAAAAATTCAGGGTTTCCAGTTGATAACCTAAAAAAATCAAGAGGCATCAAATCAGAAAAATTCACACAATTCGAGTTTTTGCTCGGTTTTATCAAGTCTTTTCCTGACCCAACTTTTTCAAGCTATTTTATTGATAAATAAGATAAAATTGTGGATGGGGTTGTGAGTGAGCTTCGTTTCATAAAAAGATTCATTTGAGTTTTAGTAAATTACCTCCCTAATGTTTCCTGTCAAAACAGAAATATTAGGAACTTCTTACAAAAACTTACATAAAAGTATCACTAGAGACTATTTTTCACTAAGGAAATTTAGCAAATATAAAACCTATACAAAACATTTTGGTTTATCACTAGCAACACATTCAATTTAATGGAAAACTGAAAATGTCAAGACTCTTTCACAGATCCAGATGACTGTCTAAGAGTGAGTAAAAATTCCATCACCATTAGTCCCCAGTGAACAATTTAATGAATAAACCTCAACAGAAAGAAATTTGTTGAGGGAAACATCTGACTTCCAGTAGGATAAGGACAAAATGTCTCGGACAGTCTTGCAAAGGCTGTAAGCCAATAAGGATCTTTACTTTGCTATCTTCTCTCTGTAATGTTTCTCTTTGATCTGGCATATAGCAGATGCAAGTCTAATCCTAGGCTTTAGAATTGGAATTGAAAAACTGAAACTTAATTCCATCACTGGGGTATGTTTTCATTTGTAAGATCATTGCAAACAAAAACAACTTCCTTTATATAGATATAGCAGAAAATATGCATTTGCATTTATTTTTATCCAAAAGGGTGATATGTCTACCTTTCATGTGTTAATAGATATATTACTCCATTAATGTGGACCTGTCACCCAGACACAAACATCTGTATAATAAAAGTCCTTTTCAAATTAAACATGAAATCCAATTTCTATTTTTTATTAAAGCATTCATAGCTGTTGTAAGCTCATTTAAATATCTCAGCTGTCAATCAAATATTGTCTGCCCTTCTTCTATGCCATGGGCGGGGCAGGCAATTACTTTTACTTTCCATTCAGCACTTCCTAGATGTCACTGCTCTCCCCACATTCCCCCATTCTCTTCAGCATTTAATTGTGTAGCCAGTGCATGGAAATGGACATCGCCCCCCCCCCATTCTGGTGCACAAACAAGATTCTGAGATGATACAAGGCTTTTCTTAAAAACAGTGTCCACAAAATGGCTGCTGCCTGCTTGCTATTATTTTGAATTCCCAGACTGAAGGAAACAAGATTCAAATAATTTATATAGTGTAATTAAAGTTCATTTTGCTTGACTAATGTGATAAAATAGGATTTTGAATAATTTTTTTGGGTGACGGGTCCCCTTTAAAGCATAGAATATATCTATAACATATGAGAAATTATAACAAGCAAAGGAAATACTATCGAGAGAAAATTCAGTATCTTGATGGATAGGATGAAGATCAAAGCAAAAAGAATTTCCATGCTTTGGTGATATTGAAAATGTTATGGGAGAGTAGAATTAAATAGCAAAGAATATATGTAAGTAGTCAATGAATTGGTTGTTGTTACTGTATTTCCAAACAGTTCAACTCTAGTGGCACCTTAACTGTTCAATTTATGCTCCAAAAGTATTGTACTGTAAATATGTTTGGATTAGTATTTGTAAACAGAATGTGAATAACAAAGAAATCAAATTTCCTTTTGTTTTAGAGAACTTGCTTACAGTACATGGAAGGCCTTATTTAGTGTCATTAGCAGTTGGATACATTTTTTATGGCATAACTGAAATATACACAAATTGTGAGCAAAAAATATATCTCTTTGACATATTTTGTCAACGTTAATCTCCCTTGAGTATAATTGTAAAAAATTTATGAGCAAGCTTTCACTCTTACTTGAGGAGTCAACAGTGCCTTGTTTGTTTGACGGCAACCAATTTATTTGAGGCATTTAGGTTGTGTTTGTGTGTTCTTCTAAATTGCCCAATTGCTTATTAAGATATTTTTTTCTTTGTGTTTAGGCTTGTGTAATATACCCTTTGGTTTTGCCAAGCATACAGTATTTACATTAAGTACAGTTTCTGCTGCTTTCCTAGAAGTGAGTTGCAAACATACCTCTTGACCCTGCTTCTGGAGGTCCTACATAGGAGCTTTGAGCCAGACCTCTTGACTTTTGATTCTGTTACATTTGAAATCTTTCTGAAATTTGACAAACTCTCTGTTGTATTTCAGACTTCCATATCTCTTGTTTTTTTATATATTAAATTACATTAATGTATCCTGATATGAATAAATTGTAGAAATAAGAATAGAATAAGATATTTTTTTTCAATTTGTGATCCCAGGCTTAAACTGAATTTTAGACTAAATACAGTTTCTATAACAGTATGAATATGTTTAGCTGTATCACATATTTTGATAAATGCAAAGGTTATTTTAAATGTAACATATTTCATTGTCCATCATCACCAGATTCTCTGTGCAGATCAAGGGGAAAGAACGAGGTTAGGATATGGAGAGGAAACTTGAGTTCTTGATCTAACATGGGGTAGACCTTCGAAAAAAACGGAGCAAAACTGACAAGTATATAACAATGTAGACTACATTTGCATTGAGTGTGAAATGGCAGTGTGACAAAATGGAAGAGGAGATGAGTACAACTCTATCAAACTTATTTCTGCCTTTGCATTGGATGTCTACATTCTCTGGGCAGATCAAGAGGAAAGAATGAGGTTAGGATATGGAGATGAAACTTGAGTTCTTGATATATCACTGGGTAGACATTCTGCTATGATGGAAGAGAAAAACTGAGAAACTGACAAGTGCAGTATATAGAAATATAGATTAACATTGGTTGTGATGCAACTGAGTTGGAAATGGGAGTGTGAAGAAAATGGAAGAGGAGGGAAATACAACTCTTATCACACTTATTTCTGCCTTTGCATTGTATGACTACATTCCAATAAGACAGGGCTACGACTGAGTCTCTATAATTTCATGGTTTCTTTTTTGAAAACTATGAGAGTGGCTGCACGCTTGAGCATCTGACAGGCTATATTAGGTTTCTGCCTCATGGCCTGTAAATACGTTTTTCTTCACATAAATGTTCACAAACCTGCTTTGTTTTAGTGGACATTATAAAAACAATGACTGGTCATATAAACCTTCCAGATGAATGTAGTAGTAAATTCCAATGACCATAGTTTTAATGTACTATTCTGTTTCCCTACATATTTTAATTGTTAATTGCCATTGTTATTGTTATTAAGTAATATTATTAATTATAATGTCATCTTGATACCCTACTCATACCCTGCTAGTGGCTGTTTGCACAGGTTCTGTGCATCACCCAGTATCACTGACAAAAAACCCTCCATTATTATTCCACTCATTTCAATGGCTAATGCATTACCTTTCTACTAAGAGTTGCCTATCAAAAGTCCTTTAGTAGCGAAGCAAAAGAAAAGAGCATACCAAGATCCAGCTGGACCTTGAATCAAAACCATCCACACCAGGATCTCCTATATTTTTTTCTCTGTACTCTGTATTATGTTACACCTTCCATATCATTGTTTCCTAATGGGTAAGGCATTCACAGACAAGGACAAGAGTGTTTGCAAATTTACAATAGCTAGACATATACTGTTATTAGTACTCTAGGATCTAGGTTTGATGTAGGAGGTCTTTTCCACTACAATGTAAAACAAATCTGACTATTATATCCTCTGTTACCATGGTTACAATAATCCTGTAACCATGTGCTTGGCATTTCCAATGAATGTACATGAATGTTTTCTACTTCATTTATTGTCTTTCTTTATGAGTACTTAGCAGCTGAAACAATGCTTTTCTACCCATATAATAAAACAGGGTGTCCAGGCCCGGATTTGTGGCAAGGCGCGCACACACTGAGGGGGAAGAGGATGGCACCTGGAAGGGGAGGGACATCACTGGACCGGGGGAAGCGGAAGTGGAGGCGGTAGTGCTGGACAGGGGGAAGCGAAGGGCGACGGCACAGTGCTGTTCCCGAGTATTAAGCTATGCGCATGCGCACACACAGAAAGCGGAAGGCCCTGGAAGGCAAGGGGACATCGCTGGACAGGGGGAAACCGGAAGTGGAGGTAACAGTGCTGGACAGGGGAAGCGAAGGGGACAGGGGGCGATGAGTAGAGCCAGCCTAGGGGCGGCAATTTTGTAAATCCGGGCCTGAGGGTGTCCTTGTAGCTGGTTGGCAGTTAGGAACATGGACAAAAGTATAACCTTAAAAAAGAAATCTCATTTTACTGAATCTGACAAGGTGTCATTTTTTAAAAAATGTTGATCTCATTCAATTTGTAATCAGTAGTAAAGGTTGATCTTATTAAATGTGTAATCTGTAGTAAATTAGATGTAGGAGTGAACTATAAAAACAATTTGTGTTCCTTTTTTCACAACATTCCAAAACAGGCAAAATTCTTCCAGGATTGAATTATTGAAAGGATATCACAGACTTATTTTAATACTCTTACTCTATCCCTTGCTTTAGATCACTGGAGCAGTAAATAGAAAAAAAGCAGATTCTCTCTAAGTAGCAGAATTCGTTGATGCAAGAAATAGGATGCAGCTACCAAAAGGAATCTGTGCGTTCTTAGCAATTCTTAGCGACAACCGATAATCACGCAGCTAATTATATTTAATTATCTGTTGTATCAAAACAATAAATAATGTGGGATCACAGCACTGTTTGCTTAGGGTTGTTGATCAGATGTAGAAATAGTTGAAGTGAAGCAGAAAATAATAATAAAATGACATTCTAATATTGAACATTTACAAAATAATCCACTATCAGCAGCTACCGTATAACCAAAGAGAAGGTTGAGCAAAGGTTATTTGCCTGCAAAGGTACCAAGTGCAAAACACAAAACAGGAGCAAAGAATCATTTGTTTTGTCCACAGTTAAACTAGCCAGTGGTTTAAGGGACATATAACAATCTCTGCAAATTTAGAAACCCCCTCCACTTCCTTGGACCATCATCCACCATGGTTTGTGCAAAAAATGCATTTGAGTATCTAGTTCCTCTCTGCTGGTAATGTTTTGACAGCTCAAGTCTAGATTAACTCTGGGTAATGAAATGAATCCTAAAATGAAGATTTGTCTACTTGGTAATTCTTACACAGCATCATCGTTTACATTTCAGTGAGTCAAAATAGTACCTTATTTTTCTGTTGCTTAGGTAAAATAATGGAAGGTCACATTTCAAAGAATTTCAGAATCCACATGCTTAGACATAAAATTCTTGCAGCACTGAGACTTTCAGGATTATATGTTGCTGATTTTGTGAGACTGCAATATGGAAACACATATGCATAAATTAAATAAGGCAAATGTGCAACCTTTTCTTTTCAATAGTTTTCATTAACATTTTCAAAAATATAAAATGGATATCACAGTAAAAATATACAATATTATTTCCCGCAATCCATATAAGAAGGGAAAAAAATCGGAATAGAGAAGGAGACGCAAGGCCAGAAAAAGAGACAGGTCAAGAAAGAAAATTATGAGAGATCAACCATCAACTATTATAATAAGGTTGGCCAGTGGGCTATATAAGGAATATAGGCATAGTCACATAGTCTTAGGTTAATCTTAGTCACACAAAAAAAAAAAAAAGCTAGCTTTTGGACCCAGGAGCAGCTCCAAAGTTTTATAAATAACAATGAGCAGAAATTGATGGATTTGCAGTGAAATTACATGGAACTGGGGACATCTTTCTTGTGAAAATATAAGAAATAAGAAAAACTCTGAAAAAAATGCTAGGTTAAAACACCCATTGACTATTGCTGCAAAAAAAAAAGTTTTAGTGGTGAGCCGAAATGGGGCATATTGGCTCATCGCTATTCATAAAGTAGCAGCTGTATCAATTAAGCAAAGTCTCAAAGTAAAGGACCAACGTCACAACAAATTAAATTGACAGGAAGGATGAGTCTTTATTGTTCAGAAATGCATAGGTATACCAGGGTCCCCAGGAATTTAATGTGTTTATCCTGGAGAATGCTAGATAACTTTTCATTGCTCATGATCATTGTTACTCTATCTTTAATTTTTCATTATTCATGATCATTGTTACTCTATTGTTACTCTATCTTTAAAGTGAGAGATAGGAATGGCAATGCTTTTCCAGCATTTCACAATAGTTATTTTATCAGGAAGAAAAATATGTATGATTAAAATTCTGCTGTAACAAAAACTCTAATTTTTTGTGAAACAACAACTCAGCCTTTGATAAATAACCTCCTTTGTGTCTAAAAATCCAGATTCAATGGCTATCACAAATAGTATGGGGGACATGGGGCACCCCTGTCTAATGCCTCTTTCAATCATGATAGGCTCTGCCCTAAAGAAATACCATTTAGGAATAACTGTGGGGTTAATGCGATTAGTAAAAAGTGAGGTCCAATGCCCCATTTGCCTAAAATAAAGTACAAATAATCTCATGAGATTGAATCAAAAGCTTTACTGATGTCCATAGAAAGTAACATTCCTTGTTGTTCAGAGGAACGTTTTAGATATGATCAGTTGTCTGTCTTGTGAAAATGAACCCTATTTTGTTTATTATACTTACATACTTGTATGCGGTTGGTAAGAAGGGCAATAATAATTTAAGGATTCCACGTTACAGGTTCCTCCAGATCTGATCATGTTAAAAATATTACTATAAGACTTAACTTCTTACTAAAGAGTCCTAAAAAGCCATCAGGGCCAGGTCACTTGGCTTATTTAAGAGCTTTTATTGCTTTAGCCACCTCCTCAGCTGTGATTGTTGCATCCATCGTTTCAGCCTCAATTGCTGACAATTTGAGAACTTTTAATGAGGAAAAGAACTTGTTAGCAAGAAATGACTAAAAGTATCCTGTCTAGCAAGTATATAGATAATGTATAATAGACAAAAAAATCCTGTGGTAGTTTGCAGGGGTTAGTTTTTTATACCTACTCTTTTAGGGCAGATTTTAGTAGGAAGTGGGCATGGAGTGTTGTTTGATTTAATTGCCTTGCTTAGAGTTCTCTGTTTTCTTTCAAGACATATTCTCCTTGGCTGGACAATCTGCTGTTTAGTCATAAGTGGGTCGACCTGGGTGGGTTTTGGTAAACCAATTGCCTCTAGAGGTGGGTTGCACAATTTGCCACTAGCCCCACTGCTACTCAACATCTCCACATTGTAATAA
Source organism: Xenopus laevis (assembly GCF_017654675.1). Classification (NCBI taxonomy): domain Eukaryota; kingdom Metazoa; phylum Chordata; class Amphibia; order Anura; family Pipidae; genus Xenopus; species Xenopus laevis. Next base: position 76,619,803 of record NC_054385.1, read on the forward strand.
TAATTATTAACAAACAAAAAATTTTTCTCAACCCTAACCCATGAGTCTCCAACCTGGACCCAACTGAACTCAAAAATCAGATTATATTTATACAACAACATCACAGGAAACTAAGGGGTTTCGTTTATAAACACTGGGTAATTATGACCCTGGACTGTAAAACATGGCAACCAACCAAATGTTTGATTTTACTGATCAACCTGCAGCTGTCTAAAAAAAAAAAAGACCAATGGCTGATTACTTGCTATGAGTTACTGCCCATGTCCAGTGTTTATAAATGACCCCAGACTGACAGGTGAAACCAGAATATTTAAATATCAGTAAATAGAGCCATAAGTGTGTATGTCAACTTATGAAATGCTGCTTTCATGTATTATTATTAAGAGAAATACATTCTGTTCAACTAACTCTTGTTTTCTTGTTTTCCCTATGTGTTTGTAACAAACAGTGAAAATGTTTCCAGTTAATAACCTTATTGCATGATTTATTGTTCCCTTCATAAAATACATGTGGCTCTATTCTCATCAGACTCCTTGGAACTGTAAAAGTATGTTCTGGCTAAATCCACTTAATTTTTCCATGTTAAATGAAGTCTTTTTTTCAGTTCACAAAAGCAGTTGTATGAAATCATAACAAAAGAGCCAGTAGCTTCACTGATATTAGAATAGCAAAAATATTCCTCTTTCACATCCATGTTACAAGCGCCTGAAAAATAAAATTCAGTAATTGTAATTGCAAAACAGGTTAGGAATTTTACATAAAAGGCAACCACATTAAATGTTTTGCACGTTTCAGTGAAACACAGCAGGTGACCAGGGGAGTAGAGCAAGATCAAAAACTACTATATTCATGTACAGGATGAGAATATTTTCACATGCATTCTTCAAAAGTTTCCTATCAAATCCTTGATCTTGTGTTAACATCAAGAAGCTTAGGAGGACAGTGTAGGACAATAGAGGTAGTAAATTTAACCCATTCAAAATCTACACAGAGGTAATTTTGCATTGAAAAAACTTTTTGATTATAGCATTAATTAACCAGCATCAGACTTTGAAGTTATCTGTTAATACAGATTACAGATTACAGTAATTAAAATGAATTTAACCAATAGATAGATAGATAGATAGATAGATAGATAGATAGATAGATAGATAGATAGATAGATAGATAGATAGATAGAAGAGGTCCTCTGCACTTGACCCATTATCAGTATATTTAAGACAGAGACATTTTGTGCATACTGCTACTGAAAAATGCCTTACCTTTTAAGCAAAACAGGGATTGTTTGTCCATATATTGCAATATATTTAAGATGGCCAACTACGTCAAAGTCATCCCATATCTGGCCAGTCCTACGCTCAATTTTCATCTGATTCATTAAGAATTATATTGCTTCATTATACATTTTACAAAGGGACCAAGTTTTACCTGCAACTTACTCGCTGCTTTCAAAGTAAAACTCACAAACTTGGCTGGCCTTTTATTAGCCACAATTTATTTAATTGTATTTAGAGTGTTAAGAGAATGGTTCAGAGAATGGCACAGAACAGGGAGGTTACCTGTCTGTGTTAGGAACTCCCAAAGCGGCTGGGGTGCTGCCTGTCTGGAGCAGAGGAAGAGACAAGGAGCAGAGGATTAAGTCTAGATTGAGAGGCTGGCAGAAGGTGAGCCAGGCCAGAAGCTTGTGAATTTGTGTTCCTGGAGGGGAAGTCAGAAGTGCTTGGTGAGAAGCCTGAATATTCTAGCGTATGGAAGCCACCCATTATGGTGAGAATGCATGATGCTGAAATGAACTGTATGATAATGCCAGTGACAAACTTAAGTTTGCTGAGTAAACCTATGCCTGAAATGTGCTGTCCCTGTGTTTATGCTCCTGATCCTATGCTTATCTGTCTACTATAGCTAATTTCCCCCAAAAACTGTGTACAGGCAGTCAACTTGTCACAGGACTAAAGTGAAAAAACATTAGGTGGTTTATTTCAACGTTTCGGCTTCCAACTCAAGCCGTCATCAGAAAAGTGAACCCTATACAATTAAACATCCCTATTTAAATTTAAAAAAATGGCGCCAAACCCCCTCATGTGTGCAGTGCTGACCAAGTGTGGTCGTGATTAGGTCTTGTCATGTGACCACTTGTATCGGTGGAATTAACATATTTCATCATATTGTTATACACCAAGCAAGTACCAAGTGAAAGACATAAGTGAATATGTGAGACTGAGTTTAAAAACATTTCTGCCAAGAACATCGATGTGAGTGCCCCTTATAGAACGCTCAGCATATAAACTCTTACCCCGAGGAGTGGTAGCAATCTATTGGAACAATAGCACCCTTGTAGCCCGAACTGCAGAACATGTAACCAGTGACAGTAGCTGTGTTATCCAGTGTTATCGCTACAGTAGCTGTCAGCCCCTATGCCTCTGCAGGCTTCCCTAAGCTTCACAGCAGTGAGAGTGCAGGTCCCTCCTCAGTTGCTACAGCAGTCAGTGGGCCCCTTGTAAAGACGTACTAGGTCAATGTATAAAGACACAAAGCATCGTCTTGCGCTCAAAACCATGTCACCGCACATACATCACTGTTCCATGCTCCAGTGAACATTACAAGAGTATACGACCCTCTTGTTGTAGTGTCACCCCCAAGAGCCAGTGACATTATAGTTTTGTGCAACCAGACGAGGATGTCCTGTCAAGCGCAGTGTTGCTCAGTCTGTGCAACCTCACTGACTGACACTGAATGTCACTCAATTTTGTTGGGTGACCCATGTAGGCATAGACTAGCTACAACTCCTTCTATAAGTTAACTGGCTCACTGGTCTGTCTTGCTACCCCAAACGGGGTTCCTGAAAAAGGGCAGAATTAATGCATGATCCTCAATGATATGGACACTGTTACCTAATTTCCTCTATTGAGGATCATGCGCGAATTCTGACCTTTTTCAGGAACCCCATTTGGAAGAAGAGTGGTTTTGTAGGTTGGTTTGCCAAGAAGGCCACTGTTAAAAGGAGTTTTGTACAGTAATAATTTGGAATGCAATGCAATAAATACAAGCCCATTTGGCAGGTGCAACTTTGGATTCACTTACATGCACTGCTGATGTTAATTTAACTGTTAACAGATCTATTTTAAATTATGAAGGACTTATATTGGGGTTGGTTCCACAAGACTACATACTCTGAATATTATGTAAAGTTGATTTAATGCTGATATTGACTAAAGGAAATTATAGACTGTAAGTCATACAGCAGTAGAAGCACAGTTTTTGAGGGAACATACGAGATGCTATTCAGAAATACATTTTAAAGTGTAAATCAAATATAGAGTGTCAGAATAGGTTTATAAAAGATCACTCATGTCAAATACATTTTCTGCGAGAAGGTAAACAGTGCACCTTAGTTACAGAAATGCTATAAACATTTATTTTCCCAAATATTTTAATGCTCTCTTGTATACAGTATCACATGTGCATACTATTAGGAAGCAGGGCCGCTCCGGCCATGAGGCAAGGTGAGAATCTTGCCTCAGGCGGCACGGAGCGGCCAGTTACCAGGGGCGGCAAAAAGCCGCCTCTGGTAACTTTAAGAGCCGAATTTCCGTTTTTTAAAACGGAAATTCGGCTCTTCTAGCGCAGCGAGCGCAATTGCGCGGCATTGGGGCTGCATTTGGGCTGCAATTGGGCGGCATTGGGGCTGCTGCCTCAGGCGGCAGCAGCCCCTGAAACGTGCCTGTTAGGAAGTATCTGCTAAAAAGAAAAAAACAATTACACAAAATGAAAACAGTTCAGAGAAGAACAGAAATGTGTGTATGTTATAAATGACAATTATAAAATATTTGAGAGTTAGGACAAGGGACACTTAAAGTGGACCTGTCACCCAGACACAAAAATTTGTATAATAAAAGTCCTTTTCAAATTAAACATGAAATCCATTTTTTATTTTGTATTAAAGCATTCATAGCTGTTGTAAGCTTATTTAAAAATCTCAGCTGTCAATCAAATATTGCCTGCCCTGGGCATAGAGGCGGGACAGACAATTACTTTCACTTTCAATTCAGCACTTCCTAAATGTCATTGCTCTCCACACATTCCCCCGTTCTATTCACCATTTAATTGTGTAACCAGGGCATGGGGATGGACATCGGGTCCCCCATTCCGGTGCACAAACAAGATTCTGAGATGATGCAAAGCTTGCCTTAAAGGGGTGGTTCACCTTTAAGTAAACTTTTAATATGTAATAGAATGGCCAACATTTCAATTGGTTTTCATTATTTTTTTTTTTATAGTTTTATAATTATTTGTCTTTTCCCTCTGACTCTTTCCAGCTTTCAAATGGGCGTCGCTGACCCCATTTAAAAAAACAAATGCTCTGTAAGGCTACAAATGTATTGTTATAGCTAATTTTTATTTTTCATCTTTCTAGTAAGGTCCTCTCCTCTTCATATTCCAGTCTTTTATTCAAAGCAATGCATGGTTACTAGGGTAATTTTGACCCTAGCAACCAGATTGTTTATAATGCAAATTGAAGAGCTGTTGAATAAAAAGCTAAATTACTGAAAAACCTTAAATAATAAAAAATGAAAACCAATTGCAAATTGTTTCATAATATTACTCTTTACATCATACTAAAATTTAACTTAAACGTGAACGGCCTCTTTAATAACAGTGTCCACAAAATAGCTGCTGCCTGCTTGCTATAATTATTAATTCCCAGACTGAAGGAAACAAGATTCAAATAATTTATATTGTGTAATTAATGTTAATTTTGCTTGACTAATGTGATAAAATAGGATTCTGAATAATTTTTAATAATTTAAAAAGTTATTAGGGTTCATCACAAACCCAACTGCACTCCATGACAGTATCCCTTTCGATAAAAAACATTTTTTTTTTTTACTAAATTGTGCCTTTTTTCTTTTTCAATGTGGATAATTTGTTAGCACAGTTAATGCTAAATATGTGGTAAAATATGCTGCTTTTATAAGGTCTCAGTTCTGGTTTCCCTGCTTTAGAAATGATTATTCCAGGAAAATCTATTAATTTCAATATTTCTATGGAAATTGATTCCTTTCTAATGGTAGAAGCTGAATGGAAATGCACAATGTAGCATTGATTGATTGTATATAACATTTTAAATAATGTTTAGAAACTCAGAATCTAATACTTGCTATCAATCCCAAATTCCCTTTTTATTTGTCTTCTATATTTTTATTGCTTTTTTTCTATCGAGATGAATAAAAGACAAAAGCAGTTTCTATTTTTACAAGAGCATAGAAATTTCATGAGAAAGCTTCAGTATTACCGTTCTATTATTTGCTAGGGATGTCACATACCACATTCAACTAATATGATTTATCTTATCTTGTTGCAAAATACACTGAAATCCAATTTCAATCAAATACTGCAAAAATAAACTTGAAAAAAAAAACGGAAATAATGTTGGGTGTGGGAGCGGTAAAAATCAAGATAATTTTTAATGGGCCTACCAAGGGACTGAGCAATTAAGTCAGATGATTTATAAGCTTTTACAACCACACAGATAAATGAAAAGCTGCCAATATATCTAAAATATTTCAAGTTGACTTTTTCTTAGAGGACTATGACATAAAAAAGGAAAGGGCATCACTATATAACAAGCCAAAGGCCTTGTACTGCTAGATAAATTAGTAAACGACTTTCCAAAAGTTTTTCTTTTGCTGCAGTCATTGAAACACCCAAGTGGTTAAGCTCTGATAAAAGTTTTCCAATCCAAGCAAGTAAACTACTGCAAAACGAGCATCACATCATCATTGTCAACTCCTAAAAGAGCACAGTTTTATTAACTCGTTAACAATAAATCGTGTGTCACAGCAAAACCGATCAGATGGGCTCTTTAGAGTCAGATACTACATCACTGCTTTATTGTAGAGATAGCTTTCACCAAAACATAAGTGCTTTTTCCACCTTGCCTGACCCCATATGAAACATGTTTCCTGGATACCTTGAGGTATTCAATTTAAAGATTCAGTTCTACTTAGTAAGATTTAAGAGAGGTGCTGATAACAGTTCCCCATTTAACAACTTCACAACAACTTTCTATAGATCCTCTTTCCACAGCTCAAGATAAGCAATGTTTCACTTTCAGCAGTCCAAGATCAAACTGTAATAACTTTCTCTTGCGACAAAGTATTGGGAATATCGGACATTCCAAATGGCTGTGGATTTTGTGGATTAGCATTAAAACATTAATGGTGCAGATTACATTGCAAAGACTTTTTCTCAAAATAGAAATTGATTAAAACGTTTTCAGAAAATGATTGGTGTTCTAAAAGCGATTTCATAGGTTGTCAAATACAGAAAAAAATGAAATAGGGTTAGTAAAATTTAAATAGATTCTTTAATAATTAAATACCAAGTATCAAGAATGGAATAATCTGTTATCAAATGTCATAAACCAAATTAAGCCACATGATTGGAATTTCTGTTTCTATTTTTCTGCAGCTCTCTTTAGTAATGCAACAAGATGCGACAAGAACATCAACCACCATGAAATGGATTCTTTAATAGTTAAGCACCAAGTATCAAGAATGAAATAATCTGTTATCAAATGTCATAAACCAAATTAAGTCACATTGTTGGAATTTCTGTTTCTGTTTTTCATTAGCTCTCTTTAGTAATGCGACGAACATCAAGCACCATCCATTATTATTGTAAGTTAATATAGTTCCTTGTTTGACAGTGGACTTTCTATATCACAAGACAAATAAAACATTGTATTTATCCATCAGTGTTTTGCTCAGCTTGCCAGAAAAATATATATGTAGCACATTTATCTAGGTGTAAATCGGTTCAGGTGGCACAGGCAATGCACTGTAAGGACTATTTACTTACAAAAACCTCAGCTACAGTGAGAAGCTCTTGCTGTTTACTAAATGAAATAAATCAAGTCCTTCTAACACTAGACCATGATCTGGCAGGTAACATCTTGGGAGTATTTTACGTGAGTGTTACATTTGGGGAATAGGTAAGGTAAAGTAAAAAAAAAATATGGGGGCATGCTTAAATTGTCCCATTGTTATTGTTATTGCAGAGATCTTCTTAGCAACTGAATCATTACTTTGACACGCCATAACCTGTGAAACAAATGTTTCTTCTACCCAATGTTTATTTTACAAGAAGTCAAGTGACGGTTACAACTGCAAATTATGGTATACAATATGTAGCAATGTTGCCAATATTAATGAACTTTTAATGAGTTTAACTCTGCTTTCTCATTCCAAGAAACCTAGTTTTGATTCCTAGACCCCCTAGGACTACCAGTGCCTTAAGTGACAACATTAGATTATACGCTCCACTGAACAGAGACTCGCTGCAGGTGAAAACGACAAATGTACAGTGAGATGTCAAGTTTGTCATGCTCAAAGTACTGCAAATGCACTGTAGTTAAAAGAATAATAAGGATGTAAAATAAGTCAGTGTACCAAATGACAGATAAAACATTACTGTTGGATATAGCTTTCCAACCATGAGGAGTTTGTTTGAAGTGTCACTGCCCTTTTAGGTAATATCCAAACAATAACATATTTACTTTATCTGCTTTATGATGTAGGATGATGAATTATTAGAGAATGGCTGTTGGCTATCTTAAGATATAATAATTGTCCTTTTTTTTATTTCATTTTTTATTTAGATGTTGTTTTTGGACCTGGCATTTTAACCACTTGAAAGTCATTTTTTCTATTATTTTGCCTGCGCTTTGGAGTTTATCGATTATCTGTCCAAGCAGCAACATAATTATGTTATCTATCTTGGAACTGTAATTTGTTTTTAATGTATGTGGGAACAGCATCATTTGTTTCCACCTTCATAATTCATCTTTAAACCTTGCCGTGAAGGAACATGTTTTCGTGAACTGCAATTACATCACTCAATGGTTACATTAAGAGGGGAAAGAAATTAAGTCTGTCAAGCCCTGAGGAAGACTCTTTATTCTAATTGTTTATAGCGGTAGATTGCTGCTATCTAGACACTTTATTACCTTTAGGTGCTCCTGTGAACTGCTGTCCTGTTTCATAATTCCTTCGGTGTAGGAAAGGCCTCTAATTAGTTTCACATACAGAGTAGCTTTTCATGTCATTGCACTCTTTGTCCAGTGGAATTTTTCCTGCAGCGCTAAAAAAAAAAAATTACTTTGCACCAAATATATGGAGACTTTCACTTATTTAATAACAGACATCTGAAATTTTGAAAGGATTCCATCTCAAGTAATAAATGAGTTTGTTGCACAGAATGTTAGACCAAAGAGATTATTCAGATGCCTATAATTTGCAGAATGGCCTTGATAAATGGGATGGCTACTGCCTACAAACAGATAATGCACTGATGGATAAACACAGCAAGGATTCAAATGACAGATAAAAATAATGACATTCATAGTACTTCAAGTGATCTTTTTTTATAAAGAATTATTCTTCTATAAAGAATGAATGTGAGTTACTAGATTTAACAAAAACTTGGGCACAATGACGATCTACAGTATGTATAATATGTCCAACTTAAAGTGTGGAACTATTTTTAAACATATAACTTGATATTTAGCTGAATAAGAATTATTATCACTTAAGAGAAAAAAGTAATTCTTAATACAAGTGATTTTCTTAAAATAAAGTTCCACTGTAATTATATCATGGTTTACATCCAGATTCCATACTGCTTGTTAGATTTTAATCAACACCCAGCCGCCAGCAGTCTTAACTTTCTGGCACTTCTTCTTATGATGCCACAGATTCATTAAAGGCTGGTGCTGTATTTAGACAGTAATATATTTACTTTTAGTAAGTAAGAGGCAAAACATATTCTTCTTGCAAATTTAAAATGTCAGCTAACAGCAGATGCCAAGAGAGAAGGAGTGACAGTGAACTTTTACGAAATGAGATGTGTTCCAAGCAATCAAAAAAACTGTCAGGAAATCTACAGTGTTTAAGTAGCCGTCCGGCACAGTTGGCCACCCGACTTGGGAGCAGGAACCTTGGCATAAAGAAGCTGCAGTTTTCACTTTCTTTGTTTATGTGTCATCATAAAAACATCTATTCAATACCAAATTGATTTTAGTCTAAATGCTAAGCTCCATGTGAGAAGTTTCTCTGACCTGTGTGATTTTTTTCCCTACAGTAGTGATATACTCCAAATTGATTCTACTTTATAGGCGTGACTATTTATGCACTGTTGCCTGCAAGCTTATGTGCTGTATGCACCTCCATACTGATCGAGTATCGCATTAAATCACTTTAGTTCACATAGATTAATAAACAATAGTGTAAAGGGTTATTATAAATATTATTATTATTAGCTACTTATTACCAAGCAATAAATCCTCATACTGCTTACTGTTTCTCATGATATCTATTCTATTGTGGTTCAAAAACATAGGAGTGCTCATTTACAAATGCAAGTGCATATTCAAAGGGTTTAAATGGAAGCCATACTGAGAGCATGCATCAGCTATTTATAAAATTGGGCATAACAATCTGTTGCATTGAGAATGTTTTTGCACTTTGCACCTTGCCCTGCATTAGTAATGAACCTTATATTCTTTATGGCATGAAGCTCTGAAAACACAAATGTTATTACCTTTTGACATCTTGCTATAAACACTGCATGGCATAATTCTGCAGCTGCACACACTGATATTGATATAGATTAGTAACCAGTTTATTCAGCCATTACCACCTTAATATTTTTGGTGGGACTCATCCTCCCTTCGTTAAGATCCATTCTGTGAGACTGACACTGAATCTAAAAGTACAAAAACCCAATCACTGCCTCTCTATATAGTGCCATTTGTCCCAAATACATTGTGTATACAAAAATATCCCTAGTATAAAAAAAAATATACAAAATACTTATTTCTATTGAAGAATAAGAATGAAATCTGGTTTGTGCACAAAAGAATATCATTATATTATAAATTGCATTCCGTAAATTGATTGATGATCCTTGTGTAGCACATGAAATTATTAGTAGAAACTGGAAGTATGTGCTTTTACTGTGAACAGTCTGTGCCCCAATTCCGTTACTGTCACAAACTCTTCTTTAAGCCTTAATCAACTATTGAAATTAAATCTGTCAACTGATTAAGTAACTGGGTGAGGCTTTCAGGAGAGTATAAAAGAAAGATGTTGTGCAATAACCGAAAGCTTCATGCCACTAAGAGGTCTATTACTTAAATTAAAAACAATCTATTCGGTCTGGAGGCTTTTGGCTTAAAGCAATGGTCCCCCTGCGGGTCTGTCGCCTATGTCTCTGTTTTTTACGTATGGGAAAAATAACCTTATTGGTTGTCTCAGTCTTTGTAGTCTTAGAAGTACAGTATCTATATCACTGTCTGAACCAGATGAGTTGTCAGAGCTATCAATATCAGATGGATTACCAGCCCGTCCCTTGTGTCTCCAAGGCCTAGTCCTATCCCTGCATTGTGCATTTATCTGCATAATCCTTTCAAAAGGGCACCTTAATCAGCTCCTGTATATATCTCTCTACTGAGGTCTCAAGTTTAGAAAACCAAGAGTCAGTAGTATCGGCTCTGAGGGTCTCAAGGTAATTCGATTCAAAGGTAGTAATTTCAAGTTTAGTTAAATAAAGCAGTCTTCTTCGTTTCCTCAATTACCAAAAGTGTAAAGTCAAATAAACACTTATTCAAAATCCCACACCACCTCCTGCAGAAATCGGGGTTATTGTGGCCAATTGTAGGAATATTGTTCATGCAAAAACCATGTTGTGTCTGTTTCTGTCTATGGTATTGTGAAAGGTAACTGCTGCTTAATTTCAGGTCAGTTTCCTTCTTTTTGAGTTCCAGTAATTTGTGGTACAAAGAGACAGGGGTATCACAACTCACAAATTGTTCATCAAGAGGTGCAAACAGGATACTTGCAGAATCCTCATTAGTGACAGCTTCAATGTTAGAGCCAGCTATAGCCTGTGTTGCTGCTTCCAGAAATACAGCTATGCCATCCACAGGTTGAGAGGTTCAATTGAACGTTGTTGGTAGCAATGTAAAAATTATTAAAATGAGCAATCTTGCAAAAATAATTTTACTGGAGGTGTTGCTGTAAATGGGGAAATATGTAGAGTTTGAAAACCAGAGCAAAAAAGCCCAGGTGCTTCTGCACAAAGTAATATCGGCATGACGAACTTTAATGATGTAAGTTGATGTTTTGGTCCTGCGCAGAGGACCTTTATCAAGACATTTCCCCAAACCAAACCAACTGAAATATTCAGTACATCATTGGTGTGAGGTATACAATGTAGATTACATCACTGTGTACAGGCCATAAGGATGATAACCAAAGTGAGATTCGAGTTGCTAAAGTAGCAATGTGTATATCAGGGATCCCTAACCTTTTGAACATTCAGAAGTAAAATTAGTTGGGGAGCAACACTAGCATGAAAAATGTTCTTAAGGTGACAAATAAGGGCTGTGATTGGCCATTTGATAGCCCCTATGTGGATTGTAAACATACATTGAGCCTCTGTTTGGCAGTGCACATAGTTTTTATACAACCAAAACTTGCCTCCAAGCCAGGAATTCAAAAATAAGCTCCTGCTTTGAGGCCACTGGGAGCAACATCCAAGTGGTTGGAGAGCAATATGTTGCTCACGAGCTACTGATTGGGGATCACTGGTGTATATAATGGTATAAAATTCTGCAAATGTATGTCTGTTTGGCCCCGAGATGCAAATGGGAAACTTACATGAACTGGGTTACCATGTACTTCAGTCAACATCAGTAACCATGGAGACTAATCCGATTAATGATGTGCACCACCTTGGAATAGCCAGCAAGCTTGGCTGGGGTGTTACTAGGACTGTTAATAGGCAGCAACTGGTGCAAGAGAATGCTTGAATATATACTGGTGCGATGCACATATCAACTAGAATTGTAAACTATTATAGTAAGTAAGTGTAGGGTAGTAAGAAAGAAAAAAACATGGATCAGGTCAAGGTGTGAGAATATTAAAGAGAGAAAAAATACATAGGGCTTGATTCAATTCAATGTAATATGCTTTTCGCATGTTTGCAATTCAATTCCATGCGCTAAACACTTTTCGCATTAACTGATAAATCTTTTTGCAACCTAAGTCTTTGCAACCTGTCTATTGAAAGTACTGGCAACAATTACTTTTCACAATTCAATTCAGCCCGAAAAGGATTATTGCCTGAAGTCTTTTGTTTTATCTTCCCAGTTTACATTACGCTACTTTGATCAGGCAGAAATGCTCTTATTCCTATCACTAAAGCCTTTTCGACTCTCTTTCCGCCTTCTGTTCTTGCAGATGTGAATATACTTACAGTATGTGTATTTCAACAACTAAAGTACTTTCACGCGTTCTCATGTTTCTACAAAATACTTTGATTAAAAATATATTGTCTATTTGTCTTATTTTTATTTATGAAGTCCATTTATTACACTTGACTAGTACTGCATCACTATTTTATTTTACTTTACCTGCCATCCTGTGATTGAAACCCCACACTGCAAGTTGGCTTGGAAATGGCCTCACATCAACTCCAATTTTAATTCAGCTGTCCCAAACACTATAATCTTCAACCTCACACCTTAAGTACAAATTTATTTTTATGGGTTATTGGTCACATACTAAAGCTATCAAGACAAACCTTCAACAATATATCAATGTGATTCTGAAATTCATATCTTATATGTTAACTAAAACATCTCTACACAGATCCTAAATAGGCCTTTCAACAATTATTATCACTAATAATTTTTAATCAATTCCCTTTCAATGGATCTCACTAATACACAGTGTAAACCATTTAATCCTCTGCAATTGTTTGCACATGACTTTTAACCCTTCATCTTTGCAAGTTGAATGTGCTAAGCTCATTTTCAATGTTGTTTTTAAGAACCAGATCTGAAAGTGATAATGCTAAATTTGGACAAGCCAAACAGGACTATAAAAACCCTTAAATCTTTGGCTTATCACCTTTATACTATGGAGAGTGAGTTTCCTTTTTGGCTCAGATGTGTCTGGGATGCGGAGACGAGAAAGTGACTTAGGAGAGTGAGGAGGCTTCGCTTAAGATTGCAGTTTAGAAGGGTTGATGCTTCCCCTGCGGCATCACACTGCTCAACAGAGGATCCATTGGTAGTTGCTGTGGCACCTCTGTCTGTTGTTCCTCAATGTCCTCCGAGGCTATAGAGCCATGGTCTTGCTGGCTGGCTTAGGGGAGGCTGAGGTTGTCGATAGATACCGGCTTATTAGCCAGTGCCTCGTGGATTAATAGAATGGAGCGTATGATACCAGTTTGTTTCGTCCTCTTGGACTGAGAGTGTCATGACGGTGAACTCATTTAAGTTCAGTTTGTAACAGTAGTTTTTCTCGATCTCCAACACAAACTGGTATAGCAACACAATCAATGATCATACTGTACACTTCAAGCAAGCCAGTGAGTGTTTTAGGTCAAAAGTGTTTAGTGTTGTGGTGTTTGTTCAAGAACTTTTTACTATATTTTTATTTATTTAATCTATTGATTCTATTCCTTCCCTTTCCCCTTCTATTCTCTTTTGTCTTCTTTTCGCTAGTGCAGTTTTGCACTCTATTAGCAGGCGAATTTTCACTCAGACGAACTATCATTACTCTACAAATTCAATAAAGTGCGAATTTTACAGAAAGTTACCTCTTTCATCAGAGTTTCCTTCGCCACCTTAGACCTGGCAAACTGATAAAATGAAGCTACATCCTCCCCAATCCTATGTCAGTGACATCAATCCTATATACCGGAAATCATAACAGTACTAAAAAACGTTTTTTCATATGTTAAAGTGGGATTGCCTTCAAAAGTCCTAACTATTAAAGATTTTTGTGTTAACATTTTTGTCCAAGCATTTGAGGGGCATGCCACATCTGTTTTAGGGTGGGCTCATGTCTAGGGCATTAGAGGATCTCGTTTGCCTTTATTTTGCTTCCTTGGACATTTGTGATAATAAGTGGCCACTTCAAGCATTTGCACCATCATCTCTAATAAATATGTCCATATGTTAGATCTTTAATGTTTGGTAGTTTATAAGCAGCCTGATAAATGTATGTACCTTATAATAATGAACCTCTGGTTTCTAGGTCCCGCAAGGTTTAATTGCGCAAGCTGTTACCAGGATAAGCGTTGCAGTTCAGCAAGGATTATAACACAGTCTTTAGCAGGAATAGTGTAGCATGACATACAGTCCCGCAAGGGTTAATAGCACAAACTGTTACCAGAGTGAGTGTTGCAGTTCAGCAAGTATTGTAAGTCAAACCTTGAAATCCGTCCAGCCGAGCGAGGTACCGAAAGGGAAGATCGTTTGTCAAAGTCCAAAACCGAAAACTGAGATCAGAGCCAAAGAATTGTGATGCAATGCTTCCAGGAACGCTAAGTATAACTGTGCACCGCCCTGTGCATGTGCATACAGGGCAGACCGCAAACCCCGGAATGGAGTAGCAGTGTCTAACACCATACGATCTATATACCTATATTTATACCTATTATATATATACAGGATATATATATATATATATATATATATATATATATATATATATATACTTATTCAAATTGACCTAGGCGTAAGAGTACTAACAAGGTTTTGCTAGGCATAAATGAATGCTAGCGAAAGTTTGATATGAAATGCTTGTCCCGATGGATTAATGCTAGTGAAACTTTGCCAGCATTCAGCTACAGAGATGCAACTTTGCATTTTAGTGAATTAGCGTAGTGGTAGCAAATTTGCACCTGACAAAGTGGCACGAATTGTGGCGGAGCCTGCACTCGCAAGAAATTGCCCTTTAGTGAATTTGCCCCATAGTTTTTTTTCTCTCTTTGATATTTCTTACATCTTGAGACCCATCTTTCTTTCCTTTTTACTACCCCACTCCTTTAATATAATACAGTATATGACTTAATATACAATTCTTGTTAAGCAGTGCCGATTCTGGACCTGAGGCAGCAACCCAGATGCCACCCCCCTCTCCCGCTCCACACTTAAAAAACTCAGCATCGGAGCGGGTCAAATGGAGGCAGCATTGCTAGTGCATTGGGGTAATGATGCTCTCTGCACTAGCAGAGCCGAATTTCCATGTTAAAACACGGAAATTTGGCTCTTAAAGTTACAAGAGGCGGCTTTTTGACGCCCCTTGTAACAGGCCGCTTGCTGCCGCCTGAGGCAAGGTTCTCACCTTGCCTCATGGCATGAGCGGCCCTGTTGTTAAGTGCACTGCACTGGTATATATTCAAGCAGTATCCCATGCCAGTTGCTACCTATTAACAGTCCAAGTAATGCCCCAGCCAAAATTGTTGGCTATTGCAAGGACGGCATGTCATAAATCTCATTAGTCCCCATGATTACTGATGTTGACTGAAGTACACGCCTATGTCAGCAGTTCATGTAAGTTTCCCAATTGCAACTTGTGGCCAAACAGACATACAGTAGTATACATCTATAACACTGACTGGTCTATTACACTAACTGGTGAATTGATGCTGCGTCTCAGTGATGTATTGTGTGATGTACTGGACTGGTCTTTCCGACATGGCTATATATGTTTCTGTGATATATTATACTGGCCCTTCCAATCTGCTCATTTTGATCCATTTACACATTCTAAAACACTAATGCATTCTAATATATTCCCATGTTATCTTGCTAACGTGTTTCTACGTGTTATGTGTCTCGTACTGTGGTCTGATACATTTATGATAGGGAGATAAAAACTACACGTAACAGCTTTGATGGATACACGTTGCCAATCTGTTTGTAGTTTTTGTTCCTTTGTGGAGTTTTCTTTATTTCCTTTCTTTTCTTGCATTTTGTGTTTTTGCTTATGTTTGTCCCTTCCCAGTGATGTTTTGATGACATAACACGTGTTTTTTTTCCGCCACTTAGCTCTGTTTGTAAAGTTACACACAATTTTGAATTTGTTTACAAAAATATAAAAATACACATATATGTCAATATGAGGGATTACTCCACCTCCTAAAGCGGAATGTAAAATGCTCAGTCCTACAGTTATAATAGAGAAAGCAACTTATCTTGTAGACATCAGGCTATAGGTATTAATAGAGAGGTATGGCTCCAGGAAGAGGAACTCTATTAAAATCATATTGATTACCGAACTGGCACAACATGCAGAAAGAGATGAAGAGCCCTTAGCAACTCTACAGCTGTGTTTTCCAACTGGGTACATCAATGCATAAGAAGATGAAATGCTATTAAAGAACTTCAGCGGCCTGCAGGGAGTGACACAAAACTTGTTTATAATTCATAAATAAATAAATAACATTAGACCTTAACTTCAATGTGCATAACCTGAGAGTGTAACTCCTTGTGTGCAAAACAAAAGTAGTTGCAAATAGAACATTTGACAACTGTATTAAAGAGAGTGGGAAAAATATCTGACTGCAAGATGTTCTGAGACATTTTGCTCTTGTACTTTTATTCACTATAAAAGAAACTGTAAAGGGAAAAAAAGACGTGGTTTTAGGGCATAATGCAGCATGCTTCAAATTGCCTCATTACGCTGAGATCGGCACAAAACAAACATTGACTTGAATAGAATTTTTCAGCCAATCATTGCCACTGGCTATATAACAGAATATTTTATCACCCTCACAGTGACACAAAGGGCATGTTTTCTCTCAATTTATGATGAGAAGCTTAACAGCGTTGCTCTTCTTAGATTAGTTAAATTAGCACTATGCAGTATTTTATTTGCAGATAGAAAATGTAACATTTCTCACTGAGAATTACTTAAACAAGGAAAGTAGACACTTATAACTGAAAACAGCATAGGAAATCACAATACCTATATGCAAAAAATGTTAACCCCTTGTACTCTTGCCAAAATAATTATTCAATTTTAGTTACATTTCCAAAAAGCATTTGTGGGTCCTATGAAAGTGGGTGGACGAGCATGTTAACAAAGCTGTGTGAAGCAAAACACTGGTATGCATACTAGAATCACTAGAAAGATAGATTTTACCTTCAATTTTTGAAAGCAAATATTAGTAAGACTTTGCTGATAAATGATAAATTCTCAATGATAAAGGCTTTTCACTGATGATATGGGGTGACAATCTCTGCAACGTTTCATCTTATACTGACTGGTTTGTATTGGATCTGATTGATTGTATTGCTGTGAAATGGTTCTGGCATATATAAAAAAAACTTTTGAACTTACTCTTATCTTGTATACATTAATTATATATGCACTGTGCAGAACTCTTATATTCTTTTTCCAGGAGGCTTTATGACCACCAGAACTTTGCTCAAGACTCCAGCCTAACTTGTTTGAATTGCAATTGTTGTGTCCAACTATTCACATGCACCCATATGAACTCCTACTTTTGGCATGTTTGCAGCATTACTGTACATTATGAACAGCTTCAGACTTGGGGGCCATCAGGTCTGCCATCTCATATCTCCACCCCCTGCCTCAGTTGTGGGACCCCTGCACATGCCAGCGTTGCAACTCTAATGTGGTTGTGCCAAGTTACCAGACACTTCCTATTACATCACTAGCTACAGTAGTTCAGTGCTGCTACTACTACAGATGCTGACATAGTCCCCCTTCTTAACAAAGAATATTGTTATACACATTCTTCATAGCACATATATATATATATATATATATATATATATATATATCCACCATTAAGGTCCGCACTCGTCGTTAAGGACTGAACTCGGGTGCTGTGTGTAGATCGTGAAATCCAAAAGTCCAAAGGTTTACACGCACACCGATGTTGATATAAATGTTACTTTATTAGGAAATCATTAATTTATTGCATCAACGTTTCGGTTCGGAATCTAGAACCTTTCTCAAGATGCTTTTCCCTCTAACAGGATGTGTTCCAGTTACAAAATTTAAAACTTACTTACTCCGCCCAAGTGCTGACATGGCAGCTCCTGATAGGAACAGTATAATATAGCAATAGTTAAAGTGTTCGATACATATATATACATGAAATCAAAATAAGAAAACAAAAAGAAACAAATAATTCACACTAAATAGACACCATGTAACATATTTAGGAGGATATATATATATATATTTAACTACTGTTCAGTTATGTATGCAGCAAACCTAACATAACTTTAAGCCATACATGTTACTTTCCACTTTATCTATTCTTTAAATCAATATGATTTACTGCATCAATGCGGCATGCATGCATGGAAGTACACTTTATTACTCTCTATATCTTATGCGAAGTTTAATCTGTTTTCCCAGTTCTGTTTTTGTAGGACTGAGAACTTTTCTGAGGTACAATCACATCATATTGCATAGTGTCTGGCCATTGTTCACCTTGAAAACTTGAATTCCCAACTTTCTGCAAATTTGTTAATTCTGCACTGACACATTGAGGACCATTGCCAGATATGAAAATATCAGGAAGACCATGTCTTGCAAATATGGATTGTAATGCAGTGACTATACTTCTGCTTGTTGTGTCATTCAGTTTGAGTTTTTCTGGAAACTTTGAGAAGTGGTCCACACAAATATGGTAGGTATTCTGATCTATTAAAACTAAATTACCTACCTTTTCCCATGATCTTCTTGGAAGTGGGTGAGGAATCAAAGGTTTTTTTTGGTTGCTGTGTTTGGTTGCTGAGAAACTGTTTTATTCAATATCAGCTGACATTCCTGACCAGTAGAGTATGTCTCAAGCTCTTTCTTTGCATTTTACTATTCATGGATTTTGCTGAGTATTTCTTGTCTCAATATAGAAAACAAAAAGTAAACCTTTGCTGATTTGTATTTAAGTCCAGATCCATAACTGATTTCCTCTCTGAAAGTTCAGTATGTTTGTAATTCTTGGGGTACAGCTCTTTTATGACTGGGCCATAATGATGGATAAATCTGATCCACTTTGCTTCACACGACGAAATTCACCGAAATGCTTTGGGCAACAATTTTTTTTTAACACACAACAAATATTTTCACCCATGGGCGTCATTTTCACTATGAAACTTTGTTTCGCTCTTCACTTAAGTGGGCCATCCTTTCATTGTGATGCTCTTTAATTTTTGCAAAACTAAGTCATTTGCTGTAGCTTTTCTGAATTTGTGAAGTTTGTCCTCTGACCAGTGGCGTAACTACCGGGGGAGCAGGGGGTGCAATTGGGCCAGGGCCCGCACCCCGCAGGGCCCCCCAGCAGTCACGCTGGCAGGAGTCGGCTGCAGCTCCGTACGGATGAGGGTGGGGGTGAGGCTGCACGGCCCGCACCAGGGCCCGCCCCCACCTAGTTCCGTCACTGCCTCTGACATTGGTAGTTGAGATGAGTTAACTTCTAGTTCATCTCCTAGCAGATTGTCCTACTGCTCTTTTAGGAAAGCTTGACTTAGTGCATCTGCAATGTGCATCTCTTTGCCAGATATTTACAGTATGTAAACTTCTGTTGATATCTTTGTAGATAATCCTCAACATTCCATCCACAAGCTGAGGACCTTTGAGTCGGCACAGCTTTCTCTTGTAATCTCTTTTTAACTTTATGTTTAAAACCCTAAGAGGCATATTTATCAAGGGTCGAATATTTTCTAGGCTCACGATATTCCTGAAACTTTTTCTTCAGCACATTTATTTTGTCTCTTTCACCCACCATAAATTAAAATATATTACTCATTGTATTGCTTCTTCTCCTGCTACATGCAGAAATGTGGCACATTGAACTTTCTCACTTTTTTTCTCAATGCCACTGGCCAGGGCACCCTAGGCAACCCAGCCAGCCATGACGCCCCCTCCGCCTCACACATAGGAGGCGTGTGCACATGTGCACTGACCGGCTGCGTCAACCTCTTCAGGTACGCTCTCCCCCTCCCCTCATGTACTCACACATGCGCACTCGCACAAACAGGCGCATGGACTGGAGACGAGCGGCACTCACTCAGCGGGCTAGGGGTAGGCAGCAGTGAAAGGTACATGCCTGGCGCCCCCAAGCTTTGCGCCCTAAGCATGTGCCTCCTCTGCCTCGTCCGGCTCACGTAGTGAGCTAAATGGTCAATTGCTTCAGTTTGTTGCGGCCATACAGTATTAATAAACTTTCAGCCCATGGGCTAATGATAAAGGCATGGGTATGACCTGTTGAAAACCTAAAGAAAAAATCTTGTAAAATGCAGAAAACAGTAAAATCAGAGAAATGTGTTAAAGAAACTTATTCTTCAAGTAATCAAAAAGAATATAAACACTGGAGTCTGTTTCTCTGTTAATAACAAGGGTTAATCAGTGCAGAATTAATGGTATACTCTGGGGGGGGGGTATGTGCAAGACACTGACTATCAGCTGCACAATAATAAAGGACAGACAGGACAACATTTTGGTGTAAACCATTTAACCATGTAAAATCAGGTAAACACACTCATTGAAATATCTTGTAAATATAAATTGGGATATGTAAAATTGACGTTTAGTTTCTTTAAAAGTTCTTGAAAAGATGCACTGATTGGGGCAGCCTGAATCATTCAAATCAAGGTATTTATACATCTCAGCCCCAGGCGCAACAGAACCACATGAGGACATTTTCTGCAGCGTAGCTATATTGCCGTTATAAAGCAGTATGCTTTTCTATCCCCTGGTAAGCTTGAAAATATAAATTGTGTCACTGTGATCTGCATGTAAGCAGCTCCATCAGCATTTGTCTTTTACTTGGGAATAAATTGATACTATTTGTTGTGGTTTGTTGTAGAAGGGATCCAATGAACCAATGAAGGTCATTTTGTGAGAATGACACCCTGGTGGCTCATGCTGTTACTTTTATTATAATTATGCAGACAGAATCTTTGTTTAAGTTGGTCACATTCTAGGGAAGTTGAGGACGGAATGGCTAATGAATCGTTTGGTCTGTGTACGACTTTTGGAAGAATAAGAAACAAAAAGTTTCTTACTTCTTACCAGAAATAAAAATAATAATAACACAAAATACATTGTTACTTGTGATTTGCAATAAAAAATATAGTGGAATCTGTTAAGGTAAATGTATGTGTAGCAATAAAACTGTTTTTTTTCAGGAACTTTTCATATAACAAGCTTTTATTTATTAAAAGTTTTGGACAATGGCCAAACTTTGTCAATGCTCCTTTGGGAATTTATAACAATTGAACAGTCTATATAGCTTACAATGTACTGTCACAAAGGAAGAACTTTTATTATATATTAATTGTTTAAATACAAAATAAATACAAATGATACTGCTGAGTAACAATCAATCGTGTCACTACAATACATAAAAGGCAACCTAATACTTCTACCCACTGCATAATCATATCCCAGGAATTTTCCAGGTAATATAGCACACCTAACTGTTCACAAGGGACTGGAAGTACTCACCCTAGAAAGTTGGGGAGTATACTGTATAGGGGTCTGTGTAGTCCAAACGGTCTTTTTCCAGGTGTTACATTCTATATGGCTGTTCATAAATTTAGGAGTTTTCTCTTATAGTATATAGGGAAGAATGAAGCTACACCTTACAACAGTTGTTTAGTGCTTACACTTACAATTCTTCTAAATCTCTGCATGAAATCCAACCACATTTCAGCCAAAACAGCATGGTGTAAATTGTGACTTTCCAATGGAATAAGGGTTAAAAGCTAGTTGTTTGTAGTTTGACAATAGCTACATGAAACATGTATTGGGCCACTGAGCTGCTTGTCATTATATATGATGAGATTTCAAAAAGGAGAGAAAATGTATCATGTCATACTGTTTTTAAGCCATTTTTCTAACAAGCAAACCAATGGTCCAAATGACAGTTATAACCCAGGGAATATGTAGTGATAAAGGTCCTTTGCAGATATATCTCTATCAAAGGCATACACTGCCAATATTACTGAGATGAAGTACAGTTTAGGAATGCACAAAAAAAAGTTAGGTTAAATGGAAATAAAACCCTTTTCTTAGAACAGAGCTGTGATACAAATATAAGCGTATAATACATTTTAAAGTGCATACACTTTTCTTAAATTATAAGACTGACAGTCATTAGTCTACTTTATACAAAACAATAACCAGAAAGGCACCATTATCTATACATCTGAGGGTCAGTTGTGATTTTACAGTATGTTACATCTGAACTGTCTTTTTTCCCCCCGTTTCATCTGGTATGGTACCTAAGGAGTGGAGGAAAAGTGATGTAATTCCAATATTTAAAAAGGGATCTCAACTTGGCAATAAGAGGCCTGTAAGTTTGACATCTGTGATGGGCCAGTTGTTTGAAAATTGTTTAAGGAGTCACATACAAAATAGTGTTCTGGAGAATGGCATTAAGAAAGAATCAGCATGGCTCTATGAAGGAGAAATCATGTCAGATTAATGCAAAGGTTTATTATGATGAAGTAAATAGGGTGCTGGACAGTGGGCTTGAAGTAGATCTAATCCATTTGAATTTTGCCAAAGCATTTGTCATGTTTGGCACCCTATATCCAGAATCCAAGCTAAGATCCCTGGTCTTGGCTCTCACTTCTGCCTTTAACTGCCGCCTTTCACCTTGGGAGGAGCCCTCGGCTAATTGGATGCCACCAGGTCTTAACAGAGAGAGGAGCAAAGCTAATGGTTCTGGGGCATAATCGTCTCACCAGGATACTGGAAAGAAGAACACCACCAGGAATAGGCAGGCCGGGCCAGCACAAGCAGATAGAATGGTCAGACAGGCCGGAATCAGGATTGGAGAGAATAGTAAATCAAGCAGGCAAGGGTCAAAACACATTAGATCAGTCAGGATTCACAAGGAATTAACACCCAGGAACTTCTAAATAGAACCTAACAACGGGCAGTGTGCTGCAACCTAAATTCCCCTTTTAAACATTTGAATTTGGTGCCATTGCGCGATGAGGTCACACATCAGCGCACTGCACCTTTAAAAGACGGACATGCTCGCGGCGTGCGCCTTAGAGGAAGCCGGCACAGGAGAGAAGGGAGCAGCGCAGCTGGCGTCCACGCCGAGGATGCGACGGTGGACCCCGCTTCCCAAGTAATGGATCTGTGTTTGCCAATGACAAAACAGGCCAGTGTGTCTTTTTCCATCTTAAATTACTCTGTAAACAAATTTGTAGTAATATATATTTTTGTATATTTTAATATATATGTTTTATTTAGCAAATTAGAATATTATGTTTGTTTATATGCCCTTTGTTTTGGGCCAGCTAAAGAAATAATTGTACATTACAGTAATTTTCTCACTTTCCTACATGCTCATGATAATGTAATTTACAATACAGAGGGATGAGAGTTTTCTGAAATGCTTTGTGTTTTGTATTGAGAGTTTCTGAATTTTATTGTGTTTAAGCCATCTATTGTGGGAGGTAAGTAGGGTTGTAAGTAATTCTGAAGGGGGGAATTCATTTTCTATGTGGTAGATAGAAGCAAGTCCAAGAGTAAGTGAGAAATAGTTCAAAATGTATTTCTAATCTGGCAGGATGAGATTAATGTAAATGAAGATGAGTGTTGTTTGGATGGAGGAATTTTAAGTAATTGTAAATTACATTGCAAATACTTATCATCAACCTTATAATGGTAGGAAGAAGTTGAAGTCTGTACTGTATCATCTGAACTCAATGTATAATCAGTCCATAAATATGCAATCAAACACAGAATAAGTATTTTTTAGTGTAGGGAAGACTCATATTGACATCAGACTTGGAGAAGGAAGGAATTTAAAGTGTTATTTGTCTTTCAATGGATAGGAAGGAGTAAAGATGCCATCAGAATGAGTGGGATGAAATAAATTAAACTAACATTGTGTTTTATACTGATTACATAAGAGTAGGCTGAAAATGTTAAATCATTGTGTCCTTGAGCAGATGAACACATTTGAAAAAGTATTTGTATTTGTTTTCCAGTGGGCTTATTTACTTAAATTCTATAAGAAAAAAATAAGCCGTGCTATTGAACTATAATACTTAGGATTGCTTGTTTCTTGGCAGTCCATCTGCTTTGTGTCTTTGTGCCCTTGAGCTAAACACTAAATATTCCTGCACACCTTTTTCAGATTCCTTCTTTGTGTTGGGGCTACACTGCAGCTGCATGCACCAAATTATCCAAATCTGTTGACGAACCACTTCTACACCAGACTGAAACTATTCTTGGAGCTAATGACCTGTATGCGTCTGGTCAGGTGGACCCACACCTTACATGAATACCATAATTTCCAGATCAGCATACTTTCACTCTGCTTTAACCCCTAACAAACTTGCTTTATACTGCATTCAACTTCCAGTTTGCAGCAAGTTGACCGCAAGAGAGGAAGGAATTTCGGCTGCCTAATTGGCTCTTGATGCAGAAACATTTATGTCCAGCCTAATGGAGTGGCTTTGTATTGTTCGTGTTTTAAGTTGTTTGTAAGTACAATGCTATTTGTTAATATTTAAATATTAAAATAATTTACACTATTAGCCCTGCCCCTGAGCTTGTTGGATTACTGGGTTTGTTAGAAGTCACTCTTCCAACACGTAACTTGGAGTAAAAATTCTCTCCTGTTTATTATTCTTAATATCTATACCTATGTTGGTTGGATGGTGAATAGTGTATATACCAATTTTATTACTTTTATACTGCTTGCACCAAGTATATAATAACTGAAAATACATAGGTGTTCTTATATTTTGAGCATTGAGTGTTTGTTTATAATTTTTTATGGTATCACACTATATTTTGGGGGTCTTTTTTGTTTTTTATTTTGTTTTAAAGCATATGGTGCTGACCACAACATGTTGTAGCTAGGGATGCACCGAATCCAGGATTCGGTTCGGGATTCAGCCAGGATTTAGCCTTTTTCAGCAGGATTCGGAATCGGCCGAATCTTTCTGCCTGGCTGAACCGAATCCGAATCCAAATTAGGGGTGGGGAGGGAAATCGCATGACTTTTTGTTACAAAACAAAGAATTAATTTGCATATGCAAATTAGGATTCGGATTCGGTTTGATATTCTGACGAATCTTTCATGAAGGATTCGGGGGTTCGGCCGAATCCAAAATAGTGGATTCAGTGCATCCCTAGTTGTAGCATCTGTAGTTAGTTTGGCCTCTGTTAGCGTTCTCATCTGGCATTTCCAGACATGGCAAATTAAAATAAATTGCTTTAACATAGGTCATTTTGGATATGTTATTTTGTATTATTGGAATTCTAAAAGTAAAAAAAAGAAAATTGGTATTACATTTCTTGTAATATCAAGAAATATGTTATCAATAACTAGTCATGTTCATATCTTATCAATAGAGATCACATTACATTTACAGGCAAGGGATCGATCATAAAAAAACCCTAATAGATCTACTGTATAAATGTAGTCAGGAAAAATCATGGATGCACCGTACATTAAACACATCCTGTTTTAAGAAGTTGATTAATAATGGTTATTTATCACAATATAGCCAACAATTCCAATTGGTTTGGTAATTGTTTGGATTCCACATTATTTTGTTTTATAATCTCTAGGGATGCACCGAATACACTATTTTGGATTCAGCTGAACCCCCAAATCCTTCACGAAAAATTTGGCCGAATACTGATCCGAATCCTAATTTGCATATGCAAATTAGGGGTGGGAAGGGGAAAACATTTTTTACTTCCTTGTTTTGTGACAAAAAGTCATGCGATTTCCTTCCTGCATATGCAAATTAGGATTCCGATTTGGTTAGGCCAGGAAGAAAGATTCGGCTGAATCTGAATCCTGCTGAAAAAGGCCGTATCCTGGCCAAATCCCGAACCGAATCCTGGATTCAGTGTATCCCTAATAAGTATGAGTTTTTTTATTACTTCATGATCTAAGTATGGTATGAATGGTAATTTCCAGTTTCTGGTGATTGTAAGAATATTTATAAGGACTACTCTGGATTGTTTGGGATAATATTCTATACCAAGACTGAGAAGGGCTAAGACAGGCAAGATGGAAATCTGTACGAGATGTTTAGAATTAATTAATGAAAATACACTTTGCCAAAAATTTCAAATGCTTGCTTTTATTGTTCAACCTGCAGTTGACTGAATCAGTCATTGATTAGTTTCTATTGGTTACTGCCTAGGGGTGAATTCGCCCAGTGTTTATAAATGAGCCCTTTTGTGTTTAGGAATTCCAAAGTCTTACTTATTTTTTTAAAAAACATTAGGTTAAGTCCAACCAGAATATCACTTAATTGCATTGTACCTGCTGCTGACCACCTCAGTAGACCCAAATGTGATATACTGAAATCACATTAGGATATCATATGATAAGTAGGTAGGCCATTACCAGTTGTTTTAGGTAACCTCTTCTTTCCAGTTTGTAATGTGAATTGAGTGGTGCTTAGAGCAGGAATTAAAAATTCTAGTTTTATCAGTAAAGAACTCATTGCATTGCTGCTTCTGCTTCTTATATATAATTTTGTTTTTATACCTATCCATAATTTTTTGGTATAATTTAACCAGCATGTTCTGCTTTGGTTTAAGATAGATGCTGATATCTGGAACTCCCATTCCTCCTAGTTCTGTAGGTTTAGTTAAAGTTTTCTAGAGACACTCTAGGGCAGTTACCTTCCTATAATGTAATTTGTAGTGAGTTGAGTATCACTTTGGGGATTTTTAATGGAAATATCGTGGAAATAGTCATTACCAAATAAAATATTTTCAGCAAAAGAATAAATTACCAACATAAATTCTGGCAGTCCAGGACAGTTCAAGGTCTCGTCTTATTGATAATACAGATCATTCGAAAGCCTTCAAACTGTTCAAAGAAGCAATATAAACTGACCTTTGTATTTTACCTATGAACACTGTTACTGTATGTTACAGCAGTTAAAGTAGTGTGCAAACATGCTATGTGGCACAAATGTAATCCAATTTTATATAGACTCTGTAACAGCTGCCATATGAGGTGCATTCCTATCATTGTGGGCAGGGGCGATCCTGGCCCCTCCACCACCTGAGGCAGCAGCAGTTGCTGCTGCCCCCCTCCCCCGGAAATTCGCTCTTAAAGTACCAGGAGCACCATTTTTGCCACCCCTGGTACCTAGTGGGGCACTGCCGTCTGAGGCAACAGCCTCAACTCGCCTCATTGGCGAAGCATCCCTGATTGTGGGAGAGATGTCCTTTTGGTGTTTGCTGCTATTTCTGTAAAATTATTTGGCACATTTTGTATAGCATTGGTGGAGCTCTTCAGAGATTGTCCAAAAGACAGCGGGGGTCATTTATAAAGTTTGCAGGGCGCATACAGTTTTTATTGGCAAATAGATAAGTGACCATTTTTTGTCCTGAACACTGAAATATTGCACTGCTGTGTCCGTTTTTCCATTTTTTGCAAATTTGCATTGTGCGCAAATATTCGCAAATGGCTTGCAAATGAGACAGCGTTTGCATGAGTCCGGCAACTGTGAGAGGTTGTTATGCGCGCAAATACTGTTAACAGTATATTAAATTCCCAATTTGGGAAAACTGTATTGCAAATATTTTCCCATTTCTGTGCTTTGCTATTGTAAATGAGCGATAATACCTTTACTAAAGATAATGAGATTTAATATTTCAATGGTATTTTTTATTAGTGCAAATTTACCACTAGTATAGGTTTGCATGCTAAAATGCTAAGGGGCACAAAAATGCTTGTTCTAGAGCCCACACAAAGAGCATTTGTGTATGTATGAGCTGTGTTCTGCAGTTTGTTACAAATTTTTAATCTGGTGCAAGGTGTTGAAAGCAGCTACCACAGCCACAAAGGAGCCCTATATATAACTGCAGGGCTCATATGTCTCTAGCATTCCTTGCACACATATAGGAAAGCCCTGAAGCTATAGGCACAGTGGCTGCATGACAAGGGATCTGAATGACCAGCAGCCAAATTATACTGGTCTAGGTCAGAGATGGGCAAAATCACATGTAGCTGTGTTTAGGTGAGAAGGAATGAGTTAAAGCAGGAGATGGCCGAGCCCAGGAGCGGAGTAAGAGAGGGATGTGATGTCAGGGGAAGAAGCAGTTCACTTCCTTATCTTCTGAACAGGTAGAAATATCTTACCCACCTTGCCCTTTTTTGCATATTTTGTGAAATATCAGGAGTTTCTCTTCTTTATGTTCTCAAATAATTTATTAATAACTGAATGTGGATGTTTTTCTGAATGTGCTGTTATATTGTGGTTTCTGTACCATTATACAGTATAAATGTGAGAGTCAGCAATGTATTAATTTATGTTAAATAAATGTCAAATGCTTGATCCAGGGAATGTTTCTAATCGCCATTGTGGTCAGGAAGGAATTTTTTGCCTATTGAGGCTTCTTCAGCTTCAGGCTAGGTTTTTTGCCTTCCTTTGGATCAAAACAGTGGATATATGTATTTTAAGTTTTATTTGTCACAACAGCAGTAGGACCTTGTCAGAGTACTGCAAAGTAAATTTTATAAGAGGGAGAAAGGGGGCTCTCTCCTGTGACTGCACAGTGGGTTGATTGATACAGACTCTATTACTGTTTGTGCTAGGTGACAGCCTGCTTGGATTTCCTATCATCAAGACACTGCAGATTCAGGACCGGCAGCACGGCTACTGAACTTCTTTCCTTCTGGTAGCAGAGTTTAGGAGTTGAGGAGTCCCATTGTCATGCCCATATATTATACAGTATGTATGCACAAAACTCATTGGGCTTCAGTGATTGATATTCACCTAAGTGGTACAAATGGCCATTCTGTTGTCCCTTCTTAATACAGCTCTGAAAATGCATTACTAAAGCATTAGTATACCTCTTAACTGTCCCAAATTTGGCTTAAGATATACAAAGTAAAGTAAGACAAAGGGAATATTTCATATATTTTCTGTATGCAATGTATAGCAATTAACTACTGTCCATTGTTTCTTCCAGCCTTGCAGGGCTTGTATGCCACACAGTGAGTTAACATTCTCCTACTAAGAACATTCGATCTGAATAAACATGAAAGATTGTTGTCTGGCTCTGCTGATAAATTGTTCTGGTCCATGTACAATGATGTGATTTGAATTTCCTTGGTGCTGCACTCCTGTTTCTGCCCAGAAGATGTTCCATGTACAGCATCTTATTACTAGTGACAGCTGAGAATAATAGAAGCACCAATATCACCATTTAGTTATTGTACAAAAATCTGCTATATCACGCATTATATAGAACTCCATTCAAATGTATTTCCATAGAAACTGCATAATATAAGAGATTTCTAAGACCAGCAAAATATATTTAATTGCTCTGTAAACACAGCTATTTCAGATGTTTGTGAATTCCCTTGAGATTCCAGAATATTATTTGAAGGCAGAGAACATTTCTCTATCTGTAGGAAAATAAAGCCTCTATCAGGCCATGCCTGTCTTTAAACAGATTGGAAAAACCATGGGATTTTTTTATTAGGGATAATTAGTTAAGTTTTAAAGTTTGTTTATTTTATGAGACAGATTCATTTCACACCACAAGTAGTTACTGAACATCAACTGTAGTACTAACATCTGAGCAAATGTGAATTTAGGGGCATACATCTGAAAATGGGTGAACTGTGAAGATTTCAGTATATTGTCTATAAAATGCCATGCCAATTAAAATGCACTTTTCAGCATTCAGTTCTGGTTCTGGAAGTAGTATCAATAATTGTATCTACCTCCCAGAAGTATGAATAGTAATCAGCTATTATTAAGTAATCCCGCCCAGATAAAGAAAAAAAATTCCCTCCATGGTGGAGTAGGCAGCTTGGGTGTCATCAGTGTTTCCTTTGTCTGCATGCAGAGTTATTAATTATGGGTGTTACAGTGCTGTAGTGCCACATTATTTCTGTTTCCCTATATGACCAGAATAGCACATTTTTGGTTTTGCAAAGACATTCATATACACGCAGGTGACTTGAATGTATTTTTGTAATAATTTCTGGGTGAACATTATTAAGTGTGATGACTTTCTGTCCCTTTACATAATCCCTTTCTGTGCAGTGATTTCATGTAAAACTACAGTAATCCCTGACACAAAAGTGCTCTTTTGGTCAGACCACACAGATAGGACAGTTATCTTTAATGACTGTAACACTTAGGAACCTATTTATGATGCCTAGTAAAATTTTACTGATGATGTTTCGCAAAGCAATTCGATTTCAACAATAAAAAAACAAAAGTAAAGATCTGATTGGTTTCTATGAGCAACATCACCGGTAATTTTTTACTTTTAACACCGCATTCTTTATTCTATATTCCATAGCCTATTATGTCATGCTTTACTTCGGTTTTGGAAAAGAAGTTATCGACAGTAAGTCTGCAATAATTGTTTATGATCTTTTTTGCAGGTAATTTTTTTTTGTTGCAGCATCATGCATTGTAAGGGGCAGATTTATCAAGGGTCGAATTTTCGAATTTAAAAAACTTCGAAATAAAAAAGACCAAGCAAAATTTATTTAAAAAAAAAAATCAAAGTTTTTTTTGGCCAAATAGGTCTGTTCAATCAAATTTGTCCCGTTTCGCTTCGCCACAAATTTCCTGCGAAATTAGTGAAACTGGTGAAAATTTCGCAAAACGGAGATTTTGATGCCGGAGACAATTCGCGGCATCAAAATGGGCGCCGGTGTCAGGTTTAGGATTTGGACCTGTTACCCAGAATGCTCGGGAACTGCTGTTTTCTGGTTAATGGATCTTTCCTTAATTAGGATCTTCATATCTTAAGTCTACTAGAAAATTATGTAAACATTAAATAAACCCAATGGGCTGGTTTTGCTTCCAGTAAGGATTAATTGTATCTTAGTTGGGATCAAGTACAATGTACTGTTATATCACTACAGAGAAAAAGGTAATAAAAATAAAAACTATTTGAATAATTGGATTATTTGAATAACATGGAGTCTATAGGAGACAGTCTTTCCATAGTTCTAAGCTTTCTGGATATTGGGTTTCCAGGAAAAGGCTGCTTACACATTCTCTGGATTTGGTATCTCCACAATGGCTTTGCTATGTCTGGAACCCTCAGCTGTCAGTAGATGGCTCATGCATAGAATTAAAGATAGTTAACTTCAGGTTCAGCTTTCTTGCTCATTCTAAGAGTCCAATCAAATTCTTGCCATGGCCTGCAGTGGCTTTTTCTTTCTCCACATATACAGTATGACTTCCTCAACAATAATCTCCACTCTTGGCAAACCTTCTACTGCTTTATATTATATATGCTGTTATTCCTCTGGAGCAGGGGCAAACCCCAAAATAGATGCATAGCCACTACTATAGCTCCAAATGGGTCAATGTGGTAAGAGAACTGCCTAGTTTAACTTGCCAAAATCCATCTTTCATATCCACCAACACTGAAAATTCTTTTGCTGTTGCCAGACTTGCCAGTATTTGTTTCATGGCTGGCTTTTGAAAATCTGATCTTCTCAGTGTCTTGTTTAAATATTTAGGATTAATACAAGTTGCCTGTTTTTTTACTGCAATCCTGTTGCTTATCCATGCTGGTGTCTTGTCACTCCATGTTTTTTTAATTAGGTAATTTCCTGTTTTAGTCATGTTTTAAGAGAGTGGCAGTACTTTCCATGGATGATGTTGCACTGGGGGTACTGTTGTATTAACCACTAAGTGATATTCTTATGGAAGACATCTGGGTCCTTGAAAGAGATCTCTATAGTCACTTGTGATCTGTTTGTATAATTGGGGTTACCTTTTAACTTTATGGCTGTTAGCGTGCACTGATGTTAACACATTGTAGTCTACATTTACTGTGAGGGGTCCCGTTTTTTGCAGGAATTTGCTGAAAGAAGTGGCAAGTGAGTACCTTTGAAAATCTGAAAAGACTTGAGCAGTCATAAATCAGACCCGCTATGTACTGATTTATCTGAGCTGCTATTTTCTGTCTCTGTAGTTAGATGTACTTTGTCATTTGTCCTCTGCATTAAAACTCTCTAACAGCTCATTCTGTTCATCACCATTTATTGCACCAAATCGCCCATTCCCACTGCAGGCTGTCAGAGTTACACCGTTGCACCCTAGACATGTGCCTTTATGTTACCCCTAGATCCTGCTCTGCTTTTTCCATAACTCTCTGTAACCTAGCTAAGACACACACTTCAACCCATATTAATCAGCAATGTCTAAGTGAAGTATCTACATTCCTCCTGTATGCCACATGGAATCCTTGCCTGGAACTTTATCACAACTTCTAATACAGAACCTTTGAAGAGATTTTTTATTTTGAATTCACTAGAAAAAGAGGTGTTATTATCATCTGAAAAGAAAACAAGTGGCATTTTTCAATTTTCAATGTGTTACAGTATATTGTGAAATAAAAATGAAAGTAATCAGAATTGGTCTAAAATCCAACACACTGGGACTCACCGAACTAAGCTGCAGTCAGTTCTGGTTATGTGATCATAGTCTATTTAGGATAAAATGTAATATCAATGTACACACAGGTCAAATTAATCTGATAATTGTACTGTTGTTTAACAATATCTGAAAGACAGGCAGTTGGAATGCATTACTTTAATTTAATACTGGGCCAGTACAAAGTGTTTTCACCACTAGAGATGTCCTGGGACAATCTTAGAGTTCTCACCCTCAATGCCTGCCCTGCTGTTCCCCATTATGGAGTGATTTGGTGGCATGTTTGAACTTACCCCCAAATTAATTTGTTTTCACTTAGACATTGTTTAGCATTGTTTTCTCTGATTTTGTTGATTTCCTTGGAGCTTTCCACATCTGTGATACAATTTCTAGTGTAAGGAACTAAAGTTATTGGCAAATTAAAGCCAATATTACATTAGTGATTGATTTGCAGGCTCATCATTAGTGATTGTCACTCTTTGTTTGGACCTATTTCCCCTTAATTATTTTGATTTCCTATGTAATCATGCAAGCAACACAATTATTTCACTGTAGTTGAATACCTTTAGTAGAATTATTTCTGCAAGGAAGAACCTTGCAGAGGGTCACTGGAGAGCATTTGAAATGGTAACATACAATGAAAGACATTCATTTGCAGAATGGTTCCTTGATAGAATCATTTGTCGTTGTGTCCCACAATGAAAATACACCTAGCTGTAAACTGAATGAGGAATCCAATCTGTTAAAATTGACTTCTAAATGTACTCATGTCTTTGCTAAAAAAAAGATACTTACTGAATCAAAGTTAAGCATTGCAATTATGGAAATAGCTAATTAGAAAGCACTCATCTGCGTTTTTTACCCTAGACAAAAATTACATCTTCATATTACATATACATATTGAAGTATACAGGGAACCTAGTCATACTGATCAATATTTGCTATTTAATTCTTGACACCCTCTGGAACACAAACTGAGGGGCTCAGGGAGCCAGGGCCACAGAGTCTGCTGCATGGTAGTCAGTCTTCTCCCTAGTCCTTTTTGCCAGTTAACATTTTGCCACTCTCCACAATGAATGGCGAGCAGGTGGGAAGGCAGCTGGTGGGAGTAGGCGGAGAAGAATGATGTGTTCCGGGCCCTCCAGTTCTTTATCATGTGGGGGGTGACATGTAGTAGCTATGCTACTGGACCAGACCAACACACAGAAGCAAGGTGCATAGTTGAACAAAATAATCTAGTCAACCTATATGAAAGCAAGAACATTGGAAAACATGAGGAGAATGTTTAATATTTGTTTAATAACAAAGAGTGGGTTATTTATTACAGGCCTTCATGTTTTTTTTGTTTTTATGGTGGTTTGTGCTTGAAAACTCGATCAATTTGAGCTGTTCAAGGTTTTTTTCCCCAATTGCATTCAATCAAGTTTTTTACATTCATGTTTTTTTCATAAATAAGCAACCATATCGATTGTGAAGGAGGTAGAAGAAACTGCACATACCTCACAAACTCAACCTTTGATAAATAACCCCCTGAATGTATGTGTTTTTTAAAGCAAGCAACAAATTGAGCTGGTTCACCAAAAAAAATCAACACCTAAGCACAAGAAAGGTAATATGGTGTACACTGTCCAGGGTAGTGAAAGAGCCCAGATCTATACTTTGAAAAGACTAAACAACTGCTAGGTAAGCAAATGTCCCAAGATAGGAGAGCTAAATCTTCAGAGATTCAGACTCAACAGCCTATCAACATCTAAAGGAAAATACACTTCTTTGAGGATATCAATGTGCACATTATGGACTGAGAAGACAGATGGTGTGAAAGAGATGCTGGATGCAATTAATGCCAGACTGTGACCATCCCAGTAACAACACTTGTTGGCAACATGCAATGGCACTTAACATCTTTACTCTAGTGGTTTCAGCATAATTCCCACTTCCAGTCATATAAATTGAAAAATTAAAACCTGTCACATTGTAATACTGTGACTAGATTACACCTTCACACCTCAGTGAGTTTCAGTATTCGTTGCAAATACAATAGCTACAAGCTCAGCTATCAGGTGCATTAGGGTATCTAGTTGAGCAGATAGGCATTATCACCAATTCTCACCCAAAGAACCTTTCAGGCTCAGCCCCTAGCCACTACTCATTACTACTCTGTAAATTATGTTTTCCTTAAGATCAGAGAGCAAACTATGCTCTGATCTTAAGAAACTGGTCTTAAAAGACTAATGGGGTTATGCAATTAAAGGCCCTAAATTGGCCCAAGTGCAGTAACCTATAGCAGGCAGAATTTACTGATCACCTGTTTAAAAGCAAGCGTCTTATTGGTTAATACTCCTGCACAAACTTAGTGCCTTATATTACATAAGGGAGAAAGTCTGCAATTACATTGCCTCTCAAATATCCTGTTAAAGCTAAAGTTTATATAATAATAGCTGGAGTATTATAACTATAAAACTGTTAAAAAAATAACTTTGTTTATTAACTACTACAACCCCACCATTTTTGATTTGTAAATCTAAATCATCCCTACAAATAAAATGAATAATATAAAAGACCATGTATACGGATGAGCAAACTTTTTCGCGAAGTTTCGCTGCGAAAATTGTGCCCATAGACTTTAATGGGTGAAAAAAATTTTGCGTGTCAAAAAAATTGTTGCCCATAGACTTCAATGCATTTTGGTGAATTTTCACTGTTTTGCAAATTTTGGTGGAAATGGGTCAGATTCGCCCATCACTAATGGTGTACCAGTCATCTCAAAATACAAATAAAAATGCAAAGAAGGATGCCCTTTCTGAACTACTAAATGCTTTTTTTATGTTCACGCAAACTCTTTTTTCAATAAATCAATTTACATTCACTGTACATTTTCATACATTCAGATTCAGACAATGGCGTTGTATCAATAAATGTATTTGGTGCCTATGTTGCAATAAATATAAAAGGAAACGTAATGTACTTTTTTAAGAGTGTATTAAAAGTAATGCATATTCTTGCAATCAAGGTTTGAGAGCTGATTTTCCAAGAAAAAAATTGATGGTGAAAAAAAAAATCTAATTTTCAACAGTTATTAACTGAACAAAGAGAAACTTTAAACATTCTACTTGAAAGCATGAATGTCAAAAAAGCAATTGGAAACCTCACATATTAAATACCCCTGGGTCATGATATCCTATTAACAGAATTTTTAAAATATTAAAACAAGAGATAACTTAACTGGACTTTTAAATAGATTTTGAAAAATAAAAGAAATGCAGTTCCTTTTAAAATGGGGAGGATCCTGTTATTAACCAGAAATCCTAACTTTGTATTATACAGAAAAATAATATATCCGGAACTAGAGATTTATCATACAAATCATTATAATAAAATAATTAAATCCCACAAAAGCATCTGATAAATGTGGGTTTATGAAAGAAAGAAAGAAAGAAAGAAAGAAAGAAAGAAAGAAAGAAAGAAAGAAAGAAAGAAAGAAAGAAAGAAAGAAAGAAAGAAAGAAAGAAATGAGGATCTATGGAAAGCTTATGTCACGGTCAGCACCCTAAATTCAGAACCAGTGTAAGCATCCTGTTCTCAGCTCTTGCTTCCGCATTTAACAGCTGCTTTTCACCTCTGGAGGAGCCCTCGGCTAATCGGATGCCGCCAGGTCTTATTAAGAGATGTGCCAAGGGTTCTGAACGAGCAAAGGGGCACGACGGAAATGCAAAGTCTTTTGGGCAGAAGGTTGCGTTACAAGGCATAGACAGAAAGCGTAGTCAGATCAGGCCGGGTTAGGACAGGCAGAGTACAAACAGAGTCAGGCAGGCAAGGGTCAAACCAGGATATCAATCAGAGGGGATATGGATACAGGAGAGTCGGTTACCAGGCAGGGTCAGGATTCCAGAAGTTAAGATAGTCAAAAACAGGCAGGAGTCACAACATTTATATTAAATTCCCATTGAATAATACTCTACAGAGCTTTTGAGTTCTCCTTTGTTGAGTTGTGGCAAAAGGTCTATATAAAGACACATATTAATTTTCTGAGTATAGAATACTGAATTTTATTCACTGAATATTGGGTGTCCAAAATGGTGGCAAAGTTATATTTCTCCAATATAGCTCCTTATTGCCCAATCAAGAAGATTTAGTAAACCTGTTCCAGTTGGATAGTAATCCTAGTGGAACAACCCTCATTCCTTTTATTTGCACTATTTAATTTGTTATTCTATATCTGAAAAGTTGCAGGGAAATACATTTCTACTAACAAAGAGGTAGGTTGGTGGACATATATGGAATGTATGAAGAACATAAAATAGAAAAGAAGATGGCAAATGTAAGTAATGATGTTTTCCATAAAGTTTACAACCATTTAAGAAGAGGAAATGGAAGAGTAATATCTTCTGGCTGTGTTCAAGAACTAATATAGAAATAATATATCTGCAAATCATTAAGTGAAGCAGGGGTCTACATATAGCTTTTCATTTTTTGTCTTAGTATCTCCATGAGGAAGTTTGTTCTAAGGATTATAAAGATCCTCCAGTTATTTCTCCTTATCTGACTCCAATATTCAGTAGACTTCAGTCCACAGAACATTTTAAGAGAATGGTGTCAATTCATTTTATTGCACATGATGGAGAATTAAAACTCATTTTATATAACACTGAGTGGTAATTGTTAACAGTACCTTGATTTATCAAAGTTCAGTCATATCAAACCAAAAGATGCAATGTTTACTCCCTAGAAAATTTCCTTCCCATTTCTGGCAAAGTAGACTGCTATATAGATGTAGATATTAGAGACTATTTCACCATAGTCTTGAACTGAGACTTTGTCAATTTCTGATGTGATTTTTTGCCATATATTTTAAATACTGTATAATTGAGATAATAGGGCGTTTACTAACATAAGCGCTAAGTTACACTAGTATAGTTGAAATAAAACAACCAGTTAGGGCCTTGCTTTATTTTTGTAATCTGTAGCTAACATATTGGTAAACAAACTGTAGCACCTTTGTTTGTAAATCAAACTCAAAGTCCACAGTAGGATTATGAACACCTCAGGCAGAACCAAATTGTTCTTGCATCATTATTTTTAAAAAAATTTAGTTTTCAGTATGTTCTAGTCACGTTTTTGAGAGAAAAAAAAATAAAAGCCCTTTGAATAAGGAGTATGAAAATGGCATTTTCATTTCTCAAATTTAAAGGTAACTAGTTCTATAAGTCATATATATATTGGGATGGTCATTGTATTTTTCAACAAACGAGTTTACTGTTTATTTTTTGAACTGATATTACTGATCTGATAAGTAATAACCTTATATTTGATTGATGCAATAGGAGACAAGCTCTAGCGGTAAGTTTTACAAATCTTAGTTCATTAGGCTGTAAAAATGTTGAACTGGAGGGAAGCATTGTTTTATGCAAACATTGAGCCATGTGCTTTTATTTTATCGTCTCTTACTGGTCAAATAAATGCAGGCTACATTTCTCAGAGAAACAAAGAATTGTTCTCTTCAGTTATATTAAAACATTGCATGCTGCTGCATACCAAGTAGAATGACTGTGTCTTACAAACAGAAGTTAATTCACTCGATCCTGCATACTGCTTCATAAAATATTTCTAAATTGCAATTATTGTTTGTTTGTTTGAAGTTATTTGTTCTGCTTGCAAAGATAATGGTATTTGCATGATGTAGCTTAAATTTGGCTATTTATTTTGACTTGTGGCTGCTTTCTTCCCATGGAAATGAAATTACTATTCTTTTTAACACTATAATACTTTATATGAATATGAAACATCCCATGGTTCTTTAATTCTTCTCATGTCCCACAGTGAAAATTAGTTTCTAGACTCATAGATATTGTATTTTGGTATGTCAAAGCTGAGCTTTGCAACCCATATTTTCTCTGTAGAAGACTATTGTTTGCTGACCTGAATTAAAAAATAATAGAGAGAATAAAGAATCATGTTCCCACGAGCATGTAAGGTGTTATGGCCATTATTATATCAGTTATGATATTTTTATTCCACACTGCTATACAGTGAATTGGGGGAGAATCCAGACAATGCAACAAAGGAAACACACAATTTCCAAGCAATTTAACAACCACAAAAATGAAATAGGGCCAGAGGGTCATTGTGAATGTAATAGCTTAACCTTTTTTCAGCAATCACTACACAGCAGCATATTTCAGTATGTTTCATAAACTTTCCTGCACCAGAAATCAGTCTATATATGTGATTACTTGCTAATACATCAAGTTATAAGTATAATGTTTTCTGGTTAAATGTATGCTCCTGATATTGAACATAGGTGGATTACTGTAACAACAGTACACTTTGTAAGTCGACTTAGAATGTGATTAACACTGATTTGTGAAATTCAGTTAGATAGTAATCATGTTTTTCTTTTCTATGTGGCTGATTGCATTTGCTGTTTATATTTTATTGACGTGAATAAATAAGTCTGTCTTCATTAAGTTCTAGGCAAGGTTTTTAAAACCCACTGCCCTCCCTCAGTTGAAGACAATATCTCCTTGCTTTCTCTAACAGATAAAAGCATTTTGCATTATATGAGTGGATTTATTTATAACCTGTGAATATGCTCCCTTGTTCTAAGGTAAATATACAAAAATGAAGATCTTAGGTACATAGCTAAATGAGAAGCTACTACAATAGCTTTATCAATATAGTTGCCTCCAGTGAAGAACATTTCTAAGGCTTTAAATGCTGAGAGAACATTGTCTACCTGACTAAATCCTTCAATATCAGAAAGTTCAGCACACCAACAAACACCATCATCCAACATTCCTAACTGCACAATATGCACTAATTATGCTGAACTTCTATCATGCTCTTGTTAAGCCCCATTCCTCTCCCAAACCATAATTTCTTAATATTCCCTTCTATTTTCAGGTCAGTGGGTTGTGATGGTCCCATGTAAATATGGAGTAAGGGAGGAATGTCAGAATTTAGAACACACCTTTATGGATTCCAATAGTTGGCCTAGCCACTTAACTTGCAGGGGCCAAGAGTTGCTCCAACTTGGTATTAAGGTAGACATAGACCCACTGAAGAATATAGTAGAGTTTTGATGATGGGCATTTGACTCCGGTAACTCCAGTCACAGACAGCAGAGACTTATTATCACAAAGTAGATGTAACGGTTGGAACCTAAAATTCAGAACCGATGCCAAGCACCCTGGTCTCGGCTTGTGCTTCTGCCTGTAGCAGCCGCCTTTGGCTTCGGGAGGAGCCCTCAGCTACTCAGTTGCCGCTGAGTCTTATTACGAGAGGTGCAAGGCTATGGGTTCTGAACAAGCAAAGGGGCACAACGGTATGCAAAGTCTTTGGGCAGAAGGTCGTGGTACAAGGCGTTAGACAGAATCGTAGTCAGATCAGGCCGGGTCGAGGCAGGCAGAGAGCAAACATAGTCAGTCAATCAAAGGGTTAAGCAGAATCGGAGTCGGTAACAGGCAAGGGTCAGGTTTCAGAAATCAGGATAGTCGAATAGCCAGGCAGGGGTCACAACAGGAATCAAACAGGATCAGAATAAAGATAGCTTAAGCTCAAACACCACAGGATTAACCTTTAATCAGGCAAAGACTGGAAGCCCAAATGAGCTATTTATACAGTTCAAATTATGCGCCATTGCGAGCTGG
Source organism: Xenopus laevis (assembly GCF_017654675.1). Classification (NCBI taxonomy): domain Eukaryota; kingdom Metazoa; phylum Chordata; class Amphibia; order Anura; family Pipidae; genus Xenopus; species Xenopus laevis. The sequence continues at coordinate 76,659,721 of NC_054385.1, forward strand.
CGTCATTACACCAGTGTGCCTGCGACTTTAAATATTGCAGAAGCGCGCCGCATGCGCCCTAAGGAACCAGTGCCTGCGGCTTAGCAGTGGAGCAGCCAGAACAACGCGGCGGGCGTTCCCGCCGAGGGGGCAGCAGGCGTCCCTGCTGTCCCCCCACTAGACCACCAGGTATGTTTGTGACAGTAGAGCAGTTGATTCAAGGGGAATTCAAATAAACCAAAAGCTTTACCAGGTTAAGCCAGATAAAGTTATCAGGATTAGCAGAATGTCATAAACAATTAACTAGCTGTCAAGAACCAAAGAATTCAGTGATTGGCTGCTCCGGGTTACTGCCCACATGCAAACTTGTCTTGTGCTGATAAACAATCCCAAATTATTAAAATTGCTTTATGTTTTTCCTACAATCAATATGTACTTCACCTTTAATTTCAATTCAAATTTGAAGTCTGGGAATTCTGTTTACACTGTAAATGCTCAGTAGTACAAATAAAAAAACATACACAAAGCAAGAAAGCAAAGCCTGGAAATGCTGCAATAGTGATTTACATGTGTGATACCCAATTATGTGTTAAAAACCACAAAAGAAAATTACATATAATATTAGTTACTCTTTCAAAGCCCAATTCAGTATTTAATTAATCCCACAGCTTCACTGTTGGAGATAACAGGATGATACATTTCATGATCAACAGAATAAAATTTAAAGAAATGGGTAATATTTGAACTAGTTGTAATAAAGATGTGCAGGAATGTTGAAATTCTTCTCAATATGGGCTCTAAAATCAACACAGGACTTTGTTTTGGACAGAAGCCTATTGGAGGACCAATATGAGAATATGGCATTCACGGACCATTATTACCCAACCCTGTATGTAAATAATGTCCTTGTGAAATTAATACATTCAGAAAAATTCATTGTTGCTAGCCTGCTAGAGTAGATCTCTTTCCAAGCCCACTTCCACTTGTGTCTATGCCTTATGCCTTGAGACAAGGTAAGAATCCACCAAAAATCAGCCCTAGTAATTTTAATAAAATCACTATTTTATTAAATTAAAACTATGCTCTTGGGGAGGCTCATTTATCAAAGTCCGAATATATCTCAATATTTTCTGAAAATAAACTCAGACCAAATAAGCACAGGTTTTTTCCCTTATTTATTAATACAATTTTCCGGGGGAAAAAATTGCGGGAAAAACCCTGAAAAAAATCATGACAAAAACGAGAGATTTTTCACCCAAAAACGAGAGATTTTTGTCCAAAATCAAAAATATTCTGATTACTGCACGAAAGATCAAAAAATCACTGGGACTTCTACCACTGACTTATATGCAACCTCAGCAAGTATTCCCGAAAAATGTGTGTGTTTTTTCACTAAAAGTTCAGATTTTATACTTAAAAACACCAATTTTTCAGATTTTTGGTGTTCAGAGTTTAGTAAATAACCCCCTTAGTGTAGAAGAGTACAATTGAATTCTTGAAATCAGGTCTACTGCCTAGGATGACAAAGAGCCAAAAAAGCACCTTTTAAACTTGCTTCTACAGTTGCTTATTTTAGTATTTAATTTTTGGGGGGTCATTGGAAGAAGAGTCAAATATTCTTTATTTATTTAGGTTTGCAATCTTTCCGTTGTACTGTTTGCATTCAGAGACTATTGCTCATGGCAAAGGGAGTGTTTATATGTTTACATTTTTTTATTACTCCACTCTAGCAATTTGCCTTTCACAGTTATGGTTATATTATTATATTCTGAGCCTGCCTCATCTGATTTAAGAAATCTAAATAACTGCTTCACACTCCTTATTGCCAATCCTACCTTTTTATTTAGCCTCAGTAGCTTTGATGTATTTCTTCTACGTTTGCTGCTGAGTGGTATATGTTTACAAATGTAATTATTGAGTTGCCTTTATTGTACAACCATCATTGGTTCATGAATACTAGAAATGTATTTTTAACACGCTGATGCAAGAGCAATTCATTAATGGTGCGCAAATGTTGTAAAAGTAAAAAGGTGTACATTTAGTTAAATCTTTTTATAAATATTTCAAAATATTTTCCTAGCAATAATAGTAGCGATGTAAGGTCATGTTCTGGTAAAATAGTTATATTGCAAGTAGTGCATATGTGCAGATGTCTCCATTTATGGATGGATGTTACATTAAGGTGCATAAAATAACAATTTTCTACGTAATTCTCAAACAAAGCATACAAATTAGACCTTTTCTAAAACTTTTACTAACACCAAATCTTTAGCAAGGATATGTTACAGTCCTGGGCTAGCATTTTAAAGAATTTATTCTAATGTAAGCCAGTTTATATCAGTTTTATAGAAAGTTATCAATGCCTGGCATCTCAAAGTGAAAACAGTCATTACTGAGAGAATCTACCATATATAAGGTACTTGTCTATTGCTAGTATTACTTAATAACTCTTTAGGTGCATGTAAACAATAATAAAACATAACATAAATCATAACAATAAAATAACATAAAAGCAATGAAAGCTTTCCCTCTATCTTTTCCATGCTCTTACACTTACTTTTCTTCTGTTTTACTGTGGCAGTACCCTTGTCTTTTAGTGGCTTGAAATAGCAAATGTCAAAGAGGCAAAGGAGGGTTCAATGAAATCTTTAGATACATCATTGGTTTCTGACAGCAAGTGCTGACAGTGAGTGCCAGAAATAACAACATCCCAACACTGATTATTATTAGTGCAATTTGAGTGAAAGGGCAATTGTGCATATTTTATTGCTTCAAGCACAATGACAATGGACTTCTGGTGAAAGCTGCAGCAAATTGTTCGAGAATCACCCTGTAGGCCTTATAATCAAAGAAATAAAAGTTTCAGAATGAGGGAGTAAGAGGGCACTGCTTGAAGGAGCTCACATTCTAAAAGTTTCCTAGCATTTTTGTAGTTAAAAAAGGTTGAGCTAACATCGCCTTTTCATCCCATCATTTACACAGAATGTGTGTCGGGTAGCTTATAACTGCAACAATAGAATGGAGTCAATTGCACCCAAGGGCACATCCACTCTGTGCATTTCAATAATATAACACTGAGATTATTATGTACGGATGATGTGTTATGCTTGCGTAGCTGTTTTTATTGATTTGTTTACACCTCATTTACTTGAAAATGGTCTAAAAACACAGGGAATGGTTTATAACTCTTTTTAATGCTCCTCTTGCTTTTCATTTAATGCTATTGTTTAAAATACAATGGAATTGGTTTGGATACATTTCAGATACAAACTGGTTTTGACATATACAAGCTCTTACAAAGTAAAATGTCCTTCTTTTGGCTTTGAAACAATTCACTGTAGCCAAACTGGTTTGAAAAGCAGAAAGTAACTTTCAAAGTCATTACACCAGTCTACAAAGAAGCATGTTCAGGTCATAGTGTATGCAAGTATTATCTGAAATTACTGGAATGACTATGGAATACTTTGTGAATACTTAAACTAATGTTTTCAGTAAACCTTTAGATGTTAGTTATGTCTAAACGATACCTGAGAAATAAAGGAACAACACAAAACCATTTTTTTATTTGCGGTAAAAATCAAATTCAAATTTGCATTTCCGAAAATTAATTTTCAAGATTTATTGAGCACAAAAAACTCAAATACAAAAATTCAGTATTTAAAAGCTGAAGAGTTCATGTAGAGTTTAATGTGAGCTGTATTAGTAAAATCCAAGCTATTTTTCAATTCAACATTTTTGAGAATATTTTAAATTTAGGGTAGAATGTGTTTCTTCAGTTTTTATGTGTTTTTGAAATTTTAGCTTTTTTAATAAACAAGCATGCATTCACGATTTTCAGATTTTTTTTAGAATATTAAACTAGAAATTTTGATTTTTGATAAGTCAGCCTCTAAGAGATAAACTTCCCTTTTTTAAAACCAGAAACAAATCTTTTTTTATGTAGGGTGGGGGTACCATCTAACTCTGATGGGAAGGGGGACGAGAAAAGGCCAAAATTACTATAAAATAATGTTGGTGTGTTCTTTGATAACCATTGGTCACTATGGCTAAGTACCTTATTATGAGAAGTCTCAGAATAGCTTTGGCACAATTAGGGTGAGGCCACTTCTGTTTGAGCCGGTGGCTTATTAATATTCTGCTATGCAGCCAGATCCCACTCAGACAGCCCTGAAATTGATATCCACAAGCTAAATTGGTTCTTTAATTAAATTTTCCCTGAAAAATCATCGGAACTATTACAACTTTGTTCCATGGGACTCAGCAAACATAATTTAATGGAAAGGTTTAGTTTGTATAACAAGAAAAACATCTTAGAGAGTATTAGATATCCACACCTGTCTGTATTATAACCTGCAGATTGCTGAGATGTGTTTGTTTTCTTTCCTTAAGTCAATATTTTATTTATAAACCTGAAAAGGCCCTGGTTGAACCCCAGTTGAATGCCATTTGCACTGCTTAGCATTGGCTGAGTGCTACAATGCTCTCAATAAAAAAGACAAAAATAATAAAATCAATATTTTATTGAGAATAACGCTCAGAGGCAGTTCTCTAGTGAGACAAGTTTATATCTTATCTCACCAGATAAGTATAAGTTATCTTAAAAGACCAGTAACATAATTTCAGAAGTGACAACAGGGTGACGATCCATCGTGCAGTGCTCGATTTCTCCTCCCTGCCTTCTATAGGAGATAGCCAGGGAGGAGAAATTGAGCACTGCACGATGGATCATCATCCTGTCATGCAGAGAATCAGTAAGTAATTTCTAAATAAAGACTTTGCGAATTGAAAATTAAAACTGCCTTGGTGTTTTTTTGGTTAAGTAGAAAAAAAAAATTTTAAAGAAATTTTTTTATATTACTGGTCCTTTAAGGGCTTAAATTAAGAAATAGGAATTAAGTAAGTATTCTTAAGAAAGATGACTAGTGCTACAATTATGAATAGTGAATGGAAAACATGCAGAAATCATTCTTCTGTACTTGTGCCTCATTTTATATTATATACTGTAACTGGATTAGACATCAGAAAAATAGAGCCTTTGGGGTAAAACATGCAGTTGGTAGGAACACTGTATTAAGCCAAGTGGCCCCAGGTGGAGAGAATATATTCTGTTGTATATTATGTATATTCCTGGCAGTCAAACTTTGGTTTGCCAAGGAAGAAAATTATTATGTACCTTTAAATGCTTCAGGCAATGCTGGATAATGGTACACTACATGGAAAGTAATGTCACCTGAATATATTCACATTATAGTAAAAGAAAAGAAAATATTTAAATGTATAGGCCCAAAAGTATTCTTTGAATATCTCGATTTGATCAAGTTTTCGAATGCAAACCACTGAAAAAAAACTGAAAATCATGAAGGCTAAAAACATCTTCAAATGGTTCAAGGGACCTCTGCCATTGACTTCTACATGACCTTGACAAGTTTTAGCTGGAGCATTTTCTGATTAATAGTGATGGGCAAATTTGCGCCGTTTCGCTTCGCTGAAAAATTTGCGAAATTCGCGAAACGGCGAAAAATTCGCGAAACGGCGACGGCGTCTCGTTTTTGACGCCGGCGTCTGTTTTTTCTGAAAAATAATTTTTTTGACGCCGGCGAATTTTTGCCGCGAACTTTCGCGGGCGTTTCGCGAATTTATTTGCTTGCGGCGAAACGCGCAAATTCGCCGCGAATTCGCGCCTGGCGAATAAATTCGCCCATCACTACTGATTAAGGCATAATAAAAAATAATTATTCTGAAAACATTTTTACTAAAACTACCCTCGAAAAAACTCTCTAAAATTTTTGTCTGGATTACACAACTCGACCTCTAATAAATAACCCCTTTTATCTTTTTTTTGTTGATTTATTGCATGAACTAGTCACCAGATGAGAGGCTTGGTAACTGGGGATTTACTAGAGGATATATTAAGCATTTATCAATTGATGCTGTCACATTAGCCTACCCATCTTCATCCATAATAAGAGAGTGCTTTACAGATGTAATTTTAGTTTTCTTCAGGTTTGATCCAGCTTTGGGAAAATAACATAACAAGTGATGGGCAAATCTGTCCCATTTCGCTTTGCCAAAAAAATTGCGAAACAATGACTTTTAAAATGTGGAAGCTACATATGGATTTAACAGGAAGAATTTTATAGATCATTGACGGAGGACCTAGAAATACAAGTAGATCATAGACTTAACTATTTCAAGGTTTGTTTCTGCAGAAACCTGGACGAAGACATTTCCCTTTATTCAGAGGGTATAGATTTGCATGAGGAAAGTGTTATTACACCCCTTTAAAAAGTACTTATAAGGCCCCATCTACAGTATGCAGTACCATATAGTTTTGGTTCCTATTATAAAACATAACTATATTGAGCTTATTCCAGAAATGGATGGCAGTACATAAAGAGAATGAAGAATCTCAGTTATCATCATAGTTGGGCTAAGTGTTGAGATGTGTCTTTTAAACACAATTTTTTATAAGGCTTATTTGGAACCATATGTCTTCATAGCCCTCATCTTATATAGCTATTATATAGCTCTCCTTTATTTCATGATCTTTCAGGTGAAGGATAAGGAAATTGTGAGGACTTACCCTGGTGGGATAGTGGGGGTGCGACAATGCACCCACGGCGGTGATGCTCGCTGCATCCTTCTTCTGTGCGCGGAAGTGCATTCTAAAAGGAATAACTGTGCCGGTCGTTTCAGGGTTTGAAACGACCAGTGCACATAACATCATCACATTGGCGCAAGTTTCCAATATTTAAAGGCACAGGCATCTTTTATTCATTGTCTATTAGATCTGTTATCTAGTTTCTGGGTGTGTTTTCTCTGTGTTCTTGATCTGATATTGACCCTGCCTGATCCTGATTATGTCTAGTTTGCTGCCTTTGTGATTATTGCCTGTTTTTCTACTACACTCTTGTATTCTGTTATGTACCACGGTTTAGGTTGGTGTGACCCGACCATTCCTACGTCTCCTGCATCTGTATCGCATTGACTGACTGTTACTGACCGGACTGGCTTTTGACTACGCTATTTGTTTCCCATTCTACTACCACACTTGGTTCCGTTGCTTGCTCATAACTCTCTCCTTGGGCCTCTTACGTTAAGACCTGGTGGCATCCGAGTAGCAGAAGACTAGTCCCAAAGATAAAGGCGGCTATTATAAGCAAAAGGGTGAGCCACGACTGAGTCCTTGGAGTCTGTTGTGAGTTTGGGAGACCATGCGTTACAGTAAGTTTGGCCAGAATATAGACGCTGAGGGTGCAACTGCTTCCCCTATTAGTACTGAAGTGATTTTTGCAACCTACTTCAGTGCCTTGGGCAACATGAGTCCAGATTGTCTGCAAAGATTTTCTTCAAGGTTGGACAACATCCAGCAACAACCAGTAGTCTCCATGTCAGCCTCAGACCCGTTAGGCAGGCTTCTGTCTGCCCCATCCAGTAACCCAGTGGTGGAGCTTAAACTACCATTCCCGAGAAGTTTGGTGGTGACAGGAACATATTTTTTGTTTTTCGGGAGGCCTGTAAGCTCCACTGCAGTTTCATCCATTACTTCTTCCCTACTGAGGAGACGTGGATACCCAGATTTGCGCCTTTAATACTGTATGTCTCCCAGTGATCCAGCCCATGTCCCTTTGGAGATCTTCTTTAAAACAATGGCCATCCTTTATAATGATGATCCTGACCGTGCTACCTCTGCCGATGCATCCTTATGTAACCTCAGGCAAGGCAAGTGGCAGGTTGGAGATTATTGTACAGAATTCCGCCACTGGGTGGTAGAGGGGTTGGAATGATGTAGCCTTGAGTAAGTTCATGGTGGGGTTGACCACAGGTAGTAAAGATAGCCTTGCTAATTTTCCAACCCAGTCTTCTCTTGACTCACTCATGCATTTGGTCATCCAGATACTTGGGAGGCACAGGGAGAGACATCTAGAGCTTTCCACCACAGCAACCTCTTCTACTGTAGTTCGTCTCTAGATACAGCCCCTAAACCTATGCAACTGGGTTCAACTTGTTTATCGCCAGAGGATAAGGGTCATAGAATGCCCAATGGGTCTTGCCTGTATTGTGGGAAAAGGGGCATTTCCTCCCGATCTTCTTAAATTGGGAAAAGGGTTGCACTCACTGTTATGCCTTCCTGATTCTAGGGTGGCTGATAACTTTTTGGATATAAATTTTTCAGCTAGATGTGTGATACCCCACTAGACCCCTTGTGTCCTCATTTAGATTAGTGGCCATTGATGGGAGTTCCCTGGAAAGTGGCTTAGTGTCTTCCAGTTTGGAACAAAGAGAACAAAGAGACTAAATAGATTGAATAATAGATTATAGCATGTAAAGAAAAGAGACTAGCAGAATAGTAGTTGCGTGAGGAGAGGAATTATAATAGTACTAAGAGTGTGCCCCTGATCTATGGTCTTTTGGTGGGTCCCTAGTCTAAGGTTTTTGGGTGGGTCCCTGGTGTTCCAGTCCGACACTGCCTCTCTCTCTTCCTGAGATACAAGCCATGGAGGAATACATTAAGGAAAATTTGGAGATCCTGTTAACATTGTTTCTGATAGAGGGGTTCAATTTGTGTCAAAATCAGTCCTTGGAATAGTATCTCAGGTGTCATGTATCTAGTAATCAGTCATTCTGGGCAGATTTCCTTCCCTGGGCAGAGTTTGCTTTTAATAATGCCACCCACTCTTCCACAGGAGAATCTCCATTTTTAATGTGTTTGGCTTTAGTCCTAGAGCCTTTTCATGTCAATGGTCTATAAAAGAGGCCTTGGGTCCTAGCCTCTGATGTTCATATGGACCACCTCATATGGCAGTTTCATGCAAAGTTTCCTGACAAAACTAGGGGTACCATTGAGGATGCCCACCACATCCTTCTTCTGCATGCTGATGCACGGTCTAAAAGGAATAATCGTGCCGATCGCTTCCGGGTTTGAATCAATCGGTATGACATCATTGCGTTGGCGCGAGTTTCAAATATTTAAAGATGTAGGTGCCTTCTACTCATTGCCCAATGATAGGTCTATTTTCTAGTTCCTGGGTGCATTTTCTCTGTGTTCTCGATCTGATATTGATATTTCAAGATTTATCATACTCTGGACCTTTAAGAACTCAAATTCGACTATTCGCCACCTAAAACCTGCCAAATTACTGTATAAATCAATGGGAGGGGTCCAGGGATCAATTTGGTGATGTTTGTAACCTTCCTGACATTCAAAATTTTTTTTTGGAGATTCCAATATGAGTTATCAGGTCATTTAAAGTCATTTGAGTTTTGAAAATGTGATTTTATTAATAGATTTCGACTAGTTGAATTTTGAATTTGTGGGAGTTTAGGGCAATTTAAAAAAACTCACATGAATTCGAAATTCAACCCTTGATAAATGTGCCTCCCTGTCTCCCAATCAATCCATCAGACACTTTCAGTTTCACACAGCACAATTTTAAGGGGGTCGTTCAATTTGAGTAAAAAGCAGAGAAAAAACTACATGTAAGTATTTTCTGAAATCTTGAATAGTCGTGAATTATTAAAGAAAAACTGGGAAAAATTGCCAGAAAAAACTTGCCAAGTAAAAGCTGTGCAAGAGTCTATAGAAATCAATGGAAATTGTCTTTATTCCCCCAATATATTAAAACATTCAAGTTTTTTGGCCTCATTGAAAACAAATGCAACAATGTGATCAGTTGCATTTAGGGTTTCTTGTGCCTAATGCCAATGCAATGGAGGTGTTTGGATTTAGTAATTTGAGTTTATTTGAATTTGTCCCTGTTTCTAAATTAGGTCCAGTGATTGTTATTATATTATCCCCGTAAAGCAAGCATGATTCTGAAATACCACTTTAAGTATGGCATTAAGCATTTGAGGTACATTGTGTGGAATAACATTAAAAAAATAACATGTCAGAGAAAACACAATGAAAGCTTTACAAAATGATGATGATGCATCAATCCTATTGTTTTTCATTATGCAGCTTTCAGAAGCACTCAGTGGAAATCCCCAGTGATACAGAGAATAGGATTAAATGATGTTTGTGTCAGGAATAGGACCTTCCCTTGCTGACTTGTACTCAATAAATGTTAGAAATTCTTACAGAAAAGGAATTTGGTTTAATTTGTGAGGCAGGAAAACAGAAGCAAAGATAAATGGTCTCATTTAACCAAAACTTTATGAACTTTTCTATATGTTTTCTTCGTGTTCATGGATGCTTCTTTCATCTTGTTTTTCTATGGCAGCACTGAACAGGTCACTTAGGAGGTGGATTGGTTACATACTTCAATTCGCTCTGGCTCTTTTGAAAGGTACTTGGCATGACACTAATGGAGATTTAGCACAGTTATGAAAATAGAAAGGCAATGCAGAAAAAATTCATTTCTATGACAAGTCACAATCCTTCACTTAACAAAAATCAATGTTAAGTTCATTACATTTTATGAGCTCTCAGTATCTCCTTTGATTTTTCTCCTTTGTGAAAAATTGTTACGAATATATAATTTGAAAAGTAAGGCAAGGTAAGGAGTTGAAAAATAGAAGGAAAAGCAGCCATGGCGAGGTAATCAGCAGTTACAGGAATGGTCAGTTAAGGCCACATCCTTTCCTTTTTTTTATATGAAATATATAGGAATTTTTTGAAGTAATTGTATATTAATAGCCATAACAATATAAAGTAAATCAAATAAATAAGGATAGTCTACCAGCTAGCATGACATGCATTACCATATGAGTAACAAACAACAGAAGAAGTTTCAGAACAAATATGAAGCAACAGTGAACATAAAATCGAAGTATGTGTGTGCTTCGCTGATGGGACATGGAGGTAAAAATGATTAGTAAAATTATTTAATTCAAATACAGTTTACTGTAGATTTGCTGGAAAAATACATCCTCCTGGGATGAGACCCCTGCTGACATCATTGGTACAAAACATTAACATTATTATTCTTCATCATCAGTCATCGATGCCAGAGGCCTTATACGCAGTTAAACCCTATAGTATGAAATGTTAGCCATTAAACAAACCATCTCCATGCATTGGCAAAGAGGTCATGTAGGGATATGAAAAAATAGGATATCCCTTATAATTGAGCAAGTGGCATTATATAAATTTTGTCTAAAGCAGTGAGTAGTTCAATTTAAAGAAATCATATTGTTTTTCTCGAATCACTGTAAAATAATCATCTTGGATTTTAATAAATATGCCCCGTAGTGTTGGCCCCACATAATAATTTTGAATGAGCAAAAGCCAATGCTGTCATATTAAATTGGATGGTTTAATATGGTTGAAAGTTTTTATTTGAGCATGTTTTATATTCTTGGCTGACCTGGAAGTTTAAAGTACCACATTTGTGATTTTATTGTTCAGCACAGGTTGCAGTCTGGCTTTGGTTTCAGTGCTTCTACTTTAAAATATGCAAACAGCTAAGTTTTAGTTTTTGTTGTTCATGTTCAAGTACAAAGTTTTGCTTTCATAGCAAATAAGCATCTCAACACGTTCGCCATCAATCAGCTGAATTACAGCATCTGACACAGCATCACCCTGTTCCCGGCATCCTGAATTCCATATCTAAGAAAAACCATGTACAACGTGGGAAGTGTCATTTTGTCAGTCACTGTCACTCATGCTCGCGAGCTATGACAAATCATCTGGTTGGATTGTCATGTCCTAAAGCCATAAGATGGAAAACACATTATTATTTGACTTTGCTTCAGCATCAGAGTGAAAAAAGAAGTTAGCACTCTCTTTGCTGACATTGAGGTACATAAGATGAGCATTTATTTCATTTTTAACATAAATTGCTTTGCATTTCGTAATTATTGAGACAATAGTATTAGGTGAGGTAGCATGTGTTTTTTTTTTCCAAAAGTGTCTAATGGATCTTGGAATTGCAGAGGGTAGAAAGATCCTTGTTTCTCATAATCAAAACAATACCTTTTCACTTCAGTTGCAGCCTGCAGTGAATCCTAGGTATAATGATAACGAATCCAGGATGGGAGATATAACTGAACAGTCCTGCCTGTGCTCTTTGTCATCAACACTGTGTTGCCGGGGGAATTCTCCCATTTTTACTTGGCACAGTGGCAGTGCACACCAGGCCAGCATTTCCCTCCATTTCAATGTTCTGTCTGACCTACTTTCAATATATTGGAATCTGTTGTAGTCATGCTAGAGAGTACCTGTCTAGTCATTTCTATTCTGTCAACTAACAATGATAATGGGTCTAACTGTTCAAAAAATCTTCTGCTGCAAAGAAAAGAAAACAGAAGTTTCAGGTAAGCAATACAGTTCCTACCTATATATATAATAACAAATATATAAATATATATATATATATATATATATATATATATATATATATATATATATATATATATATATATATATATATATACTGTATATATGGGACAAATCATGGCACAAACAATTTGCACAAAAAAATATTGCAGACTAATAGTGAGGTTTATTGTGACCAATATTTCAGTTCCTCGCGGGGTTTGAGTTTTTTCAAGGGTAGTTTCACCAAAACAACTAAAAAAATTTAGAATGCCCCAAAGCTGCTAAAAGCCTGAATCCAGCTAAAACCTGTTGAGGTCATGCAGAAGTAAATTGCAGAGGTCCTTTTAACCATTTGAAGATGTTTTTTGTCTTCATGATTTTCGGGTTTTTTACGCTAGTTTGCTCTCAAAAACTTGATAAATTACAGATATTCAAGTTTTATAGCCTATAAACTCGATAAATTATAGGTATTCAAGTTTTTTCCCCCGATTTCATTCTATCGAGTTTTTTACATTTGGATTTTTTCAGAAATAAGCAAACATTCGAGTTTATTCCAGGCAGAAAAAAAACTTGACCTTTAAAAAATACCCCCTTAATATCATCATTACCTTTTTTGCACTTAAAAGCCAACTAAATATCTTAAAAAATGGCGAATATTTATCAGTTCCCAGTTTATGTGCATGTTTTGAGTTAAAACTGCGTGCAAGTAGTATTTCGGGAAAATGGCTCACACTAAGACACAGGATACCTGAATTTTCAATAAACCAGAAACGCGTTTATTCATCTGCATCACGCTTCACATGGTCATCAGCAGGCACAAGGCTGCTGATGGAATATGACTCCAACTTGCAGTGTAGCAGTAAGTGACTGAAGTTTATCAGAGCACAAGTCACATGACCTGAGGGCTCCTAGGCAACTGACAATATGTCTAGCACCATGCCAAAATTTTAAAATTAAATATAAAAAAATCTGTTTTCTTTTAAAAAGTCCATACATTTTTTAAGATTACCGTATATACTCGAGGATAAGCCGACCCGAATATTAGCCGAGGTATCTAATTTTACCTATGAAAACTGGGAAAACGTATTGACTCGAGTATAAGCCTAGACACAACTACAGCCCTGTCTCCCAGCAGCGCACATTCCACCAAAGCGACCCCCCCAGAGATGAACCGGACTTCTTTGCAAAGTTGATGGTGACAGAAAATTGCCAAACGGATTACTGTGTGCATTGTCCCACTGTCCTACTACCATGTGCAGAGGGTGCTGTGTGATATTGCCAAAACTGTTAATCTTTCGTATAACCAACAGAGGGCGCTGTGTGATATTTCCATCACTGTTAATCCTTCATATAACCAACAGAGGGCGCTGTGTGATATTGCAGTCACTGTTATTCTTTCATATAACCAACAGAGGACGCTGTGTGATATTGCAGTCACTGTTAATCTTTCATATAACCAACAGATGGCGCTGTGTGATATTGCAGTCACTGTTATTCTTTCATATAACCAACAGAGGGCGCACTGTTATTCTTTCATATAACCAACAGAGGGCGCTGTGTGATATTGCAGTCTCTCCCCAAGCGAACTGTTGGTATAGGAATGATTAAAAGTGACTGCAATCTCAGCTACTGCCCACTGACTCGAGTATAAGCAGAGGTAGACTTTTTCAGCACATTTTGGATGCTGAAAAACTTCGGCTTATACTCGAGTATATACGGTACCTAAAATGTTTAACTAAAAGCATTAAACCTATATTATGTATATAATAGCTCAGAAAGATCTTACTTGACAAAATAATTTCTCCCTAATGCCTTACTTTAAAGACACTGCAGGTTAGAATCTGGTGCAAGGTTCTAAAAAGCACATGTTCTCAGGTTTCTGTAAATTAACTCCCTAAGGAAACAGGGTTCCAGGGAGGTTCAAGATAGGGGCAGATTTATCAATGGTCGAAGTGAATTCGAGGGAATTTTTGAAGTAAAAAAAAATCGAAATTAGAAGTAATTTTTTGGATACTTCGACCATCGAATAGGAAGTTTTTGGGTTTCGAGGGAAAATCATACAATCGTATGATAAAATTGTTAGAATCGTACAATTCGAAGTACAATCGTACTATGATCGGAATACGATTGTACGATGAATAAAATCCCCCAACTTTGAATTTGTATGTCGGAGGATTCTATTCGATGGTCGAATTTCAAAGTATTTTCCACTTTGAAATTCGACCCTTGATAAATCTGCCCCTAAGTGTAAGATTGAGCTCACCATACACACCTGTCTTCAGATTGGGGCAGCTGTCGGCCAAGACATGGTTTCAGTGCAGATTTCTGGATTTCTTGGGGGAGGGATAGTGAAAGTATTTCTTTAATAGGATGTTATCTAATATATCTTTCCCCTTGTCTCTTTGTTATACAGTGTTGCTTAGGTGATTCAGACTGCTGTTTGTTATGCCTTTTTTAGCCATGAATAAATGTGGCTGCTATAATTTGCACTTCCAGCATTTATTAAATTATGACTTATAAAGGAAAAGGTGCATGGGTATTGAATGGGTGATCATTGGTCTGAGAGACGTTTAGGGGCAAATTCACTAAAGTGCTAAGCGCAAATTCGCCAGCGTGACATCATTTTAATACTTCGCCAACGGGGTGCTGGCGTAAATTCACTAGTGAAGTGGACCTACTCTAGCGCTACTTCGCACCCTTATGCCAGGTGTAGTTGCGCTTTGGCGAAGGGATGTAACTAAGCTAATTCACTAACACGCATTTTACTAACAGTTACCTCTTGCGCCAGACTTGCCTTCCCCACCTCAGACCAGGTGAAGTGCAATAGAGTAGATAGGACTTGCTTCAAAGAACGCTTACATTTTTTGTAAGTCCCAAAAAATTCTGGCGTCTTTTACTTTTTTAAGCGTGATAGGCTCAAAAAGATCGCAAATTTTTTGGGGGGTACCCTCCTTCACCCCTACATTTCCTACCATATGGCACCTAAACTATACAGTAGGCACAGGTATAGGGCAAAATAACAACTCCATTTTATTTTTTAAAGCTTTCCCAGGCTTGTGTAGTGTAATGTATTTGCTGCTACATATATGTCCATTGTATTTTAACTTGGAGCCTTATGCAAATTAGGCATCGCTAGTGTAACTTTGCTTTGCTTGATGTATTAACGCTAGCGCAACTTCGCTACCTTTCGCCTCCCTGAGCGCAACTTCCGATTTTAGTGAATTAGCGGCGCCCTGGCGAAGCTTCGCCTGGAGAAGTGCGATGAAAGCGTCGCTAGGGTATTTTCGGCGCTTAGTGAATTTGCCCCTTAGTGTCTGTGTTTTATTCATGCTTATATAGCTTAAACAGGCCTGTACCAATTGACATGTGCAAGATTGCAGTACAGTAAGGGAATAAGAAAAGCACTGACATTTGTTAAGCAATTAAGAAGACAGACCACAATGAAACATGACAAGGGGACTCCTCAATTTGACCAAGAGAATAAGTGCTCTGCTTCCGCCTGTAGCAGCCTCCTTTGGCCTCGGGAGGTACCCTCAGCTACTCAGATGCCGCCAAGTTTTATTAAGAGAGGAGCCAAGCAAGAGTTCTGAACGTGCAAATGGGCACGATTGTTTACCAAGGATTTAAGATGAAAGGCAACACAAATCAGAAGGATCAAATGGAATGGTGTGGTCAGACAGGCCAGATCTGTACAGGCAGAGTTCAAGCAAGGTCAGACAAGTCAGGTCAGTACAGACAGAGTTCAAGCAAGGTCAAGCTGGCTAGGATCAGGATTGGAGAGTTTCGAATAGTCAGGCAGGCAAGGGTCAGGATTGCAGTGTTCAGAATAGTCAGACAGGCAGACATGGGTCAAACCAGGATACACTAAAAGGATTCACGTAGAATAAGCACCCAGGAACTAATCAAGTTAGATCTAACAACGGCCAATGATCTACATTCAAAGCCCCTTTAAATTTCGTGCCAACACACAATGACATCATTGCCCCATCGCAAAAAAAACAGAAGTGCGTGCTACGCATGCCATAAGATAACCAGCACCAGAAGGGAAAAGAACCAACCGGCAGGTGTCCCCACCAGAGGCGTGGCGGGCATCCTCGCTGGCCACTAGACCACCAGGGTGAGCGAACATTACAATCAATCCAACGTGCAGTCAGAGTAGAGAACCTCCTTTCTCCCTCTTCTAAACTTACCTGTGCAGTACTCTGGCAAAGTCCTACTGCTGCTGTAACATTTACCTCTCTTACTTCTGAATCTCCTGCTTTAACTCATTCCTTCTCACCTAAACACAGCTACATGTGATTCTGCCCATCTCTAACCTAGACCAGTATATTCTGGCTGCTGGTCATCCGGATCCCTTGTCATGCAGCCCCTGTGCTTATAGATCCAGGACTTTCCTCAAAGGCACATCATTCAAAAGAACAGCAATGGAAATGTTACATTTTTTTATTTACATTTTTTCCTCAGTAGTAAAGTAATGCATTTTTTATTAGATAAGGACAAATCAACTGTAAATAAGATGATAAAACATAATGATAGCTAAGCTTTAAAGACTGAATTGGTCCAGTTTAATCATTCATTTATGCCATAAATTAGCCTTTTCCCATTATGATTACTAAAAGAATTAGTTGGGATAAATAAACAGCTTTCAGTTTGTAATTGAATATTTGAGCCATTTATAATGGTGATCATAAGAAGAGAACTGTAATTATTTAAGTTAAGAACAGCTGGTAGCTGACACCATTAATGCCTCTATCCCTTAATTTATACTGCCAGCAATATGGCTGATTTCAAAAACATTAAATTAGAATGCAGGCGCTTGCATCATGCATTAAATGGTGCTATAGTCGGGTATAAAAGACAAGTCTGTGAAGAAATAATTGCTATGTCATATCAGCAGCCCTCTTGTATTGAAAATAGGCATTAATTACAACCCACTAGTAAGATGCATTGTTTTGCCATTCATTTAAATTCAAGATTGACTTGTTTTGTTTTGCATTATCTTAACAATACCATTAATGTGCTCTACCACCTCTTATTAATCATGATTTAGTCTTCCAACCTGCATTGGTTTTCTCCGCAGATATTTTGACTGTGCCAAACAGTCATTAAGAAAATCACTAGTAGGAGGAAGAACCATATACAGTATGTCTGAATTCATAGCTGAATGTATGTACTGAGAACATTTTGAGTAAGTGGAGTGATAGAAGGATGTTTAAATCATAATGTGCAAATTGGTTTAAATGGACCTAGGCAGGTTTGAGACCACAATGATTTTTTAGATGACTAAATACACTAGAAAATTTGAATTAAGCTGAGGTTGAAAGGATTTATTTTTGTTGAGAAAAAAACTAAAGTTTGAATCTTAGACTTTTTTACGTATAGAATCCTTGCCAGAGGTCAGATATTAATTTATTGAGAGATATTCAAGATAAAACATTACTGAAATACTTGAATATTGTTGTCCCAACAAATGGTTTGTCTCAGAATAGCAATATAGCACAAAGCAGTAGTCTAATAAAACAAAAAAAAGGGAAAGTGGGAACAGAAAACTGACTATTAAATAAGAATACACTAAAGAGCTTTAAAAGCTGTATGTATAAAATCATTCATAAACCTAACAGGAACACCATTTTATCTAGGGTTATATTATCATATGCTGAACTATTCCTCATAGTATAATTATTTCTATGATTTGTAGTGATTTGAAATCTTTTTTAAGCCATAGCCTCCTGGTCTCTAATATAGTTCCGCCCAGGTTGCTAACTAGTTATTGTATGTATTAAAGGAATTGTTCAGTATAAAAATAAAAACTGGGTAAATAAAATAAAATAAATTTTTTTTAATATACAGTAGTTAGTTAGGCAAAAATGTTATGTATAACGCGTGGAGTCTAACATAATAACCAAAACACTACTTCCTGCTTTGCAGCTCTCTTGGTTTCCACTAATTGGTTACCAGGCAGTAACCAATCAGTGGCAAAATGGGTCATAACTGTTGCTTTTGAATCTGAGCTGCATTGTAAGGATCAATTGCAAACTCACTGAACATTTATGTCCCATGTGGCCCCCTTCAAGTCACTGATTGACTAAAAGTTAGAGAGCTGAAAAGCAGGGAGATGTATTATGTTCTGTTATATAACACATCCTCTCACTCCAGCCTTTATAGATTACATTTTTGGCTAACTAACCAAACCATATTAGTCCAGTTTTTATTTTTACGCTGTACTGTTCCTTTAAATTAAGTATTGAATCTGTAATTTCTTCCATACTTCTTCCTCTACTTCACATCTCCAACAGTTGTTTGTAGGCATTAGGCAGTTTGATATTTATTGCTAATGCTAATGCAACATTTTACAATGATTTTAAAGATTTTGTTTCACTGTTCTTCAGATGGTTTGGCATTCAGTTTCTGTTCTTATTTACTTATATAAGAGGATACATTTGGGTATTTACAAGCGAAGAGTATTTTAAATATGATGGCTAGATCATGTCTAAGAGGAAATCTTAACTGCACAGTCACTAGGATTCAAAACATATTACATCTTTGAGCTGTATGCAGTTTATGACATTTATTTGTAAGTATCTCCATTCATCTGTTATGGATAACACCACTTATTTTTCATTACCAAGGGTTCTGGATCAGTCCCAGAAATTAGGAAGTGTCTTAGTTGTAAGCTCCTGAGACCAAAAGCCCTTTCAAATCTGGATCAAGAATTCCCAGTAAGTATTCTACATTATTTATAATCAGGGTCCGATGGGAAGGGTATGGTACCCACTTATATTATATTGTGTGTTTACAGTATGCCATACACACAGGCAATTGTCAATTAAAGGATGTTTCAATTTATAAGAAAGTATCATATTTTTTCCCTATATTAGGGAAACGAATACATTGTCAGTCCATGCATTTCCAGTGCTTGCCACTGCATCGTAGATTAAGGCTTAGCGTATTCTAATTCTTAAGTTAACACCAATAATATTACTATCAGTGACAAGGCCCAAGTGCAAGCAGAACTGCCATGCCACACCCCCTCCAGAAGTGCAATTTAACCCTTTCAATGTTGGCTATACCTGCATTTTTTTTTGGGGGGGGTTTGCCTACCAATGCACAAACCCCATAGAATAGAAATGAACCCAGAAAAATAGACTCTGCATCATTTAGGGGCACATTTACTTAGCTCGAGTGAAGGATTAGAATAAAAAATACTTTGAATTTCGAAGTATTGTTTTGGCTACTTCGACCATCGAATTGGCTACTTCGACCTTCGACTACGAATTCGACTTCGAATCGACCGATTCGAACTAAAAATCGTTCGACTATTCGACCATTCGATAGTCGAAGTACTGCCTCTTTAAAAACGACCACCTACTTCGCCACCTACCGAGTACCAATGTTAGCCTATGGGGAAGGTCCCCATAGGCTTTCTAGGCAATTTGGGATCGAACGAAAATCGTTTGATCGATGGATTAAAATCCTTCAAATCGTTCGATTCGAACGAATTGCACTAAATCCTTCAACTTCGATATTCGAAGTCGAAGGATTTAACTTCGAGGGTCGAATATCGAGGGTTACTTAACCCTCGATATTTGACCAATAGTAAATGTGCCCCCCACAGTCAAATACTTGAATTCAAGGCCATAGATTTTAAAATCTGTTAAAAGGTGAATTCGTGAAGGTTTTTTTAATCTATTCCATTTTGTAGGTCAGTACACACATAGAGGAACTTCATGGTAGTCACATTTACAGTACTTGACCAGCGTTATTCTTTTATCACTTGTATGAAATGTCCTTTTACTTTTGTTTTGTTCTATATTATAAGCTTTAATTTGACACTTTCTACAAGTTTTATGTGTGAATATGTATTAGAAAAAAGATTAGAGAAATCGTGTGGGATCATCATTGTGGACTAATCAATGTATGGTCAGCAAGGCTGCAGTAATTAATGAATCAGACATAATACACTTTTGGTGAGCTAAGTATTCATCAATTTAGTACAGATAAGCAATCATCTACATGTATATAGTTCATCCTCAGCACAGTGCAGTTCTTGAGGTTTATTAATCTGTGCAAAACTCATAAAATTGCATTCATAACTCACCAAAAGAGGCCCAAGTACTCTGCCCTGAGCCTTCAGCTAGGGGAGCGGAATCAACCATACTGTACTTTGCAGCAGGTACTCAATGAGCAGTCCATCACAAGCAGAGAAATAAAATAATTGTGGATTTATTTGGTACCAACAAACAGAGGCAGCCTTACGTGGTTTGTGTTCATGGACACTTGATCATAGAACTAATTAAAATCCACAATTATTTTACTTCACTGCCTGTAATGGACTGCCCATTGAGTGCCTGCTCCAATGTATACAGTTTATTAATCTGTGTCTTAACATGTATTAGTTAGCCTTGTATTGCCTAATTTATTGTCATCTTGTGCTGCAACAGCACTGCATTTGATATTTGTTACATTGATACACCTGTCAAAAAAGAGTTTAAATTGACTCGTATGTGTTGACAGTTCTGTTACTGGTTGAATATTAATATTTATTGTTTGAGTAAACCAGTTGCCTCAAAGTAAAATAATTCCAAGCTGTCCTTTATAAGCAGATAAACAAAGGCAGAAGCAACATGTACAAAACATATCTTAAACATTGTGCACTGAATGATGAGTCTCTGGCACTACTTGAAATTCTCTGTGTCAAGCCTTTGAGTTTGCAAAAGATTTCTGTTCCATTCTGGAAGCTCTAATTTTGCAGTCAGTTCATTTTTTCCTGCTATGCACCCACGCTTCATCTCTTCCCTCATGCAGATTAGTCCATTATTGTGCCTGAGAGCATGGCAGTCCCAAATCTCTGCTTTGACAGCTACTTATTAAAGGGATACTGTCATGGGGAAAAACAATTTTTTCAAAATGTATCAGTTAATAGTGCTGCTCCAGCAGAATTCTGCACTGAAATCCATTTCTCAAAAGAGCAAACAGATTTTTTTATATTCAATTTTGAAATCTGAGATGGGGCTAGACATTTTGTCAATTTCCCAGGTGCCCCAAGTCATGTGACTTGTGCTCTGATAAACTTCAATCACTCTTTACTGCTGTACTGCAAGTTGGAGTGATATCACCCCCCTCCCTTTTCCCCCCCAGCAGCCAAACAAAAGAACAATGGGAAGGTAACCAGATAACAGCTCCCTAACACAAGATAACAGCTACCTGGTAGATCTAAGAACAACACTCAATAGTAAAAACCCATGTCCTACTGAGACACATTCAGTTACATTGAGAAGGAAAAACAGCAGCCTGCCAGAAAGCATTTCTCTCCTGAAGTGCAGGCACAAGTCACATGACATGGGGCACCTGGGTAATTGACAAAATGTCTAGCCCCATGTCAGATTTCAAAATTGAATATAAAAAAATCTGTTTTCTCTTTTGAGAAATGGATTTCAGTGCAGAATTCTGCTGGAGCAGCACTATTAAATGATTCATTTTGAAAAAATTTTTTTTCCCCATGACAGTATCCCTTTAAGCATTTCAAACCTTCCCGTAAACCATTTCTTGCTCCAGCATGCAGGCTCTGCCCGTAACTTTACAGGTATGTCAGCACCTCATACACAGCTTTCAAAAGCTTACTAGTAACAGGTGACAAAATTTATCTATCTTTCTACATTTTCCTGTGACATTGGCAGGAGGATAATGACATTGAAGACAGAATAACGCAGTTGTAGGTATCCTAAAACAAGTCATGCCAAATAGCTAAGGAATCCAATGCAAAACATTGAGAAATCCTATTTTTGCAAAGTTATGTGTCTGTTGATGCTTCAGTCCGTGTGCTAACAATTCTGTAATTAGAGCCTACGTTGCCTTGTTTCGAGTTATTGGCTATAAAGCTTTGCTACCTGGCAACTGGATTTTTGTTCCTCCTGTGATTTTAGATCTGACATAGGTCTTTTGATTCTCCAGTTTCATTTGAACACAGTCTGTCCTAATTTGACCTGATGAAGGATCCTCAGTGATCTGAAACATGTTCTGCCGAAACATCAATAAATCTGATGCATTAATGACGTTTCAAGGTCTCCAGTGGATTTGGTGAGAATATATTACAATATAGGGAGGTGGCTACTCCAACTACTGAAGGTTGTACTCTGATACACTGGATATTAAAAGCAGAGTTCAGTGTACTGTACTCTGCTCTCCATAACTTCTGTCTCCTTCACCATGTCCACTGAGGATATACTATAAAGTGACAGAGGAAGGGACCGTCAAGTAAGGTAAAACATTTGGAGACGGGTTAGAGCTTTTATTTTATCTACTGAAAACAGATCCCTTCAGATGTCTAATATACAGTGTATTTTTTGACTGTGTACTGCTGAACATAACGTTTAAACAATATGGGCATAAACATACAGTATGCACCAGGCAATTCCACCATAACTTCTTACTTTGTTTAGTAAATCATGCCAGCCTCAAAATAGGTGAGTAGTAAACATGATATGGGCATGTATTTTCATTATTTGTACGTGCAACATGTCTTAGCATGTCTTAGTGTAATGTAGAAAGGAAAACCTGCACTTTACACCTTGTCGTTGGCATGCCCCCTTGCATATCTGTGTACAATGCTCTGCAACTAAGCAGGAAATGTGGTTGCAATCATTATTTGTATGACATTTGAATGCAAGAAGACTTATGTATCTCATTGTACCTAGCAACTGTGCTTGCTAATATAAAGCAAAGTCCTATATCACCTATAGGGATGTAGCGAACGTCGGAAAAAAAGTTCGCGAACATATTCGCGAACTTGCGCAAAAATGCGAGCGGTTCGCGAACGGTTCGCGAACCCCATAGACTTCAATGGGAAGGCGAACTTTAACATCTAGAAAAGACATTTCTGGCCAGAAAAATGATTTTAAAGTTGTTTAAAGGGTGCAACGACCTGGACAGTGGCATGCCAGAGGGGGATCATGGGCAAAAATGTTTCTAAAAAATCCATTGTTGACACAGCGCTGCGTTTTGTGCTGTAAAGGGCAGAAATCACACTACATTTCTAAACCTGTGTAATAAAATGCTTTAAAACGTCCGGCGTCTACATGCCAATCAAGTCGTGTAAAAGTTACAGCCTGTTCACACGCAAAGACGAAACGCGGTGCTTACTGCAACGCAAAAAGACGCAAAGAGCTTTAATGAATGATACCGTCAAGTGAGCAAATAATAGTTTTTAATTACTAGTTGCTTGTCACCTCCAGGATGTTCGTCCTGTTGGTGGCAATATTTCTGTAGTGGTGTGTTTAGCAGTCACCGTGCTTGTGCGCACGTGCACGGTCAGGCAGAGGTAATTCAATGTACAGTGAAGTGAACCAAAAAACACAGATTCTGCAGTGTGGGCCCAGTTTTGGTCTACTTTATTGATCACCTGCGGTGACCATAAAAGATGCGATTTTGCCACTGTTGCAGAACCCTGAAAAATTAGGCATGTGTACTTTCCTGAAAAATTATGTTTTTTTTGTCGCAGCCACTGAACCAGAAGTCCAGAAACAATATGCCATATAAATGCTGAAAATATTAATTTTTTTTTGTGGCAGCCACTGCAGCACAGAGGCCAGAAAAAATATGCCATATAAATGCAAACAATATTAATTTTTTTTTGTCGCAGCCACTGCAGCACAGAGGCCAGAAAAAATATGCCATATAAATGCAAACAATATTATTTTTTTTTTGTCGCAGCCACTGCAGCACAGAGGCCAGGAAAAATATGCCATATAAATGCTAACAATATACATTTTTTTTGTCGCAGACACTGAAGCACAGAGGCCATAAAAAATATGCCATATAAATGCAGAAAATATGCATTTTTTTGGTCGCAGCCACTGAAGCACAGTTGACAGAAAAATTATGCCATATAAATGCAGAAAATATAAATTTTTTTGGTTGCAGCCACTGAAGCACAGAGGCCAGAAAAATTATGTCATATAAATGCAGAAAATATGCATTTTTTTGGTCGCAGCCACTGAAGCACAGTTGACAGAAAAATTATGCCATATAAATGCAGAAAATATAAATTTTTTTGGTTGCAGCCACTGAAGCACAGTTGCCAGAAAAAATATGCCATATAAATGCAGAAAATATAAATTTTTTTGGTTGCAGCCACTGAAGCACAGTTGACAGAAAAATTATGTCATATAAATGCAGAAAATATGCATTTTTTTGGTCGCAGCCACTGAAGCACAGTTGACAGAAAAATTATGCCATATAAATGCAGAAAATATAAATTTTTTTGGTTGCAGCCACTGAAGCACAGAGGCCAGAAAAATTATGCCATATAAATGCAGAAAATATGCATTTTTTTGGTTGCAGCCACTGAAGCACAGAGGCCAGAAAAATTATGCCATATAAATGCAGAAAATATGCATTTTTTTGGACGCAGCCACTGAAGCACAGTTGCCAGAAAAAATATGCCATATAAATGCTGAAAATAGTCATTTTTCGCCATACGTTGACCTTGTAGACATTGTTTGCCCAGTTTTTTTGGTTGCAGCCACTGAAGCACAGAGGCCAGAAAAAATTAAACCAGTAGGGTTTGCACCCTAGTTTGTAACGGTGGCGGAGGGAGGAGGACGCTAAAGGACAGCTGTGTGTGGAGTCATGAGGCTTGAAGAGAAGGACAGCTGCATAGAAGTCAGAACAAGTCTTCCGGCGTGCAGTAACCCTCCGAGATCCACCCCTCATTCATTTTAATAAAGGTCAGGTAATCGACACTTTTGTGACCTAGGCGAGTTCTCTTCTCAGTTACAATCCCTCCTGCTGCACTGAAGGTCCTTTCTGAGAGCACACTTGAGGCTGGGCAAGACAAGAGGTTCATGGCAAATTGTGACAGCTCTGGCCACAGATCAAGCCTGCGCACCCAGTAGTCCAGGGGTTCATCGCTCCTCAGAGTGTCGATATCTGCAGTTAATGCCAGGTAGTCCGCTACCTGCCGGTCGAGGCGTTCTTTGAGGGTGGATCCAGAAGGGTTGTGGCGCTGCCTTGGACAGAAAAACATTTGCATGTCTGACGTTACAGACTGGCCAAAGGGCTTTGTCCTTGCAGGTGTGCTCGTGGCAGGATTACTGGCACCTCTGCCCCTGGAATGTTGATGAGTTCCTGAAGTGACATCACCCTTAAAAGCATTGTACAACATGTTTTGCAGGCTGGTTTGTAAATGCCGCATCTTTTCGGACTTGTGGTATGTTGGTAACATTTCTGACACTTTATGCTTGTACCGAGGGTCTAGTAGCGTTGCGACCCAGTACAGGTCCTTCTCCTTAAGCCTCTTGATACGGGGGTCCTTCAACAGGCATGACAGCATGAAAGACCCCATTCTCACAAGGTTGGATGCAGAGCTATCCATCTCCGCTTCCTCATTATCAAGGACTGCATCATCCACGGTCTCCTCCCCCCAGCCACGTACAAGACCAGGGGTCCCCAAAAGGTCACCACTAGCCCCCTGGGAAGCCTGCTCCTGTTGGTCCTCCTCCTCCTCCTCCACAAAGCCACCTTCCTCCTCTGACTCCACTTCTGGCACCTCTCCCTGCGTTGCAGCAGGTGCCTGGGTTCGTTCTGGTGATTCCGACCAGAAATCGTGCGCTTCCAGCTCCTCGTCACGCTGGTCTACAGCCTCATCTGTCACTCGTCGCACGGCACGCTCCAGGAATAAAGCGAAGGGTATTAGGTCGCTGATGGTGCCTTCGGTGCGACTGACCATATTTGTCACCTCTTCAAAAGGTCGCATGAGCCTGCAGGCATCGCGCATAAGCACCCAGTAACGGGGGAAAAAAATCCCCAGCTGTGCAGATCCAGTCCTACCACCCAGTTCAAAAAGGTACTCGTTGACGGCCCTTTGTTGTTGCAGCAGACGTTCCAACATAAGGAGCGTTGAATTCCAGCGAGTCTGGCTGTCAGAAATCAAACGCCTGACTGGCATGTTGTAGCGCTGCTGAATGTCAGCAAGGCGTGCCATGGCTGTGTAGGAACGCCTGAAATGGGCCGACACCTTTCTGGACTGGGTGAGAACGTCCTGGAATCCTGGGTACTTGGAGACAAAACGTTGGACTATTAAATTTAACACATGTGCCATGCAGGGCACATGTGTTAAATTGCCTAGTCTCAACGCTGCCAACAGATTGCTTCCATTGTCACACACCACTTTTCCGATCTGCAGTTGGTGTGGGGTCAGCCACCGATCGGCCTGTGACTGCAGAGATGACAGGAGTACAGATCCGGTATGGTTTTTGCTTTCCAGGCACGTCATCCCCAAGACAGCGTGACAACGGCGTACCTGGCACGTCGAATAGCCTAGGGGGAGCTGGGGGTGCACAGGTGTGGAGGAGGAGAAGGAGGACCCAGCAGCAGAGTAAGAAGAAGAAGAAGAAGACGAGGTAGAGAGCGATGGAGGAGTAGAGGTGGTGGCAGAACCGCGTGCAATCCGTGGCGGTGACACCAACTCCACTGTTGTTGTTGAGCTACCCATTCCCTGCTTCCCAGCCATTACCAAGTTCACCCAGTGGGCAGTGTAGGTGACATACCTGCCCTGACCATGCTTGGAGGACCATGCGTCAGTAGTCATATGGACCTTTGGCCCAACACTAAGTGACAGAGATGCGGTAACTTGGCTCTGCACATGTTGGTACAGGTGTGGTATTCCCTTTTTAGAAAAAAAATTGCGGCTGGGTACCTTCCACTGCGGTGTCCCAATTGCTACAAATTTGCGGAAGGCCTCAGAGTCCACCAGCTGGTATGGTAAAAGCTGGCGGGCTAAGAGTGCAGACAAGCCAGCTGTCAGACGCCGCGCAAGGGGGTGACAGTCAGACATTGGCTTCTTACGCTCAAACATGGCCTTCACAGAAACTTGGCTGGTGGCAGATGACTGGGAATGGGAACAGGTGGTCAAGGTGGAAGGCGGAGTGGAGGGTGGTTCAGACGGGTCAAGGAGAGCAGAGGTAGAGCAGTAAGATGCTGGACCAGAAGGAGTGTGGCTTTTAGTTTGCCTGTTGCCTTTGAGGTGTTGCTCCCAAAGTGCTTTGTGCTTGCCGCTCATGTGCCTTCGCATAGAAGTTGTACCTATGTGGCTGTTGGGCTTACCAAGGCTCAGTTTCTGACTGCACTCATTGCAAATTACAATGCTTTTGTCAGAGGCACACACATTAAAAAAATCCCACACTGCTGACTTTTTGGAAGTGTGCGATCTGGCGGTAACAGTAGAAGTTGGCGGAGTTGGCGGTATTGGCGGCAATGGCGGGTGCGTTGGCCGGCTGAACACAGGTGCCGATACATGTTGTTGCCCTACTGATCCCTGCGGGCTGTCCTCCCTGCTTCTTCTAGGTCTTATTCTCCTACTGCCTCTCTGACTCTCCGTCTCTCCATCTGAACTACCCTCCTCTTGCTCTCTTCTACTAGGCACCCACAAAACATCAATCTCCTCATCATCATTCTCCTCAGATGCATCAATTTCTTCTGACACATCACAGAAGGAAGCAGCAGCGGGGACCTCCTCCTCATCACTCATTATGTCCATCTCTATCGTGTTCTCTGCCAGAATTAAATCTGGTGTAAGGTCCTCATCTCCTTCATCTTCTTCTGGCAATAATGGTTGCGCATTACTCAGTTCAAGAAACTCATGGGAAAATAACTCCTCTGACCCCAGTGAAGAAGGGGCACCGGTGGTGGAGGAAGTGTTACGTGGGGTGGCCATAGCAGTGGAGGATGAGGAGGATGTTGTGGTAAAGTTAGAAACGGTAGAGGATGGGGTGTGCTGTGTAAGCCAGTCAACTACCTCTTCAGCATTTTGGGAGTTCAGGGTCATTGGCTTTTTAAAACTGGGCAATTTGCTAGGGCCACAGGATTGCATAGCAGCACGGCCCCTAGCACGGCCTCTGCGTGGCGGCCTGCCTTTGCCTGGCATTATTTTTAAAAAAACAACAACAACAAAAACTCAGTTGGTTTTTCTGGAAACGATAATACACACAGCTAGATGGCAGTTTGAAGAAAACAGTGTGCAAATAATGCCTACAAGGTCAACGTATACACAGCGGTGGATACGGATTACGTAAAATATATGAATGCTGCTTGAAAAAAAGTAACTCAAGTGGTTTTTCTAGAGACGATAATATTATCAATATTTAGACAAAATGTGAACAAGCTCACACAGCTAGATGGCGGTTTGAAGAAAACACTGTGCAAATAATGCCTACAAGGTCAACG
Source organism: Xenopus laevis (assembly GCF_017654675.1). Taxonomy (NCBI): domain Eukaryota; kingdom Metazoa; phylum Chordata; class Amphibia; order Anura; family Pipidae; genus Xenopus; species Xenopus laevis. The sequence goes on from NC_054385.1 coordinate 76,688,183, forward strand.
TATACACAGCGGTGGATACGGATTACGTAAAATATAAGAATGCTGCTTGAAAAAAAGTCACTCCGGTGTTTTTTCTGGAGACGGTAATATTATGGATATTTAGACAGAATGTGAACACGGGCACACAGCTAGATAGCAGTTGGTTGAATAACACACTGGGCAAAAAATGCCTACAGGGCAAATAATGCCTAAAAGGTCAACGTATACACAGCGGTGGATACGGATTACGTAAAATATAAGAATGCTGCTTGAAAAAAGTCACTCCGGTGTTTTTTCTGGAGACGGTAATATTATGGATATTTAGACAGAATGTGAACACGGGCACACAGCTAGATAGCAGTTGGTTGAATAACACACTGGGCAAAAAATGCCTACAGGGCAAATAATGCCTACAAGGTCAACGTATACACAGCGGTGGATACGGATTACGTAAAATATAAGAATGCTGCTTGAAAAAAAGTCACTCCGGTGTTTTTTCTGGAGACGGTAATATTATGGATATTTAGACAGAATGTGAACACGGGCACACAGCTAGATAGCAGTTGGTTGAATAACACACTGGGCAAAAAATGCCTACAGGGCAAATAATGCCTACAAGGTCAACGTATACACAGCGGTGGATACGGATTACGTAAAATATAAGAATGCTGCTTGAAAAAAAGTCACTCCGGTGTTTTTTCTGGAGACGGTAATATTATGGATATTTAGACAGAATGTGAACACGGTCACACAGCTAGATAACAGTTGGTTGAATAACACACTGGGCAAAAAATGCCTACAGGGCAAATAATGCCTAAAAGGTCAACTTATACACTACTACAGCGATGGATACGGATTACGTAAAATTTATTATGGCTGCTTGAAAAAAGTCACTCCGGTGTTTTTTCTGGAGACGGTAATATTATGGATATTTAGACAGAATGTGAACACGGTCACACAGCTAGATAACAGTTGGTTGAATAACACACTGGGCAAAAAATGCCTACAGGGCAAATAATGCCTAAAAGGTCAACTTATACACTACTACAGCGATGGATACGGATTACGTAAAATTTATTATGGCTGCTTGAAAAAAGTCACTCCGGTGTTTTTTCTGGAGACGGTAATATTATGGATATTTAGACAGAATGTGAACACGGGCACACAGCTAGATAGCAGTTGGTTGAATAACACACTGGGCAAAAAATGCCTACAGGGCAAATAATGCCTAAAAGGTCAACTTATACACTACTACAGCGATGGATACGGATTACGTAAAATTTATTATGGCTGCTTGAAAAAAGTCACTCCGGTGTTTTTTCTGGAGACGGTAATATTATGGATATTTAGACAGAATGTGAACACGGGCACACAGCTAGATAGCAGTTGGTTGAATAACACACTGGGCAAAAAATGCCTACAGGGCAAATAATGCCTAAAAGGTCAACTTATACACTACTACAGCGATAGTAAAATAAAAAAAAGTTAAATAAAAAAAGAATGAATATTAAAAAAAAAAATTAAAGTTGGTGCTGCTGAACTACTAGGAGCAGCAGATTAGCACACCAGTCCCACTCCCCAACACTGCTAGACTAATAGCACTGGGCTCTTATAGTAGTAGTAGTAGTAGTAGTAGTAGTAGTAGTAGTAAAACAACAAAAAAATAAATAAAAGCAGTCCTTACAAGGACTATTGCTATTGCAGCAGTCAGCAGATGAGATCAGAAGCAGGACAGCTGCCCACTGCAGCTACATACAGAGCACTGCAGTAGAAGGTAGATTACTAGCCAGCAAAGCTACCTAAGCTTAAATGTCCCTCAAACCCCTGCAGACTTCTGTCCCTCCAATAACAGAGCAGTATCAAAACGATTACTAGCCAGCAAACTTTCAACTGTCCCTGAAATCACTAACAGGCAGCAGCTCTCTCCCTACACTATCTCTTCAGCACACACAGGCAGAGTGAAAAAACGCTGCAGGGCTTCGGTTTTTATAGGGAAGGGGAGTGGTCCAGGGGAGAGCTTCCTGATTGGCTGCCATGTACCTGCTGGTCTGGGGTGAGAGGGCAAAAAAAAGCGCCAACAATGGCGAACCCAAAATGGCGAACGTCGCGCGACGTTCGCGAACTTCCGGCGAGCGCGAACACCCGATGTTCGCGCGAACAAGTTCGCCGGCGAACAGTTCGCGACATCTCTAATCACCTATTTCATATAAGGCCTTTCCTTATCTGGAAAACCCCAGGTATCAAACACCTGAACTATACTGTACATGATTTGTAATGCAGGGATGCACCCTTATTTATGTATTGCACTTGTTCTTGATTTGATACTCTGATTATGAGAATTCCCCAGTATAGTAAAGAAATAAAGCACAAACGTAGAAAGGTTTTTAAACTAAAACAACAAATTCTCCTTCGCTGTAACTCCCCATTAAATATTAAATTCATATACAGTCTATTTAAGTGGGCTACATTGTGCCATGACCCAGATCTCATTCCCTTCACTAGCTTGAATCATAAGTACAGATTTTCACTCAAAGTCTGCTATATTTAAAATGATTTATTAAAGGATTTCGCCCCTCTCACTTTCACATTCCTATTTTGTCTCTTTGTGCTTTGACAGTAGACAGAAATAAGAACTAACACTGAACCTGCATTATACATTATTTCTACAGGCTGATACCCAGATGAAGTAATCGGATCAACTTATTGTTAGCCTGAAAGATTTTTATACCAAATGTAGCTTGTCACAGGTATTTGGCCCTTTTTTTAAAGTTAAATAATTGCCAAAAAGAGGAAGTGCTGAGGCCTTGCAAGGCACCTGGTGGAATGTTATAGATTCTAGTCAGGAAAAACAAAAAGCTGGAGCAAATGTTACACAGTATAGAGCTTATTTCACAAGCTTTCTTTCTTTTATATGTTTGTTTGTTTCCAGTAATCTTAGCAGAAGAGGTTTACTGGGTCAACTTAAAAGCTTTTCGTTCTGTATCTTTTAGTGGATTATTTTAATGATTTTTATACTGATAATACAAGTGGTTCTCTTCACTATTTAAAATGATAAAAAAAGACATTCTTTAAATATGTCGAAGATTTGGGCTCATATAAAGATCTATTGTGCAATTCTCCATGCAATTTGGTGTGATACCTGTTTTCCTATTTGACTGCCTATTTTATCTCCCATAGTTTACTTAATTGCACCAGTGGAGACACTCAAACCAGTCCTGTGCAGTAGTCAGCATAAGTGAGTTTTACAGATTCCAGGTCCGACTGCTATAGCAATTGAGCCGTGCTCTAGCAGGGACCAGATACAGCATTACTTCTTGTACTTCAGGCACTGTATTACTTATTGTACTGCCATGCCAGCATGAGAAGTAAGGCAGATCAAAATGTATGACTGCAGTGCTAAATGCCCAACACTTCTCAGGACTGTACTTTACTTTGATACAATTTGCATGATAAAGCTCACAGTGTCCCAATAAGCTTACTGTACTTAATCTACTTTTGCCCAAAATGCATATCATTTTTCACTATGCCCCAAAAATGCATTGTTTGCATTCCACTCTAATTTACACTAACAAATATAAGTTTATCATTCTGATTTTGATTAGGCATTAGCCTAACTGAAAAGTGTAGCTCATCGTGCAAAGTTGTGACTGCACTGGACAAATTACATGCCCTTTAAGTAACATCAGAAAATGTATGTATGTACAGGTGTATGTATGTATGTATGTATGTATGTATAACTTTATTTGTAAAGCACTGTTAAGGAGCCACAGCTTCATACAATGCTCAAAAGAACAATATATACAATTACAATAAATAAAAGTACTCACAGGGAGGACAAGTCACATTATAAATACAATAAATATACACAGTACACAGAGCTCATATAAGGACACAGAGCTTAAGTGCTATGTGGTAAGAAACACAGTAGTAAGGAGGCCCCTGCCCTGTAGAGCTTACAGTCTAAGTGGGTGGGTGGCTAACATACAGACAAAAAATGGAGGGGGAAAAGTGCACAAGGTAAGGCATTGTCCAATAGGTACCAACCTAGACTAATGTTCTAGTGCTCCAAAAGGTAGTCTGTAAGTTTTTTCTTGAAGAGATTGAAAGAGGAATTCAAGGGTGAAATTCCAGAGGTGATGAGCTACAAGATGGAAAGGTTTAAGATAAGATTAGTGTTTTGGCTGTTATTTGTGAAATAAAGGGTCATATTTTGGTTATATTGCAGAGGAAGAAGCGTCAGGTTTTGGCCGTAGTATTAATATGATTAGAGAATGACAGAGACTGGTCAAGGGGACCTCCAGACACCTTGCTTGGCTGAATGTTTGATCAAAATTTAGGTTGAATAAAGGTATGTCCATAAATTCAGCCTTTTTGTCGCCTGAGGCAAGGTGCTCATTAATTCTTGCTGTGCAATGTCTGTTTTATTTAACCAGTTTTGCCAAAATAAATGTTCATTTTGGAAAAAATGGTTAATAAAACAGAAATTGTTCAGCAAGAATCAGCTAGTGTTATGGCTTCTTTTATAGTTTAAAGCAAAGTCACTAACTTGTTGCAAATGAGGATTTTACTCCTTTGATTTTGGATTGAAAAAATTTTGCCAGCAGCCTTTCGACAGATCTGTGGTATAAATTTTGTGGCACTGAAATCAATTTTAGTGGTGAACATCAGTAAACTCACAGAAGGCTCATTTTCAGCTTCTAACATCTGCTATATTTCTTGTTTTACATTTTTCAGGTATTGATACCTATTCATACCGAAGGTTTTTTCACCTATCACATGGTTGATAAAACATAGCTGTACTTATCTTGTAGCATTCATGTTGTGTTGACCCAGACTAAAACACTTTTTAATGAACGTGTCACAGACACATCTTTCTATATAGAAGCTTCCCAACACAGTAGGCCTTACTAATTTATCTAAACACTATAGCAACATTAAACTGACTATACAGGTTAATCAAATAAGGCATTTGTGTAGGTATCTGTGAGAACGCATGCTTGCGTCCTGTCCGGCGCAGGCGCGGGCGCAAGGACGTAGGCGGAAACGCCTGTGACGGACGTGCTGGCGTCAGCTCCGCGACGTCAGCGCAATGATGCCAGTTTGGCGGCAAAACTCCTGTATTTAAACCCAAACCAGATTAACATGCATTGCCTGGTTATTAGGTTATTTCGACTGAAACCCTAGCGACTCTGAACTTTGGATTCTGATTATTGACCCTTGCCTGAACCCGGACTTTGATTACTGCCGCCTGTCTCGACCTTCTTGCCTGTTTATCGACTACGAATATTTCTGCCTGCCTTTTGACCTCGGATCTCCTGACTACGACTTTGCCTCATCCCTTGTACTTCGCTGATCGTCTCACTGGCTACTCTCCACAACCCTGCTCCCTGTTCCACTCCAGGTGGGTAGCGGTTGTGTGAGGCGCTTGTGGGTTCATTTACTTCTGCTCCAGCCTCTTCTACATCTGGATTATACTGGTAAGTCCTGACAGTATAACCAGGCCAAAGATGGATCCAGCTGAAGGGGCGTCCCCGTTTGCAGTCCTAAAGCAACAACTATCTTCTCTTACGCAAGCCGTCCGGGAGCTGCAAAGTGGCTATGCTCAGCTACAGGAGCACATTAGGTCCCAACCACCGGTTGTTCTCCCTTCCACGGCAGCTGCAACTCCTCCGGTTCCAGCGGAAGTCCAGGTGATCACTTCTGAGATTTCGGAACCTAAGGTGGCCTTTCCGGAGAAGTTTGCGGGTGATCGGAAGTTGTTCCGGAATTTTAGGAGCAATTGTAAGCTACTGTTTACTCTCAAACCTCACACCTATCCCTCTGAGCAGACCCGGGTCGGGGTGATCATCTCTTTTCTGACGGGAGAACCACAGACGTGGGCCTTTCGTCTTATGGATCGCCATAGTCCTGTATTGTCCACAGTTGACTCCTTCTTTGATGCCATGGCAGTTCTTTTTGACGATCCGCACAGAGCCACTACTGCTGAAGCCGCCCTGCGTGCCTTGAAGCAAGGTAACCGTCCAGCGGAAGACTACACCCTGGAATTCCGGCAATGGGCAGATGACACGGAGTGGAATCCGGCTGCACTTAAGAACCAGTATCGCTTCGGCCTTTCTTCTGAACTAAAAAATGAATTGGCCCGTACTGGCATTCCCGACAGTCTGGAGGACTTCATCTGTCTGGCCATCCAACTCGAACGGAGGCTCAGGGAGCGCAAAGAGGAAGAAGAGGCAGAAAGAGCGGGTCTTCCACCTCAGTCTTGGATGCTACCAACCGCTCCACCTCCTATCCGAGTGCCTTCCACTTTTCCTCCAGCTGTTCCACCACCCGTCTTCAGTGCAGCCCCAGAGCCGATGCAGATTGGAGCCATTAGATCTGCGTTAACTCCAGAGGAACGGATCAGACGTCGCAGACTCAACCTCTGCCTTTATTGTGGACAGGCAGGTCACTTGCTTCGGGGTTGTCCGATTCGTCCAACGGGTGAGAGGATTTTCGAAAGAGACTTTTCCAGTTGCCATGTCCCTGTGCCTCTCCTGACTGTCTCTTTATCATTACAGTGGGGAGACAAGCGGGTAGAGCTTCAAGCAATCCTTGATTCTGGGGCCAGCGGGTGTTTCCTGGACAATAAAGTGGCGCTACAGTTCCAGATCCCACTCCAGTCCAAAAAGAACCCCATAGCCCTCCGTGTGGCAGATGGTTCCCTGATTACCTCGGGCCCTGTGGTGCAAGAGACCGTCTCACTTTTTGTTGTGTTAAATAAAGGGCATACTGAAGTCATGAACTTTGATGTGGTTTCTTCGCCTCTATTTCCCGTCATTCTGGGTCTACCCTGGTTGCAGAAACACAACCCGTCCATCAACTGGACTACCGGTGAAGTGAACTTTCTTTCAAATTTTTGTTCCTCTCAATGCATTTTCTCTTTCAACAGAGTCTGTTCTTTATCTCCTGCTTCCGAAATTCATAATCTTCTTCCTCAAGCTTACTGGGAATTTACGGATGTTTTCAATAAGAAAGGGGCAGACAAGTTGCCTCCTCATCGTATTTATGATTGCCCTATTAATCTTCTTCCAGGGGCTCAGATTCCTTTTGGACGAGTTTATCCATTGTCCGAGTCTGAACTATCGGAATTTCGTTCTTATTTAGATGAGAATCTGGCCAAAGGTTTCATTCGACAATCTTCTTCTCCAGCAGGAGCCGGGATCTTCTTTGTTGAAAAAAAAGATCATTCTTTAAGGCCGTGTATTGATTACCGGGATCTGAACAAGATCACTGTTAAGAATCGTTATCCACTTCCTCTTATTCCTGAACTTTTTCAACGTTTAGCGGAGGCTAAGATCTTTTCTAAACTGGATCTCCGTGGCGCATACAATCTCGTCAGAATAAGAGAAGGTGATGAGTGGAAAACGGCTTTTCGTACTCGTTATGGGCATTTTGAATACCTGGTCATGCCCTTTGGTCTTTGCAACGCTCCTGCAACGTTTCAACATTTTGTCAATGATGTTTTCAGAGACTTCCTCGACATATTCGTTATCATATATTTGGATGATATCCTTGTTTTTTCTAATTCTTTGGAGGAACACAGATCACATTTAAAAAAGGTGCTGGCTCGTCTACGTATTCATCAGCTTTATGCTAAAATTGAGAAATGTGTCTTTGAACAAACATCTGTGGACTTTTTGGGTTTTCTCCTTTCTCCGCAGGGAATTCAGATGGACTCCAGGAAGATCTCCGCAATTCTTGACTGGCCAATTCCTTCTTCCAAGAAAGCTGTCCAACGTTTTATTGGTTTTGCAAATTTTTATAGGAAATTTATAAAAAAAATTTCCCAGGTTATTCTTCCAATTACTGAATTGACTCGTAACAATCAAAAGTTTTGTTGGTCACCACAAGCCCAGGCGGCCTTTGAGAAATTGAAGGCACTCTTCACTTCAGGCCCAATTCTTCATCATCCTGACGTTTCCCTTCATCCTGGAAGTTGACGCTTCAGAGCTTGCGGTGGGTGCTGTGTTATCGCAAAGAGCTGGGTTTCAGGAGGATCTGCATCCTGTCGCTTTTTTTCTCGTAAACTGGCCAAGAGCGAATGTAACTATGATGTTGCGGATCGTGAATTACTTGCCATTAAGTTAGCACTTGAAGAGTGGAGGTATCTCCTTGAAGGATCTAAACATCCAATCCTCATCTTTATGGATCATAGGAATCTGGAGTACTTACGTTCGGCCAAGAGGTTGAGACCCAGACAAGCAAGGTGGGCTTTATTCTTCATGAGATTCAATTTTCATCTTACATATCGACCTGGGTCTAAGAATTTTAAAGCAGATGCTTTGTCCCGTATGTTTTCTTCTGAAGACGAGCCGTCCTTGGTTCCTGAAACAATTTTAAACTCTAATAATTTTCTCCTGCTACAGTCTACCCTGGTTGAGGGAATTAAAGACGCTTCCTTAAATCTCTCTGAACCATCGTTAGTTTCCAAGGAGGGTCTTCTTCTTCATCAAGGTAAAATTTTTGTTCCTGAACCTATGCGCTTAGAGGTCCTCAAGAATGTTCATGATTCAAAATTGGCAGGTCATCCAGGTATCAAGAAAACTATTATCCTGGCTAAGAGACTATTTTGGTGGCCTGGGTTGGCTAAGGACTGTTTTCAATTTGTTTCGTCTTGTGAAGTCTGCTCTAGGTCCAAGGACTCTCATTCTCGGCCTATTGGTCTTCTACAACCTCTGCCGGTGCCTTCTCGTCCATGGGGTTCGGTTTCTTTGGATTTCATTTCTGATTTGCCGTTGTCTTGTGATTGTTCCACGATTGTCGTTTTTGTGGACCGTTTAACAAAAATGGCTCATTTCAAGTCGTTATCTAGACTTCCTTCTGCTTCCGAGACTGCTGATACCTTCATTAAGGAAGTGGTAAGGCTCCATGGTCTTCCGGATGAGGTGGTGTCGGATCGAGGACCACAATTCACTTCTCAGTTTTGGAGATCGTTGTGTGGAGCACTCAAGATTTCGGTGTCCCTTTCCTCTGCCTTTCATCCCCAGTCCAATGGTCAGACCGAACGAACTAATCAGACTCTCGAGCAATATCTGAGATGTTATTCTTCATACCTCCAAGATGACTGGGTGAATCTTCTTCCCTTAGCCGAGTTTGCCTATAATAATTCCCATCATTCTTCAATCAATCAGTCCCCCTTCTTCGCAAACTATGGTTTTCATCCAGTAACTTTTCCCTCTGCCATTGTTTCTGACATTTTAGTTCCTGCTGTCTAAGACTGAGTAACCTTCTTATCCAATAATTTTCAAAAGATCCAGGAAAACATGAAGCAGGCCCAACAAAATTTCAAGATGTATGCCGATCGGAGACGGAGAGGGGACCCAGAGTTCAAGGTGGGTGACCGTGTTTGGTTATCAACTGTTAACCTTAAGCTTTCTTGTCCCAGTAGGAAGTTGGGTCAGCGTTTCCTGGGTCCCTTCCCTATTATTCGCCAAGTCAATTCTGTGGCCTTTCAACTCAAACTTCCAGCTTCCTGGCACATCCATCCAGTGTTTCATGCTGCTCTTCTAAAACCAGCCTCAACATTCCGATTTCCTGGGCGTTCGGCTCCTCCTCCGCTACCTGTGGTGGTCAACGGTCAGGAAGAATTTGAGGTTGAGGAGATCCTGGATTCCAGACTAAGAGGCAAGCGGCTCCAGTACCTGGTGAGATGGAAGGGTTACGGTCCGGAAGAGAATTCTTGGGAACCAACGTCGAATATCCACGCTCCTGAGTTGCTGGAGAAATTCCATAGAACTCACCCTGGTAAGCCTTCTGGTGGTCGCGTCCTGAGGCCGCTCCTTGATGGGGGGCAATGTGAGAACGCATGCTTGCGTCCTGTCCGGCGCAGGAGCGGACGCGCTAATGCGCGTCGGCGTCTGACGCGGGACGCCGGCGACGGTCGCGGAGGCACCGGCGACGGTCGCGGGCGCAAGGACGTAGGCGGAAACGCCTGTGACGGACGTGCTGGCGTCAGCTCCGCGACGTCAGCGCAATGACGCCAGTTTGGCGCCAAAACTCCTGTATTTAAACCCAAACCAGATTAACATGCATTGCCTGGTTATTAGGTTATTTCGACTGAAACCCTAGCGACTCTGAAATTTGGATTCTGATTATTGACCCTTGCCTGAACCCGGACTTTGATTACTGCCGCCTGTCTCGACCTTCTTGCCTGTTTATCGACTACGAATATTTCTGCCTGCCTTTTGACCTCAGATCTCCTGACTACGACTTTGCCTCATCCCTTGTACTTCGCTGATCGTCTCACTGGCTACTCTCCACAACCCTGCTCCCTGTTCCACTCCAGGTGGGTAGCGGTTGTGTGAGGCGCTTGTGGGTTCATTTACTTCTGCTCCAGCCTCTTCTACGTCTGGATTATACTGGTAAATTCTGACAGTATCTAGCCTTCAAAGTGAATTATAAGCAAAGAGGGTATAAAAAAAAAAAACATTTAAACTAAATTCACATTTCAAAGTTATTTTACCAAGACATTCTGCAGCAGCTGCTAACCTTACTGCTCAGCTTTCCTACTGCAAATTTAATGTTGATCAAGAGCCCTACTATAGGAACTTTCTGTTTGACTTCACTACACTTCATATAGCAAGTCTCTAAAATTAATTCTGATCATCTTAATGGTTCTTTATTACATCATGCAACTTACTGCAGGAGGCAGGATTGCTATAAACTCATGCTTGCTGTTCAGCGTAAACCAAAAGGAGCTTTATTTCATGTAAAACAGAACCATTTTCCTAGTGTTTATGATAAGGACAGACAAGTAATAAGAATATGCAGTACCAGCGAAGCACTACCAGAGACAGCTGTGAAGAGTAGGCTAACGTTTATTGTTTGTGTAGACAATCACACATCGTAGAGAAAGAAAATGTACAATATGCTAGTTAGTTGTTATGACACTTGCGCAGGATCTCATTAAATGAAAAATAGTCTTCCCTTGTCAACGGAGGCAGAGAAACAAAGAGAAGAAATGATACTGTAACAGTTTGCAAATTGCAAGGTTTCTACCTCAAGCCAACTGTTTCAGTGCTAGAGCACAATTGCAACTTTATACCAAAGTAACAAATTAACCATACAGGAAACGATTCATCAGACGCAAAAATGGCTGTGTCTGAACTTCATGGCAGCTCCTTGGCAATGGTATCTTGAGAAAAATGTTCAACTGCAAATGTCTATACTGGGAAATTACGTAGCATCTCATTTCTGTAAATGAAACTAAGGTTTTAGTCATTCTTTGGTGAATGGATACAAGAAATGTGATTACGATCAAAGATGATCTGGTGCAGAATGATTGTCAACACCCTATGACCATTTGTCAGAGGAACAGAGCTTAAATTTAACACCAATACCCCATTTCTGCAGCATTGGCAGTTCCCATAATTCATCTTTGTTTCTACAATATTAGGGGGTGTTGTTTTTGTTTAAACTTATACTTTACATGTACGGGTTGAATTTACTTTGTCAATTTTAGTTGCACCAGAGTTCACAACAGGCATACGAATGCACCCAAAGCTTACCATAAGATTAAGAAGCTGTTCAATTCAATATACTTACCCTTTGTGCATAACAATGACTTGCACAGCACCCATTATTAATTTTTATACTTTTAAATAGTATGCATTGCTTCTCTATTTTTACTCTAAGAATTCAAAAAAGGGAGACCAACATTTCAACAATTAAAGTAAAATATTCAGGTAACAGATATATTATAGACAATAACAAAGATTAAAATTAATGCTCAGTTTACCTTTCCCTAGTGTAGTAACTCTTGACACTAAACCCCAATTAACGTCATGTATGTAAGAAATAAAGTGTTTACTAAAACTCAGCTAACAATAATCATACCTCCAAAACTCTACAGACCATCTATACTCTTTTAGTATAGTTTTCAATAGACAGACAATGTTAAAACTTTGATAATATAATTTACAGAGTATATTATGTGTGGAGTTTCCTTTGCAACAATCTATGGTTTTGAATAGAATCTGTCAAAATCTGACTCTGAAATGTAGGACACTCCTCTCCCTAAACTGTTAAGATCCAGTGACCTTCTAATAACAGTTCCACTAATTTTGATAAAAACTGCAACCAGCAAGTTATTGTCCATGCGGAACGCAATTCTTTATTTGGAATTTACTTAAGCAGAGTCCTGCTGCTTTATGTTCTTCTAGTGTTGCTGAGTATGAATATACCCAGGAGCACAAAAAATCTGATAAAATTAAATTCACAACTATGTGGTACTTTTCTTTAATTGTTAAATTAGATAAATCTGTGTTCTCCATATAAACTCCTCAGGACAGATAAACATTTCATTGCTATTATTACAGTTTCAATTACTGTGACATCTGGTTTATTTGACTCACTTGTCCAAACTTTAATATTAGAGGATGAAATCTCATTCTTTGTTATTTATTTTGTAAATGGCTTTGCCCAATCAACAGCCAGGCCATTTTCATGCAGCCAGCTAGTCAACCCCAAAATATTTTCTTAAAAATAATGATGTCTGATAAAATACAAGTTGGGATCTGATAATTATTATTGTATAAATGAAGGTATCAACAGCAACCATACAGCATTTTCATCATTATATCAGTAATTAATGATAATTACTGATAGTTGCTATGATTGGTGCACTTATGTTAGCGCAAAAACATCTTTATTAGTGGAGGTGAACATAGGGCCAAAACTAGGGGTAGGCAGGATTGGCAGCTTCCTAAAAAAATTATAATATGATACACTGGGGGTCATTTATAAAGTTTGTGCAGCGCATATTTTTCGCAAATGGTTGTATTGCGCGTGTTTTTTCCTGAACGCTAATATATTGCACTGCTCTGCCCGTCTTTCCAGTTTTTGCGAATTCGCAGTGTGAATAAATTTTCGCAAATGGTGGGCAAATGAGAAGGGAGTTTGCGCGAGCGCACCCAATGTGCGAGGTTGTTGTGCGCGAAAATAGCTTTGCCAGTAACTTAAATTCGCAGTTTGCGAAACTGTTTTGCGAATATTTTATCCGCCACCAAAGTTGTGGCGTAATTGAGTCGCAGAGTGTGCGCATAAATATTCGCAATTTGCAAATTGTGTCATATTTAAAAAGCTCCTATAGACATTCGCATTGTGAAAAAAAATTTCGCAACTCTGTTTGCACCCTCTTATTCAGCTTTATAAATATAACCATGCGCAAGGCAAAAATATTCACTTTGCGAACCAATCTGCCCAGCGCAAAATTTATAAATGACCCCCACTGACTTCATCTAAGTTTTGGAATGGGTGAGTGGGAGTGGTCCAATCTGGTGAGCAGGGGTTGTTGGTGTGGCGGACAAGGGAGTGGGACAAGAGGTATAACGGCATGAAGGAAGTTGTAAACTGTGCCAGGTTAATTCATATTGCTAATTAAAAGCTAATAAAAAATGGCTATTAAAACAGCAAGTTACTGAATGAATATTTGATGAATTATCATTTGACTGCAACTTTGGAAGTGCATGAATATTTATTCAAATAAAATACACTTTTACACTATGGGAGAACATCCCCTTCTTTTCTGCTTTATAGATAAACGTCTCTTTTATTTAAAGGCAAAAGCGACGGACACATTTTTTTCACCACACATGAATTTGCAGCGAAATTCTGCATTTAGTCATTGGCAGATTTTTTGCGCGAAACTGCAGCCGAAATTCACTGTGGACAAATTAGCTATGAAAAAACGCCCATTCACTTCAATTCTTTTGGAGTGAGAAAAATGCCCATTAGCAATGCATTTGGAGTGAGAAAAAACTTTAAAAAACTGCTCATTGAGCTTAATGCAATTGGAGTGAGGAATAAAGTCACCCATAGACTATTTCTTTCTTTGCCATTTTTCACAAATTTTTCCAGCAGCTTTGAGAATTTTTGGCGAATCAAAATGGGGCAGATTTGCTCAATACCAAAAGACAATGGGACAGATTCACCAAAGGTCGAAAAAGTGAGTGTTACTTATGGCATGCCTTAAAAAATTATATCACTACCTATATTTTTAGAATTAACGACTGATTGACTAAAAGCATACCTCCCAACTGTCCTGTTTTGAGCGGGACAGACCCGCTGTCACGGATTTGTACTGATTATTCCCGGGTTTCTCTTTGATCTCCTGCACTGAACATGCAGAAACAGATACAGATACAAAGTTTCTAGCTTAATTGCTTCTATGAAGACAGCCCGGGATAGATACTTGACATACTTTTGTGACAGTTTGATAAGATAAGAAGTCAGACTCACAGCTTAAAGGGCAATTCGCCTTTATTTGCAAAACTGTAATAACATATAAAAACCACAGAAATTTATTCAAACTTTCATAACCTGCAAAATTATGTAAAATGAACATGGTAATTAGGGGTGTGGCCACAAAAATAGGTGTGTCCACAAAAATTTCCGCGCCAAATCTTTTTGTCCCTCTTTCTGTTTCTTAAATGTTGGGAGGTATGTAAAAGTTCACTTGTCTCACTTAAGAAGTGATATTTTTGCGTTCATTTTAGCTGAATTGTGTGCGGTATTTTATAGCATGCGTTAGTTTGTGCATTATTTTGTGTGATATTTTAAGGCATTTGATATTGTCACTTGTTATTAGTGCAATCTATAGCACCCAAGATATTCAGGATGCCACTGGCAGAGTAGAAGTCTCTTTTTACAGTATTCTAGTCATTCCTTTCCCTGACAAACTTAATATCATTCCATGACACAGAACTTAGCATTCTGGACCTGCCCAAAGTATCATGAAAATGTGTTAGTGGTTGTAGGTAAGGCTGCAGTTCCTCTTAAAGGTCTTTAATTGCTGCCCTACAGCTCCTCAATAAATTTTGCTCTATTAATCCATCTGATGTTGTTTAGTAATGCCTACTCCTGGGAGGTGTTACATTTCACAGTAATTACACTATTTTATGTCTTTATCTCTTAATAGATGTTAGTGAACAATGCAGTTGGATTAATTCTATTCTTTAAAGTTTGGCAATGCGATTAGAATACCACTGTGCAGAAATGTAGAATTGATGCTTGTGATATATCTATTAGCGCATGTGAAAATACTTTGATGAATTGTTCCTTAAATAATGTGTCTTAAATAATGCATAAAACTGTGCATTAAGGAATAACGACCTTTTGTAAATCAGCCCCAATGTATAGCTAAACATGACTTCAGTCATAGGCAGCGACAGTTTTCATAAAAACAGTTTACTTTCCATTCTCCAAGGAAGTACTCTCAGAAACCGCTCAACAGACATATCTATGTTTAAAAATACAAAGGGAAATTGCTCCCCCTGCTGCTCTTAAGTAGCATATACTAATTCAAATCTCCTAATCTATTATTACATATACATTTAAATGTCTATAAATACAAAATTCTCTTTCATAAAATATTTTAAGAACAATCTATATATATATATATATATATATATATATATATATATATATATATATATATATATATATATATATATATATACACCACTCCTCATGTAGAGTGAATTTTACAGAGAAAATGATTCTTTTTTCTGGTTAAATCATAGGAAGAAACAGAATTGCATAACAACTTGAGTGTCACAAGCCAAGCCTTAGTTGAGGAACTGTCAGTCAGGCACAAAACAGGCCAGATCAGTGAAGTATAAATCTCAGAGAGAATAGTGACATCTCCAGTCTGTATAGCCAGGTCCCTCGAGCCAATGTCATTCATGAGGAAATGGCCAAGAAACAGTCAAAACTGATGAAGAGCCATGACAGCAGCTTCCCTGAGAGTAAGATGTCATTTTCCTAAAGTTGTACTGTTTCCATTGATGGATCACTGCCTTCGCTCAAACATATTCCACAATCTGTTTTTCCTTTAGTGATATTTTGTCTAGTAAGTGCCGTCATACTCTTGGGATGGCACAGACAGAGAAGACATGAAGAAACATCTTTGCTTAAAGAACCATAAGAAAATGCATTATTTTCTTTGCGTATTGTGTCTTTACAGTTGTAGTTATTTTTTACTAGGTTTTAATAGACAGATTCTGTTCCTTTTTGTTGCCACAGGAGCTCCTGAAGTTCAGGAAAATGAAAAACAGACTAATATTTTGAATGGAGTTTAATGTGTTTTTGCAGCAGTTCAAGTTACCCAATACCTTTTCCATAATGTCTGCTCAGGCATAAAATGATAGATGATTATACTGTATCTGTTTCCACAGTATAAATATGTCCCTTCACTTAGTGGAGGGTATTTGCAAGGTGTAAATAATGCAATCCTTCAGTCGAGAGGACTAAAATTCCATAGCTGAGAATGATAAAATTAGATATCTCACAAACAAGGTAGTTTTTATTCACATCTATGTTTGCAAAATTTATTTGGATTTGCCTGTCCTCTGCACACAGCTCAGAAATAATAGCCTTTGCTATTATTTGAATTCTGAATCAATTATACAAAATCTCCTATTCATATTTATAAAAGGCCCAACATTCTTTGCTTAAAAAAACAATTGTTTTTCCAAGATGAGGGGTTGCCTTATCCCATTAGATTGCAAATATTTTATGCAGAATGGTCTATTTAGAAATCTTTCTGTTCTGCTACATATTAAGCCTAGGCTCTAATTTTAGTTTAAATTAGTGGTGTGTAAGAAGTTAAAAATATAGGAATAACCAGCCGAGTCACTGGCACCCATGATTTCTTATAATTCTAACACACGTTGTCAAATTTGTTAGTGAAAGCAAAAATAACACCTAGTTAACTAAAGTGTTTTAAAATTAGCATGATTCACTAAGTTCTTCCCACAACATAGCATTTTTCTCCAGACTATTAACAAAATTGTGGCCTGCTCTAAAGTATAGGGCTCCCATGTGTCTCTACATTCTGCACATCATTCATAATAATGGCCGCAACAGGCTGTTGTTGCAAGAAAACATGGGTATAACTGCTAAACGTGTGGCATTATTACATACTGTATATAAAAGAGTATCAGGGGAATGTAATAAAAGTCGCAAAGAGCAAAACAATTCGCACCAATAAGACTAAAAATCCACATCTCGCAATGTAATATTGTTCATTAAACTGTTATTGCATTGCGAATTTTAATTGCGCATTGCGACTTTTAATTGCGCATTGCGAATTTTAATTGCACACTCATAAGAAGTGCTTGAAGGTGTCGTAATCTTTTGGAGCAAACATAACGACTTTTTCAGTAAGAAGTTTTATTACATTGACTGCGCATTGGCGCAAACTATAAAATTCGCAAACGGTCTTTCACTGTCGGAAGTGGTTGCTAAACAGTTTCCGGGCTCGCAAAAGCTATATTAAATTCGCACAAAGCAAAATTTGTTCGCGCAAAGGCATAACTTTTCGCATTGCGAATAGTTTTTCCGTTAGCGATTTTTATTACATTCCCCCGTATATGTTTTTGTAACTACCTCAGTGCCTTCTAATAGAAGATCCAGTGTGCTAAATGTGAAGTCATTTTCTGAAAAAATAGCATTGCCCTGATTTACCATCTGCAGGATTTATTATCCTGATCATACAAAAATGATGGCATGGGCATTATCTTTAGGGAACCAATGGAAGGCAATTCCCGTCACGTATTTTCTACAAAGCATGATTTTACCGTCAAATTTACCACTTTGGAATTGGGTGGCTGTGGGTCTGTTCCCTAATAGAATTGGTAATCTTAGGAAGGAATCCCTTTGATACAAGGGTCCTGGGTTCTATATGAGCCATTCCTTCGCATAGCTTCTAGGATCAGTCAAGAAGTAGAAGTACAAGATTCAGTAATTTGCTGCTGTAACCAAATGTGGATGGCAGTGTTGTAGATTCCCTGTTTGGTCTATGCTGAGTTAAAAGTGTCTAAAAGGATAAAATGTTTAAATAGATTATGCTGCCAATTATGACTTACAGTAACTGCACCAGAGGGCATATATGTTGCAATGTATTCGTTTTAAGTGTTAAAAGTATATGCAGTGCATTATAAAAAAGTATTGCCAAAAAATAAATAAGTAACATATTTCAAAAGGGCCTCTTGAACTGAAGATTTATTAATGTTTTAATTCACTTTTTATCTGACCGTACACAAAAATAATTGCTATCAATTATGCTATCAATGCTATCAATTTTATGAAAAAAATGTACTCAATCAAGATATTTCATGAAAAAGACCTCAGTCACAATGAAAATGACATAAAATTCTAAATCTGCCAAACTTCCAATCGTGAAATAAAATAGCCATTAAACGAAGTTTTACTTTTTTGCCTGATCTCCAGCATATTTACAAAAAAACTTGATAGTATTATGTTGCACTTAAACTTAAGACCTGAAAAATAATATAGGATGACGGTTGACTTATTTATTAGCTTCTCAGATTTCAGATATCAAAGATTTCAAGACAAATATTAAAAAAAAAATCAAGTTTAGAAAAAATATGAGCAATTTTCAGGAATCGCAGGAACAATGCAATTTTGTATTTAAATAGTCAACATTTTCTCACATATGGATGAACTTACTACAGAATTGAGAGGACTTTTAATGACTTTATGAAAAGACTGGAAACAATTCCTTTAATAATTAAAAGACTGTAGGAAGGTGAACTGTAAAGCAGGACTTTAATCACAGACACAGCTAAATATCATAAACCTCTGATTAAAAAGAACACTAGAAGAATGTAGAGGAAGTAATGAGTTATTCAAAATTACCCCTTGTGCCTTTATTCCCCAGTATTGTTAGCCTGCAATTAAGAGCTTCCACATTAAGTTACTGTTGCATGTACAGGTACTGCAGTTTACCCAGGAGGTTAGAAAGTAAATTAAGAATGAAAATATTTAATAGACTTTACACAAAAGTGACAGCTACTAATATGTAATAAAAAGCTTTTTGATAAAATTAAGCAAAAATATTAGGACAACTGAATACAATTATTAATAGATTATGTTTACATAAATAGACTTTCAAATGAAATGAAATGACACAATGCAATTATTTTCTGGATTGTGATAGCAGTGTTGGTGAAACCAAGCAGGATTATAGTTACTTTGGCAAACTTTGCCTTGTCCATTGTAACCCCTATGAATGTTACTACAAATATAGGATCCCCTTATCCAGAAAGCTACAAATTACGTGAAGGCTATATCCCATTTATAGAGTCCATCTTAAGCAAATTATTCTAATTTTAAAAATTATTTTCTATTTTTTTTGTAACAATAAAACATTGCATTGTGCTTGCTGGTAACTAATCAGCATGAATCCATATTGGTGGCAATATTGTTTTATTGGGTTTATTTAAAGATATGGTGATCCCAATTAAGGAAACATGCCGTATATTACTTCTTCTATATACTCTTATTTTGGAACATGTTTTAATGCATTGCAATTGTTTATAGTAGTTTTCCAATTGTAACATTGTTTTGCTTATCTGTTGCTTATTGCTTCCATTTAATCAGAAAGGTGGTATAAACTCAAGATCATGTAGTGAAACTATTTATTTTGGAAATACCCATAAGTTGCTCACTACTGCTATTATCTACTCTGTCAGACATCGGCCATGTAATTCAGTGTAGGTTGCATTTTTGCTTGAAGGTGTATCTGGGATGCAATTGATTTTCTGTCTCTTGAGTCAGGCTTGCCATGAGAATCAACTCAAAATGAACACAGCAATCATTCTTCTTTAGAAAACACTGATTTCCGTTAGTCAATAACAGTCATATGCTAGCTGGGCTCTTGTACTACTCTTGTCCTTTTCTCTACAGTTATGCACTACAATTTTTACACTTTATTTTATTTTGTCCCTAGAAGAATTCACCATGATATCACTAACATATTACATTTTTATGTGCCATATAATTAATCTAGCTAACAACATCTACTCAGCAGTTTCACTCTATATTAACCCCATAAGAAAGGAGCAACAGATAAATTACTAATTTCATTGTCAGATACCCAACTATGTCATGTTGTAATAACCTTAAAAATCCAATATCCAGTTCTGTAAAATTGCTTTAAGGTTTCACATTTGTCAACTAGACTTCCCTTATATTGGTAATTATTTTGAGGCTGCTTTGTGTTGCATACACCATTGGACTTTAAGTAAATATATTTACATAAGTATGCTTTGTTTTTAAGACCTGATGAATGTTATACTTGTTTGCTAATCTCTCTCTCTCTCTCTCTCTCTCTCTCTCACTCTCTCTCATTATATATATATATCCTCATCCTGACGACGGTTCAAAGAGAACCGAAACGCGTTGATGTGGGGTAGATTGTAATACTCCAATAAAAGCCTTTTTTCACAATACCCGTGAGTGCTCTTAACTATTCTATATATATATAGTAGTTGACTATATATATATATATATATATATATATATATATATATATATATATATATATATATATATATATATATATATATATATATATATATATATATATATATATATATATATATATATATATATATATATATATATATATATATATATATATATAGCTGGATGTCGGCACAACTCATATAAGAGTGAATAGTGCCTGGGTGCATGTAGCCTGAAACAATAATTGCAGGACCGAAAAAGGCTCACACTCACAGGTCTTATGAAAAAACAAAATTGTTTATTTAGCAAAATACGACTAACTATTTGGCTAGCACTCCAGCCTTTTTTCAAAGTAAGTACTAGCCTAAACGTTTGCTAAATAAACACTTTTGTTTTTTCATAAGACCTGTGAGTGCGAGCCTTTTCCAGTCCTATATATATTGTGTGCAGGCTTTACCCGGCACGGATAAGGAAGCGCGTCTAAACGCAGAGACTCTATGGGGGATCGGTATTTACCGATAGCAGGAACAAGCTTGGCGGCCGTCGGTATTGGGCTAGGGGATGCCCTACTGTGTTGTGGATTGCGCATCCCTCCATGTAGGCGATATAGGGCGAATTTCTTATGCCACTCCTGGTCCTCTCTGGGGTAAGTGATGATCAGCACTAAGCGCACTTGGGTCACTTAGATTGTTTGCTCTTTGCACATGTCTCTTTAAGAACTCTAATACATTTGGATCACGTATGTTTTTCTAGCCACTATTCGATCTCCTTGGATGCTGGACATTGTAAGTGCAACCACATAAGGGGGAATGCTTTTTTATGATACTATACTTATACACTCTCACTGGGTGACGCCCACATGTGATCATGACGTCACACCAAGATTCTTGGTGCCATTTTTGTGTTTAAATAATCACTGTCGTTTGCACTGTGCACACCTCTTGAGAAAGGCTTTAGTATAGAAGCCGAAACGTCGAAATAAATATTTGTCCTTTTTGCACCTTGAAAAGACCTGGTAGTGCGGTTTTTTGTACAACAAATGGTCTACATAATTTTTTGAATACTGCACCCAGGCGATTGCCATTATTTAGATGAGTGCTCCAGTTTTGTATATATATATATATATATATATATATATATATATATATATATATATATATATATATATATATATATATATATATATATATATATATATATATATATATATATATATATATATATACCAAACTGTGAAAGAACCGCACTCACAGGACTTGTAAAAGTGCAAAAAAAAAGTTTTATATATATATATCTGCCTGTACATACAGTTTTTGGGGGTAATTAGCTATGGTAGGCAGGTAAGAGTAGGATCAGGAGCATAAAGACAGGGACAGTACATCTTCAGGCAAAAACACAAGTTTATTCAGGAAAACCCAACATAAAGGTAACAGGAACACAGTTCATTAGCATTTCAACACTTTCCCCCTTCTCCTCACTCTGGGGTTCTCACCATACATGGTGGATTCCAAATTCTGGACTTTTCACTAAACCCTGCTGTCTCTCCCCTTCTGGGATATGTGGTCACCTGCCTCTGGCCTGTCTTACCTTCTGGCTTTGCTCAATTACTTTAGACTCAATCCTCTGATCACATCTCCCTCTGCTCATTGCAGTGGCAGGCAGCACCCCAGCCCCTGAAAGTTCTTAACACAGGTGCCTTCCTGTTCTGTGCCCTGCTCAGAGAGAGCTTCCTCACATTTTACTACAAATAAATACCTTTCCACAGGACAGTCTTCCTGTGGAACGTGAGCTCCAACATTCAAACTGGACCACTGAAATGGATTGTCTGACTTGCCTGTTCCTTCCAGAACACTACAACTTCCAGGGCCAGACAGCAAAATCCTATAGGGCAATGACACACCAGGAGATTAATTGCCAGATGACTAATCTCCATGTGTCACTTCAGTTTCACAAATCACTTGAAGTTGTTTCAAGAGGAAGACTGAAGCGACCTATGAGTTTTACCACAAGCGATTCACATTAAAACCAGCATATTGCAAAGTTGTCCCAGGAGGAAACGTTGGGGAGACTTTGCAATATGTCGGTTTTACTGCTAGCAATTTCAGTTATTTCCAATGGAGACGCATTTTTGGGAGACAAAAATAGTCGGTGCACTCAGAATACCTGATTAAAGCCTAGGTGCTGGAACATAAAGTCATGAATACGAATAAACAAAAAGAGTCCGCACTCATAGGTCTTGTGAAGAAAAAAGTGAATTTAATCAACGTTTCGGCTCTTAAACGTGAGCCATCTTCAGGAAGTGGTTGCCAAACACAAACACAACTATATATATACAAAACAATTATCAAAAGAAGCGCCAAAGCTCAGCATGACGCTAGGGGTAGGCGTGCACCGTTGGGTGACGTCATCAGTGGAAAAAAACAGTGTAAACATAGGATAAATTTCCATGTTAGAAATCAAACAAAGTGGTATAGTGCAATAATACGGTGATAAAAAATTCGTAACGTGTTTCAGTGATGTTTAAAACCAAACAGGAAGCAGCCCGATTGGTGTTGATCTGGGACATTGCCTCAATATTGCCACCGCTAGGAGATCCATCAGCTATCGACGGGCACTGATCTATCGCCACCCATGACAGGTACGGTAAAGCACGTAATGAGAAGCAGACCTTGTGTTCTAACTATACCTTAAATGAGCCACTTACCGAAATTAGCGACACGGTAGTAACTTCGCTCATATGTATATGTCCATATACTCCTGTTTGCTCGCCTAAGCGTTTTGAGAACCCTGCTCAGCGTGAACACAGGACCCTCTGTATCCATAGCACTCTTATTCGGAATGATAAGGTGATAGCTAGAGCGTCGTGTGCACGGCCCTCCCGTTTTGATTAACATAACTTTTAACAAATATATATATATTTAAGAAATATATATAGCATCATTAAATATCTGTATGTGGACTGACATCCCCAGCTAAGATGTATTTATCCTGATCAATATACAGTATGTAGCATACTGTAATTGTGGACACCTGTCATAGCAATGTTGCGAATGTTGTCCCTGACAATAAAGGATATACACTCCCATACTGGGAATAATTTAAAAAATAAAGGGAGGTCACTATTCACTGCACACAATGTGCAGGCTTGTAGACAGGGTATCATTATATAAACAAGTGTGTTATAGATTCCTTGACTATCTTCTGATGTGTGAACTATAATTGGTTATTGGGGATTTATATATGTCTTTTGAGGTGTGGCCTTACGGAATTGGTTAATACACTTTTATTGTGGGCTATAATTCTTTCCATATCTGGATAAAATGTATGCAAGTGGTTAGGTAAATGGTAACATTGTTAATGGATTGTAGCACATTGCCATTTATACACTTTACTGATAACATTGTTACACACTAAGTTACAGTTCATATTCATCATTTTGTTGCTCTTTGGGGGTGTGAGTGTTGTTTATATAATGATACACTGTCTAGTTATACCCTTAGACTTTCAGGTGAATAGGTGTTTTAACATTATTTAAACAATATGGGGTTAATGATTATTGTGGGTGGGTCTACATATGTCCTTTTAAGGAAGTTGAAGGTTGGCTGCCGACAGCTTCTGATGAAGTGGCAGGACGCCACGAAACGCGTTAAGCGGGCAGCCAGGGTTCATATTTTGCTGCTGTAATCTGCTTTTATATGTATACTAAATAAAACTTTGATTTGTTATATTTTTACTGGCCTCCTCGGTGCTCCGCTGTTTTTACTTTTTTCCTGGAATGAATTGACCGCATGGGATGGCGGCGGGGTGTGCAGCACGATGAGCCCAGTGTCCGGTAAGTGCTCCCACTAAACTACAATTTTTCCTGGTGTCCAATATAGGTCCACTTCCAGAGGGCACCATCCTAGCTATCATGGATGTGGAGTCTCTGTATCCCAACATCCCACATGAAGATGGTATTGCAGCCTGCCAGCATTTCCTAGAAAAAAATCATATGCCCACAGTACCAACTCTACAACTGATCAGATTTATACTGACACACAACTACTTCTCATTAGGGGATGCCATATACCTCCAACTGATATGGGAAGTGCTATGGGAAGCAAAATGGCACCTCATTTACGGTATATAGATGACATACTTATCATATGGACAGCATCAGAAAAAGAACTATTGGCATTCCACCAGAGATTTAACCAATTCCACCCCACCATCAACCTTACCCTTAACCACTCTTACTCACACATCAATTTCTAGGATACAACCTAATTCATTGTATTATCTCTACATTTGATCTCTATCTACCGTATATACTCAAGTATAAGCCGAGTTTTTCAGCATCCAAAATGTGCTGAAAAAGTCTACCTCGGCTTATACTCAGGTCAGCGGGCAGTAGCTGAGATTGCAGTCACTTTTAATCATTCCTATACCAACAGTTCGCTTGGGGAGACTGCAATATCACCCAGCGCCCTCTGATGGTTATATGAAAGAATAACAGTGCGCCCTCTGTTGGTTATATGAAAGAATAACAGTGACTGCAATATCACACAGCGCCATCTGTTGGTTATATGAAAGAATAACAGTGCGCCCTCTGTTGGTTATATGAAAGAATAACAGTGACTGCAATATCACACAGCGCCATCTGTTGGTTATATGAAAGAATAACAGTGCGCCCTCTGTTGGTTATATGAAAGAATAACAGTGACTGCAATATCACACAGGGCCATCTGTTGGTTATATGAAAGAATAACAGTGCGCCCTCTGTTGGTTATATGAAAGATTAACAGTGACTGCAATATCACATAGTGCCCTCTGTTGGTTATATGAAAGAATAACAGTGACTGCAATATCACACAGCGCCCTCTGTTGGTTATATGAAAGAATAATGGTGACTGCAATATCACACAGCTCCCTCTGTTGGTTATATGAAGGATTAACAGTGATGGCAATATCACACAGCGCCCTCTGTTGGTTATACGAAAGATTAACAGTGATTGCAGTATCACACAGCACCCTCTGCACATGGTAGTGGGACAGTTGTCAATTCTGTCACCATCAACTTTGCAAAGAAGTCTGGTTGATAATTGGGGGGTCGCTTTGGCAGAATGTGCGCTGCTGGGAGACAGGGCTGTAGTTGTGTCTAGGCCTATACTACAGTCAATAAGTTTTTCTAGTTTACGTAGGTAAAATTAGGTACCTCGGCTTATACTCTGGTCGGCTTATACTCGAGTATATACGGTATATGTAACTTCCTAATGTATTGCCCATGAATACCTTTCACTGATCTAACAGTATATATTCTGTGCCTTTCTAGCTTTCATTTCTATTTTGCCTGACAAAGGGGCCTTGGTGCTCTGAAAGCTTGCAATGTATTTTTATACAAATATAGCTATCACTTCTACAATACTTTTTGTATTTGTTTGTTTTTTTATTTGTTTAGAGGTTTTTATTTTTTAGCGCATTATTTTCTGTTGTTTCTTTTTTCATTCGGATCTTTTAATAAATGTCATAACATTTGTAGTTTTAGAGAAAGTGAGTTTAGTCATGGTTTCAACAACCTCTAAAATCAGACCTTTGATAAATAGGCCTGCAGCTTTCACCTATTAATAAATACGATTCTAAAAATCCCTTAGGAATGAATAGAAAGTGGGTGAATTTTTCTGTGGTAAGCTCTAATCTCACATTTTAATAAATTTGCCCCGGGGAGGCACATTTGTTAAAAATCTAATTTTAGTCGTATTAGAGCTTTCTGAAACCACGAATAAACTAATTTCCACAAATGTCAGTCATTCATCAAAAGATCCAAACTAAAAAATCATGAATGGGAAAAGTTGCAGAAAAGTCATGCAAAGCTGCAACTTTTTTTACTTGGCAAACAATAACTGTGACTTTTTCGTACTGTCGCACAAAAGCCAGAGTCAAAAACACCAGAAAATCTCAAAAACCACGACGCAAAGAAAGATCTTCCAGTTATAAAAGGGACATCTTCCATTGACTTCTACATGATTTCAACAGGTTTTAATTGGAGTATTTTCAGACTCTGAATTGTTGCAGTTTTGAAGCATAATAAATCCAGCAAAAGTTGCACTTTTTCTTGTTTTTGATGATAAAAAACCTGACCTAAAAAAAAACCACAGCTTAGTAAATCAGCCCCTAAAACTTCTTCTTCTTCTCTGGCACACATAGGCCTGGCAGCAGGGACACTTAAACTACTCCTGAATTGTTACATATGTGAAACAAAAAAAGGTGTACCTTTTGGGTAGAGATGGCGCGAACTGTTCGCCGGCGAACTTGTTCGCGCGAACATCGGGTGTTCGCGCTCGCCGGAAGTTCGCGAACGTCGCGCGACGTTCGCCATTTTGGGTTCGCCATTGTTGGCGCTTTTTTTTGCCCTCTCACCCCAGACCAGCAGGTACATGGCAGCCAATCAGGAAGCTCTCCCCTGGACCACTCCCCTTCCCTATAAAAACCGAAGCCCTGCAGCGTTTTTTCACTCTGCCTGTGTGTGCTGAAGAGATAGTGTAGGGAGAGAGCTGCTGCCTGTTAGTGATTTCAGGGACAGTTGAAAGTTTGCTGGCTAGTAATCGTTTTGATACTGCTCTGTTATTGGAGGGACAGAAGTCTGCAGGGGTTTGAGGGACATTTAAGCTTAGGTAGCTTTGCTGGCTAGTAATCTACCTTCTACTGCAGTGCTCTGTATGTACTGTAGCTGCAGTGGGCAGCTGTCCTGCTTCTGATCTCATCTGCTGACTGCTGCAATAACAGTAGTCCTTGTAAGGACTGCTTTTATTTATTTTTTTGTTGTTTTACTACTACTACTACTACTACTATAAGAGCCCAGTGCTATTAGTCTAGCAGTGTTGGGGAGTGGGACTGGTGTGCTAATCTGCTGCTCCTAGTAGTTCAGCAGCACCAACTTTAATTTTTTTTTTTTAATATTCATTTTTTTTTATTTTACTTTTTTTTATTTTACTACCGCTGTAGTAGTGTATAAGTTGACCTTTTAGGCATTATTTGCCCTGTAGGCATTTTTTGCCCAGTGTGTTATTCAACCAACTGCCATCTAGCTGTGTGACCTTGTTCACATTCTGTCTAAATATCCATAATATTACCGTCTCCAGAAAAAACACCGGAGTGACTTTTTTCAAGCAGCCATAATATATTTTACGTAATCTGTATCCATCGCTGTAGTAGTGTATAAGTTGACCTTTTAGGCATTATTTGCCCTGTAGGCATTTTTTGCCCAGTGTGTTATTCAACCAACTGCCATCTAGCTGTGTGACCTTGTTCACATTCTGTCTAAATATCCATAATATTACCGTCTCCAGAAAAAACACCGGAGTGACTTTTTTCAAGCAGCCATAATATATTTTACGTAATCCGTATCCATCGCTGTAGTAGTGTATAAGTTGACCTTTTAGGCATTATTTGCCCTGTAGGCATTTTTTGCCCAGTGTGTTATTCAACCAACTGCCATCTAGCTGTGTGACCTTGTTCACATTCTGTCTAAATATCCATAATATTACCGTCTCCAGAAAAAACACCGGAGTGACTTTTTTCAAGCAGCCATAATATATTTTACGTAATCCGTATCCATCGCTGTAGTAGTGTATAAGTTGACCTTTTAGGCATTATTTGCCCTGTAGGCATTTTTTGCCCAGTGTGTTATTCAACCAACTGCCATCTAGCTGTGTGACCTTGTTCACATTCTGTCTAAATATCCATAATATTACCGTCTCCAGAAAAAACACCGGAGTGACTTTTTTCAAGCAGCCATAATATATTTTACGTAATCCGTATCCATCGCTGTATTAGTGTATAAATTGACCTTGTAGGCATTGTTTGCCCAGTTTTTTTGGCCGCAGCCACTGAAGCACAGAGGCCAGAAAAAATATGCCATATAAATGCTGAAAATAGTCATTTTTTGCCATACGTTGACTCAACGTATATGGCAAAAAATTACTATTTTCAGCATTTATATGGCATATTTTTTCTGGCAACTGTGCTTCAGTGGCTGCGACCAAAAAAACTGGGCAAACAATGCCTACAAGGTCAACGTATGGCAAAAAATGACTATTTTCAGCATTTATATGGCATATTTTTTCTGGCAACTGTGCTTCAGTGGCTGCAACCAAAAAAACTGGGCAAACAATGTCTACAAGGTCAACGTATGGCGAAAAATTACTATTTTCAGCATTTATATGGCATATTTTTTCTGGCAACTGTGCTTCAGTGGCTGCGTCCAAAAAAACTGGGCAAACAATGCCTACAAGGTCAACGTATGGCAGTTGTTTAAAGAGAACAGTAGATTACTAGCCAGCAAAGCTACCTAAGCTAAAATGTCCCTCAAATCCCTGCAGACTTCTGTCCCTCCAATACAGAGCAGTATCAAGCAGATTACTAGCCAGCAAACTTACTATCATCTGTCCCTGAAATCACTAACAGCTCTCCCCCTACACTATCTCTTCCAAGCACACACAGGCAGATTTTTCAGATACATTTTTGCCCTTGATCCCCCTCTGGCATGCCACTGTCCAGGTCGTTGCACCCTTTAAACAACTTTAAAATCATTTTTCTGGCCAGAAATGTCTTTTTTAGATGTTAAAGTTCGCCTTCCCATTGAAGTCTATGGGGTTCGCGAACCGTTCGCGAACCGCTCGCGTTTTTGCGCAAGTTCGCGAATATGTTCGCGAACTTTTTTTCCGACGTTCGCTACATCCCTACTTTTGGGGATTGCAGCGACTGTGAGAATGGGGGTGTCATTTCTTCTTAAAGGACCGGTAACTTCACATGTTTTAAATACTTATTTCCCTCCAAAATAGCCATAATGATAGGTAAGGCTTACTTATCCTTGGCTCTTTTCACATCTTCAGCTTGAATTTGACATGCAAAGTGCCCCATAGAAGAAAGATGAAGAGACGACTGAAGCTTGAATTCCGCTGTGCACTGACCCAGAAGTAAGCTTCATACGGATGACCTAATCACCTAAATGCAGCTTAAATGTATGTTTCTGTTTCTTTGGGTAGCTGTTGGGGAAATTATGTGAGCATATATTTAAGATACAGATGCTGAAAAAAGCTTAGGTGCTTTAGGTCATCCATGCAAAGCTAACTGGTTCAGCACACAGAGGAGAGGAATTCAAGTTGCCATCACCTTTTCACCTATAGCTGTTTTGGGGGGAATTAAGCTTTAAAAACATTTGGGGGCACATTTACTAAGGGTCGAATATCGAGGGTTAATAAACCCTCGAATTTGACCCTCGAAGCAAAATCCTACAAATTCGAATATCATACGATCGAAGGATTTTAATCGATCGATCGAAGGAATTTTCTTAGATCAAAACCTTAGAAAACTAATGGGTCCCCATACGCTAACATTGTACCTCGGTAGGTTTAAACTGCCGAAGTATGTAGTCGAAGTTTTTTTAAAGAGACAGTACTTCGACTATCGAATGGTCGAATAGTCGAACGATTTTTACTTCGAATCGAAGTCGTAGTTGAAGGTCGTAGTAGCCTATTCGATGGTCAAAGTACCCAAAAAAATACTTCGAAATTCAACGTTTTTTTACTTTGAATCCTTCACTCGAGCTTAGTAAATGTGCCCCTTGGTGTAACTGTTCCTTTAAATATTCCTTTAAAAGTTTGTCCTTTTTTGGTGACTACTGTTTTTCCTCAACTGTAATTATAATAAAAAAATAAAGGGGTTAGCAATATCCTACTGCCAATTAGATCTAAACATTACAGTATTCAATTATGTAAAATAATTTAACAAATCTTAATTGACTTCAAAATAAAATTGGCCAAAATAAAGTGAACATTTTTAGAAGTCTTCTCTTTCTACCATATCGGTCATTTGCCAACTGCTATACGTGTGCTCAACATTTCAATGTTTCCTAAATACTCAGGCCATATTTCATTTTAAAAACTTATTATATTTGGTTACAGAAGACTGAGTTTAATATACTTAAAGACGCATCATACTTTTGGTGTAGCATGTTTATAGGGAACATTACAAGGCTTATAAAACAGTGCTATATATTTTATGTGTCAAATAGCTCTGGTGCAGCTAATTGCTAAATCTTTTTAATTGCAGTTCTGGAGGGAGATGCCCATAGAGTGGGGAATAATAACTTAAAATAAATTTGCAGAATACCATCAAAATATATATAGTGTCTTACTATGGCACTTATTTAGGCAGTTTAATCAAAGCCATTTTATTATCAATGTACAAAAATGCACCAATAATGATTATTTTTTAAGGGTATCCTGTGCATTTAAATTTGCTGTAAGTTTAATAAAACCTAGAGAATATTTATTCATGTTGTTCAAATTGAGGTAAATACAATCTTAGGTTACAATCTGGTCAATCAGTATACAGTTAACCTTTCCAATTTCCCCTTGCAGCTGTGTTCTTTGAGCAAGTGTCCTCCGCATAAGGGATCTTTCTGTGAATCGGATCTCCATACCTTAAGTCTACTAAAAAATCATGTAATAATTAAATAAACCCAATAGGCTTGTTTTGCCTCCAATAAGGATTAATTATATCTTAATTGGGATCAACTGTTTTATTATTACAGAGAAAAAGGTAATATAAAAATATAGATAAATTTGATTATTTCAATAAGATGGAGTCTATGAGAGATGGCCTTTACATAATTCTGAGCTTTCTGGATAACGTGTTTCCGGCTAACAGATCCCATACCTATACGGTTAATTGCACTAAAAAAAGCAAACATTTTTTCAGATCTGCAGTAAACATGCAAACTTTAAAAGAACATCAGATGTAATGTGTACATTTTCAAAATGTAGTTTTTTGCATTTCAAAGTCTTTTCAAATTAAAAATACTTTAAAAATAATGTAATTATTTTTCATGTTAATCACCAACACCCCCCCCCCCCCCCAACAAAAAAATGTAAGAATGAAATGGCATTATCTGCATTGGCCCATCTCCATGTTTCAAAGTCAAGTTCTATGCTTTACTTCATTAGTATCCTGGGCAGACTCCTGGACATAGCAAATGAAAAGTTCAGCGCAAATGTAAAACCTGGGATAATAGAATTATTATCCATAAATTTACTTATCTTTCGGTATAAATAAAGATCGATTTTGAATACTAATTTAAGATGTGGAATCACAAAAAAAGCCTAAACCTTGATGAAACATTTAAAACCTCATCTGAACTTAATTATGGATGTACATTACACTTTAAAAACAATTACTTTCCCCATTAGAAGACTGTCAGATGTGCATGAAAATGAGCTTAACGAATGGGATATGTGTTATGAGACCTGAGGTAACAACGTTTTTCACACATAAATGGCAAAATATTTCATAATTACACCTATAAGAATGAGATTAACATTTATATGCTAATAACTACAATAAAGTTAGCTTTGGGTCTTCAGTAGAATCAGAGAGGCCTTTTGGATAACCCTTCTGGGAGCAATTTAAATTTTTTTTCTAAACTTTTGCAATGCTGAACATTTTTCTTCTCTTGGCAACCTCAAATAATATTGCTTTTCTAGAATTTTAGTTTATGTCTTGTGGATTCTCTGAGGAAATAATAATTGAGGCCCCTGAGCAAAACCTATACCTACATCCTTACCCATCACTGTATTTTCCAATTTACACTGCAGTGTTTTTTTCAGCCTATGATCAAGCAGTCTAATATTTTTCTGTACATTAAGAAAACTATGTACCAGGGTCCAACAACATTCACAGTCTCGTCAACCCCTATGTTTATGCCCCAGGAGAAAGGATGACAACTCTTTTAGGTTTTATCAATTTACCCTATATATTTAGGGAATTATGTAATATATTATCCTAATATACTGTAGATGCCCATGTTTCAACTGATTGACACAAGACAAGTCTACAGAGTAAACAAAGCCCTTCACCCAATTTCATATTTTAATTTTGAAACACTATTTTGTACAATGAGCATATTTTGCATAAACGGTGGCACAGAAGGGATGCAAGCAGGGGGTTTATGGGTCCTTATATGGCCCCCATCTGTCTGTAGGCCACCTAATTATGCACCTGGCTGTTCCTAAATATAGTGCAAAGCTCTATAGTATGGAGAACATCAGTTAATGTTACGTTAATGTGATGACAATACAATTGTTTAGGCTCAATAGTACAGATACCAAATATCCCAATAAATAAAGGTTGGTTCAAACATATAAATAGCTGTCCCACTAGTAGTGTGTACATTAAATTTTATTTAAAAAAAATACAATAAACAGGGATACAGCATTTTTTAATCATGACAAAAATATTCAAATGTTGACATGCTATGGTGCGCATTGAGTATAGTTTGCATAAATAACACAAAGAGGAAAAAGTTTGACCACTATGTTTGCACCCCCCCGTGACAGTCACAGATTCCCACCATATGAAATGGTAAAACATAACTTTTAATAATAAAGAATAATACAATTATCTGTCCAGAAGTAACCAAGGTTAAAATATCATTAGGAGAGTAAGCTGAATCGACTCAGAGGTGGAATAGTGGCATGGCTCACGGACATGTACTACTCGCATACCGGCAAGGAGCAGTGCGAGTACAACATAGTATTGCATTGTGGTGACTCATTGGTAGCGTATCAGCACCCTGAACGCAGAAGACAGGGTAGGAATAGCCCTGTCTCTGCTCCAGTTTCACTCCAACTCCTTAGCGTTAGCGACCTAGCAATAGGATCGTGTTCCTGCGACATCTGCTAATCTTCAACACGGCACTTATAAACCAACAACCCACAATAGAGGTATAGAGGAAGTTACTGACTGTGATCAGTCACCTATTAAGAGGTTTATTCCTCTAGAATCCGTCGATTCAGCTTACTCTCCTAATTTTAACCTTGGTTACTTCTGGACAGATCATTTTATTATTATTTATTATTAAAAGTTATGTTTTAATTTCGTTTCATATGGTGGGAATCTGTGACTGTCACAGTGGGGGGGGGTTGCAAACATAGGGGTCAAACTTTTTTCTGTTGCGGATGTATCCACCTTACCCTGCACACCACTTCTTTTGTTTTTCATTTCCAACCAATGGAGCGTGCTACCGTTTGTTCTTTGTGTATATGTATTTTGCATAAATGTTGTTCAATTCTACCTTTCCCCAAAAACAAGCATATTCTAGTGCATGCATACCAGATTCTCGGTGCCTTGTGAAACAGATATGGCATGGTGTATTGCCATATTGATGGCAAATCAATCAATAAATTACATATGTATTATATCATATAAATATTAAGAAGCTGTTTTCTAAATTAAAAAATAAAGGATAGTGATATGGATATCAGTTGTAAGTTGTAAGTTATCTGCAGTATAAGTGAGAACATGTATGGCATCAAAGTAGACTTGATTCAGGTTGAATAAACATTTACAAATATGCTTTTATCAAGAAGGAACACAACTCAAGATAGAGAGATAGAGAGATAGATAGATGATAGATGATAGATGATAGATGATAGATAGATAGATAGATAGATAGATAGATAGATAGATAGATAGATAGATAGATAGATAGATAGAAAGATACTGTAAATAGATAGGCAAGGCAATCATTATTTTAAAAGGCAAATCAGAGGAAGGAAAGATGCAAGGAAATCATAAAAGTGTAACCAATCTTCCCTCAAAGAAGCCCCATAATCTGCTAACAGATTCCTGGGGGAGATCAGGACAGTCTGTTTGAGGAGAAGCTTCCAGATATTACACAATATGGAATATAACTTTGAGTATGTGGTCATGATGCAAAAATTTAGGAAGATAATTCCTCTACCAATCCAATCACACAATGCTAGATATTAACATTTGCACAAGGTAGAGAATTTATTTGAAGCCACGGATTTTCTGGTGTGGTATTTCCTGAACACATTCTAATATTCATATCTCAGGAAACCTATCAAATTTCAGCCTGACCTTATCCAGAGAAGGGAACACCTGCACTCAGTTTTTTTAATTCATCTTATAACTAGGAAGAAGCACTTAGCATTTTCCTAGTTTAGATACCAATTACATGTATAACCCATGTGTCCGTTTTCAACATGCGTCTCTCAAGTTGACTATAAATATTGACTGTAAATCCTATCATCTTCAGGCTAAGGATGATGGAAGTTTTTGGTAATGCACAACTGTAGAGATGCTTGTTATCTGTAGTTAAAATGGTGGTATTTAAAGCTGCTATGAGACAAGAGAGCTATGCAAAGGGATCAATGCATGGAACTAGTCAAGTGGATTTTATTGTCATGTCAGCCATATACAGTAATACAGTACATAGTAGAAATGAAACTAGCAATTAAGTAGAATAAACAATGGATATAAAGAAAGGTAAGTTAATAAAAGATAGGTAACAGAATATAAAAAAATATATAAAAACTCAAATATCTTGAACTTGGGAGTGTACACGCTCACAATGTAATTTTGCCAATGTATTTCTTCCATGTCCCAATTTTTTTCACAGTTAACACAAATATTTTGATCAGGTGAAACACAGCATTTCCTTAAATAATTACAGTAATGGGACCTGTTATCCAGAATGCTCAGGACCTGGGGTTTTCTGGATAAGGTATATTTCTATAATTTGGATCTCCATAACTTGAGTCTACTAAAAAATAATTTAAACATTAATTAAAATCAATAGGATTGTTTTGCCTCCAATAAGGATTATTTATATTTTAGCATCAAGTACAAGGTACTTATTTTATTAAGATTGAGAGTATGGCAGATCAGCTTTCCGTAATTCAGAGCTTTCTGGATATCAGATTTCTGGATAATGAATCCCATACCTGTAATGTGAATAGCTGAACTTTTTGCTGACTTGCCTAACATTTATTTCCATTAGTGTTTGCTCTGTTCCACCATGAAGAGGCTGCTAGTGGCTCATTTAGTGCACAATATAACAACAATTTCATTAACTATGTATCAGTCAAATCTGACAGGTTAGTTCATGGTAATATTTGGAGGCCAGAAAAACATAGTAGGACCTGTCATCTCCTGTTTGATTTTAGAGTTCCAGTGCAGAGGCTTAAACAATAAATTAGGACTTTTTGCTCACTAGAGATAAATGTGGCTTTTTAATTGAAATAAAAAACACTTACAAATCTGTTTGTTGTGTTGCTTACTATTTCCCCATGACTGCAGCCAGAACAACTTGGCAAGTCTTGTTTAGTGCTCAAGATTTCACTGCTGAAGCAGATGGTGAGACGCACAAATAAAATATGTTTTTGCCATTACATATTGTGGGAAAAATTCTGAGCATCATATTTTCTAACTCAAAGTGTGACCTCTCCTTTCCATAATAACCTACAGATTGGTTAATTAATTGTGTGGCAGGAAAATGTTTATTCCACCCTTGCAACCTCTTCTGGCATACATACAGGCAATGAAATAATTAGGTCACATGCAAACCAACTTAAGAAAATGTTGATACATTCAGGGCATTGTTACAGCTCAACATTTTTGAATGTGGAGATGACAGACAAATCAACTAATATCTGAAACATTACAACTACATAGCTAGAGGACTGCCAATTATTTTTTCAGTTCACTTCTCCTATAGCAATGGGAAAGAGGAGGCAATATGATAAAACATGAAATTGTTATATAAGTATATCATGGAATAATAGCATTCTGTTGCTTTAAAACGTTGTCCTGTTTCTTTCTTTAAATATATTCTTTCATTGATTACAAGGAGGAGCTTTCTGCCTGAAGACAATCTGCGTTTTATTGAGTCTCTGTAATTATAGGCAATACTTTCATTTTGTTCTATAGCAAAACTTTCTTAAAGACTCAAGTCCCCTAGGACTAATCAGAAACTACAATAAAATAAACTCAATTAAAATAACAGTTCAAAATGTCAAATAAATACAATTTTGATAGAGTGATCCTATTGGGCAAAATGCTGCTTTTTTAAAATATTCCTGTCATTGTATGCACTGCTAATTAAAGCTAGATAGATTTCTCTTACCAGCCTATAACCAAAATGACTTCCAATTATCCAATATCTCATAATTACTTATAAACCCATTTTAATACTCTTCCATAGGGCAATGCTGATAGCATTGAGCTTTGAACCTGACTACAAAGGTGGTCATACACATTACAATTACGATCTTTGTTTTCGCTACAAAGTTTTCAAAATGTTCTGTCTTGGCAGATCTACAAGATGACTGATATCCAAGTCTTTTGCCAATATTGGTCACCAAACATAGGGGTTGGCTGAACTTTGCCCAACTACGTACAGTTTGATATATAAAATATATCCCAACTCCTTAAAGAAGGTTTAGCAATAAGGCAAGCAAAGGCCTGTCCTAGGAGACCCCTATACTAGATTACTGGTCATGTCTGGTGCATGTTCATAGGGATGCTGCAAGGTGTTTTCTGCACAAACATTCCCTTATCTTAAGTATGTCGTCTTCTGTTCTGCAAAACAATTAGATGTGCCTCTAGCAATGAAAAGTGGCCTAATTGGGAATT
This sequence comes from Xenopus laevis, assembly GCF_017654675.1. NCBI lineage: Eukaryota > Metazoa > Chordata > Amphibia > Anura > Pipidae > Xenopus > Xenopus laevis. The sequence continues at coordinate 76,724,948 of NC_054385.1, forward strand.
TACTGCAGGCAGAAGCATCAATTATGGTAGATTTCTAAGCTAAATGATGGTTGTGTTTTAGGATCCGCACTAAACTTTTTAATACATGGTTAGTTGCCTGTGACATAATTTCTGTGCCAGCACCTGTACAACATTCAACTCTCTTTTGTCTTGTTACACAGCTCATGTGCCAGTGCACATGTCACAAAGCATTGTGCAAAGCATTCTGCACGTGAGGTGTCCAATCCAATGCTTGCCACACATCCTGATGCCCTTCCTGGCCTATTTAAAGTGCTTGTGAACTATAAATCATTGCCTGGTTATCTTGGTCTTTCCTTGAAGCCCAATTTGTTTATCTGGTTCACATGCCTAAAATTGCACTGTGTACCATTGTACATTATCTCCTTTTACAATACAATATATTTGCATTGTCTTCTAATAGATGTAATTTTAAGGCATAATTACAGGCAGGGTTTAAAAAATCCAGTTACTGCAAGAAAAGGAAAATAAGAGCAGCATTTGTGGAACTTGGGTCTGTTCATTTTGCCAGATTAGTGTGATTCATGTTAGAAAATATTTTATATGAATACATTTAAATCACAGAAATCACATTTTGTATTATACACATTTCACATGTGTGAAAATAACATTTTACCACATACGGTACTGAGCTAAGGGCATAGAGCCAATTCTCTACAGTGGTCTTTAGTGGAAGATTATCTTTTCATCCTTTTTTAAATAAGCCCCTAATAAACCTTAAAAATTTGAATGTGCAGCTCCTTTGGAAAATACTGTTTATGTCCTAAATTGTGACATATGGTAGGTGTGGAAATTGTCATCTATTTTGCCCCATGATTTGTTTATTGCCCACTGCTGCTAAAGGAAATCATGTTCTCTTAAAACAGGTTTGTCATTTTCACAAGATTTCCATTGTCAGAAATTGGGGCCTCCAGGAGCAATTTCCAGACATCTGGGCGATATCATAATGTATCATGATAATAGCAGAAATGTCTAATAACTGAGCGATCCTTTAATTTCAAAAGCCTTGCATTAATTTAAACAATTCAGTGCTACAAAGTGTGCCAGAGTCATTTATACAAAGCTTAGATGAATTGCATTATAGAATCAACAAATGGATACTGGGAACACTGTGTTTCTCTAAATTACACACCATTTATTCTGATAACAGACCTTGCAGTCAATGTCAAGTATATATCACTTTGATGCTGAAGAATGCACTTCTTTCACACTTTAATTGTATGCATTCTACTGGTTTCATTTTATTTAAGATTTGCGTGAGGTTAAAAAATATATGCTTAGAATCTCAGTTTGGCATTCCTGTAAATCAGAGTCTGCTTTCATAGCAATATAAAAAAAAATCCAACCAGACATCAAAATAAACAGTGAAATAAGGATTTACTAGCAGATCATTGTATTTAAAGCAAATGTAAATGGCATCCATTAGGCTGTACATCTGTTTTGCAGTTTAAATCTAGGCATAGGTTTGAAAACAGTATCATAACAAGAACAATTGTTATGGCAAGATCTCTTCAGCACAATAGCTTGCTTAAAATAATTGTATGTCTTTAATTATGTTTATTTCTCAGATGTATTTATTTAGCCTAGCAACATATTTATTTTGGATAAACAAACATTTATGAATTCAATTTCTTCTTGATGTTTGCTGTCTGGCATTCTGGGACTTGTACAGTAGATCACAAAATTTAGAGGTCTTTCTTTTGCCCATCCTTGTGTCCATTGCAAGTACCTGTAATAAAATTAAGTTTTAAGCAGATAAAATATGTGCAAGATTTTGCACAGCATTATGAAAGCAACAAATTACGCATCGGAACCAGGATTATTAATGGGCAGTACTGATTCTGGCAAATCTTTTTTATCTATTGTGCCTTTAGGTGAATCTGCTGTTTAGAATCGGTTTGTTGTCAGCTCCTTGGCCAAGATCATAAAATGAATCACCCCATGTCTACTACAGCTCACATTATTATATATAAGCAAATACCCCTTTTTTATATCTTGTTGTTACTGACTAAATCTTTCAGTTTAAGCCTTATTTACCAGCAGTTCAGTTAAAACCTTAAAAATTAATCAAAAATTGAACGGCCAGTCTAAAATATTAGCAAATGTAGACATACAGGCATTACTGCACCAGGTACCTATACACAGGTACTGTATTTTCCAACATTTAACACTTAAATATTAAAAACATTGTTTTCACATGGGATAATAGTATCTTTAAAAGTATCTTTGAAGGTGATCCATTAGATTAGAACATTTAGTTACAGAGGAGGTGTCAGACACCAGCCAACCAAAAGGATGTCCATTAAAATCTCAGCTTTTTAATCAATTAAAACCACCATATCTGAACATTGCTAACTAAGTTACCCTTCTCCTAACCAGTTACTTGCAAAAAGAGAACTTTTTTCTTCAGTCTGTACTTTCATGAATTGTTTTATCATGTTTATAAACCAACTATTTGTATGAACTGTTTTACTCTGCTCACAGAATACACTGAAACTGAAGTTTGTATCTGGTAATTGGCAGCTCTGACCCCCGTATGTAATTAAAGGCGCTAAGTTTGCCCAGTAGCAGTAACCCATAGCAACCAATACGATGTGTGCTTTTAAACAGGTGACCAGTAAATCCTACCTGCTGATAGGTTGCAACGGGTTACTGATCCTGGGCAAACTTAGTGACTTATATTACATGACCCCCTTAGAGTGGTAGCACACGAGGCTACTGGGGGAGATTAGTTGCCCAGAGACAAGTCACCACTTCTTCAGGCGACTAATCTCCCATAAATGCCTTCCAACTGGCTAGAATGTAAATCGCCTGCGAGATGGCACTCTGAACGATTCGTTTTCTGAAGTTGCCTCACAAGGGGGTTAAAAATAAAAACTCCAGCTCTCTTGGTTTCCACTGATTAGTTACCAAGCAGTAGACAATCAGGGAACATAGGTTTTTCTGAGCTGAATGCTAAGGATCAATTGCAAACTAACTGAACAGTTATGTTCCATGTGGCCCCCCTTAAAGTCAATGACTAACTCAGAGATAGAGAGCTGAAAAGCAAGAAGTAGTGTTCTGGCTATTATTTTAGACATCCAGTCACTTCAGCCTTTATACATTACATTTTTGCTTAACTAACTATATTGAAAACATGTTTCATTTTGCAGAGGCTATTTATTTACCCTGTTTTTATTTTCACACTGAACTGTTCCTTTAAAATACCCTTTGGGGTCTATTTATCATGCTGTATAAAAAGTGGAGTGAAACATTACCTGTAATATTGCTTATAGCAACCAATCAGATCTTTGCTTTTGTTTTCTACCTGTTGAAATAGAATTGCTGATTGGTTGGACTGGACAACATCACCCATAATACTTCAGTCCACTTTGTACACGTGCATGATAAATAGGCCCCCTTGTCTACTCATTCCAACAGTGTACTCTTCTTTAGCTGTGATTTAGGGGGTTATTTACTAAACCTCATATTTATCTGGTAGGGGTTTTTGGGCAAAAACTAAAAAATTTTGTGGAAAAGAAAAAACGTGAATTTTTCTAGATTTATTATACCCCAATGCTGCAAAAAGCCTGAATCCAAAAATCGGCCATCTCAGACCTGTTGGGGTCCTGTCTAAGTTAATGAGAGAGGCACCAATCTCAATTTGAATGTATCGTGGTTTGGGCTGGGTTTAAGCGAAAAAAAAATATGTGGTTTTTGGGCGAAAACCCGAAAAAAATGTCCTCAATCCAATTAATTCATTTTTTTTATTAATAAATAAGGCCAGGCAGGGGAGTTTGGTTTTTGTTTTTTTAATAATAATTACATTTGGAGTTTAGTAAATAACCTCCATAATGCCTATTATCTACTGGCATCTGCTAAGAGCATAATGTGATAAACTGCCGATTCTGTATCATCATAACAAGTTTTTGTTCACAAAATTTACCACAGAACATAAATAGTCAAAACTATTAACTGTATTATTGGGATGATCATGTCATCAACTAAAACTATTTTGTTCTATCCTCAAAGTGCTGTTAAATATATATGTAACTAGGCTCTTAAGTTTAAACTCAAAATAATAATGAGAAAATAAAGCAAAAAAAAGGCCCCAGTGTATAAATTCTGTCTGAAATGAATCCAGGCAGATGTCCTCCCTATCCAATCATAGATAAGAAAGCTGACATTGATGTGAGAGTATTATCAGTGATATGTTTTAGAGCTGGCTGTCTTGGTGTCCTCAACTGTTTCATTGCCCTTACTCAAATGGTCTTTTATTTTAGTTCTAGTCAGACAAAGAACTTGCCCTTTATGAAAAATCAGATGAAAAGTATTATTTATGTCAGGATACAGCATTCTGCTCAATGTTCTTTAAAAATAATTCTTGTATTATTAGGTATTTTGTATACATTGTTTTCCACTTTTAAGTTGTTCCGTTAACAGGCTCTAATTTATACAGGGCAAGATTATATTCTTTGTCCCTTGAATAGGAATTTTGAACAAAGCATAAAGTCATTAAAATGCCATACAAATGCTCCCGTATTACTGAAGAATAACGAAAAGAAAGAAAAGGTACCCATCAAATTACTTATTGTGACAATAGCATTGTCTGCCATGCTGCTGAGACAAAATAACATTACTTGTCCTATGTAAATGAGCCCCTGGAGTTTAATTGCATAACGTGTATGTTATTAATCAGAAAAATCTACAGAAAATATACAGCAGTGTGGCAGTCATTCAAAATGGGCTGGCTCATGGGACAATAGTTTATTTGACCTTGTGTGAGCCAAATGTGTTGGTGCATAGAGAAAATTCTATTCATTCATGCCACTAAAGTCTGGAGCTGTTTGCTAATCTGCATATGATATACTGTACTTCTATAATAATTGGGCTTCCACTCAAGGATTATTGGTGCACATTGGAAATAGAGGAATCTAGTGATGAGATCATTTATTTGCCAGCTATGGATTTGCCGCAAAATTCTGCATTTTACCATGTGCAAATTTTTTCGCAAAACTGCGGCAAAAATTCACAGCGGAAAAATGTGCAGAGAAAAACGTCCATTATAGATTACTTGCAAAATATACAACTGATTAACAATACAAGAAGGCATGGCTCATTAGAGCTTACAACCTAAAAGGAGAAATGAGTAATAGATATGAATTGATATGTGCAAATATTCATTGGTTTGTAAGCTCAGTTCTATATATTTTTCTATAGTCCTGAACATATGGACATCATTGTATGTATTACCTTCTTAATGTAGATACATTTTTAAATTTTTTACACTTTTAGAGGCAGATGTATTAAGGGTCGAATATCGATGGTTAATTAACCCTCGATATTCGACTGGGGATTAAAATCCTTCGACTTCGAATATCGAAGTCAAAGGATTTTGCGCAAATAGTTCGATCGAACGATCGAAGGAATAATCGTTCAATCGAACGATTAAATCCTTCAAATCGAACGATTTGAAGGATTTTAATCCATCGATCGAAGGATTATCCTTCGACCAAAAAAAGATAGCCAAGCCTATGGGGACCTTCCCCATAGGCTAACATTGACTTCGGTAGCTTTTAGGTGGCGAACTTGGGGGTCGAAGTTTTTTCTTAAAGAGACAGTACTTCGACTATCGAATGGTCGAATAGTCAAACGATTTTTAGTTCGAATCTTTTCGAAATTCGAAGTATTTTTTCTATTCTATTCCTTCACTCGAACTTAATGAATGGGCCCCATAATGTATTTTCTGGAGTGATCCTATCAGGCTATAGTTATGTTGAATACTGTTTCCTCTCCTAGGCAGAACAACTTCTAAAGCTATCCCTTTTATAAGTGGCATAAGCACAGTTCTGAAATGGTTTTAATCAATCTTTGTGAAAGGTTATGAAGGGCTTAAGTAAAGGCCATAGACCCAATAGGCTGGAGCTCTAGATCTCCAGTCTATCACTGCTACAGAAGCTTCAGGAGAATAGGTGTCTCTGGCCAACACAGGTAAATAGCAGGGGGCCTAAGGGGAGGCAAGTAGCAATGTGTGGATCGGCCTGAAACCCACAAGACCCATGGGATCGGTGGGTTTGGGCTGACCAATCCCCTTAGAGGATGGCTGTATTCACCACCAGCCATTCCTTAAAGTCTCTACACTGTTTTAACCCAAATACTGATGGAGGGGGCATTTACTTATATTCTAGGGGGTTGCACTCAGCTATATAACAAATGTGGTGGGCCGGGTTGGGTTCGGGAGAAAAAGCTTCAACATGCAAATTATTGGAGGCAAAGTGTTAGATTGAGGGCCTTAGATTCTAAGAATATTCTAAAGTAATACTGTCATATGCTTATATTTTGGTATCATTTTAAATGGTCATAGGGTGAAAAAGCAAAGACTAGGCGGTATAAAGATATAAGACAAGGATAATTATTCATATTCCACTTGAATAAATTCCCTGCTTCTGCAACGGCAGGGGACCACCACCAGTTTTGCCTTCCACATAAACCAGGCTTGATTAAATATTTTCTCTAAGGACTCCCAGAGGTAAATTATGAGTATGTGAGAGCTATGATAGATTTCTTCAGAAGCAAGGCTCTTTATCACTTGAAAATGATTTGAAAGCAATCATTTGATCATATGACAATCTGCTTTGTGAGCTCATACTTTATTAGATGGATAATCCAGCATGAAGATCAAGATATAAAAAAGGCAACAAGTGGAAAAAGTACAATAATAGTAAAAGATTGGCTTTTTTTCCCAATATTTTTCTAAAATATAAAATATTTAATACAATAAAGTTCCATGAAATACAAAACAATACATTAAAATGAAATACAAAATGAAAAATAACAAACTATCATAAATGAAAAGAATTGGCCTTGGGTTTTAGAATCCAATATTTCTCATGATTCTATTATTCTCTGCTATAATTATGATGTGTTTGCCCAAAGAATATAAGTGCCATTTGTATGAAAAATATGTTTGTGGATGTCATGAAATGATACGGAACACTTGATATTCTCATAAAACTCCACTTTTTCTGCAGCACATCAAATATCTATACTTCAGTTGACGATGCATGGATGAGTATTAAAACAATTTATTTGTTACTGGAGTAAATATTTGTGGTTGATATTTTCCAGAGGAAACTTCTTCGACTCACTGAAGCTTTGAATTTTACATCATTTTTCATGCCCAAAGAGGAGGCATCAGCAAAAATAAGTTAGGCTTAATTAACTCAAAACATTGCCCAGACTTTCTTTTTTGCTTTGCTGGTTGTTCTGTGGAATTGCAATATACAGCAAATTATTGGTTAAATGGCCTTTTAGAAGCATCCGTGTACATTACTGAAATGCAAACAAGCACAAAGAAAAAGACTGATTGGAGAGAGGTTATGTCAAGTTATAAATTGCTTTGCATCTTATAATATAAAATTGCTGCTAACATGAAGGACAGGCAACATGGGAATTTCTCTGTCTCTCTAAAGCATATGCAAGGCTTCCGATTATTGTACAACATAACTGTAAGCAGTAGTTAATACCCAGGACAGCTCAGATAACACTGCCATTTGTATTTCATGACACACATAATCTAAATCAGGCATGTCCAAAGTGCGGCCTGGGGACTAATTGCGGCCGTTTTCAAATTTACACCAGCCCTCCATCATGAAATTAATAATAATGAGGCCCCCCAGCACAGTGCGATCAGGAATCCCATAGCAGTAATCTTTGGTCACTTGGTCTATACTGCTGGTTTATAGAGACGCGCTGTTTTCGCACACTTCTTTAGGGCTGAAGGTGTCAATAGACGTACTGACGTGCCAGTACAGTAAACTAAAGAAGTATGGCATCACTATGTGCCAGTATGTGTCTATTGCTAACACCTTCAGCACAAAGGCAGCAGTATAGACCAAGTGGCAGATAGGGATGTAGCGAACAGTTCGCCTGCGAACTTGTTCGCGCGAACTTCGACCATTCGCGTCCGCCTAATGTTCGCGAACGTTTGGGAACGTTCGCAATTTGAGTTCGCGACCATTCGACCGCTAAAATTGAACGATTTCCATTCGTTCGAACGATTAAAATCCCTCGACCGTTCGATTCGAATGAAAATCCTTCGATCGAACGATGAAAATCCTTCAAACGTTCGAATCGAACGAAAAATCCTTCGAACGTTCGAATCGAACGATTTTGCGGGTGTTCGAAGCTCGCGAACGGTTCGCGAACCGTTCGCATTTTTTGCCGGTGTTCGCGAACGGCGGCAAAACGGCGGTTCGCTACATCCCTAGTGGCAGATCATTTCACTAATGTGCCCAAATATTACTGTTACGATTACATGAATCCAGTAATTTAATGTTAATGGTTCAAAGAATGTCGGGCTGAATGGTCGGCCCCCACACATTTTCACCTCACCAAATCTGCCCCTCATTCCAAAAAGTTTGGGCACCCCTGATCTAAATGCATGGCTTACTTGAAGTTCTGCTGTTTCACTGTTAATTACGTATTTATTATTTTAAAAAAGGGTATGATTAGAGTGTTCTAATCTAATGTTCACATTCTGCTAATAGAGAGAGACTCATATATAAACACCCCCCAAGAAATGTCTAGTACATTTATAATTGATTTTTTATATCTTATTACTTCGACCCAACGGTACCCCTCCTAACCCTGAAAATATAAGCTCCCATTTATTATTTTATAATAGTCTCAGTTGCACAAGCCACCTATAAATGCATACAGGTATATGGAATCTGTTATCCGGAAACCCGTTATCCAGAAAGCACTTTTGAAAGAGAGAGAGACAAAAGGTCCTCTGAACTCAACCCATCAATAACCATCATCAATATATTATGGACACTGAGACAGTCTGTGCCTTAGGCTACTAAAAATGCCCTCCCCCTTTAAACAAAACAGAAATTATTTGTCTAAACATTGCAATATATTTAAGTTGGCCAACTACATAAAAGCCATCCCTGTCAGGTGATCCTAGTGGTGGCCAATAAAAGGGCAACCATGTGGGCATTTTAACCTTGAAAGCAAGCAAGTTGCAGGTAAAAGATAGTCACTGTGTAAAATGTATAATGAATCAGTAGAATTTGCTAGGGAACACACATTTTGGGTCCCACGAAATTCCTTGGGCACCATAGTTGATAATGCTTACACCACGTGTCCCATTTTTTACTGTGTGTAAACAAATTGATTTACTCTAGATGTGATTCAGAAGCAGTCAGCCAAGATGGACAGTCATTTTCAATTATTATTTCATCCATTTATTTTTAAACCAGCAATATATTTTGTGTATATATATATATATATATATATATATATATATATATATATATATATATATATAGTCAACTACAAGAGGTCCTCTGCACTCAACCCATTATCAATATATTTAAGACAGAGACATTTTGTGCATACTGCTACTATATGTATTTTGTGGTCACACCCTCATTGCACCCCCGCCTAATGGTTTTAAAAGATATTGGTGAGCACAACTTTCCCTTGTTTGTTATAGTTATACAGGAGCAGTGACCAGCTCCATGTTGTAGCTCCCACCCTTCCCAGCTATAGTCAGGTGATCCCACTGGTATCTAATAAAAGGGCAGCCAAGTTTGGGAGTTTTACTTTGAAAGCAGCTAGTAAGCTGCAGGTAAAACTTAGTCCCTTTGGAAAATGTATAATTAAGCAATTGAATTCTTAATGAATCAGATGAAAATTAAGCGTAGGACTGGCCAGATATGGGATGACTTTGACGTAGTTGGCCAGCTTAAATATATTGCAATATATGGACAAACAATCCCTGTGTTGTTTAAAGGGTAAGGCATTTTTTAGTAGCAGTATGCACAAAATGTCTCTGTCTTAAATATATTGATAATGGGTTGAGTGCAGAGGACCTCTTGTAGTTGACTATATGTATTTTGTGGTCACACCCTCATTGCACCCCCGCCTAATGGTTTTAAAAAATAGTGGTGAGCACAACTTTCCCTTGTTTGTTATATATATATATATATATATATATATATATATATATATATATATATATATATATATATATATATATATATATATATATATATATATATATATATATATATATATATATATATACACACACACCAGAATCTGCCAAAAGGTGGAAATATGGCTGATGTGTATCAGTGCATGCCCAAATGTAAAGAGAATCTATGAGTTATAAGTTTCTGCATCAGAGAAAAGGTTACTTTGGCAACAAATTCTATTTACACAGATTAATATAAAGCAAAACAATCACTGATGCCACTGACCCCACCAGATTCAGAAAGGAAAGTTATTCATGAGTTAGACTCAAGAAAGAAATTCAAATGACATATTGATGAAATCTCAATTACTCAGAGATAAGAAAGGATACCTCATGAGATTTCACATGTCAGAGGCAGAAAAGGGAAAGCGATTCTCAGAAATTGCAAAAATATAAGTGTCTTGAGATTTAGAAGTGTCATCTGATAATCTAAACCAGGAGAACAGCATCACTGTTCAGCCAGACTGGATAATCCATATGTTACATTAATATGTCATACTTTACTATTTGATTCATTTTCTTTCAAGGAAAAAACAGGAGATGGGGTATTACATTTTTAGCGCTAAAATCTGGTTTCAATTTATAGAATTAGGTGTTTTTTTTGTTTGTGTTGGTTTTGAAGCCCTTAATCTTGTATAATGAACATTTCCATTTTTTTGGGGGGGGGGAGTTGGAATACATTTTTAATATCAGAATTTACCAGCCAGTACAGAAAAACACAACTTGTTAACTGTTTTACTGCCTGCACAACACTACCACACAGGGACTGAACTCACTTTAATGACTTCTAATGGACACAATATTAGACTCTTGATTTCAGGATCCTTTCCAGACTAAACCTCACCTGAGCTTCATACAGTTCTTTACTCAACAGCAGTGATCCCTAACCAGTGGTTCATGTTGCTCACCAAGCCCTTTGACCATTTGGCCATTTGCTTTGAAAGAAGTCTCGTAGTTTTACTTGAATTGGACATGTGAGGCAAGCTTGCTTAAAATCAACAACTGTAAGTGTAGATGATAGTAAATCAGTCAATGCTACAACTTCTATGTCCTCAACCAGTGTATCAGTAGCTGCAGGTAAAGGTAAACGTGACAAACAATCAGCCGTAACATTTTTCAAACCTGGTCTGTATTGCATTTTGTAGTTGGATTTCGGTAGCCTTGCTGACCATCTAGCTATACGCATTCCAGCTCTTCCTAGTCCCTTTGTTGTATGCAGTGTAGTTAAAGGGCTATGATCAGTGCATAAGGTAAATTCTCTACCCCATAGGTAGGTTCTCCATTTTTCTGTTGCCCAAACACATGCTACAGCTTCTTTTTCAACAGTTGAATACTTATGCTCTGGCTCTGTAAGTGTTCTGGATGCAAATGCAACAGTTTTCTCTGTATGATCAGCATGGATCTGTGTGAGAACTACACTAATGCCATAGTCTGAAGCATCTGTAGTAACCATAGTGGGTAGTGCAGGATCAAATAAAGCTAGCCCTGGACTGTTCACAATTAGCTGTTTCACTATTTCAAGGCTATGTTGAGCAGTCTCTGACCACACCAGGCTTATAGTTGGGATTAAACTTAGAATACCACGAAGTCAGAACTAAGAAAGCGTGTAAGGTCTGGACATCAGATGGAGTAGGTGCTTGTGTAACAGCGTTGACATGGGTTAGGCAGTAATCCATCTTGTGAAATTATATGACCCAGAAATGACAGCTAAGTTTGTCTGAAGTGGCATTTGGAAAGATTCAGTTTGAGTCCTGCAGAATCAATGCATTTCAGAACATTTTTTAGATACTTGTCATGAAGATCCATATTTGGAACATAGACAATTATATCATCCAAGTATCATTGTACACCAGGTATGCCATGGCGTATAGAAGACATCAGTCTCTGAAAACAACTCAGTGCTGAAGCCAGTCCATAAGGTACATGCTTGAACCAAAATAAATGCAGTGAGGTCTCTGCTTTGCTCATGCAGTAATACTTGATGATAAGCACTCTGAAGATCCAGGTTAGAAAAGAATTTTGCTGAAAATATTTCCTCTATGTGTGACAAGGGATGATTATCCAAACCAACTACTTTATTAGGTTCACTGAGATCACTACACAATGGAATACCTCCAGTTTTCTTCATTGTTACAACAATTGGTGAAACCCATTCGGAGGATTCTGATTTTTCAATCACATCTTGCTCTACCAGTTTCTATAGTTCCTATGAGACAGTCTCCCTTATAGAGTAGGGCAACCGCCTCAATTTCTAGTGTACTGGTTTTATATCTGGTCTTAACTTAACTTTATGTACAAAGTTCTTTGTGCTGTAGTAATGAGACCATTAACTAATTGTAGGTTTAAAGCAGCGAAGCGATCCCTTCCAAGTATAGCAGTACCCTTATTCACAATGTAAAAGTCAGACTTTGCAGTATTTGATTCAAATTGTACAGTCACTGGCAAGCAACCAAGCACAGGGATTGGATCCTTTAAGTAACTGACCAGTTTTAGGGCAGGTGCAACAAGTGGATCTTTTGCAAAGTATTTCAAGAAAACATCCTTTGGTAGTATAGAAACTGAATCTGTATCAAGCATCAGGTTAATGGAGTGCCCTTGTCAGCAGAAGCAGTATTGACACTGACAATGCATATAAACTTGTCTGGAATAAATGTACCAGCTTTATCCACACTTAATACCGTAACATTTGAAGCAGTGACTTCATGAACATCTTTAACAGAACTACGGCAGATATTAGCAAAATGTCCTACTTGTTTGCATTTGCGGCACTGTACAGCTTTTGCAGGACATGTAGCATAATTTGCAGTGTTGTGTTGATCCACAGCAGAAGCAGGTTTTTTTTTTTTTTTTTGTATTTGCTGCACGGTTTTGCAGTGTAGGTGAATCCCTTTCCTTAGCACTGTATTTTACCTGTGCATTATTAGGCCACATTGCTGGATTCACAGTCTGTACAATCCCAGCAGTTCCCCGACTGAGAGATTTAGCCTCTGCCACTGCTGGTTCAATTTGGCTAGCAACTGTAATAGCCTTTGCAAGGGTTAAATCCTGCTGTAGGCGCAGTCTCTCTCTAATGTGAGGTGAGTTTGTTTTTTCCACTATTTGGTCTCTTAGCAATTCATCTGTTAGATTCCCAAAGTCTCAGGTAACAACCAGCTCTCTCAAAGCTGCTACAAATTGTTCTGTGGATTCGCCATTATGTTGTCCACGTAGGTGGAATTTATATCTTTCAGCAACCACATTTACTCTTCTTGGCACGAAAAAGTTCTTTATAGCAGTAAGAGCAGTTTCATAAATATCATCAGCTAATAGTAACGTATAGAACATACGCTGTCCCTCTGCTTCCAGGCAGTGAATAAGTAAAGCACGCTTTCTAGCAGCAGAAATCTCCCCTTGGTCAGCAGCAATAATGTATTTTTCAAACATACAGATCCAAGCAGTAAAAGGTATGGTAGGCTCACCTGGGTTTGGAAGAAAAGCTACAGGCTGCTGTAGAGGTAGAAGAGACATCTCATTGCCAATATGTTATGTTTTGGTAGCCAAGGATGAGTAGATTATAACAGTGCTTTATTAGCAGCAAAAATTTGCCAGCGTGACGTCATTTCGTTACTTTGCCGATTTACTAACGGGTGCTGGCGTAAATTCGCTAGTGATGGACCTACTCTAGAGCTACTTCGCACCCTTATGCCAGGTGAAGTTGCGCTATGGCAAAGGGACATAATTATGCTAATTCACTAACTTGCGTATTTTACTGAACGTTACCTCTTGCCCCAGACTTGCCTTCGCCACCTCAGACCAGGCGAAGTGCAATAGAGTAGATAGGACTTGCTTCAAAAAAAGTTGAAAGTCCCAAAAAATGCTGGAGTCTTTTACTTTTTTAAGGGTGGTGGGCTGAAAAAGATCGTAAATTTTTTTTTGTTGTACTATCCTTCCCCTCCTACATTTCCTAACATAAGGCACCTAAACTATACAGTGGGCACATGTATAGGGCAAAGTAACAACTCAATTTTATTTTATGAAGCTTTCCCAGGCTTGTGTAGTGTAATGTATTTGCTGCTAGATATACGTCCATTGTACTTTAACTTAGCGCTGTATGCAGATTAGGCATCGCTAGCGTAAATTCGCTTTGCTTGACGAATTAACGCTAGCACAACTTCGCTACCTTTTGCCTCCCTAAGCGCAACTTCAGATTTCAGTGAATTAGCGGCGCCCTGTGAAACTTCGCCTGCCAAAGATGGCGCCGCTTCGAAGGTAATTTGCCCCTAATGCTTTTAAGCAGTATAGAAACTACTATGTACACAGTATAACTCTTGTGCACAGTGACACCTACAGGCCCTTTGTATATAAACACCACATATTCCTTTAATTCTTTAAATGTGTCCAAAAAGACATAAAGGCACAAAGAAAACCAACTTATTTGCATATCAAGGACATTGACACCTGAGTGGGACATCTGTCTCCCAAAATCTCTGGGGCAAATTCACTAAGCGCCGAACGCTAGCGTTACTTCGCTAGCGTTTGGCATTTTCGTTACTGCGCAAATTCACTAACGAACGCTGGCGTAGTTTCGCTAGTGTTACTTCGCACCCTTACGCCTCGCGAAGTTTCGCTAGCGACGTAACTACGCAAATTCACTAACGCGCGCAGTGTACTGAACGCTACCTTTTATGCTAGACTTCCTTCGCCACCTCAGACCAGGCGAAGTGCAATAGAGTAGATAGGGATTGCTTCAAAAAAAGTCCTAATTTTTTCTAAGTCCCAAAAAACGCTGGCGTGTTTTCTACATTATGGGTGATAGGCTGAAAAAGATCGAAATTTTTTTTGGGGCTCCCCTCCTTCCCCCCTACATTTCCTGACTCATGGCAACTTACCTAGACAGTGGGCACATGTTTAGGGAAAATAAAAATTTTATTTGATGTTTTGAAGGTTTTCTAGGCATTTGTAGTGCTGATACGTATTCCTCCATTGAAATTTGAATTTGGCGCCGTATGCAAATTAGCCTTCGCTAGCGTAACTTCGCTTTACTTAGCGAATCAACGCTAGCGCAACTTCGCAACCTTACGCTACCGCTGAGCGCAACTTCGGATTTTAGTGAATTTGCGAAGCGCTGGCGAAACTACACCTGGCGAAGTGCGGCGAAGTTACGCCTGGCGCAACTACGAATCTTAGTGAATTTGCCCCTCTGTTTCTGTGATGAGTCTCATATATTAATTGAGGAAAAATTCACAAATAACTCAATACTCAATAACTGCTGCGTGTAACAGTAGTAAATAGAAAGCTGCTTTAAAGTACAGTAATTCAAAAATCAATAAATGAGACCCAAGCAGTTGACCTACACAGCCAAGCCAAGTGTCTCTCATCCACCGAGTCAATCCTACTCATAGAATTGTTTTTTCATAATATTATTTAATCCTTGTATTTTATATGATTTCCTTCACCACTTACGCTTATCTAAACTAAGCATTTGTGACCCAAATTTGCCTTTTCTTAGACAAAGGTGGAATAAAGATGAATTACTTTGATGTGACCGTTTGGTGTCTGAGTGCTTTCCAGGGTAATGTTCAGCTATGTGTGATCCCTGCTGAGAGTGTGTGTGACTCTGCATGAAGAACTAGGTAATGAAAGCATTTATTTCCATTTTCAGCTATTCCATTTTCAGTGAATAATGTTGAAGAGCTTTTTATCCAGCTGTCAGGAGTCAAAGCACAGGCAGAAGAGGGCAATAAAACTGAAAATATGGTCCTGTAGCCCCTCCAGTTTAGGATTTGCTTGAAAGTCAGTTGCTTATAAACATATATTTGCCTTGGTGTGCTGGAATAGTATAGACCCATATACTGTATATATAAACCATAAAGGATAGAAGCATCTTGTGCCTTCAAGAAATGCAATATGGAACAACATGTTTTAATTGTACTACTGGTTTGTGCTGATTAATGAGAAGGACTTTGTAGCTGTGCTTTGAAATTGTATTCCCTTAAATATTAATTTCTGGAAGAAGAAGCAGAAGAAGTCCAGTGTAAGATAAGCTAATATTCATTTGTGAAGACAAACTTGCCATATTTATGTATAAACATTTGCCATCTTAAAGAAGCATAAGGAAGTATTAATAATGGTATAGTTTTGTGCATTTGTCCATTGACCACTGATGAATATTCAGATATGATGCTGCACACTAAACTATAATTTTACAGTTCCAAAAATTTTGGAAAAAAATTATCATTATTTCTAGCATGTCAATACCTTCCAACATGATTGAGGCGATTGTAGGGCTTGCTGCTCGTTGCTAGGCAGAGCAGCTGCACTCTGCATTAGAAGCACCATTGGAGGTGCAAAGTGCAGAACTCATGTGTGCAAGAGAGTGCTTTCCATAAAGAGAACATATACCCTGATTTTTTTACATGAGCTCATTTACTTGGAAAAAAAGGAATAAACACTTTTTGAACTTCCAAAAATAAATATAAATGTTTGTTTTACATAGACCTACCTGATTTATACTTCTTTATGGAAGTTCTGTTTATGCACCCTTTCTACAGCCCAACTGACTGAGCTCATGTCAAAAGTAGTAAATGTAGGAGTATATTTTTCTCTTGATGTCTCTTGATGTCTGCCATGGAAGTACATGGCTCCAGAATGCTACTGTATGTATCCCTTGAACGTCAGGTACAACTTATGGAGGGGCGCAGTTGCATTGTGGACACAATTTGTATAGCTTTGTCATTGTTTTCTTGCAATGTACATTTTGGCCCCCCCCCCAATAAAAATCCAACTTAAATTGTGCCTTTAATCAATCGTTCAAAAAGACTTGTTCAGAGTTTTAGTTAAGAGCAACTTGCATCTTAAATGGAGATTAAGAGCAGGTGCAAAGATTCAGTTTTGACATGTTTTTTTTACACAGTGCAGCATTTTATGTCAGTCTGCAGTGAATTGCTCTAACAAAAAGTTTTAAAGGGGAACTATCGCAAAATTGAGCCCCCCCCCTATAAAATATATTGGATCATTCACCTGACACTCAACTGCTGCATGAAGACAGAATGAAGAGAAAGAGATGCTGAGAAAGGGATAGTGAATATAAACTTGATTGTTTCAGAAACAATGCAGAGCTTTTAATTTATTGTATTTAGAAAATGTCTTATTTCAGTATGCTGAAATAATATTATATTATTATATTATTATAATTTTACATTTTCATTTTCGCGATAGTTCCCCTTTAAGCTGAATGCAGAGAGTTAGGGAGCTTTCTGAGTTTTTCCCAGTGTAGACACATGATTAGCATTCTCCTATGCTCACTTAAAGGAAAACTATACCCCCAAAATGAATACTTAAGCAACAGATAGTTTATATCAAATTGAATGACATATTAAAGAATCTTACCAAACTGGAATATATTTTTACATAAATATTGCCCTTTTACATCTCTTGCCTTGAGCCACCATTTCGTGACTCTATCTGTGCTGCCTCAGAGATCACCTGACCAGAAATACTACAACACTAACTGAAACAGGAAGAAGTGAGAAAGCAAAAGATAGAACTCTGTCTGTTAATTGGCTCATGTGACCTTACATGTGGTTTGTATGTGTGCACAGTGAATCTTACGATCTCAGGGGGCGGACCTTATTTTTTAAAATGGCAATTTTCTATTTATGATTGCCCAATGGCACATACTACTAAAAAAGTATATTATTATGATAATGGTTCATTTACATGAAGCAGGGTTTTACACATGAGCTGTTTTACTCAGTATCTTTTAATAGAGACCTACATTGTTTGGGGGGTATAGTTTTCCTTTAAGCCAAGGGAACATGTATGCATACACAGTGCCTAGAAAACAACTAGTTCCGTGTAATCTTTTCCATGAATTCATGCCTCAGTACAATTCTTTAGGTTTTC
The DNA here is from genome assembly GCF_017654675.1 of Xenopus laevis. Lineage (NCBI taxonomy): Eukaryota > Metazoa > Chordata > Amphibia > Anura > Pipidae > Xenopus > Xenopus laevis. Next base: position 76,742,874 of record NC_054385.1, read on the forward strand.
ATACATACAAAAAAAGAGGTTTTCCCTATCTACATATTGTTCATAGTGTGAAAATATTTGAAATACAAATTCAAATAAAAAGGAATCTAAAAACCTCAATAAACTTTCTCACCACACTGTTGGGTTCTCTAAAGTAGATAACCAAAATGATAAAATTACAGATGCAGGAGAATTCTACAGTGAGAATGCTGCTAGCCAGTATTATAATTGCACCCCTAGTAAGTAAAGAACACTAGAAAGATATTAGACAGTCCAGATGAATATTCCTTCATGTGGTGGACGGTCCCCCAGTATCTTATAATTTGCATGCCAATGCAAATGCTCTCATATTTGTCTGATTATACAAATACATAAATACACAAACATATATATACAAAAGTATGAGGTCTGACATCAAACTAAAGCCCACTCTAATTATTATTATTGGCTATTATACCATATACAATGGAAATATAAAGAAAAGTTCCATAGACCTAATGTGCAATAAATAAGTCCTTATAGTGGTAGCTACTTTATATCAGAAGAAAGAAAACATTGAATAGCAATGGGTAGTGGCACAGCATGCCAGCAGCTGGTACTCTGGAACTCCACATGCCCTAAACTTACACAACAGTGATCAACCAAAGGGATAAATGGCCACACGTGGAATGTGTTGATTTAACACAGTTCTGCTGTTGAGATCTTTCTTTTAGAAAGGACTGAGACCTCAGTATGGCAATAGAGAATGACTGCTGTGTATACACTCTGAAATAAAATCTTTGCTCTATAATAATTTTGAGTGCAAAAAATCCAGTTTTGAAGTTGTGTATTACATAGTGTATATGAGAAGCCTCACAAACTGTTCTTACCAAGCCATCGCTTCACAACTGTGTTATATGCAGCTAAATTTCTATGCAATGTCCTGTTTTTCACATACATTTTTGTGACTTTGTATTTAAAGTGCATATTAAAGAATGTAGATGCAGCAATGGTGTCCAGCAGTCCCTCCTGGTGACCACGGGGTTTGTGAATTGCACAGAGGTCTTGGAATGCTGTTATTTCATCTAATACTGTGCCATTACCTAAAGTACACAGAGCTGTTTGTGATTATTGCTTTCACTTGTGTTGATAAAGGCCGCTTCTAGAAACATTACAGGTTACCTTTTATATCCCAAGATTTATTCTTTTACCTTAAAAGGATAGCCCTTTTGGATATTCCAGACTGTATGCATTGGGCTGTATCTTCAATAAACAATAAATTCCTTATGTTAAATCACTGCAGCAATCATTCTTGATATGAAAGAGAACGTGGCAGATTCAAATGTCCTCACTGGATTTCACTACTAGAAAATGTGCATATGTTCAATATATATTTATCTTTATTCCATATATGGTGGGCACTCGTTTAACGTTTAAATGTTCCAGCTTGCCTGGGTGCATCACCAGCCGATCGTATCCAATACTGCTTGGAAGAAGTTTGCATTCACAAGTCTTATTGAAGGTCAATGCTGCTTTTGTTATGCTATCTTTATTACTTCATATATTGTGCAAACAGTGTGACTTGGTACACAGCTGTGTAATATAAGGCAGAAAGGAAATGTCCTAAGCATAACAGGTAAATACACCACAAGGGAATACAAAATTGTGATAAATATGTGTTCCAAATTGTGGAAATAATATTTGAATATTTGATATCACGTGCATCCTACAAAGCAGAAGATACAATCACAATCTTTTCAACTCTATCTCCAAGCTTCATCTGTATATTCTGCAACAAAACACATTGAATATTGAATTAACTTTCTTTTAGTAATATTCTATATAGTATTCTAGTATTCCTATTCATTTTGAAGGGGGGAGGAGAGAAGGAGAGCCTTAGAGCAAGGAGTGACAAATATGTTACAAATCTCCCCATGTGCCATTACCCTTTAAGCTCATTTTCCAATGCAGTTCTTTGTGCAAATTGTAATATTTGTGTATATGTTTATCTCTATTTTTTACCCAAAATGCAGCATGTGGCACTGTTATACTTATTGCATTTGTGTACAGAGAGAATCACTTCGGCATGGCTTTAACAACAGCAGTAGTGTCTAATTCAGTGAATCAGTTTCATGTCCATTTTAGCACTTTGCAGTAGGGGCAGTGTGGGCACCCCTTGCCAAAAGACATATATAGTATAGTTACATTTGTATGTGAAAGATAGTAAACAACTAGGAATCCATGTGTTCCAAACATTATATTTGCAAATGTTAATGCACAGTTCAATTTTATTTCATGAAAATTAAACTATAAGAGCAAAGAAAATAGTAATTGTTGCATGTGCAAATGTTTACACACCCTAGTAACTAAGTATTTAGTGATATCCCCTTTGGCACAGTTCAAAGCTTGTAAATGTCTTTTGTATCCAGCAAAGTGTCTTTCAGTTCTTGTTGTAGGGATTTTTCCCACTCTTCCTTTCAGATCACTTCTAATTTAGAGATTGTCATGACCCTTTTTGTATATTTAAAATCTACCCACAGATTCTTAATGATGTTTAAGCAGGCCCGGATTTGTGGGCAGGCCGCATAGGCCCGGGCCTAGGGCGGCAAAATGCTGGGGACGGCATGCGGTCCTCTAGAGTGAAATTCCACCACTCTCTATTCATTTCTATGAGATTTTTAAAAGAGTATTTATTCATGGGTGAAAGTGAAAGTTCATCCTTTGATAAATACACCTTTCAAAATCCCATAGAATTTAATGGACAGTGACGGAATTTCACTCTAGAGGACTGTGGAGATCTCTAACTTCACTCTTTGATAAATATATCCCATTGTCTCACAGGCATCTGTAAATTTGATGATATTTATTGGAATCCATTCTTCCCTCTATATGTACAATGTTTATGTGCCACTGGCTGCCACATAACCCCAAAGCATAATGAGTCCACCACCATGTTTCTTAGTAGACAAGATGTTTAGTCATCAAATGCTGCTCCTTTTTTTGTTCAAACAAACCTTTGGTGATTGTGACCAAAGAGTTACATATTTTTTCAATCAGTCCACAATACTTGTTTCCAAAAGATCAGTGGCTTGTCTAGATCCTGTTTTACATTGATTTTTGTAATAAAGGCATAGATGGCTCGTCAAGCATATCATGTTTGCACAAGCAACGCTATCCTGAGGAACAACATTCTTTTGCAGACATATGAGGGTTTGCCTTTCTAGTCAGCATATGGGCAGATCTCGCTGAAGGTTATCTCGGCCTTCCAGATCTCACCATGACTTCCATAGCTTCCTTTAACTTTTCTTGATGGCATTAAGGGCAGTGGAAATCATGAGCTGGAAGCAATCCTTGTATAGCCTTCCCCTACTTTGTAGGCATTCATTCGTTTCCTTTTCAGATGCTCACTCAGTTTCTTAGAAGAGCCCATGATTTTTGAGTGACAACCCAAAGTTTAGGGTGTCAGCACAGTTGTCAACAGTCAAAAATAGTGTTTATGACTGGACAGGTAGAAATGTATCCAAAGCTACATTTACTATTTTTGTTCCTATGTTTTAAAGTTTTTGAAATAACATCTAAACATGCATTGGCATTTGCACATATGTTGTATTTCAACACACTGATTCCTGCAGTAGCTAATTGCTATATTTCACTTAGAGAATTAACAAAATACCTAATTTGGCCAGACTTTTGCCCTCAGATATAAGCAGTTATGCTATTAGTTGTATTTCTCCTTGCCTACAGTCTTATGCCTTGGTATGTTTTACAAGTATCCAGATTTAGTCCGAGTCACTGAGCCAGTCGAGCAAAGGTTGACATGTATCTTGTTTCCTATTAGTATGGGTTTAATTTTGAAATATCCGAAGCGTCCACATAGTGACAAATTTAGAGGGGCATCCTCTAGCAGTGTAAATTTGTTCTAATATTGTTATCCAAAAGGCAATCGCGGGTGGATGTTCCTCTTTCCATTTAATATCAAGTGGCCCAGGTGCACCACCCTGAGCTCTCAGCACAGGGAGCAGACAAATCGAAAAACCAATAGGAGCAGGCACTCAATGAAGGCAAACTTCCACCAGGCAAATAGTTCAAAGTGAAGAGAGTTTATTGTGTCCACAGCCTTATGCGTTTCGTGTCATAAACACCTAATCATAGGCTCATTGATTAAGTATTTATAACATGAAACGCATAAGGCTGTGGACACAATAAACTCTCTTCACTTTGAATTATTTGCCTGGTGGAGTGCCTGCTCCTATTGGTTTTTCGATTGATTCCTTTATACTTGTTACATTTGTTCAGAATTGCGGGGTTGATCTTGTGAAGGATGAAAGGCGTGTAATAAGCCCGATGAAGATATTTGAATTGTATAAGCCTGTCTCTGGCTCGAATTAGTGGCTGTATAGATTCAGCAAGTATTGTTTCCCATTGCTCCTGGTAAGATCAGGAATATTTGTAATCCACTTTTGATACAGTTCTGGCTTTGTGGCATATCTGCTTATCCTGATTTGATTGTAGATGGTGGATAGAAGTTTATGGAGGTGTTCTTTACGTAAAAAATGTTTCAATCAAAGTAAGTTCAATTTGAGGAGCAATGGACTGAAATTGCTGGGGAGGGCATGTCTCAATTGGAAACACCTGAATAACATTGAGTTTGGAATATTAAAGTTGTCCTTTATTTGCTGAAAGGATAAGGAATTATCTTTGTAAATGTCACCAGGGTATTTTACATTGTATTGTGCCCATATTTGGGGGTCAGGTACAGTGGTAAGTTGCTGCAATTCAGGGTAATACCAAAGTAGGGTATGAGGTGATAAAACCTGGGGATATTTTTTACCCATTAGTAGTCATGCAGGGTTTTACTTGAGCTGCACCCAAGTATTTACTACAGATGCAGCCACTTTGGTTTGTCTGTTTGACACAGAATAACTAAACACAGATATCCCATTTATCTCATTTAACACAGAAAACTGCGTCACAACATCCCATCTAATTAAGGCATTCACCATTGTTCACAATGGTGCTTTGGTATGCTAATGGAAAGGTTAAATGCATTAAATGAGTTAAGATGACTTTAGATAACGCAGTTTCTTCAATTAACCATGAGTCATGACGCATTTATCTCACAAATCCAAGTGGCTTCATCTGTATATTAATCAGGATTGTGACGGGATTTTATGGGAATCCCACAGAGCTCAGCTAACACACATCTGCTTACATCGGTAGTTGGCCAAGCCCCCCTAATATGACACTTTTAAGAGAAATATATAGTATGATATTTTGTATAATCTTTAATAGTGGAAAACAAAAGTTGGTCTGCGTTAAGCAAGGTCAAGCCGTATACCCTTTAAAATCCATACAAACCATATGAATGTATGCCTACAAGTGATCAAAGTGCTTGTTTCTAGTGATGGGCGAATTTATTCGCCAGGCGCGAATTCGCGGCGAATTTGCGAAATTCGCGCCCAGCGAATAAATTCACGAAACGCCTGCGAAAATTCGCGGTAAAAATTCGCCGGCGTCAAAAACGGGCGCCGGCGTCAAAAAAAACGGGCGCCGGCGTCAAAAACGGGCGCCGGCATCAAAAACGAGACGCCGGCGCCGTTTCGCGAATTTTTCGACAAAGCGAAACGGCGCAAATTCGCCCATCACTACTTTTTTCCACAAGTCATAAAAATGTGTCTAAATGAATGTCAGCATTGGATTTCTGATAGTAAAAGTTGTGCGCTTAGTTAAAAAGTCTTCTGCATTAATAATAAGAACTTGTGTTAGAGGACATTGGAGAAAACCACAGCATTTCATGTATCAGGATTATAAAACCATATGTTCCTCCATAAAAAGCAAGTGACGGGGTCTGGCACTCATTATTTCATTGACATTGCTGTAACTAGCAATGCTTTTTTTTTTGAATGCTAACATTTACAATGGGGAAAAGCTTCATCTTGTTGGAAAATACAATATCTATCAAGTTTCTCTGCACATTAACCTGAGTTTGAAGGGATTGAAATCGATTTGCTTTTCATGCTTGTCTGATGGTTAGACCTGTATCCACCCTAAAATTGAAGACCTGCACAAAGTGCTCTCACAGCAGGAAGTTCTGTTTTTAGCAACATCAAACTCTTCAGCTCCAGGAAGTGACTCCAGCAAGCAGAGAGCAAAATGACAGATTCCCATGGATGTGCATCTAATTAGACAGAAATTAGGCAGGGGGAATCCACTGAGCAAAAAGGCATCTCACTTATTAACCTGGTTATGTTTCACTTTTTCCTTTTGGGGAGAGGAGAAAATAAAATAAATGTGAGTGGGAAAAGAATTAAAGAAATGGTAAAATAGTTTTTTTTAGTTAGGTGTAACTAGAATATCAGAGATGCGTCAAAAAATCTTAGAGTTGTTAGGTGTAAATGTGTCCTGTTTAATTCCTATCATGCTGAAGTGACAGTTGCTTGGAAACAGTGAGCTGTGAGAGAGAAAGCATATAGCACAATCACAATAGGATTAGCTTTGCTGTGTAAGATGACTTAAAACAGACATCAGCGTTATCTTAAAGCCAGCTTTGTTGCTGAAAGAGTGGATTCATTGACCATTGCTATGTGACAGAAATATTTGCTTCTCGAAGGGTTAAAGGTCTTAGGTTTGATTGGATGCTATACTATGATTCATATTGTAAAGGAGAGCTCATTTACAGCATGGAAATGTATTCTCCTAAGTACCACATGCCATTAATGGCGATCTCCAAAAAAATCCTCCTCTGTTTATAGTTTCTTTGCCTTAGAGGTTGTTAAAGAATATGGAATATACCCCCGAACTAGTGATGTGCAGGTTTAAATAAACTCGACCCTCACCTGATCTGCACCTGACTCAACCCAAACCCGCTCACACCCTCCTCCCCTCTATATATAGACCAGCGCCGGCTACCACTGGAGTAAAAAAAGGATGCTGAAAGCAGGAAGCTGGCAGTGTAAGGTTGCGGGCAGGGAGAGCAGGAAGAACAGCTCAACCCGCCCGTGACCCACAAAGGGTGTGCTGAGGTTGCCCCGAACTGGCCCGACCCACAAGTATCGGCCCAATCTGCACATCACTACCCTGAACTGTATGATATCTAGCTCGTAGGAATGGTCTCTGTATGATTGGCCTTTGGTGCAATGGAACCAGGATTAATCTCCAAATCTGAAATCCTGGGTGGCCAAACCGTAGGATGTGTGGGCACATCAGTATTGATTGTTACACTTGCAATACTCAGTCTGACCTGTGAACCCATTACTGGTGATGTCCTAAAAACCCTATTTGTGTGTAGTTTCAATGTCTTAGAGCAGGGGTGCCGAACATTTTTTTTTACCAGGAAACCACATTTAAGTATAACAAAAAGTTGTGAAACAACTCAAGCATGAAAAGAAGTTCCTAGGGTTTCCCAAAAATGGCTGTAATAA